>NC_073634.1:70880000-71505000 GCF_029407905.1 Bubalus kerabau
AGGGAAGGTGAGAAGATGATCATAATAGACGTTAGTGGTCTAGTCTATTTTCCTAATAACAGCACCTTCTCTTTTATTGGAGAATGGCTCTCCATCAAAGGGAGTACTCATCCTCCTTCCCCAGGTACAGAGGGATCGTCCAAGGCCTGATCAGTCATAACTTATCCCTCCATCCACAGGTCAATGACCAGTCATGTGTCTTCAGCCAAGCTAATCTTAATCTTTCCCATAATTAAAAAAAATTATTTATTTGTATTATTTTTCACTGTGCTAGGTCTTTGTTGTTGAACAGGCTTTTCTCTAGTTGCTGCGAGCAGGGTCTGCTCTCTAGCTGTGGTGCACAGGCCTCTCCTTGTGGTGGATTTTCTTGAGCATGGGCTGCAGGGTGTTTGGTCTTCAGTTGTTGTGGCTCGCAGGCTCTAGAGCACAGGCTCAATAATTGTGGTGCATGGGCTTAGTTGCTCTGAGGCATGTGGAATCTTCCCGACCCAGGGATAGAACCCATGTCTCCTGCCTTTGACAGGTTGATTCTTTACCACTGAGCCACCAGGTAAGCCCTCCCGTAATTTTTATAAGCTGAAACCAGGAGAAAGAAATTTTTGCTCTCCCTTGGGATGTCTAAACTGTGTTTAAGTCTGGAGCATCCTGTGACATTTTCCCCCAAGCAACAGAAAATGAGATCGCTTATAACAAGAAGCCAAAATGTGTGTGGAGTGTGTATGTGTGTGTGTACACAGAGACATACAGTTAACAGCATCATTCAAGTGTCTGGATCCAGCCATTCCTGAAGCCAACTCCAACCAGTCATCATTTATCTGAGTTATGCCATCCCTCTTTTACTAAAGCTAGTTTGTGGTGGGTTTCTGTCACTTAAAATTAAGTCTTGAGAAATACAATATTTGTAAAAACAAAACAAAAACCTTCATAGATGAGGTAACTTAGGAAAGAAGGGACTCACCGGAAGACAAGAAGGCAAGAGAAATAGAGGCTGAGGTGCAGTTACATTTGGGGAACTGCAGGCAGCTCAGTGTGACTGGGGCTGAGATACGTGGAGGGTAGACAGATGGACACAAGTGAAGGCCTTAGTGCCCTGCTTAACATTTGTTTATTTGGCTGTATCAGGTCTGAGTGCAGCACACTGGGTCTTCAGTCTTTGTTGCTGCATGTGGAATCTTTTTAGCTGTGGCATGTGAACACTTGGTTACGTCATGTGGGACCTAGTTCCCTGACTAGGGATTGAACCCCGGCCCTCTGCATTGAAAGAGTGTAGTCTTAGCCACTGGACCATGAGAGAAGTCCCAATAATTTGGCCTTGTATGAGGTCGACATGGAACCACCCAGGAGTTTTAAGCAGTGGTATGATGTGATCAGGTTTAAGCTTCAGAAGGTCACTCAGGAAATAAATCTAAGAGAACACAACAAGAGGCAGTTATAACAGGAGGCTGGGCCAAGAATCCAGGAGAGAGGTCAGGGTGGAAAACGACTCCCAATGTCTTGGGTTTGCCATTGGCTGGAGGGAAGTGCAAGGACAAAAATAATTGCATTTTGGTCACTACAAGGTTGAAGTATGTGTCAGACATTGAAGTGGTATTGTCCAGTGTGTATATTAAAAAGATGCTTGAATCGGAGACTTTTAAAAAGTTTCTTTGAGTCTTCGACTCAACTATTTACTACATGCCTACTACTGCAAGCACTGTGCTGAGAAGAATACAGTCAAATCCGTGCTGCCCCAGGATTATACTCCAGAGAAGACAAAACAGATAATAAACATGTAGACAAATAAAGAAACAAGGAAGTGTCTGGTAAACAACACAGCAAAGTGTAATAGAGGTGGATGTGGAGTGGGGGCTTCATTGGTTTAGGTGGTCAGCTGCTAGGAAGTACGGAAGTCCTGAGGGTGGAGGAGGCAGCCACAAGATGAATGGTCTCAAATCCATGCGAATATGAGCATGCCCTTTAAAAAAAATTCCACCTATCTTGTAGAGTTGCCTTCTTTGCCTGGCTGTGCCCTCAAGGTTGGCCATTGTGTGGCAAGAGGCTTCAGGGCAAAAAACAGACTGGTGCTCAGGAAGTTCCCATCAATGTTTCCTCATTTACCCAATGCCTTTCATCCCCCATTTCTAAAGCCCATCCTGGCATCTGCTCTGTATTTGGCAGGCCTGGCTCGTTGGCACAAGTGGGTTGTATTTGATCATTATTCCTGAATCATAAATGAGGGCTACAAAAGCCAAGGTATAAAGGGCATCAGCCAAAATTATTTGTGAGTCAAAGGATCTTACTTTGAATTGAACCAGAAATACCTGATGTCTGTGCTGTGCTTAGTCATTCAATCATGTCTGACTCTGCAACCCCATGGACTGTAGCCTGCCAGGCTCCTCTATCCATGGGTATTCACCAGGCAAGAATACTGGAGTGGGTTGCCATGCCGTCTTCCAGAGGATCTTCCCAAACCAGAGATTGAACCCATGTCTCCTGCACTGCAGCTAGATTCTTTTCCATCTGAGCCACTGGGGAAGCTCATGAATACTGGAGTAGGTAGCCTATCCTTTCTCCAGGGGATCTTCCCGACCCAGGAATTGAACTGGGGTCTCCTGCATTGCAGGCAGATTCTTTACCAGCTGAACTACCAGGGAAGCCCCACCTGATGTCCAGCCCTTTCTTTTTCTGGACTCTCTATCATTGTATCTATTACAATGGTTTCCTCTTTGAATCCAAGCATCTAAAAACTTGATTTCTCTTCCAGGAGTTTAAAGTAAGTTACTTTATCCTGTCTACTCCAGGTCTGCTACTCAAGCCAATCAGCGTTTCTACTCAAGCCAATTCTTTTTTTTCTTTTGACGTGTTCACACTGCTTTATTTATTTCTTTTCTTTATTTTTGGCTGCGCTGAGTCTTCAGTGCTACATGTGGACTTTCTCTAGTTGTGGTGCTCGGGCCTCTCATTGCAGCGACTTCTCCTGTCACAGAGCACAGGCTCTAGGCACGTGGGATTTGTAGTTGCAACCCGCTGGCTCTAGAGGGAGGGCGTCAGTAGCTGTGGCAGGCAGGCTCAGTAGTGGTAGCGCACAGGCTCAGTTACTCTGTGCTTTGTGGGATCTTCCTGGACCAGGAATTGCACTGTCCCTTACAATGACAGGCAGATTCCTATCCACAGCACCACCTGGAAAGTCTTCCTCAGAACATTCTGTAAATTGAAGTGCTATGTAAAATTCAAAATACAAGTTGTTTCCTTTTTAAGGGGTCCTTGTATAATGGCACAAAATTCAGGAAGTAGTTAAGGTAAATTCCTGTGTTTCTAGGTTGCCCGGGCAAGAATTTGATAGAAAAGGATTGGTTTCCTCCAAAGTTAGGAAGTTCAGGTTGCCAGCTGGAGGGCTGACTGTTTGGGGTAGTGAGGAAATGATGGTATTACCTTGGAAACCTGGTCAGTAAAATACACAATTTCTCTTTCTTGAGAAAATGTTTATGCAAACTAAAGAGGATTGGCATGAGATTATTTTGAGTGGAGTTTAAGTGTAAGATAATTATCCTCCAATTAAAAATAAATACAATTTTTAAAATTTTTTAGAAAAGGAAAAAAATCTTCATAAGCACAAGTTATCATTTGTGTAAAGAATACATTATCATTTCTATTTTATGTGCAAAATCTAAAAGATGTTCAAGTACTATGTATTACATACTAATAGTTTTTTAAATTAATATTGTTCTCATATTTCTGGCATGCCAATAATTATTTGACATTATTTGTGTTTCTCTAAGTGAACAAAATTGGTTTCAGAAATAAAAATTTTTTTAAAAAGATAAAAATCAGGCAGCCTTACAGACTTCTGGCTATGTCTATGTGAAGAGGTTGGTGAATCTTCTTGGCAAAAACAAGAGGTATAAAACAGGATAAAAGTATTTAAAAATGAAGTGTTAGGGCTCTGGAAATTGACCACAGGCAGAAAACAAATTGAGAAACATTTATCCTTGAAAAACTGCCAGACCTTCAGATGTGAATAGTGGAAGTCTACAGTTGTAATATTTATCTATTGCTATGTAACAAATTACTCCAAATTGTAGGGGCTTAAAACAACAAGCATTTATCATCTCGTAGTTTCCATACATCGGGAATGCAGGAGTGGCATAGCTGGGTACCTCTGGTCTCTCATGCGGTTGTGGTCAAGCTGTTGGCAGGGCTACAGTCTTACCTGAAGACTCAACTAAGAGAGGATCCGCTTTCATGCTGACTCAGGTGGCAGCTGGCTGGCCTCAGTCCCTCGCTGGCTATTGGCTGGAAGCCTTTGCTCAGCATATGAAGTTCTCCATAGGGCTACCTCACCTCATTGCACCTAGCTTACCCTGGAATGAGTGATCTGAGGGAGGAAGAAGGAGAGCACCAAGACGAAAGCTGCAGTCTTTTTTTTTCAGCATATAAATTTTACTAATTATGCAACTTTTTTAGAGAAGAGGTGAAATTCTCATCTTTGTTTAGAAGCATCAAAGGATTTAATAACTTACTTCCTGGTTTAAGCAAAGCATACCTGTAAACTAACATACGCAGCCCAGTTCCAATCAAGAGTAACTTAGAAGGCATTTCTGCCGGGCGAAAGTCCCAAGCATTTAAATCCTGTCTCTCACTGCATACGTCTCCAAAATGTCTTCCTAATTTTTTCATAAGATTCAAGTAACATAAAAGTAACCATTAACCATTTTATTTTATGGTTGTTGAAATATTTATTTTTATCAAAGTCCATTTGATTTATAATATTATATTAGCTTCAGGTGTACAACATAGTGATTCAATGTTTTTATAGATTGTACCCCATTTAAAGTATAAAATATCTGCTGTATTATTGTGCTGTACAATGTATTCCTATGTCTTATTTCATACATAGTAATATGTACCCCTTAGTTCCCCATGCCACTTGCCCCTCCTCCCATCACAGTGTGTTTCTGTTTTATTATATTCATTTGTTTGTTTTTTAGATTCTGTACGTAAGTGACAACATAGAGTATTGGTCTTTCTCTGATGTTGAGCATCTTTTCATGTGCCTGTTGGCCATCTGTATCCTCTTTGGAAAAATGTCTATTTGGGTCTTCTGCCCATTTTGTGGGAGAAGGCAATGGCACCCCACTCCAGTACTCTTGCCTGGAAAATCCCATGGATGGAGGAGCCTGGTGGGCTGCAGTCCATGGGGTCGCTAGGAGTCGGACATGACTGAGCGACTTCACTTTCACTCTTCACTTTCATGCATTGGAGAAGGAAATGGCACCCCACTCCAGTGTTCTTGCCTGGAGAATCACGACTGAAGCGACTTAGTAGTAGTAGTAGTAGCAGCCCATTTTGTAATTGAGTTTTTCGTTTTCTGGATATTGAGTTGTATGAGCTGTTCATATATTTTGGATATATGATGCCATCAGCAAGTAGTTTCTCCCATTCAATAGGTTGTCTTTTTATTTTGTTGATAGCTTCCTTTGCTGTGCAAAAGCTTTTATTAATAAGTTTAATCAGGTCCCATTTGTTTATTTTTCTTTTGTTTCCTCTACCTTAGGAGGTAGAGCCAATAAAAAAATATGTTGATATACTGATGTCAAAGAATGTTCTGCCTGTGTTTACTTTTATGAATTTTATGGGTTCAGGTCTTGCATTTGGTCTTTAACTCATTCTGAGTTTATTTTTGTTTATGATGTGAGAAAATGCTCTAATTTTATTCTTTTACATATAGTTGTCCTATTTTTCCAGTACCACTTATTGAAGAGATTATCTATTCCCCATGGTATATTTTTGCTGCCTCTCTTATAAACTAGTTGAACATTTTTGTGTGGATTTATTTCTGGGCTCTTTATTCTGTTCCATACAGTGGAGTATTATTCAGCCATAAAAACAGATGAAGTAATGATACATGCTACAACCTTGAAAACACTATGCTATGTGAAAGAAGCCAGAAAAAAAAGGCTACATATTATATGATTGCATTTATATGAAATGTCTAGAATGAGCAAATCCATGGAGACAGTAAATAAATTAGTGGTTCATGGGGTGGAAAGAGGTAGGAATGGGGGGTTGACTGCTTATGAGATGGGGGTTTCTTTTGGGAGATGATGGAAACGCTTTGGAATTGGATAGCAGGAGTGGGTGTACAACCTTCGACTATACTAAAAACCACTTCATTGTACAACTTAAGAGGGTAAATGTTATGGTATGTGAACTATATATCAATTTAAAAATTTAAGTTTTTCACTTCAGAAGACATCATTAATAAAAGAATTAAGATATAGATTAGGAGAAAATATCTGCAAATCATATATCTGATAATGGACTTGTATATAGAGCACAAAAAGAACTCTTATAACTTTATCAAACAGTCTAATAAAAAAATAGGCAAAAGACTTGAGCAGAGATTTCATCAAAGAAAATATTCAAATGGCTAATAACCCCATGCAGAGATACTAACTGCCATTAATCATTAGGGAAATGCCAGTTAATACTCCAGAGAATCCACTACAGACTCACTAGAATGTCTATAAGCCAAAAAGACAGAATATGACAAGTGTTGAGATTATGAAGAAATAGGAACCCTCATACATCGCTGGTGAAAATGTAAACTGAGAGTTACTTTGGAAAAACTTGGCAGTTTCTTAAATTAAATATACTCACAGCACAGCAATTCCAAACTTTTATGTATGTGTCCATGAGAATGAAAATACGTATCTACGCAAATACTTGCTCACAAGTGTTCAGAGTGGCACTGTTCTTAAGAGGCCCAGATTGGAAACGATCCAAATGCTCACCAATTAGTGAAGAGACAAACAGTTGTGTTGTATCTACACAATGTAACAGTTACCAGCAATAAAAAGAACAAATTATTGGTGGATGCGGAAAAAAAAAAAAAGAAGGATTAACTTCAAAAACATTATGCTAAGGAAAAGAGACTCTGTATTGGAGTTTTCTTACGGAAAGATGTAACAGAAAAACCCAGTGAACTTTTCGGCCAACCCAAATACTATATAATTCCATTTACATGAAATTTCTAGATATGGAAGAACCATAGTGGGAGAAAGCAGATCAGTGGTTGCCTGGAGCTGAAGGCAAAAGTAGGGACTGACTGCAGATGGGCAGGAGGGAAGTTGTGGCATGACTGTTGTTGCTGTTTAGTCACTAAGAAGTGGCTTACTCTTTTGCAACCCCATGGACTATAGCCTGCCAGGCTCCTCTGTCCGTGGGATTTCCCAGGCAAGAACACTGGAGAGGGTTGTTTGGCGTGTTGTTGTTGTTCAGTCATCAGGCTCCTCTGTACTGAGTCAGTGATGCTGTTCAACCATCTCATCATCTGCTGCCCCCTTCTCCTTTTGCCTTCAATCTTTCCCAGCATCAGGGTCCTTACCAATGAGCCAGCTCTTTGCATCAAGTGGTCAAAGAACTGAAGCTTCGGCTTCAGCATCTGTTCTTCCAAAGAATATTCAGGGTTGATTTCGTTTAGAATTGATTGGTGTGATCTCCTTGCAGTCCAAGGGACTCCCAAGAGTCTTCTCCAGCACCACAGTTCGGAAGCATCAATTCTTCGGCACTCAGCTTTCTTTATAGTCCAACACTCACATCCATACATGACTACTGGAAAAACCATAGCTTTGACTATACAGACCTTTGTCAGCAAGGTGATGTCTCTGCTTTTTAATACACTGTCAGGTTAGTCATAGATTTTCTTCAGAGGAGAAAATGTCTTTTCATTTCATGGCTGCAGTCACTCTCTGCAGTGATTTTGGAGCCAAAGAAAAGAAAATCTTCCACTGCTTCCACTTTCCCCCCTTCTGTTTGCCATGAAGTGTTGGGACCAGATGCCATTCTTAGTTTTCAAAAAACTTAGATTTTTGAATATTAAGTTTTAAACCAGCTTTTTCACTTTCCTCTTTCACCCTCATTAACAGGCTCTTTAGTTTCTCTTCCTTTTCTGCCATTAGAATGGTACCATATGCAAATCAGAGGTTGCGGATATTTTTCCCGGCAATCTTCATTCTGGCTCATGATTCATTCAGCCTGGCGTTTTGCATGATGTACTGTGCATATAAGTTAAATAAGCAGGATGACAATGTACAGTCTTATCATACTTCTTTTCTAATTTTTAACCAGTTTGTTGTTCCACGTCCAGTTTTAACTGTTGCTTCTTTACCAGCAACTAAATAGTGACAACTAGCCTAATGACTAACTCTTGAGTCCTTTTCATTCCAAATTTCACATCTCAAGGGTTGCCAATAAGGTGTTATTCCAAAAACAGAGCTCTGCTATGGTAAACTGCTATGGTAAAGCACTTTCTAGCAGGAAGTTTTATGGATATACAGCCTACGTTAATATACAGATTTCTCAGGAAGTTGTCGGTCTGGTATTCCCATCTCTTTAAAAATTTTCCAAACTTTATTGTGATCCACACAGTCAAAGGCTTTAGTGTAAATCAATGAAACAAAAGTAGATATTTTTCTGAAACTCGCTTGCTTTCTCCATGATCCAACGACTGTTAGCAATTTGATTTCAAGTTCCTCTGTCTCTTTGAAACCTAGCTTGTACATCTGGAAGTTCTTGATTCATGTACTGCTTAGGCCTAGCTTGAAAGATTTTGAGCATAACCTTGCTAGAACGTGAAATGAGTGCAATTGTATGGTAGTTGGAACATTTTTGGCATTGCCTTTCTTTGGGTTTGGAATGAAAACTGACTTTTTCCAGTCCTGTGGCCACTGCCGAGTTTTCCAAATTTGCTGGCATATTGAGTGCAGCACTTTAACAGTATCATTTTTTAGGATTTTAAATAGCTCAGCTGGAATTCCATCACCTCCACTAGTTTTATTCATAGTTATGCTTCCTAAGGCCCATTTAACTTCACACTCCAGGATGTCCACCATTATGGTTATCCAGGACATTAAGACATTTTTTGTATAGTTCTTCTGTGTATTCTTGCCACCTCTGATTAATCACTTCTGCTTCTGTTAGGTCTTTGCCATTTCTGTCCTTTATTGTGCCTATCTTTGCATGAAATTTTCCCTTAGTATCTCTAATTTTCTTGAAGAGATCTCTAGCTTTTCCCATTCTATTGTTTTCCTCTATTTCCTTGCATTGTTAACTTAAGAAGGCTTTCTTGTCTCTCCTTGCTACTCCCTGGAACTCTGCATTCAGTTGGGTATATCTTTCCCTTTCTCCTTTGCCTTTCGCTTCTCTTCCTTCCTCAGCTCTTTGTAAAGTCTCCTCAGACAACCACTTTGCCTTCTTGTTTTTCTTCTTTTTTTTTTTTGAGATGATCCTCTTCATGGATCACAGCTTTGTCATGGCAAGGGAGCTTGCATAACTTAATGAAGCTATGAGCCATGCCATGCAGGGCCACCCAAGACAAATGGGTCACAGTGAAGAGTTCTGACAAAGCATGATCCACTGGATGAGAAAAGGCAACCTGCTCTAGTATTCTTGCCAGGAGAACCCCATGAGCAGTATGAGAAGGCAAGAAGATATGACACTGGAAGATAAGTCCCTCATCTTGGAAGGTGTCCAATATGCTACTGGGGAAGAGCAGAAGGCAATTACTAATAGCTCCAGAAAGAATGAAGAGGCTGGACCAAACCTGAAATGATGCTCAGTTGTGAATATGTCTGGTGGTGAGACAAAAGTCCAATGCTGTAAAGAATAATATTGCATAGGAACTTGGAATATTAGGTTCATGAATCAAGGTAAATTGGATGTGACAAAGCAGGAGATGGCAAGATTAAGTATCAACATCTTAGAAATCAGTGAACTAAAATGGACGGGAATGGGCAAATTTAATTCAGATGACCATTGTATCTACTACTGTGGTCAAGAATCCCTTAGAAGAAATGGAGTAGCCCTCATAGTCAACAAAAGAGTGCTAAGTGCAACACTTGGGTGCAGCCTCAAAAATGACAAAAATGATCTTGGTTCGTTTCCAAGGCAAACCATTCAACATCACAATAATCCAAGTCTATGCCCCAACCACTGATGCTGAAGAAGTTGAACGTGAGCAGCTCTATGAAGACCTACAACACCTAGAACTAACTCCAAAAAAGGATGTCCTTTTCATCATAGGAGATTGGAATGGAAAAGTAGGAAGTCAAGGGTTACCTTGAAAAACTGGCAAGTTTGGCCTTGGCGTACAAAATAAAGCAGGGCAAAAGCTCACAGAGTTTTGCCAAGACAGCACATTAGTCATAGCAAACACCCTTTTCCAACAACTCAACAGATGACTCTACACATGGACATCACCAGATGGTCAATACCAAATCATTTTGATTATATTCTTTGCAGCCAAAGATGGAGAAGCTCTATACAGTCAGCAAAAACAAGACGTGGAGCTGACTGTGGCTCAGATCAGGAGCTCCTTATTGCAAAATTTAGGCTCAAATTGAAAAAAGTGGTGAGAACCACTAGACCATTCAGGTATAACCTAAATCAAATCCCTTATGATTATATAGTGGAGGTGAGGAATAGATTCAAGGGATTAGATCTGGTAGACAGAGTGCCTGAGGAACTATGGACAGAGGTTTGGCATGATAGAGGTGTTCTAAACTGGATTGTGGTAATGGTTGCATAACAGTATAAATTTACTTAAAATCAATGAACTATTAACCAAAAAAAAAAATTTTTTTTTTAAATACAAAGAACTGCACACAAGGAAACTTTGGGATAAGGTAATTTTCTTTTTTTTGGCTTGGAAGGTAGGTAGCTATTTAATAATAATTTCTGCCCATATATATATTTCTCAAAATTCTGATTTATTCTGTTTACTGTATACATGTCATACTTTAATTCTTAAAAGTTTAAAATAAAAATTTAACAATTTAGATAATTTAAGCAATTCATTGATGAAAAAAAATCAGGGTGAAATTTAATGTCTTGCTGATGTCTGCTGGGTCTAATCTGTGGTATTAATATTTTTTTTTCTATAGAGTCCTAAGAGAAGAGTTAGAGGAGGAACAAAGATAATGGATTTGAGAATGACACTGAGTCATTGGCCACTCCTAGAGAAAATTGGGAAGTAGGCTCGGTGCCTTTAAGGAAGCTCCCTGCTCATGTGCTTCCCTCCTTTGGAATATCTTGTTCCCTGTGGCCTCTCTCCACCAAAGCCCTGCCTCAACATCGGGTAGCCTGGGCCCTCATGATGCCCTGGACTGGTACCTTGTCTGATTGACTCATCTCTGGAGATGCCTAAACTCTGAAATGCCTGGACCTCTACAGTGCATGCCCTTGGGTCCTGGCCTTCTTCCAGGGGACAGGAAAGCTAAGAAACGTACACAATGTATGGGATCCAGTCTTCTAGGGAGAAAGCTGGAATGAAAAAGAGCCGTTTTAATGGTGGAAAGTCTGGCTGGGGGCTGCCCTCACGGGAACACTGGTCTGTGTGTCTAGCTGGGTCTGGCACAGCTCAGCAGATTCTGAATTACGCTCCAGATGTTTGGTTTGGAAGGTCCCTTGGCTATTTGGCTTCAGGAGTCCTCTCTCACCATGGAACTCCTCTGTGGGAGGACAGAACTCATCAATCACATCCCCCAAATGTCAAAGCTCCTGCTGTGTGACCCCAGGAGAACCCTGCTTTTCATCTACATGACAGAAGCAAGGACTCCACATTTGCTGGATAAAAGCTTGAACTGTTGGGCAAAGGGCCTCCCCGAGGATTAGAGTTCCCACAGAAGGCTATAAACTGCAATATAAATGTACCCCCCGTCTCTGGATGTTTGTCATTTCACCCTTCCTTCTTTCCTTTCCTACAGTCTCTTAACAAAATTATATTTAATTTTCTCAATTAGATGCTATTTCTGATATGTGCAGCCAGAACTTGAGATCCCTGGAAGAGGTCACAGAATCATTCAGGTTCAGACTTGCAGAATTCCTTGTACTTTCCAGAACCTGCCACATCTTCCTTTTATTCTGAAGCCTTTGACCTGCTGCTTCCTTCCAAAATAACCAAGCAAACTAGAGAATATTTCCAGAGAAAGAAATTCAATTTAGAATTTGTTTCATATGTTCAAGGCTTGGCCCTTGAGGGATAGGAGAAAGACTAGCAATACTAATTGTAATCTCTGCCTTTAAGGAGTTTTCCATTTTTTAAGGATGGACTAGCGTTGGCTGCATGCTTTATCACATCACCTCTCTTTCCAGCAGTTCCCTTGTGACGACTCTTATTCAAGCCTGTCCAATTGTACGTGTTCAAAAGTTGTTGGGTGAAAGAGTACCGTGCCTGCATGATAATCCATGGAAAATCCAGAGTCAGGAAATGCAGGGTAGCTGGAACAAAGTGTATTCATGCTGGAAAGGAGCAGAGACAGTGCTGGGAAGAGATGAGGCTGGAAAGCTTGGCAGGAGCCAGGTATCAAAAAACCTTCCAATAGTGCAAAGGAATGTATCCTGACAACAAGGAGCAGCCAAGGGCAGGTTTGAACAGGGGAGTGACTTGATCAGATTTGGCTCAGTGGCAAGGAGTCCACCTGCCAAGCAGGAGCTGTGGTTTTGATCCCTGGGTCAGAAAGATTTCCTGGAGGAAGAAATGGCAACCCACTCCAGTATTCTTACCTGGGAAATCCCATGGATGTAGTGGCCTACAGTCCTTGGGGTCAAAAAGAGTCAGACTCAACTGAGTGACTGAGCATGAACACTGGGTTGTTTATATTCCAAGCTCAGGAACTACTGTACTAGATAATGAAAGCTAATCAAGACCCCTCAGCCTCCTGCTGCTCTGTTATATTCTTATAATCAGTTACATATTTATAATCAGTTTTTGTAAGAAGGGACACTTTTCACCAATGATTTTTCAGAAATATTAAGAACAGCAAAATAATAAGATAAGATGAAAACGGAATTTAACTAGAAGGCAAAAGGTCTGGAATTTTAAGTGACTTTGACTCTGATCCCCTTATCTTTCCTAGGAAGTATATTAAAAGTAATAAGAATAAAACAGAAGTTAATAAAATAGAAAACAAAGAATCAATAGAAAAATCAACAAACTAAAAGCTGACTCAGTGGGAGAGGAAAGCTAATAGAACAAATATAAACAAAGAAAAGGAAGGAATTACAATAAAATGCAACATGTGTTATAAAAATATTATGAAGAGGGGACTTGCCTGGTGGTCCAGTGGTTAAGACTCTGCCCTCCCAATGCAGGGAGCCCAAGTTCAATCCCTGGTCAGGGAACTAGATCCCACATGCTGCAAATTTTAAAAGAAGTGAATGAATAAATAGAAAAAAGTATCACTTTTAAAAAATGCTATGAAGAAACTCCTAAATGCAGAGGGAAGTAGAGGTCTTCACAAAGATGTGCTTTTTGTGAGGTTTAACTGTGAACTTGTGAGAGAAGTTTTCTAGGGCATAGAGTGTGTGTCTGTGTGTGTGTGATCACTAGGCAAAGGCACTCTTGTTTTAACACCATGGTAACCCTTTCCTAGACCAACATCTCAAACCAGGGTGCTTAAGGAATGCTTGCGAAATGAATAAGCATCTTCACAGTCATTCTCCAGTGTATCTTTTGTCTGTCCAGAGATTTTCAAATGTAAAGTTTCCTAAGCACTTTACCTATAACTTTTGGATTTGTTCAATTCTATGCCGCAGCCTTTCATGGCAAAGCAGTGTGACGCTGTTTTCCTAAAGACACTGCATTAGAGACTCCCAACATTTTTTTTTCCATTTCACCTGGAAACACCTAGGCCTGAATAGAAAGCTAAAATTGATAGTGGCTGTTGGGAAGAAAACTGAAATTCACACATAACAGTAGCTGCCCAGCTACCTTAAGGATACATATAATGGTGGGATGCCCCCATCTTCTGCCCCAGCTATTGGGCACTGGTGTTTGCTGTGGGCATCTGAGGTACCTGGAGAAGACTCTCTCGCTGAATCCAGGCTGCAGGGATGGTTGTGCAGGTTTTCCACTGCACAAGAGGTCCCGGCGGAGGTGGTGAGGAGGGCTGAAATAAAGCTGGTAGTGCACCCAGGGGCATTGTCCACCCAGGTGAAAGAAGACTTTTTTTTAATTTGGCACAAATGCATCAGTGAGTAGGGGCTCATTGCAGCCCTGTGTCCTTGGCTGTCATTGATGTGCTGCTCCAGCTTGGGTAAGAGTCATGCCTGAGAGGTTCCCTGAATGTCCTTTTAAAAGAGCTCCCTCAATTCTCTTCAGCTTCAAAGAATCATTTCAGAGGATCTTTTCAAGCCCTTTGGTGGATGACTAACACATCACTGGCAATCCACAGATGGAGAATTACTACCTTCTGAGTTCTGGAAAAAGGCAAAGCTAAGCTCGATTTCACCATGTGGTTTGTGGCCCTGCAGCTGCTTCTCCTGCCACCAGATGGCAACCTCCCCCAGGTACCAGAAAGAATTTGCTGAGGATGGCTGGATGGCATCACCGACTCGATGGACATGAGTTTGGGTAAACTCCAGGAGTTGGTGATGGACAGGGTGGCCTGGCGTGCTGTGATTCATGGGGTCGCAAAGAGTCAGACACGACTCAGCAACTGAACTGATGCCAGCTTTTTTATTATGTGTTTCAGAAATGCCTTATCATCCTGTCATGTAATTTTATTAACTGAAATAGCAGCTTCACAGCACTCACCCAGCTCATACAGAGCCCCTTCTCTTTTTCTTGTTCACCTGATTCCGTTTCCATCTGCAGATGTTCAAATCCAGGAGGCACAGGACAAGCCATAGGGAACCCAACTCCTTGAGAGCTAGTATTTCTGGAAAATACTAGGAGACCTTACTGATAACACCACTGGGTATCGGTTTCGTAGATTCTAACTCCAGACAACCGATGGCTATTAATTTTAAGCATTCTTCTTTTTTAATTGGAGCATAATTTACATTATACTTAAAAGCACAAAATTTTTAAGGGGAAAATTTTTATTCAAATTTTGATTGTGCTTTTTTATTGGATTGTAGTTCATTTACAATATTGTGTTAGTTTCAAATGTACAACAAAATGATTCTGTTACACATATATAGATATGAAAGAAATTTAGTCACTCAGTCGTGTCTGACTCTTTGCTACCCCATGGACTGTGTAGCCCCCCAAACTCCTCTGTCCAGGAAATTCTCCAGGCATGAATACTGAAGTGGGTAGCCATTCCCTTCTCCAGGGGCTCTTGCTGCCCCAGGAATCGAACCTGGGTCTCCTGCCTTGCAGGCAGATTCTTTACCATCTGAGCAACCAGGGAAGCCTGTACATATATAGATAGATAGATTCTTTTTCAGATTCTTTTCCATTATAGATTACTGTAAGATACTAAATATAGTTCCCTGTGCTATACAGTAGGTCCTTGCTGTTTGCCTATTTTATATAAAGTATTGTGTATATGTTAATCCTAAACCCCTAATTTATCTCTCCTGTCCCCCCCACTTAAAGGTGCAATTTTTAACTGTAGTGTCCAGTGTGTTTTAATAAATGTATATGCCAGTGTAACCACCACTCCAGTTGGGACGT
Source organism: Bubalus kerabau (assembly GCF_029407905.1). Taxonomy (NCBI): domain Eukaryota; kingdom Metazoa; phylum Chordata; class Mammalia; order Artiodactyla; family Bovidae; genus Bubalus; species Bubalus kerabau. The sequence goes on from NC_073634.1 coordinate 70,895,443, forward strand.
ACAACGTTTCCATAATGGTGGTAAGGTCTCTTGTCTGCCTTCAAAATCAATCCCCAAGGCCTGAAGAAGACTCAAGGCCTAGGGGAGCGCAAACAGTGGGTTGAATGGAGAGTATGTGGCCTGGAGGTTAACATGCATTATTAGAAGCTAAATAGAACTCTTAATTACTCACAACCTTATGATTTTGTGTTTTCCTGGTATTTATTATTAAGAAAGAAATGGCATTTAAGAATTATTTCATTTACCCAGCTGTTTTTGTAACAGTTTTCTTCCAGATATGTAAATATGTGAAATATGAAATTCTTTAAAATGTATTTAGTCATTGCTTCATTATTCAGTTCTCCTAAAGTTCTTTTGCTATTCATTGGTTGGGCTACAGCCAAGAAAATTATCAAAAGTGTTCAGTGAGACCACTGATTGGTTTTGAAATTAATTTTTCCAGAACAACCAATCAAAACATTCATCAGCGCAGGAGTTTAAATTCGTTTGTCAGTCTGCCCTGGCCGTGACAGTATTAGTCTGTTAGGGAAATGCAGTGATTTCAACTAAGAGATGATTTCTTTATTTTAAACATTTTATGGAAGCATAGCATACATATGGGAACGTGCAGAGCTCAATGAATTTGTAAACATACCATGTAATCAACTCTCAGATCAAGTGACAATTACCAGATGGCCAGAAGCCCTTCTAGTCTCTTTATTACCCTGATTTGTAAGAACACTGATGAATTTTATCTGCTTTTGGACTTTCCACCTAAATATAGTCAGATTAGGTACTGATATGGGCCTGGCTTCTATCACTCAAGACTTTATTTTTAATTTTTTTAATGCATATTCTTGTATAGTCTTCTCAATTATGGCTTATCACAGGATAGTGAATATAGTTCCCTGTGCTATATAGTGGGGCCTTGTTGTTTATCCATTCTATACATAATAGTTTTCAGTTGCTAACCCCAAACTCCCAATCCGTTCCTTCCCCCATTCCACCTGCTCCCTTGGAAATCACAAGTCCATCCTCTATGTCTCTTATCGCTCAATGTTTTCTTTGAGAAAGACATTGATGCTGTTTTGCTGTAATTTGTTCTTGCTCTTGCTGTTGGGTCACCATACCACAATTTATTCATCCATTCCACTACCGATGGACATATACACTGTTTCCAGTTACTGGCTATTATAAACCGTGCTGCTATATAATTTTTGAAAATATCTCTTGATGCATATTACCTACACATTGCTGGGTCATGGGCTCTCCATTCGTTCAGCTTAAATGGATGCTGCCGAACTGTTTTCCAGTGTGGGTGTGCTAACTACCATCAGCAGTGTAGAAAAGGAGTAGTGCCTCTGATTTTACAATATTTGATAGAATTAGTCTTCTCATTTATTTTATAATTTTATTTTATTTTTATTTATTTGCTTATTTATTTTTGGCTCTGCTGGGTCTTTGTTGCTGTGTGGGTGTTTCTCTAGTTGCAGGGAGTGGGGGCTTCTCACGGCAGTGACTTCTCTTATTAAATAGTGGAGCATAGGCTCTAGGGTACATGGCTTTCAGTAATTGCAACTCATGGACTCTTGATTGTTTTATTCTTTCATGTTTGAACCTACAATTTACATGGAGTTGATTCTCTTTTATTAATTATCAAGATTCATTATTTTGTCATGATCTAAATTGACCCATCACCATTTATGGAAAAGTCCTTTCCTCACTGCACTGCTATCTCGGTTATAAATCAGGTGACTGTGTGGGTGATGATCTACTTCTGCCCTCTCTCTTCTGTTCCATTTATCTATTTGTCTTTGTGTGAGTACCACACTGACTTAAGGATCATATTATCGGAGTTCTCCCAAAATGTCTATGACCCCAGAGTGAGCTCGAGTTGTCTCCTGCCTCACTGTGAGGCTCTCCAGGATCAGTAGGTAGTCTGACCCAGGCTCGTTTCAAATTACTACGCCTGCCCTGGGTCCCAGAGCATGTAAAATTTTGTGTGCACCCTTTAAAATTGGAGTCTCTATTTCCTGCAGCCCTCTGGCTCTCCTGAAAGTGAGTCCCACTGGCTTTCAAAACCAGATGCTCTGGGGACTCATCTTCCTGGTGCAGGACCCCTGAGCTGGGGAGCCCAATGTGGAGATCAAACCATGAGCTCCTTGGGGAGAACTTCTGCAATTGTAATTATCTTTTCATTTGTGAGTTGGTTACCTGGGGGTACAGGGCTTGACTGTACCATGTCTCCACCCTTCTTAGCCATCTTGTTGTGGTTCCTTCTTTGTATTTTTAGTTGTAGAAGATCTTTTCTGATAGATTCCATTCTTTCTCATCAGTAGTACTCTGTAAATAGTAATTTTGATGTGTCCATGGGAGGAGGTGAGCTCAGGGTCTTCCTCCTCTGCCATCTTGGCCACTCCCCGTCTTGTATTTTGTACTATGCCATTTTATACAAGGAATTTCAGAAGCCATGGATTTGGGAATCTTGTAGGGGTCCTGGTACCAATTCCCCATGGATGATACCAAGAGACAACTGTACCAAAAAGATAGATTATCACGGTAACTTACCCTATATTATGTGCAACTACTGTGTTTTGTGATAGCTAACTTACCTGCAGTCACTTCAGGTCTGTCCACAATCACCTGGGGTATTTGCAAAAACAAATGAGACCATGTTGATTCCTATGATCAGAGCTAATTTTCATAATGATGGTTTGATTTTATGAGGCATATATGTAACCTGCAGGACAGCAGCAGGAAAAATACAAGCCAAAAGAGCAGATTTTTTTGTTTGTTTACAAAAAAGGTCAACAATCTTGAAGGAAAATTACTTTCCTCATCAGTTGCCAGGTTTCTGAGTGGGGTGAAAGGTGGAAGTGGGCACTTCCCTGGAGCCAGAGATCTGCAAATGCATGTTATTTGATTGTCAAACTTTGCTAAAGTTTATATTGATGTAATGCAAATGATTACCCTCTCTGTGGTCAAATCAAGTTTCTCTTTTTGTTGAGCTGCAGCAACTCATGGTAACAAAACAGGTTTTGCAGAAGAAAAGACATTCCTCTTCTGGGGCATGGGGAAGGGAAAATGGCAAATACTGCAGGTTTTTCTTTGATTCATTTTCAGTAGGATTAGACTAAGAGTCGGACACGGCTGAGCGACTTCACTTTCACTTTTCACTTTCATGCATTGGAGAAGGAAATGGCAACCCACTCCAGTACTCTTGCCTGGAGAATCCCAGGGATGGGGGAGCCTAGTTGGCTTTCATCTATGGGATCGCAGAGTCGGACACGACTGAAGCGACTTAGCAGCAGCAGCAACAGACTATCTCCTGATGGGGAGTGAGGTTCATAGAGGATTCATTGCCATTGTTCACGATGTGTGTTTTGTAAACATAAATTTCTGAGATCCTAGTATCTAACAGTGAGATAAATTGGGCAATACCTCTTTCTAAACACCAAAAGCATTCACTGAGTAAAGATTACTACAGTACCAAAGAGCACCTAATTCAAAAATCATGCTAATCTAGGCAGGCTGCTCATCTGCTGGCACGTTGTGCCTTAAATGTCTTAGGCACCCAGGCCAGAGGTGAAGCAAGTTGTACTTGTAGCGCTGCCTCCTCCATGGAGGCAGCGATCTGCTGGCTCAGGCTTGACGAGGTGGGGGAAAGGCAAAGGGAAGGAAATTGAGGTCACTCGGTCATGTCCAACGCTTTGTGATCCCATGGACTGTAAGAATACTGGAGTGGGCTGCCATTTCCTTCTCCAGGGGATCTTCCCGACCCAGGGATCAAACCTGGGTCTCCCACACTGTGGACAGACGCTTTACCATCTGAGATCACCAGGGGGAAAAGGGAAAACCAGTGTTAAGCATTGAAGGTAGAACTGTCACTGCCATTGGACAGGGGCTGTCCTCAAGCAGACCTGTCTTCCTGTCTATCTCTTTATCATTGTTCTTTCCCTCACTCTCAATTTAGCAGATTGGAAACACAGATTTTCTTATCTTTTTAGCTTTATTTTATTTTTAGATTGAAGTATAATTGACATATGACATATTATTTTCAGGTGTACAGCATAATGATTTAATATTTGTATACATTGTGACATGCTCACCACAATAAGTCTAGTTAACATCTATCACCAGACAGTTACAGAAATATTCTTTTGTGAAAAAAGGACTTTTAAAATCTATTTTCTTAGCAACTTTCCAATATGTTATACAATGTTATTAACTACAATCACCATTCTGTACATTACATTCCCATGACCCGTTTATTTTATAGCTGGAAGTCTGTAGCTTTTGACACACTTTGCCACTTTGACACATTCCTCCCTACGCATCCTCCTCTGGCAACCACCATCTCTTCTCTGTATCTGTGAGACGGGTTTTTGTTGCTGTTGTTTGTTTTTTAGATTTCATATATACATATAAGTGAGATTGTATGGTATTTATCTTTCTCTGTCTGAATTATTTCACTTCACATAATGCCTTCAAGGCCCATCCATGTTGTTGCAAGATTTCATTCTTTTTATGGCTGAGTAATCTTCCATTGCATGTATATACATCTTCTTTATCTGTTCATCTGCTGATGAACACCTAAGTTGTTTCCATATCTTGGCAATTGTAAATAATACTGTAATAAAGGTGGAGGTGCATGTATCTTTTCAAATTGGGAAATGCTACTTTTCCTTATTGAGACTCCCTCTTGAAAACCTGGCATAGATGTTGTTTTAGCAAACCTAATACACTGCTATGACTTGTGATTGGGACATACTACTAAATAACCTCAGGATCAGTGGATTCTATGGCCCCAGATGAGTTTGTGCCTAAAGAAGCACTAATTGCCTGGTAGAAACATGGAAGAGAGAGGAAATGAAAAATTGCTGTTCTTTTTCTAACAAACTTTATAGAACTACTTGTGTCTCTTAAAACTGTGTGCCTTTGCAACTTTGATAAAAATCAAAGTTATATTTTTTCAAAATTGGTAGATGGGCTGAGTAGAATGGACACATTGAAAGTGCAATCAATGGACTTCAGAGTAATCCTAAGAGTTCTCTCAAACTCAGAGCTAAAGGACCAAAATGAAAACAAAAACAACCAATGAAAGAAAGGTTAAGTGACCTGGAGGATAAAGTCAAAAGTTCCCACAGCATCAGATAGGAACTCCAGAATGAAATAAAGGAGAAAAAGGAAGAGATATGTAATATAGATGAACTTTTCTGAATTTGGAAAAGATTTCTGTCTTCATAGTGAATAGATCTAAGAGTGCCAACCAGGACAAGCAAAACAAGTTTTGCTCTAAACATGCCCTTCAAAGGAAAGAGCTCTTCTAGGGAAAGAAAAATCTTTAATTTTTCTTGGGAGAAGAACCAGATTACTTACAAAGAAATAAGAAGCATTTGGATATCAGATTTTTCTTTGATATCAGTGGATTCTAGGAGACGATGGAGAAGGATGGTATCAAATGGTATCAATATTTTGAAGGATGGTATCAAAGTTAGTTTCCTTAAGAGCCCCCAAACATGGTATTTGTACAATTAGTTGATAGTAAACACTATTGGCTTAAAAAAGGAATTAGTTCAAAGTTTTGTTATTGAATTTTAAGTTTATTAACTCTGATCAGAAAAGAGTTAACATTAATATAGAATAACAATGAGCCAAAAACTCTATATGTATATACATATATATATCATTTAATTATTATAAAGTAGCACCTATAAGATAGGTACTGTTATTATCCCTGTTCTACAAATAAGAAAACTAAGGCACAGAAAAGATAATTGATTTTCTTAAGGTCATCAGCTAAGAAGTGGTATAGCTGGTCCTGCTAAGTCGCTTCAGTCGTGTCCGACTCTGTGCGACCCCATAGACGGCAGCCCACCAGGCTCCCCCGTCCCTGGGATTCTCCAGGCAAGAACACTGGAGTGGGTTGCCATTTCCTTCTCCAATGCATCAAAGTGAAAAGTGAAAGGGAAGTCGCTCAGTCGTGTCCGACTCTTAGCAACCCCATGGACTGCAGCCTACCAGGCTCCTCCGCCCATGGGATTTTCCAGGCAAGAGTACTGGAGTGGGTGCCATTACCTTCTCCATAGCTGGTCCACTCAAGTCCAAACAGTAGGGACAGAGATGCTATTCTTTAAATTAATAAATTAATTTTTATTTTTGGGTGCTTTGGGTCTTCATTGCGTGTGGACTTTCTCTAGTTGGAGCAAGTGGGGGCTACTCTCTAGTTTCGGTGCACAGACTTCTCATTGAGGTGGTTTCTCTTGTTGCAGAGCACGGGCTGTAAGGCCCATGGGTTTCAGTAGTTGCGGCACGCCAGCTGAGTAATTGTGGCGTGTGGGCTTAGCTGTCCTGAAGCATGTGGAATCTTCTTGGACCAGAAACTGAACTTATGTCCCTGCATTGGTAGGCGGATTCTTAACCACTGAACCACCAGGCAAGTCCAGAGATGTTATTTTCATTTTGAAATTTTATGAGGTTTTCTTTGCAGAAAAATATCTTGTCAGTTTTTGTGACTATTCAGTAGACGATTGTAAAAACTCTTTTCTCTCTAGAATATGGAATAATCCAATCTAGTTCATAACTATTTATTCTACCTCACAAATAATATTACTCTGATCCCATCTATGTTTTTTGTTCTGTTCAGTCTATCAAAGTTACAGAAGAAACAGTTTCAAATTTACTTCTGTTTCATATTGTAAAACTTGAAAAATTAGTTTCTTCTTCTGTCTCTTAGATGCTCTTTTCTATGTTCCAGAATTTTTTCATGGTTTTATATCCTTTTTTATGCTTACTCATCCTTGAATGTTAAAAGATTAATACATGCTTTGCATTTGTTCCCAAAGAGGATGAGCTAATTCTTATTGGCTCCCTGCCTGTCTATTTGGATGCCCTTGGAATCTTCTTCTAATATCTTAGGCTGGAGGATCGATTACCTTCCAGCAGCCTATAAAGATTGTGAAGAGAGCCATCTGGCAAGGAATGTCACTCCTGCAAGGTTTCATCTTAATGTTTTGCAAAGCCACTGCCCCAAAGGGCTGAAGGTTATCTTGCCTTTGTCCTCACCTCCTTCTGGGCCAGCAGCCAGACTGGCTATCAGAGAGGATCTTGCCACTCAGGGTAAAAATTTCCCCTCTATGTGCTGTGGGCCATTTCAGTGAGTACTGGGGAGGGATATTCAGAAGTCTGGGCTAGACACCCCCACACTTTTATCTAGAAGTGTTCTGGTAATCTATTGTGACATGAAATAACACCCCAACATTGATGATATGAAGCAATGATAATCATATACTATTGTCATCTCTCAGGAATCTGGAGATGGGCTGGGCTCCGTTAGGTGGTTCTCACTCAGGGTCTCTCACCTGGTTACCGTGAGGCAAGGATGATGCAGGGGTCATCTGTTTTCCTCGTTAGCATGTTTGCCATTGAGTCTGGGAATGTTCAAACTGCTGGGGCTGAAACAGCTGGGGTTCCTCTGACATTCTCTGTGTACATGTCGTCTGCTGTGTGGTCTCCACAGCATGGTGACTTCGGGGCACCTGTACCTCAGGGGTCCGCAGGCATATGCTCTGAGTAAGGGAACTAGATGGAAGCTGTATCAATTTTTAAGAGCCAGCTTCAAAAGCATTACTTTCTTGTGCAGTTATAGAAGCTCACCCAAGAAGTCCACTCAGGTCCAAAGAATAGAAACAAAGATGCCATCTTTTGACTAGGTAAGGAGGGTGGGGTTGGAAGAGCACAAGAGACTGAATATATTATTTCAACCGATTTTGAAAAATGCAACCGGCCACAGGAAGTTTAATACAATTTTGTAAATGACTGTATGCCATCCATAGTAATACTGACACTCCATGCAAGCTAAAACATTATATCTAAGGGCTTCCCTGGTAGCTCGGATGAGTAAAGAATCTGCCTGCAATGGTAAGTGCTTATATAAATGTTAGCTAATACTCTACAATTTAAGAAAATGAGACTCAAAAACTATCGTGTTAACTAACTGCCCTTCCCTGCCATTCAATTTTCAATTGCCCATTCTGCTATTTATTAAAAAAAAAATTCTTGGTTTATCTCCTTGTTTTGTTGGAACATGTCATCTGAAAGCTTTTTAAGAAAAGTTTCTTGGGAAATGAAAATTTTTAAAATATCTTACATGTCTGAAAATATCTTTATTTACCCCCACACTTGACTGATAGTTTGGCTGGGCAAAGAATCTATACTGGAAGAAATTTTCTCCCAGAACTGCAAATACATTATTCCATTGTCTTCCAGTTTCATGTGTTGCTAGGGAGAAATCTGATGCCATTCTGGTTCTTGATCCTTTGTACACAACTTCATTTTTCCCTTTGGAAAGATCTACTCAATGTACCCCGGAGAAGGCAATGGCACCCCACTCCAGTACTCTTGCCTGGAAAGTCCCATGGACGGAGGAGCCTGGTGGGCTGCAGTCCATGGGGTCGCGAAGAGTCAGACAGGACTCAGTGACTTCCCTTTCACTTTTCATTTTCATGCATTGGAGAAGGAAATGACAACCCACTCCAGTGTTCTTGCCTGGAGAATCCCAAGGATAGTGGAGCCTGGTGGGCTGCCGTCAATGGGGTCGCACAGAGTCAGACACGACTGAAGCGACTTTGCAGCAGCAGCAGCATTCAATGTTCCCAGTCTTGTGAAATTTTGTCATGGTGTGCCTAGGTGTGGGTGTGGTTTTGTACATTTTGCTGCAGTCAGTGAGCACTTTCAATGTGGAAAATCATGCTCTTCAGTTCTAAATATATATGATTAAATTATTAATAGTTAATTGATTTCTTCCCCTCTGTTTCCCAGGAATCCTGGGCTGGCTTTTGAATTTTCTTATCCTTTCTTACATCCTTCTCTTCTTTTTGCCTTCTGTCTTTACATTTTGGACATTTCTTCAACCTTGTGTTGTGAAAGTAAAAGTGTTTAGTCAACCAGTCATGTCTGACTCTTTGCAACCCCATGGATTGCAGACTGCCAGTCTCCTCTGTCCATGGAATTCTCCAGGCAAGAATGTTGAAGTAGGTAGCCATTTTCTTCTCCAAGAGACCTTCCCACCCCAGGGATTGAACCTGGATCTCCTGTACTGCAGGCAGATTCTTTATCATCTGAGCCATCAGGAAAGCCCCATCTTTCTACTATTTTACCAAGTTTTAAATTTTTGCTATATTTTTAACTTGACTTCTATTTGGTTCTCTGAGTGTTCATTTTTCAGAGAATCTATTCTATTTCTATTCTATTTTTATTTCTCAAAGGAGATCAATGAAAGATTTTTCAAAATTTTCATCTCTCCCTATATCTGCTTCTTCCAAGTTTCTTTTTTCCTGTTCTGTTTCATATGAGATCCTTCCCTTAAATTCTGATGCCGTTTGACTGTTTGCTCTTATTGAATAGTGTCAAACTTAGCAAAACAAAACAGGACACTTAGTTAACTTTGAATTTTAGATAAACAATAAATAATTTTTAGTATAAATATATCTCATGCAATATTTAGGGCATACTTATTTAAGTATTTTGTAATTTAATAAAAAATCCTTTGCTGTTTATTTGAAATTCCACTTTAAGTCAGTTCAGTTCAGTCACTCAGTCGTGTCCGACTCTTTGCGACCCCATGGACTGCAGTACGCCAGGCTTCCCTGTCCATCACCAACTGCCGGATCTTGCTCAAACTCATGTCCATCCAGCTGGTGATGCCATCCAACAATCTCATCCTCGGTCATCCCCTTCTCCTCCTACCTTCAATCTTCCCCAGCATCACGGTCTTTTCCAGTGAGTTAGTTCTTCGCATCAGGTGGCCAAAGTATTGGAGCTTCAGCTTCAGCATCCATCCTTCCAATGAATATTCAGGACTGATTTCCTTTAGGATGGACTGGTTTGATTTCCTTGCAGTCAAGTATCCTAAGGGACTAAGTATCCTGTATTTTATCCAGCAACCCTAAGACTGAGGTGTAAAATGCTACCTGGAAAAAACAAAAGAATGAAAATTTTCCATTTTTAACATGGATGGACCTAGAGGGTACTGTGTTAAAGTGAAATAAGTCAGACAGAGAAAGACAAGTACGGTATGATTTCACTTATATTTGGAATCTAAAAAAGCAAAACAAATGAACAAACATAGCAAAATGGAAACAGAATTATAGAGAACAAACAAGTGGTCACCAGAGGAAATGGGGCTGGAAAGAAACAGATGAGGGAGATTAAAAGGAACAGACTTCCAGTTGCAAAATAAATGAGTCACAGGTATGAAACTGTGCAGAATATAGTCAATATCTAAGTAATATCTTTGTACTACAATGTATCATAGCTAGGCTTATGGTGATCATTTTGATATTTACAGAAAAATCACTGCATTTTGTAATAGGAACTAACATAGTGTTGGAGGTCAGTTATATTTCAAAAACAAAAAAGGATACAAACTCACAGAAAAAACAATCAAATCTGTGGGTACCAGAGTTTGGAGGTGGGTTGGTAGAAATAAGTGGATGAAGGCAGTCAAAAGGTACTGCAGACTTCCAGTTATAAGATAGATAAGTACTAGGGATGTAATCTACAATAAGATGAATATAGTCAACACTGATATGTGTTACACACGACAGTCGTTGAGAGTAAACCTAAGAATGCTCATCACACAAAGCATTTTTTTCTATTTCTTTACTTTTGTATCTGTATGAGATGATGGATCCTCATTAACTTATTGTGGTAATCATTTTATGATGGATGTGAGTCAAATCATTATGCTGTGCACCTTAAACTTATACAGTGTTGTATTTCAATTATACCTTAATAAAGCTAGAAGAAAAATAAAAATCAAAAAATTTAAATTAAAATAAAAAGCTCCCTGGAAGCTCTGTATGCCTGTATAAGGAGTAGGGTTCGACGACGGTGAATTTACTGAAGGGTAGCTGCAGTTTTCATTAAATAACTGATGACAGTCTCTTAGGTCTTCACTCTTCTCCAGAGAAGAATATTTCAAACTCTTCATCTTGGTTGCCAGTGTTGTAGGAGTCAAGTGAAGGAAGAATACTGAGCAGCTCAATATTCATTATGTTAGGTTTCATGTATCGATAGATCTTCAATTTCAGTACCATTCCCCTATCCTTGTGTGGTAGATTAAAGGTGGGTACAATTTTTTTTGCTAATCCCCCATTCAGGGATGAAACCTAATTCCCTTTCTTTGAATCTGGGCTGGCCTTAGTGACTTCCATGAGCTATAGAATGCAATAGACATAACATTCAAGAGCTGCCCAGCCTAGGTAATAAGAAGCCCAGTAACTTTTGCTTGGATTTCTGGGAGTATCCTTTTTGGGTACCTTGCCCTGAACCTCCGTAGGAAATCTGACCATCCTGATATTGCCATGTGGAGAGGGCATGTGTATGTGTTTTGATGGACAGTGCCAGCTGAGATCAGCCTTCCAGTTCATCTTGCCATGGTGCCAGACATGTGAGTGAATCCTTCAGACTGGCCCATCTGCCAGCTGAATACTACCAAGTGAGCTTTCTAAAAAGTCTTGTCTGGTGTATATTTTAAACACACACACACATACACACATATATATATATATACACACACACACACACACATATACACATGTACACACACACATTTATATAAGAGTTCCTGGTACATAACATAATGATTTAATATTTCTATACATTTCAAAATGATTGCCATGATAAGCCTAGCTGTCCTCTGTCACCATAAAAATATATTACATATTATTGATTGTATTCCCCACAATGCGACTCACTTCATACCTGTGACTCACTTATTTTGTAACTGAATATTTGTACCTCTTAACCTCCCTCATTGGAGAAGGCAATGGCACCCCACTCCAGTACTCTTGCTTGGAAAATCCCATGGATGGAGGAGCCTGGTAGGCTGCAGTCCATGGAGTCGCTAAGAGTAGGACACAACTGAGCGACTTCACTTTCATCTTTCACTTTCATGCATTGGAGAAGGAAATGGCAACCCACTCCGGTGTTCTTGCCTGGAGAATCCCAGGGATGGCGGAGCCTAGTGGGCTGCCATGTATGGGGTCGCACAGAGTCGGACACGACTGAAGCGACTTAGCAGCAGCAGCAGCAGCAACCTCCCTCATCCACTTCTCTCCTTCCCCCACTCCTTCCCCCACTGCAAACAGCTGTTTGTTCTCTGTATCTATGGCTCTGTTTTTGTTTGGTTATCTTTGTTCATTTGTTTTGTCTTTTAGAGTCCACATGTGAATGAAATCTTATATAAATATGTATGTGTGTGTGTGTGTGTGCGTGTGCGTGTGTGTGCACTCCGTCATGTCCAACTCTTTGTGACTCCATGGACTATAGCCTACCAGGCTCCTCTGTCCATGGGATTTCCCAGGCAAGAATACTGGAGTGGGTTGCTGTTTTCTTCTCCATGGGATTTTCCTGACACCCAATGATTGAACCTGTATCTCTTATGTCTCCTGCATTGGCAGATGTATTCTTTTCCACTGCACCAACTGGAAAGCCCATGTGTACGTGTGTATACATACATATATATATATATATATATAATTTATTCATTTATCTCTTGATGGGTACTTGGGTTGCTTTCATATCTTGGCTAGTATAAATAGTGCTGCAAGGAGCATAGAGGTGAATATATCTTTTCTAATTAGTGCTTTTGTTTCCTTTGGATAATTAGCCAGAGGTGGAATTGCTGGATCATACGGTGGTTCTATTTTTAATTTTGGGGGGAATCTCCATGCTGTTTTCTATAGTGGCTGCACCAATTTACATTCCCACCCACTGTGCACAAGTTCCCTTTTCTTCACATCCTCACTGTTACTTGTTGTCTTTTTGATAATAACTATTCTGACTCATGTGAGGCCAAGTGACTTCTGTTGATGTCACATGAAACAGAGGAACTGCCAAGGCCTGTCCAAATTCAGACCTACAAAATCATGAGATGTAAGAAAATGGCCATCGATTTTAGTCATCAAAATCTGTGTAGTTTATTGGTCAGCCTTAGATAACCAGAACATCTTGACTATACCTTGTATGCCCCATTCCAGAGATCCTCTGCTTTATCCCTCCAGAGAATGTTTCCAATTTTCCACCCAAGTGGGAGAGAGCAGTGGCAACTGTGTCATATTGGGAAGTATGTGGAGGAGATTCATTGCTTCCAGTATGTACTTAGGAAAATCCTCCTGTTTTTTTTCTTAATTACATACCTACTTTTAGAAGGACCTGGTGCAGCAATACCTGGGTTATCCTGGGTAAATCTATAAAATCATGTTGCTTCTTGGCTTTCCCTACTCCTGGCTTAGGAGTCAGTTTTCTCGGGTCTGCTAAGTCAATTATTACCTGCAGTATCTGCTTTCCAGTTTACAAAATTTAATTATTTTCCCTCTTTTGTTTTTGTGAGTTTTCTTAAATCTACTATTTTAAAAAAATGATTTAAGTACATTTGACTTACAATGTTGTGTTAATTTCTGTTGAACAGCAAAGTGATTCAGTTATACATATGCATATTCTTTTTCATATTGTTTCCATTATGGTTTATTACAGACAGGATATTGAATATAGTCCCTTGTGCTATATAGTAGGACCTTGTTGTTTATCCATCTTATTTACATCTAATAGTTCGAATCTCCTAATTCCGAACTCCCAATCCTTCCCTCGCCCACCCTCTTTCCACTTGACAGCCAAGAGTCTGTTCTCTAACCATGAGTCTGTTTTCTGTTTTTTAGCTATGTTCATTTATATTTTAGATTTCACATATAAGTGATATTCTATTATATCTGTCTTTCTCTTTCTGACTTCTCTTTCTGATTATTAGTATGATAATCTCTAGGTCCATTCATGTTGGTACAAATGGCACTAGTTCATTCTTTTAAAAAAATCTACTATTGCTTGTGTCAGATTTCAAGAGGTGGCAATGCATGTGCTCATTCTATCTTTAATCAGTTACTTTATTTGACAATGCTGGGTCTTAGTTGCGACACTCCAGCTCTTCATTGTGCCATGTGGATTTTACTTGCAATGGGAAGTTAGGGGATGTGGGAAGGGGTAGGAGGAGGGGGTTGGAGTGGGCATGTGGGATCTAGAGGATCTAGCTCCTGCATTGGGAGTGTGGAGTCTTAGCCACTGGACCACCAGTGAAGTCCCCTGCTATCCTTAATTTAAAGGCTTCTTTGAGTCTTTAATTTCAATGATTATACTAATTTTTAAATACTCATAAATTTTTTTAATTAAATAAAATACTTGAAGCTCAAGTGGCCTAGAAGCAAAGCCCAAGATATAGATTCTTGTGTAAGTGCTTTAGTGAGGGGATATTCTCAGGAAAACCTGTGAGTCATACAGGATTGCATAAAGGAAAAAACAACACAGGAGTGGTTTCTGCAGAAATTTAGCCTCAGGCTAAGCCCATGGGAGCTCTGGAATAGGAAGGCTCTCATTGATCAGTTCTTGGCCTTTGGTATCCTATAAAGTCAGCACTGGCTGTGGCTTCCCAACCCGGGAGGAGGGCAGTCATGGAACAGAAAAGGGCCGCTGTGAGCTGGGTACACCTGCCTAGTAAAGGTGATCTTGGCAGGCTGCATCTGCTCAATTTCTAACCTTTTATTTTTTACTTTTTAAGGAATAAGTAGTCTTTCTAATCCCTCTGAGAAAAGGAATTAATCTTTTTTCATTCTTTTTCCACTGTTTGTCTTGTTAATTTAGTTTCTTCCACGTTAGTTCATAAACTGAAGTTCAGAAACTTCAGAATATCAAGCAGAAAAAAGGCGGCGGAATCCAAATCAGTCTGGTTCCAAAACCCATGCCTTTAACCATATTAAGTCACCCTCTGTAGCTGCATCTTAAGGAAATAATTTATCGTTACCTCTACAGCTATAAGGGTGCTAACAGTCACTTTATCTGTTGGATATAAAACACACTCTCCAAAGCTTCCTACCTTCTGTTAAATAAAAGTCCGAATTTACTTATATACCCAATGGGTTCATTTTGCAAGCATTCACTGAGTACCTGCCATGAACCAGCATGGTACTGGGTGTGTGTGCAATGACCACGTAGATACAGTTAGTGTCTTCAAGAGGCTCGAGTCCTGTAGGAGAGGCAGATACTAACATACAACACTGTATAACAAGGGGTAGGGAGCTCGCCTTCAAGGCCGAACCTGGGAGCTACGGACCAGCAGCGAACCCCGGTAATTTACGGGTAAAGAGAGAAAGCTCTGGAACTGCCCCAAACTCCCATTCCCAAAAGTTTCCCCAAGAAAGGGAACTCGGTTTTTTTCAAGGGAGAAGTGGAACGACTGGGAGATTCGCGGGAATGTAAATGGGCCGTTCCACTTTCCACTTCGCGTTAGAAAGTGCAATGTCCCGGGGAGGAAGCTTTGACTCTGAGCGGCAATCCCGGCCGCGGTGGGAGCAGGGCGCGAGCCTCCTGGAGTGCAGGGGCGCCCGGGCACCCGCGATCTGAGAGTCCCACTGCTCCGACTCGCGGGAACCCGGGCGGGGCAGGCGATCTGGGATCCCGGCGGGGGACGAGGCCTGAAGCGTCATCCCTGGCTCCCCGGACTCCAGGTGCGCTTCGCCCGCGGAGGACTTTCCGGTCTCGTGAGAAGAGGGACAACCAGGAACTTGGGCTCAGTCTCCACCCCGAAGCGGGGCGGGTCCGTCCGGGATAAGACCCGCTGCCCGGCCCTGCCCGGGTGTGATCTCCGTGGCAGCAGAGAACGGGCGCCGTCCCATCTCGGCCTCTGGGGTAAGGGGGCCCCGGGCCGGTGGTCCTGGTCTCCAGAAGGGGTGCGGCAGCTCTGGAGGGCCTCGCGGGGGTGGCCGGTCGGGCGCCGCGCCCAGGCGGAGGTGCTGGCGACGGCACAGGGTGGAGCCGGCCGGGACTCGCTCCGGGTGGGCGAGCGGGAGGCAGACACCGCCCGTATCCAGCCGCCCCTTGCAGAAGGACCTCCGGAGCACTGTGTGGAGCTTAGAATGTCAGAGGTCACTGCAGTTATTTATCGAGTTCATGTGCCAAGCGCTGTGCTGGATTTAGGAGTTACAAAGAAAGGATTGAGTAATATTCCCTGGAACTGACTCTAACACCCACGTTTTGCTTTTTTAATTCTTTATTTACTCCTTTTAAGAAACTTACTCCTTTATCCTGGTCTCTTACTCTTTCTCTCCTTGTGGACCTAATGGCTTCAGTACAATGCCTGGCACATGGGAATCTGTTATTATTGTGAGATCCATGAACTGAGCCTGCGAATGGCCCAGTCTTACTCTATGGTCGTGGCTTTGACCAGCTGGAGACTCTGGAACCAAAGAGGTTATTGCTTTTCAACAATCTGCCCAACTGTAAGTGCTTCCCAAATTGATGAAAGTCTTGTGTAAGCTGTTGGGAGAGTGTGAGACCTGAGTAACCCACAGCTTTCAGGAAAAGTGAGTATCTGCCTCTCTTCAGGTGACAGTGGAAAGAATGAATAGGATTCTCCGCCCCCCCCCTCCCCGTCTAAAATGATGCGTCCCATTGCCCATCAATTCTAGAACCCTCCGCCTTCTCCTTATATTGCAAGTAACTGTTGATGGGGAAGCTCTAGCTCTTTAGTTGCCATGGAATTCTCAGATGACAGAGGTGGAAGAGCAAGCAACAGAGGAAGTGGGCAGGAATGAGGAAATGGGTATCCTTAGACGGCGAGGACCGGCTGACTTCCCAGGGTCCTTTCTGATCAAGGCCAGGCTGCCTCCCTCAGCTTAGATCAGATTTGTTTTGCTTCGGGGATACACACATGAGTGCAAACGCAGGCAGACATACACACAACTACTGGGTCAAAAATGCTGTGAATTTCCTTCCTAGATATGCTTGCATTTGGTTAAGGATATTTTTTGTCTGAAAGCTTTTTAGAGAGTAACATGTGTAGTCAGGTTCAAGCAGGCCAGTCCTCAGTGTCTGAAGGGGATGACCGCCTGGTCTTTCGAACTGTTGTGGCCCATTTCTCATATCTGCAGCTCATCTGTTTTCCCAGCCCTTGCTCATCTGCTGATAGACCAAGCCTGCTCTTCTCCAAGGGAGATGGAGGTGAGGGGAGGCACTCGAGTAACAGATGTTGTGCCAAGGAGTACCTGATGATTCAGAATAAAGGAGAGGGTAGATTTTCCTTGGTTGTCCAATTTTATCCAGACATTTGAGGATAAAAACGCTTTTTATACTAAAACAATTACAAGTATATTTTGTGGTAGGATTCAAAATTTAAATACTTTCTTTATATAAAAGAATAAACTTCTAAAATTTTTGTTTGGACTTTGGGCTGTGAGTTGGCCCAAACGTAACCTTTGGGAGTTTGCTTTCACTGCAATGAGGGCTACTTATGGAGGCAGTTTGGTAGATGCTGCGGTGTCTTCCCTGGAAGGACTTTGAACAGCATGCTAGTTGTGGCATGTAGGATCTTCATCACAACATGCGTGGCCTTTTGTTGTGGCGCTCGGGCTCAACCTTGCAACGCACAGGTTTAGTTGCCCTGCAGCATGTGGGATCTTACTTCGCCAACCAGGCATCAAACCTGTGCCCCTGCATTGGAAGACAAATTCTTAACCAGTGGACCATTAGGGAAGTCCCCTCATTTAATCTTTTTTTTTTTTTTTCCCAACCTGAGGCAGGATTATTAAACTTGTTTTACAGAAGAGATCCCAGGGCTCCAAGTGGTGGTACAAGGGTTGGACTCCTTGCAAAAAGATTTAAATCCAGCTGCTGGATACTGGCTTCCCAGATGGCACAGTGGTAAAGAATCCACCTGCTAATACAGGAGATACAGGAGACTTGGGTTCAATCCCTGGGTCTGGAAGATCCCCTGGAGGAGGCAATGGCAACCCACTCTAGTTTTCTGGCTTGAAAAATCCCATGGGCAGAGGCGCCTGGTGGGCTACCGTCCATACGGTTGCAAAGAGTTGGACACAACTGAGCATGCATGTGTGCGTGTGTGCACACACACACACACAATGGTACTAAAGCCTGTTCCCTTAGCCTCCCTGCCTTACTGTGGCTCTGTCAGTGCTTGGTTCAGAGTGATTTGGCATTTGGATTTTTAGCTTCCTGGTTTATAAACTAATCTTGACCAAATGTTTTTCTTTTCCTTTTCATTTTTCTTCTGGTCAAGCGGATATGTAAACTATGGTGGGAAGAACTGGAGCTGGCAGTAGTATGGGAATACAGGTTAATGGCCTTGGATTCAGGAGGGGCTTGGCTTGTGAATAAGGGAATCAGCTCACTCTTTGTGGCCCTGGGAAGAGCTGGGCAGGAGTGTTTTGGATGGTAGGTTCTGGTTAAATTTAAGGAAATGACTTTTGAAACCCACAGGCTGGATGGGTTTGGAGTTGGCAGGAGCTCTGTCACCAGAGATATCTGGGCAGAAGCCCCACAGCCCCTTTCTCATGGAACTGGGAAGGGGAGAAGGCTAAACTAAGATGACTTCTAAAGCCATTGTCTCCCAACTTTGGGTGCATCCCCCTGGAAGCTTGCACAGTATACAGATTTTTGCCCCCAGCGTTCTGATGCAGTATAACAGGGTGGGACCCAGGAATCTGCCTGTTGTGTTGGTTTTATTGGGAATAACTTATTCAGTTATGTTTGAACTGGACAGAGAGCTTTGCTGTGGGAACCTGAACCACCACCTTTGAAGAATTTGTCTTAAATGTTCAAGATGCTTGAGATCAGTCAAATGCCTAGACACTGTGTTAAGAATTGCCCTGAAATTTGGCAGTGTGTTTCTCAAAATTTTAAAATCCATTGACTTGTGTTCCATCCATTTGAATATTAGGAATTTATCTGAAAGATATGGTTGGACATGCGCATGGAAGGGCCTTCAGTTGGTGGGCAGAATGTCAGTGGCCCCCACCAAATGGATAAAGGTTCATTTATTTATTATACAATGTGACAGATGCTATATATTCAAGGGTAAAATACCGAGACCCCATCCTTAGGGAGATAAACAAGCAAATCAACAATTAAAAACTCATAGGACTGCATGAGAAGTGAATGCACTTCAATGCACTGTGCCTGGCCTGCCATAGAACTGAAGAGGTGCACCGAACCCCATCATGGGTGGTCAGAGAAGGCTTCTTGAAGGGGGAATGAGAATGATCTTGGAGGTGGGAATAGGAGAAGAAGGGTTTTTGCACAGGCATGGAGGAGAGCCATTCAGCCAGAGCAGGGCTAGTCCAGAGGCCAGAGCTTGAGGGCCCTCAGAAATTAATGTCATTCTGTGGGCCCTTGGGAGACAGGACCAATTATTGGGAGTTAGGTCTTAGAGATTCCAGGGATCCCATAGTATGAGTTGCTGGCCTAAGTTATAAATTCCTATTTTCTCCTGCATCTGCTTCTGTGTTTAGCAATGTTATATGATAATGCTAGTGTGCATGCATTCTACATCGCTTCAGTCCTGTCCAGCTCTTTGTGACTCCGTGGACCGTAGCCCACAAGGCTCCTCTGTTCATGGGATTCTCTAGGCAAAAATACTGGAGTGGGTTGCCATGCCCTCCTCCAGAGGATCTTTCCAACCCAGGGATCGAACCTGCATCTCCTATGCCTCCTGCATTGGCAGGTGGGTTCTTTACCACTGGCGCCACCTGGGAAGCCGCCAGTTTTGTGATAGATGTTTGTAAATAAAAAGGAAACTCTGGGTACCAGGAAGGAAATCAAGGCAGAGATTCAGCCTTGGAGAAACAAGACTCCCAGCTTCCCTGTCCTACACCAGGCCAACTCTTCAAGGTTTGTCTTGGATGTAATCTGGGTGAGGGTCCTCCTCTGTGTGCCCTTGTCTCCCTGTGATCCCCCCACCACGCTTTATTTTTTCTTGATTACAGACTTGTGCCCTCCTCTCAGCTTTGAGCTCCTCTGAGATCAGGACCACAGAGCCCCATTCCTCTGGCCCATTGCCTAGTGAGTGCTCACCAAAGGTGTGCGCTGAGTGCATGTGTGATTTTTCATGGCCTAGAAAATTTATTCCAACCTCTGAGCCCTACAGAATGATCCACTTGCTGAAAAAGTTTCTCTTTCTTTTTTTACCATACTGCACAGCATTTGTCATTGGAGTTCCCCGATCATGGGTTGAACCCACTCCCTCTGCGCTGGAAGCACAGAGGTCCAAATGACCCATTTTAAAAAATGATTGTTCCATTCTTTGTCTCCACTCCCATCATATCCTTAAACCAGCCAAACTCCGAACTTAATGCATTTGACTCTTAATGCATTTCCTGCCCAGTTGAAAAATCCACGTATCACTTTACACTTCCTACTTCCCTACTGCCTTATCCTTTGATCCTGGATATCTTGGGATCTACATCTGCAGATTCAACCAACTGTGGAAGGTGTAGTGGTGCAGTAGCATTTAGTGAAAAAAACTCAGGTATAAGTTGTCCTGGGGAAGTTCAAACCTGTATTGCTCAAAGGTCAGATATTCTGTTTTCCAAATAAGTCATATCAGTCATAATCAGAGAGAAAGCCTCATTTTTACTGTCTTTGCCTATGGACTCTTGGCTGTTAAAATCCTATCTGAGCCTTAATCAAATGAAATCTCTGACTCTCTTGGGTGGGGGAAGTGAGGTGGGATTACTTAGTCTGTAGTCTCTCCCTTCCTTGAAGTTCTAATGTTAATAGCTGCCCAGTGCTGCTTTGTCATTGGATTGGTTACATACTAGTTTTGTTTCTCTTACTGGCTTTCATGCTTCTTGAGAGCAAAATCATCTTCAACTTTGTTTCTTTCACAATGCCTAGTACCTGATAGGAGCAAAATAAGCTTTTTTTACAGTTATTTATTTGTTATTTTTGGCTGTGCTGGGTCTTCGTTGCTGTGTGGGCGTTTCTGTAGTTGAAAAGAGTGGGGCTACTCTCTAGTTGCGAAGCATGGGGTTCTCATTGTGGTGGCTTCTCTTGATGCAGAGACGGGCTCTAGGGCCTGCGGGCTTCAGTAGTTGAGGCTTCATTAGTTCGGCCCTCAGGCTCTAGAGCACAGGTTTAGTAGTTGTGGTGCATGGGCTTCATTGTTCCTCAGCATGTGGGATCTTCCCAGATCTGGGATCGAATCTGGGTCTCCTGCATTGGCAGGCGGATTCTTTACCACTGAGCCACCAAGGAAGCCCTCAAATGTTTAAGTGAAGACGATGAGTGCCTGCACACACAGCAAGCGGCAGTTTTGAAACAAGGGGTCTCATGCAGAGACCACCTATTTGAGAGTCAGGGCTCAGAGCTGGGTGTGAGAATAACCAGGACTGCATTGTTGAAACTTAATTGAGTAAGGTCTCTGAGCCCCACCCAAGATTTACTGACTCAAGCTCTAGAGTCTGACATCCCCCAGATCCGTATTTCTAAACACTCTCCAGGGGATTTTTGTGCCTGCTAAAGTTTAAAAGCTTTTCCCAAGATACCATGCCAGCTGCCTTACCCTCTGTACTAATTAGGATCCTTTTGAAGCCATAGCTCTGGACACTTGAGTCATGCCTTCTGTGCTTAGCTGCTCAGTCATGTCTGACTTTTTGCGACTCCATAAACTGCTGCCTGCCAGGCTCCTCTGTTCATGGGATTCTCCAGGCAAGAATACTAGAGTGGGTTGCCATGCCCTCCTCCATTGAATCTTCCCAACCCGGGGATCAAACCCAGATCTCCCGCATTGCAGGCGGATTCTTTTCTGTCCGAGCCATCAGAGAAGCCCAAGAATACTGGAGTGGGTAGCCTATCCTTTCTCCAGGGGAACTTCCCAAGCCAGAAATTGAACTGGGGTCTCCTGCATTGAAGGTGGATTCTTTACCAGCTGAGCTACCAGGGAAGCCCAAGTCGTGCCTTCATCCAAGGCCAAAAGAAAGGGGGAAGTTGGTAGGCTGACTCAGTCATTTTAGCATGGGGAACGCTCCTTCTCCAAGCCTCTAGACAGGCTTGCCTTTACTTCTCAACCTCCACAGTGTATCACGTGGCTACTCATAAACCACTGTGGCATTTGGAATGGGCTTGCCTTGGACCAATCATTCTTTCTTCCTAGGAGAGTTCCACTTTCCTGGTTTACCAAACTCAGTCCCTCAACTCATGAAGGCTCTCTCAATGAGGAAGGAGGGTGTAATAGAGATTGATTGCTAATCCTGGCAGAAATCTTGCACAATAGTCTACCTCAGCTTGATGCCAGAATAAACTGGCTCCCATAGGTGGGGTTAGATCTTGAAGCAAGGACTGGAGCTCTGCCCTTGTTGTGGATTCGCAGCCTGCTAGCTCCTGGACTGAATGTGTGCCCTACAGCCGAGGCCAACACTCAAACGTGGGAGAAGACTGGAATCTGGAGTTTCACAGATCGTGTAAATTAACAGATCAGGCCTTCCAGGAGTAAGGTGTGCTTGCACTGGATGGTGTTGAGAACTCTACTATTCAAATAATCTTTGGCAGACATATATCCTGAGTCATATTTATGCATAACTATTTACACATGCATGTGTATAACATATTAAAAGATGTTAATATTATGATTCCCCCCTTCTATTAATAAAATTTTGCTCATTTTTTTCCCTATTACCTTATTCTTTTTTAAAGATTTTTTTTAATATGGACCATTTTGTAAAGTCTTTATTGAATTTTGTTAATGTTATTACTTATGTTTTTGGCTTTTTGGCCCAGAGGCATTTGGGCTCTTAGCTTCCCCACCAGGGATGGAACACATACCCCCTGCATTGGAAGGCAAAGTCTTAACCTCTGGACCACCAGGGAAGTCCCCCATTAACTTATTGTTGGTGAAGGATCATGAATGAGAACCTCCACTTATGCCCATGGGGTGGTTTGGGAACCTTTTAGGTATCTGTAGTTGGAATCTAGAATCATTACTCTAGAGCAGTGGTTATCAAATCTGAGGATGCATCAGAATCATGTCGGGGAGCCTCTTAACTCCACCTCCCGAGTTTTGGATTCTGTAGGTCTGAGGTTGGGCCTATGAATTTACACTTTTAACAAATTCCCAGTTGATGGTGATGTTCCTGGTCATGGAACCACACTTTCACAACCACTTAGTTGTAGGAACTTCTTTTAGGTTGAAATACTGGTCTGGATATAATGAAAATATAAACATAGGGGAATTTTAATCATGCACATGGGATCTTCTACCTTTTTCAGATTCTTTTGTGCTCCCTATTTAAGCTGCCTGTGACCTCCTCACTGGAGCCATGCTTTGGGTGGACTTGATTCCCTGGGTTTTCTATACGTTGATGAATCTGAGGAAGGCTTATACCTCAGACGTGAGAAGATGGAGTGACACCCACACACTCTCCCTCCAGGCTGAGCATTCATGGTGGCCTTAAATATTGGTCTTAAAACCCTGCTTTTACCTTAAGAAAGAGTGAATTTCTGATAGGGACTCAGACATAGTTGAACTTTGAGAACATTATGCCAAATGAAATAATCCAGACACGAAAGAACAAATATATCATTCCACCTATATAGGATAAAATTCAAATTCATAGAGACAGAAAACAGAATGATGGTTTGTAGAGTCTGGGGTAAGGGAGAAATGATGAGTTATTATTTAATGAGTAGGAAGTTTCTATGTGGGATGATGGAGAAGTTCTGGGAATGGAGAGTGGTAATGGTGTACAACATTGTGAATGCAATCAATGCCACTGAATTTTGAAATAAGTAGAATAAAACATAGAAAATAGGAATAAAATAAAGCAAATATTCTAGCAATGGGGAAGAGATACTCTTAACCATTAAAAACTATTAAAATGGTAAATTTTGTCATTTTTTTTAACTACAGTTTTTTTGAAAAAATATCCTGCTTCTGTTACTGTTCTCCCAGTGGTATCTTGGGCAATTCTTGTATCAACCCGTCAGAATGCATGCTCAGTCACTCAGTCATGTCCAACTCTGCAACTCCTTGGACTGTAGCCTGCCAGGTTCCTCTGTCCATGGGATTTTCCAGGCAAGAATACTAGAGTGGGTTGCCATTTCCTCCTCCTGGGGATCTTCCCAACTCAGGGGTTGAACCCACATCTCTTGCATCTCATGCTTTGGCAGATGGATTCTTTACCACTGAGCCACGTGGGAAATCCATCAGAAATGACTGTTAAATGTTCAGGGTTTTTTCAAACTAATTGTTAAATATAGCCATTATTTAGCCACTATACATTATAAATATATATATATATAGCCATTAAATGAATTATATTAAGGTAGAAATATTTATCAGTAAATTATATTGAAAACACCCCATCACTTTCTAATTATTTTACCACCTTTTACTATTACATATGTTCTTGAAGTTCTTTACATCTCTTGTGTCTGTATGGTGGAAATACTATATAATGGCATACCATTGTCTACTGATTACCAACTCTAAGTTCAGAGACACCACATAAGTAACTTGAATCATGTTGAAAATATTTACACCAAAGAAATGGCTACAAATCAGGGTTTTCTTTCCTTGGCGAGCCAGCTGTTAAGTTTATCAGCACACCCCTGGTCTTATTATGGCTCATTAGTGGGGCAGGGTTGCAGTAAGCTCGCAGGAATAAAGCACCAGCTACTTAGGATCTTCAAGCCAAATTTTCTTAAACTGAATTCTAGCTCTTTCCAAATAGCCTTGTCATTGGCTGTTTTCCCTGGGCCCAAAACAGAAGATGTTGTGGCTAAGTTTAGTGGGTGGGATGCAAAATGAGTCATATAGTAAGAGAGTTGCTTTAACCTCCTGGGCAAGAGTTTCCTCAACTGGAACATGGAAGGGGTGGGAGAAAAACTGGCAGAAATAAAATAAAGTGATTATTCTAACAGTGGGAAAGAGCTACTTAAAAAAAAAATTTTTTTATTATAAATTTTCCCAACATACACCCAAAGTGGCAGAATAGTAAAAGGAAACCTCATGTACCTATTCATCATCCAGCTCAACGATTACAACATTTCATCAAAAAAGAGACTTTTCTAACCATTGAGGTAATAAGAAGGGGGAGGAATACAAAGGAAAAGATGGATAGGTATGATTTAAAAATTTTCTTCCAGAGTTTGCCTCTACTAAAAGGAAAATATGAAATTGAAAAATGCATAATAATAAATTCTGGGTATAAAAGATTAAGTTGTATAATATGTGCATAATTCCTAGAAATGTGTTAGTAAAGCATCAGGATCCCTAAATGGGCAAAACATGCAAGCAGATAATTCACAAAAAAGTGTATAAGTAGAAAAAGAGACAATTCAGTGTTAAACAAGTATAGCAAATAACGTGTTTTGGCTGGCTGAGAATTGGATATCCTTGTAAATTTGGAGGACAACAGGAAATATTCATAATTATCCAGGTATTGGTATCACAAGGAATAAATAGGTCAAACAAAGAACAAAATCTACAAAGCTAATTATAAAGATTTTAGTCATATCATAAAAAAACCTGAATAACCAAATAGTAGGAACATTGAATAAGTTATAATGTATCAATACGATGGAAGAATATAAATTTAATAAAATAATAAATATGATGATTGTGTAGAATTAGGAAAATTAAGAGGAGAGAGCAGAACATAAAGTGATATACATCTGTGATTACAACTGCTAAAAGATTGGAACACACAAAAAGTGAAAGTAGGTGGTATGTTTACACTTTTAAAATGGCTTTTCAGTGCTTAGATTTGATTTAATAATTTACAAAATAAAATGAAAGGGGAAAATAGATGTGATTGCTAAAGGCCTTATACTCTCTAAAATCCTATGAAAGTTGATCTTTTTCTTTTGTAGGAAAGAGCCATAATTTTCAGCACTGCAGTGGAACATTCTGCCTGTTCCCACATGCTTGCTGGGTTTAGGAAACAAGTTTATCAGATCAGGCAGGCAACTTAAACAATAACGACTGGAGGGAAAAAGAGGTTGATAGTGACAAATAAAATTAATACCAACTACCCCAAATCCACATTTCATTTTTACAACCAAAAAGTCCTGAGGTTGCTAAAACAGAAATAAACCAAATAATAAATTTTCTGCTGTATACATTTTATTAAAAAGTAAAGTTTTTTTTTTTAAGCTAACCAGTATTTTCTATTTTCTATGGTCTCTCGAGGTGTTAATATTAAATTTTTCATGATCTCTGCAGATACTTCATTTCTTTTAGAAGGACTCCTGCTGGAGGATTCTGTTTTGGGGAAGGGGGAATAGTTGAAACCAAACAGTAGTGACAAGAATACTATTTAAATATTTGGTAAACCTTATTATATTAATATTAGATTTGGTAAGCCCTCTTAAATATACATAAGCATTTTAAAAATCAAATCTCTTTCTATTTGGGAAGGAGGAAAAGGATGGATGTAGAAAATTAACCTTGGCCTTGATGTTCTGAATACAGAATATTTAAGCCAAAATCTTTAGTTTCAGAGAATTTCTTGGTGTTATGCTAATCATTTTTCTCCTCCTATTTAGAATGCTATTCTTCCGTCAAATATTGAGGATGCCCAATGGTTCCCTAAATGTTTCTTCTGAATAATTAAGTGAATTATTTTCAGGGATAAGCTTTGCCTTTACACATTCCAAGGCACTCGTTCTTTTGTCATAGACCCATACTGTGTTTTTCTTTCTTTTTTTTAAAAAATGGGGGAAATGAAGTCACCAAGAAGATAAATAATTTTCTTGATGAGATTTAAAAGAGATATCTGAGATAATTACTCATATAAAGTATTTAGAACAATGTCTGACACAATAAAATATATGCTCAACAGTAGCTATTATATTTTTAACCATAAAAAGGAACAGATGTGTCAGTTGAATTGAGGTGAATGAACCCAGAGCCTCTCATACAGAGTCAAGTAAGTCAAGAAAGAGTAAAACAAGTATCCTCTATTAATACATATATATGGAATCTAGGAAAATGGTACTAATAAACCTATTTGCAGGGCAGGAATAGAGACACAGACGTAGAGAACAAACTTGCAGACACAACAGGGGGAGAGGGTTGGTTGAATGGAGAGAGTAGCATTGACATATATACACTAGCATGTGTAAACTGGAGAGCTAGTGGGAAGTTGCTGTAAAACACAGAGCCCAGCCTGGAGCTCTGTGACCACCTAGAGGGGCTGGATGGTGGGGAGGGAGAGGGGGACCGAGGCTCAAAAGGGAGGCGATGTATATATGCATACACTTATGGCTGATTTGCAGTGTTGTGCGGCAGAAACCAATACAACTTTGTAAAGCAGTTAGCCTCCAATTAAAAATAAAGAAGAAATTTAAAAATAATTATTACCCAAGATATGTGTAGATCAGTGCTATGTGATAGAAATGTAAAGTGAGCCACAAATGTAAGTTTGAATTATTTAGTAGTCACATTTTAAAAAATAAAAATGAGACAGGTGAAATGAATAATATCAATTATCCTACCCAATAGACCCAAAGTACTGGGTTGGAGAGAAAGTCCATTTGAGTTTTTCTATAAGATGGTACCGATTAAAACTGTACCTGTCTGGATCGCCAGTCCAGGTTCAGTGCATGAGACAGGGTGCTCAGGGCTGGTGCACTGGGATGACCCAGAGGGATGGGATGGGGAAGGAGGTAGGAAGCGGGGGTTCAGGATGGGGAACAAATGTACACCCATGGCGGATCCATGTCAATGCATGGCAAAACCACTACAACATTGTAAAGTAATTAGCCTCCAATTAAAATAAATAAATTTATATTTGAAAAAATAAAACTGCACCTGTCCAGTTAATTCACTAACTTGTATATGCAAATTGAATCTCTTTTTCCTTACTGTTACCAGTCACAGTGCTTCTGCCTCTTCACTCAATTCCACATCAGTAAGCCTTCTTTTAAAAATTTTAAAAATGTCCATGGTTATTTTTTGATACTAGAAAACGTTATAATTAAAGTAAATATTTAAATGTGATTATGAATTACAATTTATATAGGTATCACTGTAATTCATGCTGTCTGTAAAACACATTCAAATACATTCAAAATGTTGCATTAATGCATAGATGATATCAAAGTGAGTCAGTATGTTGACAGCAAGTGGATTGGTGCTGTGATTCGGTATAATACTAGAAAAGATGCAATGTGGCTGACAAGCACACCGCACAGTGTAACCGTTACAGTGAGTCGTGGCCCCACCAAAAAATGCTGCTGCCCTGTGTTATGAAAAAATATTGTATACTGCTTCAATTTTAAATTGAATTGAAATCAAGTTATTTCCTCTGTTGCACTAGCTGCATTTCAGTTACTCAGTAACTGCTTGGTGGCTTGTGGCTACCATGTTGCACAACACAGGTGCAGACTGTGTCTGTCAAAGGAAAGGTGGACAGAACACCTTAGTCCTTCTTGTGCTGGCATCAGCTTTAAGCAGGAGAGAAATTTGTTTGCACGGTACTCAGTCCAATTCCTGTTTCTAACTGGTTTTCCCCATTTCTCTCTGCCTCTCTGAGGTGGCATCTTTTCCTATCCCCAATGCCTGGTTCTTTAATACATAAAGGATGCCTTTCCACCAGGATTCTTTGCTTTGGTCACCTTTCCCTGCATCTACTCTGCTTCGTGTCTGGCTTGGGGAATTAGTAGGGTCAGTAAAGGGTCCACCTCAGAGCTCCTCAGCTCAAGTGGGTTGGCTGGGCTGGCGTTTTCTGGGGGGATTCCCCACTGAGCTGATGAAGACACATCACTCAAGCTCCTTACTATCCCCCTCTTTCTGGCTCTTTCTGTGTGTCTCTTACACACACATTTACGCCATCTGCCTCTAGTTAGTTTCGGTTCCTTTCAGCTTCTGATCTTGTCTCATGTCAGTCCTAGTCCTTTGGATTTTGTCACGAGTTTCTTTCGTGGCCCTCCTTTGCCTTCGTGAGGTTTTTCATGAAAAAAAAAAAAACAAAACAGGAGAGGCTGCATCAGAAATAGCAAGTTCCTTATGTGAATCAGACATCCACCATGGAAGAATTCTAACAGTTCTGTTTTAGTATTCTTTGCCAGAGTCAGCTTGAACTCTGGAAAGATTTGAAAATAGATCCCTGCTCTGGTCCACGGAAGGAGTGGCTGATCCAGGGCGGGAGAGAGAGTCACCCACAGAACTAGATCTCCAGTATTTACAGGGCATGGGCAGCGCCAGAAGAAAACGTGCCATTTTAAGAGAGCCGTGTTTCTTCTCCAGCTGATTCCAGATTGCCAGGGTCAAAGCGGTGTAAATCTGTGAAGAAAACCCAGCTGCTTTTCCTGCTCATTTGGGAAGAGAGTTTTCTTCCCTTGTGGCAAATGGAAGTGGTAGTGTTGGTGAGGAAAAGCCTGGGCTGTGTAATAACTTTTCCTACCTGTAGGCAAATAAAACCTAACAGGACAATAGGAAGCCTGGCCACTCACCGCCTCTTTGCCACTCACTCCCCTCTGGTACTTGATTTTCTCATTCAGGTCCTGTCTGTCTCCTCCTTCCAGCCTCACAAGAATTCTGTAAAGAAAGATGGAGTGGACTTTAGTTTCTCTGGGACAGATTATAAAAGAAAGACCGGATGTTAGATTCAGGGTTCCTTTTTCTGATGAGGTGCTCTTCTTTACCCCTGAGACCTATGATGGCTGAGACAAGAAAGAAGATCAGGAGTATGGTCTGCCTTGGAACTGGGGTCTCAGGATATGGTGGCCTGTAGTTTATGATTCATATGGAGGGATCCGGGTGACCTGGGTGCAGATGGACATACAGAAACTCTAGTGGTAAAAGAGACAAGAACTGGAGATCAACACCAGTAGCTTATTAACTGGTTGGGGTTCCTATGTGAACAGTTAGTGGGGTTCCTGTCTTAGAGTCTTGCTTGCCCAGAATAATTTACTGGTATTTTTGAAGGAGGAAAATGGAATTAAGTGACCTTTCACGTTTCTTTGAGGGCCTCTGATTTTAAAGTAACTTGGGAAATGGAGTGGGAAAAACAGTGTAACCTGTGGCAAAGCTTGACTATACTGGACAGATTTTTCTCTTTGAATAGCTGTTATCCCTGAGGAGACGTGGCTTTACCCATGATGCTATGCAGACGCTGTATGGATTTTTGGATTCCACTGAGTTGGATTTTGCCCCTGAGAGGACATTGCTAAAGGAAGACACACAGTGGCAGGCTTTACCTGAGAGGCTGCCCTCGGCCTGCAAAGCTGTATACCTGTGTATTATCTTAATCATATACTTTTGGCTGTAGACATGTTTATTATTGTATTGAAGTATTAATTACATATGATAAAATGCACAGATCTTAAGTGCTTAGTTCACTGAGGTGTTTTTTTCTTAAGGAGTTCACTTTTAAAAATTGCTTCTTTTTATTTTATTTTTTAATTTTTCTTTCTCTTTGTAATTGTTTGTTGTTGTCATTTAGTCAGTAAGTCATGTCCGACTCTTTCGCAACCCCATGGACTGTAGCCTCCCAGGCTCCTCTGTCCATGGGATTTCCCAGCCAAGAATACTGTAAGAATTATTTTTAAAAATTGTGGTAAAATACACATAAGATAAAACTTACCATCTTAACTATTTCTAAGCATTCAGTTGGGTGGTGTGAATACAGTTACATTGTTTTGCAACCATCAGTACCACGCTTTTCATCTTGTGGAACTGAAATTCTATACCTGCTAGACTATAATTCCTTCTCACCCCTTCTTCCACCTCCGGCACTACCATCCTACATGAGTTTGACTACTCTAAGTTCTCAACATAAGTGGAATCGTATTGTAGTGATCTTTTTGTGTCTGGCTATTTCACTTAGCATAATGTCCTCAAAGTCCGTGCCAAATTTCTTTTCAAGGCTGAATAATACTCTGTTGTATGTACCACATTTTGTTTCTGCATTCATCTATCAGTTGACACATGGGTTGCTTCCATCTTTTGGCTATTTTGAATAATCCTGCTATGAACGTGAGTGTACAAATATTGAGTCCCTGCTTTCAATTTTTTGGAAAGACTATGTATATTAATATGTATGTATGTATCTCCAGATTATATACACCTGGAATCAGATCAGATCAGTCACTCAGTCATGTCCAACTCTTTGTGACCCCATGAATCGCAGCACGCCAGGCCTCCCTGTCCATCACCAACTCCCAAAGTTCACTGAGACTCACATCCATCGAGTCAGTGATGCCATCCAGCCATCTCATCCTCTGTCGTCCCCTTCTCCTCTTGCCCCCAATCCCTCCCAGCATCAGAGTCTTTTCCAATGAGTCAACTCTTTGCATGAGGTGGCCAAAGTACTGGAGTTTCAGCTTTAGCATCATTCCTTCCAAAGAAATCCCAGGGCTGATCTCCTTCAGAATGGACTGGTTGGATCCCCTTGCAGTTCAAGGGACTCTCAAGAGTCTTCTCCAACACCACAGTTCAAAAGCATCAATTCTTCGGCACTCAGCCTTCTTCACACCTGGTATATATACCCATAAATGGAACTGCTGGATCACATAGTAATTATTATATTTTTAACTTTTCAAGGAAGTACCATGCTGTTTTCTATAGTGGCTATACTATTTTACGCTCCTACCAGCAGTACACAAGGGATCCAATTTCTCCACATCGTCACTGACACTTGTTATTTTCTGATTTGTTTTGTTTTGATACTAGCCATCCTAATGGGTGTGAAGTGAGTTCAATGTATTTTGACAAAGTGTACAGTTGGGTACCACTGCCTCAATCAAGATAAGGAACATTTCAGTCACACCCTTAAGTTCCTTCGCTCACACTCCTGTGCAGGTAGGCCCCTCCACCTCACCACTACCCCCAATCCCTGACCCTAGGCAACCACTTTTGTGCTTTCTGGCATTATACCTTAGCTTGGTTTTTTTCAGCTTCATTCACTCGGAATAATGTTTTAGAGATTCACTCGTCTTATCACTGTATCAGTCGTTTGCTGAAAAGTACTCCATTGCATGAATATTCTGCAATCTGTCCATTTATCTGTTGATGAGCATTTGAGTTGTCTCTGGTTGCAGCAGTTCGTGTGAGTACGGCTCATGTGAACACTCTTGCCCATGTTTTCTTATTGATAAGCGTTTTCACTTATCTTAGGTAAATAAGATGTAATTGCTGAGTCGCAGGGAAGATTCATGTTTAACCTGAATAGAAACTGCCAAATAGTTCTCTCAAGTTTACAGTGTTTGAAAGTTTCAGTTGCTCTACCTCTTCTCTAACATTTATTTATTTTTAAATTTATTTTTCACTGTGCTGGGTCTTTGTGGTGCGTGGGCATTTCTGTAGTTGGGGTGCACAGGTTTGGTTGCCCCACAGCATGTGGAGTCGTACACAGGGATCAAACCTGCGTCTCCTACATTGGAAGGCGGATTCATAACCACAGGACCACCAGGGAAGTCCCTCTATAACATTTAATAGTGTCCTCTTTTTGTTTTTGTTTCTTCCTTTTTCTTTCCTTTTAACCATTTTAAGGGATGTGAATGGTATTTTATTTTGCTTTTAATTTGTGTTTTCTGCATAACCAGTAACAGGCACCTTTTCATATACTTACTGATCATTCATATGTTTTCTTTTGTGAAGTGTCTTAAGTCTTTTGCTCATTGAAGAACTTGCTGTGTTCATCTTTGTGTTATGACTTTTAGTTCTTTATATATTCTCAGCTCAAGTCCTTTATCAGATATACGTGCTGTGAATATTTTCCCCCAATCTATGGCTTTTCTGTTAATTTTCTTTCAGTGAGAATAAAAGACACTTTTCTAATAGTATCTTTTACTGAGCAAATCTTTTTTAATTTTGATGAATCTTACTTATATTGACTTTTATAGCTTGTGCTGTTTTGTGTCCTAAGAAATCTCTGCCTACCTTAAAGTTTAAAGATAGAGAATATATTTTCCTCTGTGGTTAGAAAGTAAACACCAGTGGGACTGCAGTAATTGAATCTATGCTAATGCTTCCTTAGAGAATACCAGGAGGCTCAGAAACAAGGCAAGAGGAGGAGACCCCCTGGGGAAGAGGGTCCTTCTTGAAGACTAGGCCTTCTGGAAGCCGGAGGAGCCAAGACAGTTAACATAGTCCTATGGCTGCAGGAGCAGCCAGTTCAGTTAAAGTCAACAGGCATTTCTTACAGCTCCACTATGTGCAAGGCACTGCTAAGAATTAAGAGCAGGAAACTAGGGGCCCAGGATGGGAGTCTGGTGAGCAGATTCCAGGGAAGATGCTGTCTTAGAATTCACACATCTCTGAAAACAATGATGATGTCGGAGTATAGACACACACAGAGGACCCCATCAACTTGGTGGCCAGAAGGATCCTAAGGGAAGTCTGGTTTGAAAGGTTGTAGATGTGAAAGCCTGAACTCTGTACACCACAGATATTTTTAATATGGGTGGAGTTGGTAACCCACCCCTAAAACAGCTCATTAAACTGGTATGTTGGAATATGTGTATGTGGTGGATAAAGGTTACTCGGAGAGAATAGTAATAAAAAGAATAGCTAACATTTGTTGAGTACAAAATATGTGTGAGATTCTAAGTACTTGATATGATGCAATAACTTGATTCATCTTTGCCACAACCCTTCCTATGAAGTTACTATTATTATGAATTCCATGTTATCAATGAGGAAGTTCATTGACGTACAGAGAGATTATAATTTACTCCAAATCATACAGTGAGGAAGTATATGTGGGAGAGTTATAAACCCAAGTGGTTGGCCTCCAGGCTTCAGCATCTTGGATACAGAGGAAAGATGGTGTCAAAGGAAGGATGGCTCCAAGGAAGGAGAAGGTCCTGTCTGAGATGGACAGCTAGGCTGTGGCGTTGCCATGCCCACTGCTGTTTCCTATTAGAGGGCGGCATGGATTCGCCCTCACTAGCGTGAACCTGTCCCACCATGCTGCTAGCACCTGCCAGACCTTGGGTCAGAGAGGGAATCTGCCAGAGTCCAGCTCCAGCAGCCAGGGATTCAGCCTGAAGGGGTGAGCAGTGTCGACGAGAGAAACTGAGGCAGCCTCTCATTTTACTTGGACTGCCTGTTTATTTCGAGCTTATGATTCTCTTTTATACTTTTACAAAAGCATTAGGTCAGAGGTTTGATATTTTTAGTTCCCATGGACCCAGATTTATTTTTCTCCAAAAATCATTGTTGCCCCTCAAAAGGAGTTCCTTCCTCAGCAATTCTCTTATCTACTTTTTCTCATGTGTCCTTATGAATACACTGTAACTCATGCTAATGTCTGGGCTGCATACCACATTCCTCAGTTTAATTCTTATCTTTTTAAGTCCTGTTTGCTCCTAGCACCCTAAGCTCACTATTTCTTAGAAAGGGCTTCTAGCTAATAATATCTCTAAAGTCACTAGTTTCTATAAGCTATAGTAGAATATGCTAACATTACAGCAATCCTATATATTTAGCTTCTAACTATTTAAATTATTCCTAAACCCTAAATTCAGCAAACTCCTTTGCCATAAACACTTTTCTCACAAATGGGCTTCAGATAGCAATCCCTCCCATGGCCTCAAGCTGTGGCCTGTGTGCTCACCCTGGAACACTTTTTTGTAAAAGTCCTTGAACAAATGTCAGTGATTAACTTTATGAATTATTCTTTGAGCACAGCTGCAGAAGGCTTTATGCCTTCTCCTGCTCCTCTCAAAAACGATAAGCACCTTAAATATTCTCTTCAGTCAACTCAGCCGAGGACAGGGAAAAACAAGTCAGAATCACAAAGCCTAACTCCTTCATTCCGGGTCCGTGCCTACGGATCAAAGGGAGGGGGTTTAGGGCCGTGCCTCCATTTTGTCAGTAATGCCTAACGTGGCTCCCAACAGGAATCCACACGTTATTATCACACATGTTACCCAGAGGCAGGTCTGCCACCTAATGTGTAGACAGGGCTGTTTCCCGTCTCCAGGGAGGGTGGGGCTGGGCGCTGTCTGTAGCCTTCTCTACTCTTAACAATCCGACCGTGGTGGCAATGAGCTCTTTCTGGGGCAGGCGTTTCCACTCCATTTCTACTCCTGCTTTCTTTGTGTAGTTACAGCACAGCCTGGGAATTGCTCTCTCAGCTGTTTACTAGACATTTTGATCTGAATTAGGGGAAAATCAACTCTGAGAGATCAAAAGAATAGTTGTGTTTCAAGCCTGGAGGGGCGCTGCCTCTAATCGCGTAAGTAAACTGCCATCTGGGGCTTGAGCAAACATGTCAGAGCTGCGCCAAACCCCATGTTAGACTTTGAATGAAAGCCCGTACTGTTTTCGGTTCATAGCATAAGCTGGAAGAGTTATTCCTAGCAGCCCTTCTTTCTGTCCCTACTGGGGTACCCTGGACAGTCTAAACATTGCTGATGTTAGGATAAACATAATCAAACGGTTCCAGTATTTCTAGCCTTTGACTGTCTCCATGGCATGATGCATCAGTCAGTCTCTGAAGCGGCAGCACCGAGGGTACTTTCCGATTGTGGGTGGAACCCATCCAACTGCATACAGGCTGCTTGGCCCTGTCATGGAAGGGAGGGGCACAGAATGTGCCCGGATGGGGTTTGGATGGAAACACCGAGTACCTCGCAGCTGGAGATGACATGACTCTGGCCATGTGTTGGCTCCAAGAGACAACTGTCACAGAGCCATGTTGCCTTGTTCTTCCACTGGAAAGGTTGGATGGCTGAACCAGGGCGGGGGCATGTGGGGTTAGAAACATGCTCTTCAAAGAGCCACCACTCTTGATTGGGCGCTGTCTGCCAAAGTGGGGTCCACTGTTTAGCAGATAGGTCCGGGAGGAGTGTTTTTGTTGTTGTTTTGTTTTTTTCATCCAGCTTGTTAAAGATACAAAGAAAAAGAAAGCATTTAGCTCAGCAAAAGACATGACAATTTGAAGTTTTGATTCCATTGTTACTCCTAAAAGCTTCTATCACTGACACCTGCCTTAGTGTATAATTATACACGTGTGTAAAGACACATGCATTTAGCATGGTATAGCATGAAGGTCTGGAGAAGGCAATGGCACCCCACTCCAGTACTCTTGCCTGGAAAATCCCATGGACAGAGGAGCCTGGTAGGCTGCAGTCCATGAGGTCGCTAAGAGTCGGACACGACTGAGCGACTTCACTTTCACTTTTCACTTTCACGCATTGGAGAAGGAAATGGCAACCCACTCCAGTGCTCTTGCCTGGAGAATCCCAGGGACGGGGGAGCCTGGTGGGCTGCCGTCTATGGGGTCACACAGAGTCGGATACGACTGAAATGACTTAGCAGCAGTAGCAGCAGCAGCATGAAGGTCTCTAGAGTAATGGCTGTGACTGAAAACATAGCTCCTACCACCTACTACATGAGTGACTTTGGGCATTATGCTTAACTTTTCTCAAATTTAAGTTATCCTGCCCAATTCACTGGACAGTGAGAAGAGGAAGCAATATAGTGTTGATAAATCACCTGTGTGCTTAGTCGTTCAGTCATGACTGACTCTTTGCGACCCCATGGACTGTAGCATGCCAGGCTCCTCTGTGCGTGGTGATTCTCCAGGCAAGAATACTGGAGTGGGTTGCCATGCCGTCCTCCAGGGGAATCTTCCCAATCTAGGGATTGAACCCAGGTCTCCCACATTGCAGGCAGATTTAGACAGTAAAGTCTAAGCCACCAGGGAAGCCCATGATAAAGCGCCTAAGCACTCAATGTAACTAGATGGTCAGTAAATACTTATTTAAAAATAAAGCCCCTTTAACTCCAGTACATCTAACAAGGAATACAAGGCCAGCTTTCCTGATGCTGAGCCACTGAGCAATGACAGAGGCTACCCCTTGGAGGAGTGAGCCCCATGACCAGAAGGAGGAGACCAAAGGCTGGAGATGAACCTTCAGAATGGGTGTAGAGTCCTTGCAACGGGAAGGATGTTCAGCAGAGTTCTTGCCCACCACTACCAGAATTTTTTTTCTGTTAGGCTACTCTTGAACAGACAAGGCATGGGGTAATTTTTGATATAAAGGTAATGGAGAGATTAAGGTTGCCTTTTAGTACCTGGAATGGTACCTGGCCTGGGGCAGGCATTCAGATCATGATTGTTGAATGACTGAGATGAAACATCAGTGAAACTATCCTATTCGTTCCATGACTGAGAGTAGTGTTAGCGGTGCATCGCTTCTTGTTTCTATGCTAATTAGCCTGTGAGGAGGAGGGGAATCCAAACAATTTGTCTGCAATTAAAAGGCAAAATAATTTAAAAACACCTCCACCATCAAAAAGCCAGCCGACCAGAATTCCAAAGATCTCTAGTCGACAGGTGGCCCTTGGAGTCACTCGGAGAATGAGAGAAAATTACTTAAGAAAATTTGAAACTTTATCCTATGAAAACTGAAAACAGTATCTGGAGAAATATTTATAAAATTTATTAGAATATGCATTGATTTGTGCCTGGGGAAACTGAGGTATTAATGTGAAGTAGAAAGATGTTTAGGAGGGCAGATGGTTAACTAAGAGCGCAGGGCCCAGCCAGCTCTCCCAGCAATCTTAAGGCCTTCTCATTACTCTCTTTATTTTTCTAATCTTATCTCTTAATATAATATAGAACTCGCCATAAACAACTTTCATTATTGTATTATCCATCTGGTTTGTAGAGTGGAGATAATGTCAGGATCCAAAGGTTATTAGGTAGATTAAGGTCATGTAGAGGAGTGTTTAATACATGTCCTTCCTTCCTTCTCCCTGCCTTTTGGACAAAGGAATCATTGGAGTAGAAAACTTGAAAAGACTTGGGCATGATGTGGGAACGAATGGTAGAGAAAGAGTGGGGATGTTTTAAATTATATGTAAAATGTGTTTTTTAAATATTTGTGGATTGAAATTATTATTACTGTTCCAACAGTGCTGTGAATAAGTGGCTAAAATTTGGACAAAAGACTGTTAATAAGTTACTTGCCAGATGGTGGGTTGAAAGAGATTGTTTAAGAATTGCTTAGCAGGCAAGTCTTCAACTTTGCCTTCGCTTAGCCTACACACTTTGCTTGGATTAAATGTTTAAAAATAAAAAACCCCATCCAGGGAACAAAATTTCCTTTAACT
Organism: Bubalus kerabau; assembly: GCF_029407905.1. Classification (NCBI taxonomy): domain Eukaryota; kingdom Metazoa; phylum Chordata; class Mammalia; order Artiodactyla; family Bovidae; genus Bubalus; species Bubalus kerabau. The sequence goes on from NC_073634.1 coordinate 70,933,337, forward strand.
TTAGAAGAATCAAAGATCCAAGGGAGAAGAGTTGCTTTCATGTTCCTATTTCACAGACAGTTTTGAAAAGCCTTTAGCGCCTGGGTGGGGCCCAGTTGAACTCTCCACAAGTCCACAGACTAAAAGTTTAAATTTGTCATCCTCTGGGATTTAAAATGAAACCATGTACCAAAGAAAAATGGTGAATGAGTCACTCACATGTGATCTTCCAGGGAGGAGAAGGATTCAGTGTAAGAATGTGTCACAAGGCCATCAGACCCCTTCACAGTGAAGGGTGAGTGCCGGTCTTGGGTCAATGTTGTGCATCTGAACAGAGAACAACTGCCAAGTTATGCCGGGGTCTCAAAGAAAGCATCTGGTCACAGGGTGAATTCACCATGGTGTCGCGTCTGGCAAGACCAGAGAAATTGTATTTGTTAGCACATCCAGAAGGGGTTCACCTCTTAGGGACAGGTTCATATTTATAGGCTTATCACTCATAGGCACTCACATGCTTGCACACATGGTTAATTTATTTATTTATGTTGAGAAATATAACTATTACTTAGGGAAAAATCCATATACTGCAGTACTTTGTAGAGAGGTCCACATGGGAAGCCAAACTCTAGTCAAGAGGTTCCTTGGCAATCAAGGAATCAGAGGAAGAGTTTTAGATGGATAAAATTCATCTTCACAGTGGGGAAATATCTGACGCCTAGAAGACTGATCCTGGGGCCAAGCCAGCCTTTCTTGAGGACAGGCTTTTGATAAACATTTTAGAGTAAACCTCAGTGATGGTTTTGGGTTGAGCTTGCATTGCTGTTGGACAGAATTTTTCTTTAAATATGTCTAACAGCTTTTGGCCAGCTGGCTTCATCTTGGGAGCCATTCTTCCTCCTTAGATGAGTTTGCATATCGTTGTTTTGATGATTATTTACTGATTTTACTAGTCAGTCTCATTTGCCTGCTGTCCAAAGTCTGGGTGGGTGGGGAGGAATGTATCACACTGCTGTCTGCATGGCCTCCTGCAGTATTACCAGGAGTGGGCCTTGTTCATGCATCTGCAGTCTGCTGTAAGGACTTAAGAAACTTTATGCTTGAGTCAGCACTGGGATGCCAGTTTCTGGCAGTGATATAATAGGGCAGTATGTGGAGTAGTGTAATAGTTGTCCTTCTGAACATCCTATAGAAAAACAGTAGGGGTGTGTTCTTGACATACCTAATTTTTCTTTATGAATTCATTGTAAATTACTCCTGAAAGTACATGTAATCTTAACCTGAAATAGATTGAATTTATTTATAGCTTAAGGCTTCCCAGGTGGCTCAGTGGTAAAGATTCCACCTGCTGAGCAGGAGGCATGGGTTCAATCCCTGGGTTGGGAAACCCACTCCAGTATTCTTGCCTGGAAAATTCCATGGACAGAAAAGCCTGGTGGGTTACAGGCCATGGGGTTGCAGAGTCGGACACGACTTAGTGACTAAACAACAATTTACAGCATATTACTCCCTTATGCAAAGGAATATGTATTCCCTTGGGATAAGTCTCTTATGTTGAGTTACCAGCTTTCTTTCAGTTGCTCTAAAACTATGTCCTAAAACCCTCGAGAGCCCTGTCCTGAGCCTTAGGTGTCAGTTTCTCTCTGTTTAGTTGCTCAGTCGTGTCCAATTCTTTGTGACCCCATAGACTATAGCCTGCTAGGCTTCTCTATCCATGGGATTTTTCAGGCAAGAATTAGAGTGGGTTGCCATTTCCTCCTCCAGGGGATATTCCTGGCCCAGGGATCGAACCCACGTCTCCAATGTCTCATGCATTGCAGGCAGATTCTTTTCCACTGAGCCATCGGGGAAGCCCTAGGTGAGGAGTTCACATATTACAAAGAAGATGCAGCTTCCCACCACATATTGGTTTTTTAAAAGACATCTCAAACATATGGTCTCTTCAGGCTTCATCTTTCCATCTTGAAGAGTCCTGATGCTTTTAAGGTCATTTGAGCTATGCCCCAAACTGAATGTGTCTGCATTTCCCAGATGTAAAGTTTGAGGCACAGTTGCTAATAATTTGCCCCTCCCCTGACCCTTGAGCTGCAAAAGGAGCTTATAGAACCTCAAAGTTGTATACAACAACAGAGTCTGGGTCACTGTGAACTTGGTCATACTGATCAGCTTATGGGATTGTAGGCTGGCCCTCAGAGAGAAAGAGCAAAAGAATCAAGGAGGCTGAGGCAGAAAAGGTTCTTTAGAGCAGCTGTCCCCAACCTCTTTGGCACCAGGGACTGGTTTCATGGAAGACAGTTTTTCCATGGACTGGAAGCAGGGCCGGGTGGCGATGGTTTTGGGATGATTCCAGGACATTACATTTACTGTTTGCTTTATTTCTATTATTATATCAGCTCCACCTCGGATCATCAGGCACTAGATCCCAGAGGTTGGGGGTCCCTTGCTATAAGAATCCTTGGCTCCGTACGTGGACATGTGGGCGAGCTTTTACAGATGGAAAAGGGCCTTTCATCTTCTGGGGGCTGATGGTTCTGTGGAATTGAGAAGAGGCCTACAGCAATTCTGTGTTGCGGGACGGGTGTGTTCAATTCCTTCCCTATGCTATGCTAAGTCACTTCAGTCATGTCTGACTCTGTGCGACCCCATAGACGGCAGCCCACCAGGCTCCCCCATCCCTGGGATTCTCCAGGCAAGAACACTGGAGTGGGTTGCCATTTCCTTCTCCAATGCATGAAAGTGAAAAGTGAAAGGGAAGTCGCTCAGTCGTGTCCGACTCTTGGCGACCCCATGGACTGCAGCCTACCAGGCTCCTCTGTCCATGGGATTTTCCAGGCAAAAGTACTGGAGTGGGGTGCCATTGCCTTCTCCAATTCCTTCCCTACTCCTGCCTAATTATTGAGGGGCCAGGCACTGTGCTAGTCAGCATTTGTGTGGGTTCACTTTACACGTATTATCTGCTATCTAATGAAAGAATCAAAGGGTGCCATTGACTGCATTCGTTTCTAAAATCTATTTAGAAACTCAGTTGATACTAGTAAATAATAAATACACAACAGCTGTTTTTATATAAATGGACTTACTCTGTGTGCTGTCCAAGTTTTAAAATACATTGTCTGGCTAAAAGCACCCTGTGTTCAAATGGGACACAGCTTCTTCCTGTGGTAAAATATTTCTAGCTCACTGAATAATGACTCTCAGTATTTCCAGAAGGCTTTGCTCAAACCACCACTGAAATCTGAATTTTATAGAATGTTCGTGTGTCATGAAATATAATTCCTTTGATTTCTGGCCCACTGTTGAAAATGTTAAAAATGTTTCTCGCTGATAGACTGTTTAAAATTAGAATGTGGCCCCTGAGCTGAAGTTTGTTGATCCCTGTTCTGTACCATTATCCTATTGTATTTTCATCTTACTGGTATCAAATTGTCTTATGTAGTCATCTCTTTATTTGTTGTCAGTCTTTCCTGAAACAAGGTAAGCTCCTTGAAGGCAGGTTCCTTGTCTTATTCACCATATTATCTCTATCAATGAAAACAATGACTGAGATATAGAGGTGTGTTACGAATATTTAGTGATTGAATGTATAAATTCAGATAATTCAGGAGCCACTAAATCCAGTAACGTCTTCCTTCCAAAAAAGTAATGTGTAAATCCTATCCCAGGGTCCACATCTGCCCAGATCTTTGCCTTTTTTAGTACAGATCTTTGTTCCTGTACTATTAATAGTATCTCAAGCCTTCCTGACTCCTTGGCTTTGACTCTAGTCTACCCTGTAGTATAGTAACTTGCTAAAGTATGTTTTGTTTTACTTTATTTCTCTGCAAAACCCAACCCTTTCACTGTTTATCCACTGCCTACATTATAAGTCAAACTCCTCAGATGGACATACAAGGCCCTTGATAATCAATTCTCTGCCTGCTTTTCCACCCATAACTCTGAGCTTTCCCTGGAAGGAGCCCTCTGCTCCAGCAGCCTCGCCCTGAAGCCACGGCTCATCCCCACCTCTTCACCTTTGCTCAATCTGTGCCTCAGAGCCAGTTGACATTTCCCGCAGGAAGGGATTGACCCCCAGGTCAAATGGGATGAGTCTGCAGTGAGTGATAGGAAACAAGGAAGTCGAAGCTGAGCCTCAGAAAGTGGAAGATGAAGAGCAACTGTGGCTCAACAGGACTCAGTTGGTGATAAAGTTGGCCAAGAAGGATGCAGTTACTCTGGGGGAATGATAGAACAAGGCTCCCTGGTAGGATTGGGCTTCCCTGGTGGCTGAGCAGTAAAGAATCCACCTGCCAGTGTAGGAGGTGTGTGTTCAATCCCTGCGTCAGGAAAATTCCCCTGGAGAAGAAAATGGCAAACCACTCCAGTATTCTTGCCTGGGAAATCCCATAGCCAGAGGAGCCTGGCGGGCTACAGTCCATGGGGTTGCAAAGAATCGGACACAACTTAGTGACTAAACAATAACAACAACCTGACAGGGTTATCTAGGCCAGTGACTTTCAAACCGCTGTGCAGAAGGATATTCTGGGAATCTTGTTAAAATGCAGATTCTTGCAGTAGGTCTGGAGTGGGGACCTGGGATTCTGCATTTTAAAGAGCTCATAGGCGATGCCCATGCTTCTGGTTCTGGGATAATTCTTTGAGTTCAAGGATCTTACTAAATGCTCAGAAAAGGAGCCTTTTCTGTAGGACCTGAATGTGAAAACAGGAAGCCAGTGGACCCCTCAGAGGCTGCTCTACAATAAAGACATTTTTTGCATTCTAAATGACTGCATACATGTGTGATGGCTCAAGGCTTCCTAATGGAGGAGGTGCTGAAGAACTGAGGGCAAAGTGTGTAAGGCTGCAGCTTAAAGGGGAGAAGCTCTTTTAAGTCCTGAGATGGTGGCAGTGACAGTGGCCATTGGGAAAAAGAAAGGTCTAATGTGAGTTGGGCCAGTGGCCTGTTATCTTATACAAAGGCGCGCACACACACATACACACACAATTCATTCAGGGTAAAGGCTGGAGTGCAGCACTTTTCCCCTGATGTAGTCAGATTATCTTTTGTCGCCAAGAGGCACCTCTTCTGATCCACTAACACTTCCAGTTTAGAATCTAGGCTTGGCTTGAGTTCAAGTAATGTAACTCACCCTAACTAAGCAAGAGGGCTCATTTCTGTAATGTGTTATCTCCAAGCAGAAGAGCAGCTAGGAGACTGTTTGGCATAATTCACTTGCCTCTTAGAACAGTTTCTCTTTAATGATTAGCTTGGTTCTTGTCTCTTTAGCTAATCAATAGCTGCCCTTTTGATGAAATTGGGTGTTATTTCCCTGTGGCTTAACTTTGTGCAAACTGTGAGTTATCTTGATTAATGATTTTAATGACAGTTCTCTCATCCCCTCTGCTTTTATCACATAGGAACTTCTGCTTGACTGACCGAACCGTGACCCTGACATAGCGCCATAGTCATGGTAAGTTGGGGATGGGCTTCACCCTCCCTGGTGCCAGCCCCAGACAGGTACAGGATGTGTAATCAGGGCCTGCTGTCTTATACAAAGGTTGTTTGCTCAACAGAGGGGAGGGAGGAGGAAATGGAAAGGTAGTTTCTTTTTTTTTTTTTTTTTTTCAAAAACACCATTTCAGGGCTGGTGAGTCACCTGAAACACTGGTGAAACACTCTTTCAGGGCTGGTGAGTCTCCTAACCCTGAAAATTAACTCAAAGAGGGACTCCTTTGAATCCTTCTAACATCTTGAAATGCAGAAACAACTTATTTCTTTCTGCAGAAGCATGATGTGTTCGTTGTAGAAACTGTAGGGAAATAAAAAGGAAAAATCCAAAATCCCACTGCATTTCCCAGCAGATGACTGCCGTCCACTTTGGGTGTTACCTTATCTTTTTAAGCTCATCTTAGCTTCATCCTGGAGAAGGCAATGGCACCCCACTCCAGTACTCTTGCCTGGAAAATCCCATGGACAGAGGAGCCTGGTAGGCTGCAGTCCATGGGGTCGCTATGAGTCGGACATGACTGAGCGACTTCACTTTGACTTCACTTTAATGCATTGGAGGAGGAAATGGCAACCCACTCCAGTGTTCTTGCCTGGAGAATCCCATGGACAGAGGAGCCTGGTGGGCTGCCGCCTATGGGGTCGCAGAGTCGGACGCGACTGAAGCGACTTAGCAGCAGTAGCAGCAGCAGCTTCTCATCCACTTCCTGCTGCTAGCTGTGGCTGGACTCCTCTGAGCTTCGTTATCTGATCTCTGGGACAGGCAGGGAATTGGATCCCTTTGAGGGTTCCATAAAGCTCCCTGCTTATGTGGAAGCTGAGCCATTCAGCTGCAAATATGGCCCTACCTGAGGCTGGCCACCTGCTCTCCTTCTCCTGCCCAAATGAGGAGAATGAGAAATGAGAAGTGAATGGGCAGGTGATGCTTAATCCCTGGTCTTCTGGGAAGAAATAATAGAAGTAGAATCTTATACCCAGAGAGGAGCTGGACATTCTGCCAGCTCTAGATGCCTTCCTTTAGGAAAATGGAGGTGTAAACTATACTGAACAAATAGTAATATACGTTTAGCATTTTTTTTGTTAGATATTTTAAAATTTTCTTCATCATCCCTGACAGTCAAAGGCTTACTCATGTCTGCAGCAAATCTCTCTTATGCTTTCATTTAAAATCTATTTGTTCTTGATGGGTTCTCCCTGGACATGTACAACATTTATTCAGACATGTTTATGGTGTCCCTACTTTGTGCGTGGTATTTGGCTCTGGGGACTCAAAATTAATGAGTTGCTCTTCCTGTTCTGAGCAAGCTCTCAGCCCTGAAGACTATAACCAAGTGATCCTTTCATGGGCTTTCCAGTGAGGAAAACTGCCTCAGTTGCTCTCGTTTTTCTTTTTAGAACCTGTTTTCCCATTATGACTATTATTTATTGGACAGATAAAGTATATCTTTAAAGGAAAGGAAAACCATTTGATATAATCAAAGTATTGTAATTCCCTATTATTTTCCATCATTTTAGTTTTAGATCCTACTCATTTGATAGTGGTTTTGAAATAGTAGTAATAAGAACATAAAGAAGAGTTAGTGTATTCACTCTAACCTTTGCTATGCTAACACATATTTATATTACATCTTATATTAAAATTATTTACTCTCTATAGTGGAGTTATGGGTGTTTTGATTTTCTTCTTAATTCTTTTAAAAAATTTTATTGAAGCATAGCTGATTTACAATGTCATGTAGGTTTCAGGTATACAGCACAGCTATTCAGATATATATATATTCTTTTCCCTTATAGGTTATTATATAATATTGAGTAGAGTTCCCTGTGCTATGCAATAGGTCTTTGTTGGTTATCTGTTTTATACATAGTGGTGTGAATATGTTAAATCCAACCTCATAATTTATCCTCCCCTTCCCACTCAGATTTTCTTCTTAATTTAAAAAAGTTTTTTTCCAAATCTCTACAATGACCATATGATCCATTTCTAAAAGGAAAGCATGTTTTAAAAGCCATGTTTTCATATATCTACAAAAAATTTTCAAAGGTATAATTTACATATAGTGAAATGCATAGCTTTTATGGTTACTGGTAGATGAGTTTTGACAAATGTACCGTGTATCTGCCCTCTTCTTAAGATAGAACATTTCCTCACTTCAGGAAGTTCCTTCATGCCCCTTCCAGATCAGTCTCCTCCCTGTTCTCCACTCCATTCCGGAAATGCAATCACTGATCTGATTGATTTCATCATAGATTAGTTTTGCCTGTCCTAGAAGACCCTGTAAATGGAATCACAGAGCGTCTACTCCTTGTTTATGAGCATTGTATTTTTTGCAGTCCACCCATGGTGCTGTATCAGCAGTTTGTTCCTCCATTCCTTTTCACTGCTACATATTTCTTTGTATCATGTTCCAATCTTTTGACATTTATCATCTTATTTTTTTAATAACTGAGTACCAGTTCATCGATTGTGATACAACACTGATTTCTAGCTATTTGTTTTCCTCATTCTTCCCTAACATCCTCTGTTGCCTTTGCCTGTTGCCATGAGGAGCATTCCTTGGGGGGAATCCCCTGCCTTCCCTGAACAGGAAATGATACATTATGCCCTGGAATTGAATCAATATGGATACTTCAGAGCTAACAGGAACAAATTTCCCCAGCTTATCTTGTTCCTGAAAAAAAGAGTCCCTAAGAATGCTCACAGATAAGCTATCTTTGCATAGTCCTCCTTTGTATCAGTTCATCTTGTTAGATATTAATTTTAATCCCATACTAGGTACTGACCCCAGTACTTGCCTGGAGAATTCCATGGCCAGAGGAGCCTGGCAGGCTATATAGTCCATGGGATTGCAAAGAGTTGGACACATCTGAGTGACTAACCCTTCCTTAGTGTCCATCAGCAATGCAGTTTGCTTTAAAAGGCAGTGTTTGAATACCATCCAAAATTCTTTCAATATTGGAATTCCGAAAGAACCTTGTGAAACATTCAACTCAGAAAGCTGTCTCCAGCGGGGGTCAAGGGCTGAGCTAGGCCATTTAGAATTTTGACAGCCAGTCACCAATTTGCTTGTTGCTATTGATAGATAGTTGAAGAAAACAGATAATATGCCTGCATTAATTTCATACGGCTGCCATAACAAAGAGCCACAAACTGGGTGGCTTAAAATAATTGAAATTTGTTGTCTTACGTTTCTGGAGGGTGGAAATCCAAAATCAAGGTTTTGGCAGTGCCAAGGTCCCTCTGAAATCCAGAGGGGAATTCTTCCTTGCCTCTTTCTAGCTTCTGGTGGTTTGCTGGCAATCTTAGGCATTCTTCAGCAGAGACTGGAGTCAACAACATGTCACCATGTGTCTTCTCCCTGAGTGTCTTTGTCTTCACATGCTGTTTTCTAAGGACACCATTCATGTTGAATTAGCAGCTCACCCTTGTCCACCAGTAGGACCTCGTCTTGATTTAATTTATTATAATTGATTAAGTAATTAATTTAATGACGGTTATTTCCAAATAAGGGCACATTCTGAGGTACTGGGGGTTAGGAGTTCAACATACCTTTTTGGGGGGGTGCAATTCAGTGCACAAGGAAGTTTTTAATTTTTATTTTGTATGTTTTTTGGCTATGCTGGGTCTTTGTTGGGGTACACAGGTTCTGCGTTGCTGTACGGGCTTTCTCGAGTTGTGGCAAGCAGGGGCTACTCTCTAGTTGCGGTGCACAGGCTTCTCTTGGCAGTAGTTTCTCTTGTGGGAGCACAGACTCTAGGGTGTGTGGGCTTCACTAGTTTGGCACATGGGCTCAGTAGTTGTGGCGCATGGCATGTGGCATCTTTCAAAACCAGGGATGGATGGAACCCATGTCCCTTGCATTGGCAGGTAGATTCTTTTAATAACTGAGTAACAGTTCATCCATTGTGATACAATATCTGATTTCTAGCTATTTGTTTTCATAGGACCAAGGAAGTTAATCTCATTGATTTCTCTTTTTCTCAGTCAAGTGTAGAAAAGTGATGAGTGTTAGAAGTTCACCATATTCAGGAGGTGAAAGGCTGGTCTTCCAGCAGATAAGACCCACACCCTCTGGTACCTGAAGCCTTTGGATGGGCTTGACGTGGACCACAGTCAAGGTGGACTAGCTCATAGAGCTCAAGTCTGACTTGCTAAAGAACTGCCCTATGGGTATAAAAATCCTCCATGCCTTTACAGGTCCAGTATACATCCTTGGATCAAATTAAAGAGTGCCTTAGATCTATTTTACATTATTTTTGCCACCTTGTACAATGCTCTATTCTAGATTTTGTTTTGACATTACCCCATTGGCTTGCATTAGGGATATTATCAGAAACAGATATAAGAATCTCACTATTATATTTATTATAGAAATGTTACTGAGGTCATGCTGAATTATACTGATGAGAGCCACTCAGGCCACTAAGTTGAGTTTTTGGTTTCATATTTACTGTTTGTAGTAAGTGTTTTGCTATATTATCCTCCTTCATTATTACAACAGCCCTGTGGATTAGTGTCGTTATTATTCTTAACATACAGGTGAGAAAAATGAAACTTCCCCTAGACTACAGAGCTAGGAAGCGTTGAAGCCAGGATACCAATCTGGATCTGTTCAACTCCAATGCCTGTGCTCCTTCCCACTAAGCTTACTACCTCTCAAAATATGCCCACCATGTCTCCTTCACAGAGACCTACAGGTGAAATTTCCCCCAATATTAGGATTCTCTTTACAGAATTCATGACCCCCAAGTGATGCAGAGGAGATGGAGTTGACTGTCTCCATGAATCTGAGATTTTACTGGAGTCATGGACACCAGGCTGTGGGGGTGCCTTTCAGTCAAGGCTTATATAAGATGTAAAACCTTCTCCCTTTGCAGTAATTCATAGTGATCTCCCTAGGCTGTTCTGTGCTATCACCATAACATCCTACCACTGGTAATTTGGTAAATTCTACCATTTGTCAAAAGAGGCATTATCAGAAAACTCAGAAGAAACCTCTGTATGCCCTCAGCCCTAAATTTAGCCTTGGTGATCTCTTACTCTCAGCTTGTGAACTCTTAGCATCTTAAAAGCACATAGCATCCATTATGAGCAGAGCAAGGTTTCCAGATGAATCTGAACTCCATTGCCATCTGGGAACCATGGATATCAGGCAGATCCTCCCCTATCTGCTGTCTCCACAAATCAGATGCACATCACACCTGACAGATGAACTAAGGGAAAGTGGACGACACAGAACAATTTTTGGAAGTGCTGGCTATGACTAATTAGTCCAGTTTCAATGACAAGAAAACAGAATTCAGAATAGCAAAGCACAGATTGTTAACAGGTTATAGTCATATTTTGTGTCAGTGAACAGAGGGGAAGATAAATGAAAAACCAAAGCTAGTTTGATTCTTCCTCCTGCTGCTAAATCAGGAAGCCCAGAAGAGCTCCACTAATTCAGGTTGCCTCTCGCTACACACAGCATGGGCTTCCCTGGTGACTCAGCTGGTAAAGAATCCACCTGCAATGCGGAAGACCTGGGTTCGATCCCTGGGTGGGGCAGTTCCCTTGGAGAAGAGCTAAGCTACCTACTCCAGTATTCTTGGACTTTCCTGATGGCTCAGACAGTAAAGAATCTGCCTGCAATGCAGAAGACCTGGGTTCGATCCCTGGGTTGAGGAGATCCCCTGGAGAGGGGAACAGCTACCCACTCCAGTATTCTGGGCTAAAGAATTCCAGGGACTATTCCATGGGGTCTCAAAGAGTCAGACACAACTGAGCGACTTTCACTTGCACACACAGTACAAAGAACAGCAGGGTTTCCCGGGCAGATGATCTCTTTTCCTCTCGTGGACACTGCAGTTCTCCTTATTGATTACAATTCCATCTTGCTTTGGCTTCTAGGCAGAAAAATCTGTGTCTCACATCAAAAAACTACACTGACCCCTAAGTCTCTATTTCCATTTCCTTTCTACCCCCTCCTTTACTGTAATGGGTATGGCATAAGCCCTCTTGGAGGAGGTTGCCATTAACCCCACCATAGAGCTGCCAGAACTCACACACAACTGGGGAAACAGACTCTTGGAGGGCACAAACAAAACATTGTGCACACCAGGACCCAGGAGAAAGGAGCAGTGACCCCACAAGAGACTGACCCAGACTTGCCCATGAGTGTCCAGGAGTTTCCGGGGAGGTGTGGGTCAGCTACGGCCTGCTACTGGGTCGGGGGCACTGAGTTCAGCAGTACATGCATGGGACCTTCTGAAGGAGGTCGCCATTATCTTCATTACCTCTACCATAGTTTGGCCTCAGGTCAAACAACAGGGTGGGAACACAGCCCCACCCATCAACAGAAAATTGGATTAAAGATTTACTGAGCATGGCCCTGCCCATCAGAACAAGACTCAGTTTCCCCCTTAGTCTCTCCCATCAGGAAGCTTCCATAAGCCTCTTATCCATCAGAGGGCAGACATAATGGAAACTGCAATCACAGAAAACTAACCAATCTGATCACATGGACCACAGTCTTGTCTAACTCAATGAAAGTTTGACCCATGCTGTGTGTAGGGCCATCCAAGACAGACGGGTCATGCTGAAGAGTTCTGACAAAATGTGGTCCACTGGAGAAGGAATGGCAAACCACTTCAGTATTCTTGTCTTGAGAACCCCATGAACAGTATGAAAAGGCATAAAGATAGGACACTGAAAGATGAACTCGCCAGGTCAGTAGGTGCCCAGTATGCTACTGGAGATCAGTGGAGAAATAACTCCAGAAAGAATAAAGAGACAGAGCCAAAGCAAAAACAACACCCAGTTGTGGATGTGACTGGTGATGGAGATAAAGTCCGATGCTGTAGAGAGCAATATTGCATAGGAACCTGGAATGTTAGGTCCATGAATCAAGGCAAATTGGAAGTGGTCAAACAGGAGATGGCAAGAGTGAACATCGGCATTTTAGGAATCAGGGAACTAAAATGGACTGGAATGGGTGAATTTGACTTAGACGACCATTACATCTACTACTGTGGGCAAGAATCCCTTAGAAGAAGTGGAGTACCCATCATAGTCAACAGAAGAGTCTGAAATGCAGTACTTGGATGCAGTCTCAAAAGCGGCAGAATGATCTTTGTTCGTTCCTAAGGCAAACCATTTGATATCACAGTAATCCAAGTCTATGCCCCAACCAGAATTGCTGAAGAAGCTGAAGTTGAACGGTTCTGTGAAGACCTACAAGACCTTCTAGAACTAACACCCAAAAAAGATATCCTTTTCATTTATAGGGGACTGGGATGCAAAAGTAGGAAATCAAGAGATACATGGAGTAACAGGCAAATTTGGCCTTGGAGTACAGAATTAAGCAGGGCAAAGGCTAATAGAGTTTTGCCAAGAGAATGCACTGGTCATAGCAAACACTCTTTTCCAACAACACAAGAGAAGACTGTACACATGGAAGTCAGCAGATAGTCAATACCGAAACCAGATTGATTATATTCTTTGCAGCCAAAGATGGAGAAGCTCTATACAATCAGCAAAAACAAGACCGGGAGCTGACTGTGGCTCAGATCATGAACCACTAGGCCATTTTGGTATGACCTAAATCAAATCCCTTACGATTATATAGTGGAAGTGACAAATAGATTCAAGGGATTAGATCTGATAGACAGAGTGCCAGAAGAATTATGGACAGAGGTTCGTGACATTGTACAGGAAGCAGGGATCAAAACCATCCCCAAGAAAAAGCAATGCAAAAAGGCAAAATAGTTGTCTGAGGAGGCCTTACAAATAGCTATGAAAAGAAGAAAAGTGAAACTCAAGGGAGAAAAAGAAAGATATATCCATCTGAATGCTGAATTCCAAAGAACAGCAAGGAGAGATAAGAAAACCTTCCTCAGTGATCATTGCAAAGAAACAGAGGGAAACAACAGAATGGGAAAGACTAAAGATCTCTTCAAGAAAATTAGAGATACCAAGGAAACATTTCTTGCAAAGATAGGCACAATAAAGGACAGAAATGGTATGGACCTAACAGAAGCAGAAGATATTAAGAAGAGGTGGCAAGAAGACACAGAAGAACTATACAAAAAAGATCTTTATGACCCAGATACACGATTGTGTGATCACTCACCTGGAGTCAGATATCTTGGAATGCAAAGTCAAGTGGGCCTTAGGAAGCATCACTCCGAACAAAGCTAGTGGAGGTGATGGAATTCCAGTTGAGCTATTTCAAATCCTGAAAGATGATGCTGTGAAAGTGTTGCACTCAACATGCCAGCAAATTTGGAAAACTCAGTAGTGGCCACAGGACTGGAAAAGGTCAGCTTTCATTCCAATACCAAAGAAAGGCAATGCCAAAGAATGCTCAAACTGCTGCACAATTGCACTCATCTCACAAGCTAGCAAAGTAATGCTCAAAATTCTCCAAGCCAGGTTTCAACAGTACATGAACCGTGAACTTCCAGATGTTCAAACTGGATTAAGAAAAGGCAGAGGAACCAGAGATCAACTTGCCAACGTCTGTTGGGTCATTGAAAAAGCAAGAGAGTTCCAGAAAAACATCTATTTCTGCTTTATTGATTATGTCAAAGCCTTTGAGTGTGTGGATCACAATAAACTGGGGAAAATTCTGAAAGAGATGGGAATACCAAACCACCTGATCTGCCTGTTGAGAAATTTGTATGCAGGTCAGGAAGCAACAGTTAGAACTGGACATGGAACAACAGACTGGTTCCAAATCTGAAAAGGAGTACGTCAAGGCTGTATATTGTCACCCTGCTTATTTAACTTATATGCAGAGTACATCATGAGAAACGCTGGGCTGGATGAAGCACAAGCTGGAATCAAGATTGCCGGAAGAAATATCAATCACCTCAGATACGCAGATGATACCACATTTATTGCAGAAAGCAAAGAAGAACTTAAGAGCATTTTGTTGAAAGTGAAAGAGGAGAGTGAAAAAGTTGGCTTAAAACTCAACATTCAGAAAACTAAGATCATGGCATCTGGTCCCATCACTTCATAGCAAATAGATGGGGAAACAGTGGAAACAGTGACAGACTTTATTTTTTGGGGTTCCAAAATCACTGCAGATGGTGACTGCAGCCATGAAATTAAAAGATGTTTGCTTCTTAGAAGAAAAGCTATGACAAACCTAGACAGCATATTAAGAAACAGAGACATTACTTTGCCAACAAAGGTCCATCCAGTCAAAGCTATGGTTTCTCCAGTAGTCATGTATGGATGTGAGAGTTGGACTATAAAGAAAGCTGAGCACTAAAAAATTGATGCTTTTGAACTGTGGTGTTAGAGAAGACTCTTGAGAGTCCCTTGGACTGCAAGGAGATCAAACCAGTCCATCCTAAAGGAAATCAGTCCTGAATATTCATTGGAAGGACTGATGCTGAAGCTGAAACTCCAATACTTTGGCCACCTTATTTGAAGAGCTGACTCATTTGAAAAGACCCTGATGCTGGGAAAGATTGAGGGCAGGAGGAGAAGGGGACAATAGAGGATGAGATGGTTGGATGGGATCACTGATTCGATGGACATGAGTTTGAGCAAGCTCCGAGAGTTGGTGATGGACAGGGAAGCTGGGCGTGCTACGGTCCCTGGGGTCACAAAGAGTTGGACATGACTGAGTGACTGAATTGAACTCAGGTTACCGTAATTTCCTATGCTTTGTTCATTCACTAATTTTTTTCATCTATTTTATATTGAATAATATGTATTTCTCTATGCCACCTCACATACATTATGCTAAGTCACTTCAGTCATGTCTGACCCTTTGCAACCCCCATGGACTGTAGCCCACCAGGCTTTCCTGTGAGATTCCCCAGGCAAGAATACTGAGTGGCTTGCCATTTCCTCCTCCAGGGAATCTTCCCAACCTAGGGATTGAACCTGCGTCTGTCTCCTGCATTGGTAGGTAGGCAAGGTCTTTACCACTAGTGCCATCTGGGAAGCCCTTATGCTGCTGCTCAGTCGCTTCAGTCGTGTCCAACTCTGTGCGACCCCATAGACAGCAGCCCATTAGGCCCCCCCGTACCTGGGATTCTCCAGGCAAGAACACTGGAGTGGGTTGCCATTTCCTTCTCCAATGCATGAAAGTGAACAGTGAAAATGAAGTCACTCAGTCGTGTCCGACTCTTAGCGACCCCATGGACTGTGGCCCACCAGGCCCCTCCGTCCATGGGATTTTCCAGGCAAGAGAGCTGGAGTGGGGTGCCATTGCCTTCTCCAGAAGCCCTTATAAATAACATCAATTTAAAAATAGCATTAATAATTTAGTAAATACATTAGAAATACTCAGGGCACCTTGATCTTAATCAGTACATTATCTCTAAGTCAGAATTCAATTAAATGGTTCCTACTGGTCACTAACCCATGTTTTTCTTGTTGACATTTTTAGTTTTTAGTATGTATTTGCAGAATCTACTAGTCTCTACTAACTTTTTATCCCTCTTACACATCAGAGTGTGTCTCACTTTAAGGCATGATGATTTCTGGTGATGCTAATCCTCACCTTCAGTATCTAGAGCTGCTATCTCCTCCTCATGATGCCCCCTCCTTCCCTCTGCCACTCCGTCAGGCTTCTGTCTCCTCCATTCCACTGCTGAAGCTCTTGTCAGGGTCACCAGGACCTTCCATGTTCGCAGATCTGACCATTGTTTCTGTACCCTCTGCCCACACCTACCTTAGCAGGCACTGACCTCTCCCTCCTTCCTCAGCCTCTGGACAACACACAGTCCTGGTTTTCCTTTTATTGGCCCCTCAAGGGCAAGTCCTTCTTGGCCATCCATTTGGGTCCTTCTCTGCTAACACTGCTGCTAGAGAGGTCTAGGCTTGTCATAGGACCCCTGTTCTTCAGTTTCTCCCCAGGTCATTTTGTCTGCTACCATCCAAACGCTGATATGTCCTAAATGTATAACTGGAGACTTGCTCTCTAGATGCACGTTGTACAACCAGCCATTCTAGACTCCATTTGGATGTTTAACAAACATCCCAAACTTAACGTTTTGAAAATAGAATTTCTAAATCCCTCTCCTCACTGCCATCTCAAATCTGGTAGTCTCCAGCTTTCCCCATCTGCGTAAATGATACCACTCTCTACTTGGCTGCTTAAGGAAATGATTTAGAGTTACATTTGCTTCTTTTCTTTCCTCACCTCCCACATCGGTCCATCAGCAAGTTCTGCCTCCTTTCCTCCAAAACATGTGCTGAGTCTTTCTGTGTCCATTTTTGCTATCTCACCCTCGTTTACCATCATATCCCTGGATCTTGGCCCAGATTCTCAACTGGTCTCTGTATCTCCATACAGTAGCCCAAGTGATCTTTTAAATATATAAATCAGATAATCTCCTCCATCCCTTTGCTAAAGACCTGCCAGTGGCTCATAACACATTTAGAATAAAATAGAAAATCCTCACTGACTTTTGTGCTCCCCTGGAAGCTCAGATGGTAGAGTCTACCTGCAGTGCGGGACACCCGGGTTTAATCCCTGGGTCAGGAAGATCCCCTGGAGAAGGAAATGGCAACCCACTCCAGTATTCTTGTCTGGAAAATCCCATGGACAGAGGAACCTGGTGGGCTACCGTCCGTGGGGTCGCAAAGAGTTAGACACTACTGAGCCACTAACACCTTTCATTTCTCACCAGCTTGTGAAGACTCTCATTCTGCCCTCGTCATGTCTCTTATTTTATTATGGAAAAGTGTAAACACATACAAAAGCAGATTGAATAATAAAAAGAACCCTTTTGTACCTATAATTATTATTAACTCATGGTCAACAATTATTATATAATCATAACTCATATAATTAATAATAGTATATTATTATTACTATTCATTCATGGTCAACCTGTTTCTTCTGTGTCTCCACTTCCCCCAACCTGTAATTTTGAAGCAAATTCCAATCATCTTATCCTCTCATCTGTAAACTCTTTCAATGTGTATAAGATTCGACTCCTAAAAAAATAAAATATAAGCACAAAGACATTATCACACCTAAAAATGTTAACATTAATTGCTTAATGGCATCAAATATCAAGTCCATGTTCAGGGCTTCCCAGGTGGCTCAGTGGTAAAGGATCTTCCTGCCAGTGCAGGAGACATGGGTTCAATCCCTGGGTCAGGGAAATTCCCTAGAGAAGGAAATGGCAATCCACTCCAGTGTTCTTGCCTGGGAAATCCCTCGGACAGAGGAGCCTGGTGAGCTATGGTCCATGGGGTCACAAAGAGTCGAACACAACTGAGCAACTGAACAGCAGCAGCAGCATGTTCTGTTACGTGTAATTGGTAGCGTTGGAATGCAAGCCTCTGGAACCAACTACCCCTCTACATTCATCACCCCACTTTTATGTAAGGTGGTATCTATTTCCCTCCCTTTCTTGGAAAAGGAACAAAGTGGCCTAAATTTGATACCCTAAATGCCGTTATGAAAAAGGAACAAATTCAAGTAGGCAAATAATATAAAAGCATCCAGCCTACTTTAAAAAAATTGTCCAATTACCTCATAAATGTCTTTTTTTTTTTTTTTTTTACTATTTGATTCAGGGTCCCAATAAGGTTTACCCGTTATTATTGAAGTGCATTTTTAATCTCTTTCAAGTTATATTTCCCCTCCATTTCTCTCTTTTCTAATTCTTCTTGCAATTTGTTTGTTAAAGAACCTAGAGCATTCATCAAGTAGTGTTGCTCATAGTCTGGATTGTGCTAATGTCAGCCCTGTTGTGTGGGCCAACATTTTCCTTCTCCTCTTCTTGATCATAAATTGGTGTTTGACCCAAGAGGCTTGATTAGATTCAGGTTTGATTTCCCACTTTCTGGGGAGACAAGATTACTTCAAAGGTAATGGTGTCACTTATCTTACCCCTCCCCAGCTTGCCCTCCAGCTCGAGTCCCACTGGCCTCTCTTCCACTCCTCCGTCAGAAGCCAGCTCCAGCTCAGGGCCTCAGCTGTTACCTCTGCCTGCGACACTTTCCCCCGGATCTTTGCATAGTCAGCTGCTTCCTGTCACTCAGACCTCAGCCTGAACGCCACTCCTCAGGGCAGCCCCTCACGACCTCTCTCTGCGCTGTAGCCCCTTTCATCTCGGGCTGCCTGGTGGAATATTTAGTTATTGGCTTCTTTACTGTCTACCTCTGGCCGAACTTGAACATCAGCTGCAAGGGAACAAGAGCCTCATCTCTCCCAGTCACTGCTGTGTCCCCGCCCCTGGACAAGTGTCTGGCCTTGGTGGGTGCTCAGCATTTGTCGTGCGAGATGCCACCGTGCTGGTAGGAAGGCGCCTCTTGGTCACATCTTTCTGTCTTTCTTTGTGCACTCAGGCAGCCAAGGGAGGCACTGTCAA
This sequence comes from Bubalus kerabau, assembly GCF_029407905.1. NCBI lineage: Eukaryota > Metazoa > Chordata > Mammalia > Artiodactyla > Bovidae > Bubalus > Bubalus kerabau. The sequence goes on from NC_073634.1 coordinate 70,952,127, forward strand.
AGCCGCTTCAGGCTTCAGCGCTGCCGAAGATGCCCAGACCCTGAGGAAGGCCATGAAAGGGCTTGGTAAGTGTCCACTGGCGGTGAACATCCCCTGTGTGTCCCACATCCCAGAGTCGCCCAGAGGGCGTTGTGTCCACAAGCAAATGTATGTCTCACTCTAAGAAAACACAGTGGGGACAAGGTGACTTTTCAAGACAAACTGGAAGAGAGGGCTTTTACTATAGACTTTTAAATGTGATGAACTCATTCTGGACTTCCCCAGTTAATTTCATTCCAGCATTATAAATCTATCAAATTTGAGAAATGTATTTGTCTTCTAGTTAACCCAGGCATGGATGTTGTGCCAGAAGGTTAACAAAGCATTTTGACGAATATTATGTGAATGGGTAGATACAATAATCCCGTGATACAATGAGAGCAGCTGGTGCAGTTGTTATTCTTTCCCCATTTTATAGACGGGAATCTGAGACTCAGATAAGTTATGTGATAAGATACAGAGTAAGTGGAGCTGAACCTTGAGTCACGCACAAAGAGCCCTTCTTAAGCTGGGGCCTGCCAGCTCTAAGTCCACGTTCTTTCCCTTGAGTCAGGCCCTGGGCTTCTTTGCTCCTGTGACAGGCGTGGCTGGGACAGTGCCCCCGGGCAGTGTGTAGGACTTCATGTGAGAAGGTTGTGTGTATGTGACCAGAAGGGCTTGTCTTCCAGTGCACCCACCTCTGGGAGCTCCCTAGGGCCAAGGCCTCCTTCTGGGTGGACATAGCCATGCCCGGCACTGCAGGTTCCACTGACCTAGACCCTCCCTCCAGACTTGCCTGAGTGGACATTTGGCCAGAGAAGTGCTCTCTGTTTCATACCTGCTATTTAAAATCTCCTTGAGATTTGGCTAAAGACGTTTGACCATGAGGCGTTATTTCCCAGTTTTTCTATCCACACAGAATTCATCTTGCTCAGGCCCAATACTACTAGCAGCAACAATAACCATTATTAAGGTCTACTATGTGTCAGGCACGATGTGTTGCATAGATTATGTTTTAATTCTGACAGCAGCTTGTTTTACTAATGAGAAAGTTCAGGTTTAGTGAGATCAGCTAACTTGCCCAAGGTCTCTGGGGCAGGATGTGTTTGTTAAAGTCAGGATCCTAGGCAAGTCCAGGCATTCTGACTCTGGAACTGGAGCTTAAGCCGCTGTACTATCCTGCTGCCTACCTCTGAATAGGACATTGCTTTGAATCTATCTTCTCATTTTCCCTTTTTCATAAATAAAATGGAAAAAGTACTTGGCCTACTCGTTTTTCAGGTGCATCCTAATTCTTTGGTGGATAGCAAGAGCACTGTAATTTGGAACATAGACCACATGGCATTCGGAATTTTCAGAGTCAGGAGGCATTCGATACCACCAACCGTTTCCAGTGCCTGCTGTGTGGGCCAATGCAAGAAAGACAGTCAGGAGACAAGGACCATAAACCTAATCCTGTGGTCCAATCATCCAGGGATGCTAGGCGGTAAAGGCATTCATGGAAATACAATCAGTTAGTAATATGATAGGGATGGAGGGGCACAAGATCCCATTAGGAGTCAGAGGGATCACATTTCATTTAGGGGCATCAGGCAAAACTTCTTGGAGGTTATAGAAATTGAGATGGGCCTTGGGAGATGAGTTTATTTGATAAATAGACAAGAGAGAATGTGTTTCAGGTGAATGGAGCTGCATGAGCAAAGCATGGGATGAAAGTGAGCATCGCCTTGTTTTGCATTTTAGCTGAGGCCTCAGGGAGTCAAGATAAATACATGGCTTGTGGCAGAAATGTACTGGCAAAGTAGGTGTTGTCTGATTAGGAGACTTCTGGGAAAGCAGGAGCCATAGAGGGGTCCTAGGGTACTGCTGACATGGAGGCTGACCCAGAGGCATAGCCCAGCAAACAACAAATGCCAGAATCAGGATGCTAGATGGAGGGGGTTAGGGAGACAATAACCCATAGGTTGGTATGGTAAGGAGGTTAGGAGAACAGAGTACAGTATAGTCGGGTCAAGTACAGGAATTCAAGAGCAAAGTCTCTGGATTTGGCTGCCTGTATGCTTTTATGTGGGGTCTGCCCTGGTGGCTCAGAGGTTAAAGCCTCTGCCTGCAATGCCGGAGACCTGGGTTATGTGGATATTTACAATAGTGAATGGGGTGCTATTGAGGGTCCCAAAGGCCAGACTCCAGAGCTGGTACTAAATCCAGCAGATGGTGGGGAGCCATCATGTATCCTAAGCAGAGGAAAGACACTGTGAGAGTTTGTCCTTTTAGGAAAATGAATCTGGCAGGACTCTGGAAAGACTGATTAGGAGGTAAGACTACTAGTGGTAAACTTTATAGTTATCTAAGAAGAAATCCTGAACTGGAGTGGTCCTGGTAGGGATTAAAAAGAGGGGACAGATGCAAAAAGGATTTTAGAGCTAGATTTTGCATATTCAAGAACTCTGAATGTGAAGGAAGAGAGCAGTTTAAATAATCAAAGCTATTTTGAGGATTCAAGTCTAACAGACCAGAAGGGTAGTGCCTTTCACAGAAATGGGGTAAAAAAGCAAAAGGTGATGAACCTTCTCCCCTCAGCTGAAAGAGAGTTCTGGAAAAGGGATGGTTGTATCTATTCAGTTCAGTTCAGTTGCTCAGTCATGACTGACTCTTTGTGACCCCATGGACTGCAGCACACCAGGCTTCCCTGTCCATCACCAACTCCCAGAGCTTACTCAAACTCATGTCCATCAAGTCAGTGATGCCATCCAACCATCTATCCTCTGTCATCCCCTTCCCCTCCCGCCTTCAGTCTTTCACAGCATCAGGGTCTTTTCCAGTGAATCAGTTCTTCTCACCAGGTGACCCAAAGTATTAGAGTTTCAGCTTCAGCATCAGTCCTTCCAATGAATATTCAGGACTGATTTCCTTTAGGATTGACTGGTTTGCTCTCCTTGCAATCCAAGGGACTCTCAAGAGTCTTCTCCAACACCATAGTTCAAAAGCATCAATTCTTCGGCGCTCAGGTTTCTTTATAGTCCAACTCTCACATCCATACATGACTACTGGAAAAACCATAGTGTTGACTAGATGGACCTTTGTTGGCAAAGTAATGTCTCTGCTTTTTAATATGCTGTCTAGGTTGATCATAATTTCATGGCTACAATCACCATCTGCAGTGATTTTGGAACCCCCAAAAGTAAAGTCTGTCATTGTTTCCATTGTTTCCTCATTTGCCGTGAAGTAATGGAACCAGATGCCATGATCTTAGTTGTCTGAATGTTGAGTTTTAAGCCAACTTTTTCACTCTCCTCTTTCACTTTCATCAAGAGGCTCTTAAGTTGTTCTTCACTTTCTGCCATAAGGGTGGTATCCTCTGCATATCTGAGGTTGTATCTATTATCCTCTTTAAAAAAAAAAAAAAAGAACAGAGAATAGATTCCTAAGGTATGTAAACTTAAAATTCTATAGCTTCCTCTCTACACCTCACATTTTTGTAGATCTGTAATTTTGCAAAGAATGTATGTATTTTTCATTTCTCCCTGAAATATTTAAATAGACTCTCCTCTGTAACTCATCACAACTCCCCATATAGTATAAACAATAAAAAAAATTGAACACTCACCCAACATATATGAACATCCATGTGTGACTGAGATGAGGGGCAAGTTTGAAGGATCAGAATAAAGTCTCTCTGTAAAAGCTGCTGCTGCAAAAAACAAACAAAATTTATGACATTTTTAATTTGAATTCATAGTGAAAAAGTTTGGTAGGATAATGCATCATGGGAATTCATGGGCGGTTATAAAAAGTTTCACATCAATAAAGAAGATGTGGTACATATATATGATGGAATATTGCTCAGCCACAAAAGGAACAAAATAATGCCATTTGCAGCAACATGGATGCAACTGGAAATTAACTAAGAAAGAGAAAGACAAGTAACGTATCAGTTATATGTGGAATCTAAAATATGGCACAAATGAACCTATCTACAAAACATACTTGAAGACATAGAGAACAGACTTGTGGTTGCCAAGGAGGAGGCAGGGAGAGATGGATTGGGAGTTTGGGGTTCGTAGATGCAAAAAAGTATTGCAATTTAGAACGGATAAACAACAAGGCCCTAATGTATAACACAGAGAACTATATTGAATGTCCTGTGATAAACCATAATGGAAAAGAATAATTTTTGAAATGTATATATGTGTAAAAAAAAAAAAGGAAAATGAGTTGGTTTCTATAACATTTGCACAGGGCTTCCCAGGTGGCCCAGTGGTAAAGAATTTGCCTGTCAGTGCAGGAGATGCAAGAGACGAGAGTTTCATCCCTGGCTCCGGAAGATTTCTTGGAGGAGGAAATGGCAATCCACTCCAGTATTCTTGCCTGGAAAATTCCATGGACAAAGGACCCTGACAGGCTACAGTCCATGGGGCCGCAAAGAGTTGGACATGACTGAACAACTGAGCACATACACACACACTGTGACATTTGCAACAACAAAAAGTTCAAATGACTTTTTTTTTTTTTTTCAGGAAAAAAGAGCACAAAATTCTATTTTTATTTATTGTGAACATTTCCAAAAGATAAGAAGTAGTCTACCATAAGAATCACTCAAATGAAAACTTTTAATAAAGTTAAAAAATGTTCTAATCAGAGATCAGGAAAGAGAGCTTGGAAAAGAAAAACACAATTATAGATCTTAAAAAGGAGTAGATACTATCAGCTGCCAATTTAAACCCTATGAAGTGCCAAATGGTGAATTTTGAAAATGAATTTGAACTGTTTCAAAACTCAGAGAAGATAATAAAGAGATAAAAGTGAGGAGTGAAAGGTAAGAACATGGATGATAAATATGGGTGATCCAAAGACTCTGAGAATTTCAGAGAAGGGGAAACGCGTGATCCTGGTCAACACGTACTGACTATTAGCAAGCACTGGGCATTGTGCTAAGTAACGCACTGATTTGTTTTATTTAACACTTGCAGCAGCCCTGGTAGGAAAGTACTGTGATCATGCACCTTTATAGATAAGGAAACTAAAGCTCAGAGACCTCAACTCTTTTGTCTAGTGGTAAATAACTAGTGGGGCTTCCCTGGTGCCTTGGTGGTCAAGAATCCACCTGCCAGTGCAGGAAATGCAAGAGACAAGGGATTGATCCCTGGGTCAAAAAATCCCCTGGAGGAGGAAATGGCAACCCACTCCAGTATTCTTGCCTTGAAAATTCCATGGACAGAGTAGCCTGGCGGGCTACAGTCCATAAGGTCCTGAAAGAGCTAGACATGACTTTGCAACTAAACAACAGCAACATAGAACTAAATCTAGTGTCTCTTTCCCTTCAAAATAGACAAACACTCCAAATAAGAACTTCTTTTCTTAGAAAGCTCTGTGTATGTGTTAGGGTTATGCCAGTGTCCGCAGAGGAACCCACTTTCTCATTCCTCGCTCAAATCGCGTTCCCTCCCTGTCTCCTCTCCACCAGGCACAGATGAAGATGCCATCATCAACGTCCTGGCCTATCGCAGCACGGCCCAGCGCCAGGAAATCCGGACAGCCTACAAGACCACCATCGGCAGGGTAGGCCTGTGCGGTCCGCCTTGACCAGGGATCTGTCAGGCAACAGGGAAGCAGGGACCCCTTCCTACTTGGTTCCTGAAGCAGTGGCCCTTTGTTTTGGGTTTTTAAAAATTAATTTTATATTTCTGTCTTTGGCTGTGCTGGGTCATCTTTGCTGTGTGGGCTTTTCTCTAGTTGCAGCAAGGAGGGCTTCTCTCTAGTTGTGCTTCTCACTGCAGTGGCTTTTCCTATTTTGGAGCACAGGCTCTAGAGCACCCAGGCTTCAGGAGTTACGGTTCTGGGCTCTAGAACACGGGCTCAACAGTTGTGGCACATGGGCTTAGTTGCTGCTCAGTGTTTGGGATCTTCCTGGACCAGGGATAGAAACCATGTCTCCTGCACTGGCAGGCAGATTCTATACCACCAAGCCACCAGGGAAGCCCAGACATTTGTTTTTAAAAGATGGATCTTTTGCCTTGTTTAAAGATATTCTTGAAAACAAATAGCTTCAACACGTCCTAGAGTTCCTCCACTGTCCAAAGCCAGAAGTGATTTCACGGAGCTCTTGATTCACAAATCTCAAGGCTAAGTTCAGTTTCTTCCCACACAATTTCTTGCAGGGACCTAGTTGTGGAATGGACTCACTGCCCTTACCCCGCTCTGAAGCACCAGGTGGGGCTCCGCTTCCCATGTTCCTTCCCTCAATCTGGTGGCTTCCTTTGGCCACTTGTGAACAAAGATCCTCCAAACCGATTAAAATATTAAATCCAGTTTGTTCTAAATAGGCTCTCCTAGGATTTAGGGTCTATTCTGACTCTTCTACGTAAACCCATTTGTGGCATATATTCATTCCTTTGAATGATCCTCAATTGAGGGTCACCCCCGCCAGTTATAGAATGGGGTTCTGTGTGTATGTGTGTGTGTATTTTACTGGCTTGTGCATTCAGAGGTGGTTCACTCACCATGTTTCCCTGAGGAACCCTGTCTCAGTTTCATTTCCAACAGCTCACTTACCAGAGTCATTCACCCGGTCTTATATCACTGAAAGCCTATCTGTGTGATTAGAGAATCTTTTTATTGAGTACACGTTATCAGTGAGTGCCTCCAGGTCTCAGAGTGCTGTTAACTACATGATAAGTAGTTCTGTTCCTGGATAATTTATAAAAGCTTGTCAGATGAGGCTGCTTCCCAAAGACAGGCATTAAGCTGCTGGGCAGGACGGGCCTGGCTCAGCTCTTCTGGGAAGCATCTACATGCCAACCTGGGCTGGCGCCAGCGGAGAACGAGATCCTACCCATCAGGTTGCTTGGACTGTCTTCTGGGCATTTTAAAGTCTTCTGCATCCCCAAAGAAATTTAGTGAACATGCATGTGGTGCGTGAGCTAAAGTGTAGCCACATATTTGGGGTTGATTTATTCAGCTTTAGAACTAAGCTGATCTGACAGCAGTTTGTTAAGGTGAGCAACCCTAACAGATTGACTGAATGCTAATTTATTTGTTCATTCATCTGTTTGATACATGTGGATTAACATAAAAATAGGTACAATAGATTAAAATATAGTGTTTGTGGACTCAAGTTTGTGAAAATCTGCAATCTGAACTTGAAAGCAAATCACCTCCTTACTAGTTAGTTGATCTTAAACAGGTTCTTAAACTCCCTGACATGTAGGAGGAAATGTGACTATAAATGTGTTTAGAATTTGGTCCTTTGTCCAAGTAATTATTACGTTTCTTTTTAACAATTGAGCCTTAAGAATTAATCATGAATGATTACAAGAATGCAACTAAATGCCTATTTAGAAGAATAGTAGAAAAATAGAAACAGGGTATTGATTAAAGAAATTGTATTATGTCTACATATAGAAATTTCTGTAGCTGTTAAAAATATTGTAGGTAAATACTGACTTGGAAATATATTCAGGGTGTGTTCATAAGTGAGCAAACACACTGATCTCAGGACCCCTTTGCCTTCTTAAATTATTGAAGACTTTTTGTTTTTGCTGGTTACATCTATTAATATTGACCATATTAGAAATTAACACTGAGGATATTTAAAAATAAACATCTGTTAACTTATTTTAAAAACAATAAAAACTCATTGCATGCTAGCAAAAATAACAATTTCAGGAAAAATAGCTTTATATTCCAAAACAAAAAAAGTAGTAGTGAGATGATTGGCGTTGTTTTACATTTTCAAATCTCTTTCAGTTCAGTTCAGTTCAGTCGCTCAGTCGTGTCTGACTCATTGCGACCCCATGAATCGCAGCATGCCAGGCCTCCCTGTCCATCACCAACTCCCGGAGTTCACCCAAACTCATGTCCATTGAGTTGGTGATGCCATCTCATCCTCTGTCGTCTCCTTCTCCTCCTGCCCCCAATCCCTCCCAGCATCAGGGTCTTTTCCAGTGAGTCAACCCTTCTCATGAGGTAGCCAAAATATTGGAGTTTCAGCTTTAGCATCAGTCCTTCCAATGAACACCCAGGACTGATCTTCTTTAGGATGGACTGGTTGGATCTCCTTGCAGTCCAAGGGACTCTCAAGAGTCTTCTCCAACACCACAGTTCAAAAGCATCAATTTTTCAGTGCTCAGCTTTCTTCACAGTCCAACTCTCACATCTATACATGACCACTGGAAAAACCATAGCCTTGACTAGACGGACCTTTGTTGGCAAAGTAACGTCTCTGCTGGTGTCTGCTTAATGCAAGACAGCTGGATTCTCATATGTGCTTCTGCATTCACCTTGTTGCGATACCTGGTGTTGGTTACAGTAGGAAGAAAACCTGGTCTTGTACAGATAGGTAGTTGGGAAGGGGAGGAGTATTTTCATAACCTTTTCACATAACTGTGGATCTGTAGACATGTTGAGCAGGCTTTGGAAAGCTCCACTGGACAGCTGTAAGGTGATGAGGGTGTAATGTCAGATCCCAACGTCTTAGTGTTCTTCTGAAGTTGGTTTCGAGGACGTGAGCCCCCTGAGAGGGTCTTGGAGACCTCAGGCATCCCTGGACGTCACCGAGGGCAGCTGGTTTCTGTTACTGGAGCAGCTAAGCGGAGCACTTCCTTGTCTCCCAGGACCTGTTGGACGACTTGAAGTCAGAACTGAGTGGCAACTTCGAGCAGGTGATCCTGGGGATGATGACACCCACGGTGCTGTACGATGTGCAGGAGCTGCGAAAGGCCATGAAGGTTCGTGCTCCTCTCCTCCTGCTCTTGGGGCTGGGGGTGCAAAGGCGGACTGCCGCCGGGCTTTCTCAAAAAGCCGTGATAGAGGCCTGAGAGTGTGGAGGAGGAGGGTGTAGGGGAAGGATTTTCCTTCATTTAAGACGACTTGAAAACAGGACATTACAGTCTAGCAACTGTAGCTTCAAAGTTGTTTCCCCAAAAGTTAAGAAATTCTTTCTTCCCTGTGGCCCACTGGGGAGTGATTATACTTGTGGTTGTTGTGTAACTCCAGACAATTTCTTGCCATATTAGCTCCTTTTTTGAGATATGGAACTTTTGACTGACACCGTGAGGGCCTCTTGGGCTGCTGTAAGCTCAGAACCTGCCAAGAGTTCTCAGCCTCCCAAGATGCTAGAGCTACTGTGCCCTACGCCAGGCTCTGCTGATTTTTAGCAACCAAGTACAAAATTCAATTATGACTGCCCTCCTCCCTCACATCAATGAATACTCAGGCTCATGGAAGGTTCTGGGCTAGTCACTGGGAAACAGAGATAATAGCCTTTGCCAGAAGAAGACTCTGCCCTTCAAAGGAAAAGTACAGGGGAGACCAAGGCAAGACAAAACCCCCAGAGGGTAGAAACTATTCCTAACCAACACCCAAAAACAGCTCATGAAATGTTTGTTATGACTAATGAACATGTTGGAATCTGGATAAGAAAGTTAAAAATGAGCAAATCCTATTGCTGGAACTAGGTGAGTTGTCTTTATTCTCTGCAGATTTCTGGTTGTATTCCTCCTGTGTCTGGGACTCAACTTGGTAACCTGACTCATAACACCCTCTCCTCTGGCTTTTACATTTAGGGAGCTGGCACGGATGAGGGCTGCTTGATTGAGATCCTGGCCTCCCGGACGCCTGAGGAGATCCGGCGCATAAACCAGACCTACCAGCTGCGTATGTAGCATCCTCAGGGGCCTTGGTGGAGGCCCTGTCCTCTGAGAAATAGACTGGAGCGGGAGGTTACCCACTGAAACACTGACCACGAGGGAGCCTCAGCTACAAGCTCCGCTGTCAGGCAGATCCCTATTGATCCAAATGACTGTTGGCTTTTCGAGACTTCTCAGGTGTACCTGCCTCTCTTCTTAGGCTATCCAGTGAAGTGTTTACTACCCTGAAAGCTGAAAAGCTGTTCTTTAGTATCAAGCAGAAATCAAAGGTGTTTATTCAAATGTGGTGGTACCATTGAATCTTAGCTTTCCAGGGAGTGCCCTGGAGGAGCAGGCTCCTCAATGTCTTACCTTCAGACTAGGCTGTAGGTCCCGCAGCCACCTCCAGTGGCAAGACTCCCCTCTTAAAAATCTCCAGAGGAGCCTTTGAAAGAGGCATGCCTTTTTGACCTAAGAATATAATAAAACATGTCCAAAGGTTCAGGTCCCACAGTGTCATCTATATTAGCTTAAAATGTCCAGCAGAGTGGCTAAACAAAATTTGGCACATCCATACAACATAATCATCAAAATGTATATCGGAGGACGTTATTAAATTACAATGAGTGGTATGGTATATGGATAAGGGAAAAAGACAAATCATAAAATGAGATGCTGTGATCCCATTTCTTAAAGAAACAAAAATAATATGTGATGTGGGGAAAATGAGGAAGGATATTCACCAAAATGTTATCAGTGATTATTTCTGGGTGATTAGATGAGGTTTTATTCACCGCCTCCCCGCGTCCCCGCCGCCCCTCTGCCCCCGCCACTTCATTTAACTCATTCAGTTTTTCCTAAGTTTTCTGTAATAAATGTACAGTTCAGAAGAAAGAAAACAAAACAGTAAGAGTTTTTTGGTAGGTGTTCAGAGTGGGAGATTCGAAACCTGGGAGTCTGGTTCTAGCGTTGACTGCCTGTGGTCTTCGCCCTGCGGACAGCCCGCTGCTTGTCCCCAGACACAGGTTCAGAAGCTCCGCCCTGTTTGCCTTTCCTCATGCTGTTTAACCAGCTCTCTGTGTCACTGCAAACCACATTCAGGATAGATCCCTAGAGAGTAGGAACCACGAAAGAGGGGATCACAGCCCTGCCTTCTCAACCCCCAATGTAAGCAACAAGAGCATCTTGTCTCTGCTCTAATCATCAACTTCTCTTGACCATTTTACCAAGACTTTAGTTTTTCATCAGCTGTGTATGGGCTGAAGATGAGCTGCTTCAGTAATCAGGCTGGTCCAGGAGAGGACGGAAGACTCTGGGGTGTGACCCGGTGCTGGGCAGAGATCTTCACTCTGATGTCACTAATTTGACTCTCTTGCTAGAATATGGGCGGAGCCTTGAAGATGATATTCGCTCTGACACGTCATTCATGTTCCAGCGCGTGCTGGTGTCTCTGTCCGCTGTGAGTTGCTCCCACCTTTGATGGGGGTGGGGGGGCGGATTTATTGAGATGTTCACTCTCTACCTGCTCTTCCAGCCTTTCTCAACCTTTCAACCTCCCAAATGGGAATTTTTCCCTGTGTTTTTCTGAAGCCTCTCTGTTATTTTATATTCTCTCCTTTAAGACTCTAGCTAGTCATGCATCCCCATTTTTTCTCATTTATACATACAAGCACTTAATATATGCCAGACAATCATTACTCAGTGCATTGAAAGTTAGGAATGTGGTTAAAAGGCAGTCTTGGGCTTTAAGAATTTATATTGTCAGAAGGGGATCTAGCAGGCCCATGTGTTGCTATAATAAAAGCATGAAAGTATGTGCCAAAAGAGAGGCACAGAGTAGAAGAAAGGTTCAAGGAGAGATTTTGGTTGCCAAAGCAAAGAAAAGGCTTCATGGCAGAGGTGCTGGCTGAGAGAGGACTAGGAGGGTTGCTGGAATTTCAAGAGGCACAGGTGTGTGGGGGTACATTCCAGGCAGAAAGAACAGTGAGGACAAGACAAGGCATCAGGAAACACGGAGCGGGTTCAGGGAACAGTTGGCTGAGCCACTGGACTAGTAATTCTAGGAGTCAGGTGAGAAAATGAACCAGGGTCCCATGTTGGGGAGAGTTTGTGCTTTTTTCTGGAGAGCTGTGGGGAGCCTCTGAAGGTTTTGGAGCAGTCGAGTGATGTGATTGGAACTTCTTAGAAGAGTAATGTTATAGCGGTGTGTCCGATGAATTGAACCAGAGGAGGGGAGCCCAGGCAGGAGGTTACCTTGGTATTCCAGATATTGTGAAGAAAGCAGGTCTGGGCCAGTGTGGGGGCAGGGATGCCAGAAAAGAGAGATGGATTTACAAGCATTTCACACAACTTCACAATTTTATCTTTAGGCCTGACCTCCTTCCAGAGTGTGAGACTCTCATTTCTCACTGCCTTTTCCCTGTTTCCTTGTGGATATTTTGCCATCACCTCTGTCCACTGAGCCCTCCTAAACTATGCTTGAACTCATTTTGCCTCCAAAGCAGCTCTTCTTCCTCCCTCATCTTTTTCTATTACTGTTGTTTCTGTTTTTCCAACAACCAAGGCAGAAGCCTGGAAAGCATCTCCAACTCCCACCTTGCTATGTCTCTGATGTTTACTTAATAATGCCAAACCTGCTTTTCTCTTCCTTTTATTTTTTTATTTTGGCTGTGCTGGGTCCTCTCTGTGGTGTGGAGCTCTTTGTTGTGGCATGCTGTCTTTCTGTAGTTGCAGTGTGCGGGCTTCCCTAGGTGTGGCATGGGGCCTAGAGCACACAAGCTCAGTAGTTGTGGCACTCGGGCTTAGTTGCTTCGCAGCATGTGGGATGTTAGTTCCCCAACCAGGGATCGAACCTGAGTCCCCTGCTTTGGAATGCAGATTCTTAACCAGTGGACCACCAGGGAAGTCCCAACCAGCCTGCTTTTCTTCCTTCCTACCCATTTTTTCTTTTCCTCCCAGATTTACCACTGCAGAGCCATGTCTAGATTGTAGCATATTGGAATAGCCTAGTGATAAAATAGTGTAACAAACCAGAGAAAAGTAGCCCATTTTGCCATACTTTGGCATTCCTCTACCCTTCAGTCCTGCCCTCCTGGTGTTGGTGAGGGACAGGGCACTTTCGGGTGCTCCTCAGGCCCCCACTGTTGGCCCCAGAGTCTCTTGATTCTCCTCTTTTCCCAGCCTGTGTGGCAGAGTTGATCAGCATAAAGTTGTCAGTTAGGGAGACTTAAGTCAGCTGGCTGGGAAGACATGGGAGTGGAGGGAGAGGAGGAAAAAGGGGGGTATGGTCCTGGAAGGAGCTCTCACCAGGCCATATTTGTCCTCCTGCTCCTTCAGCTGTCAGAGACACCCACACAGCATCAGGGAGCCACACCAGGCTTGCCCTCTGTTTGATCAGGTCAGAGCCATGGGAGTAATGCAAACACATTTGAGGACATCTGCCCTTTCTCCCTAAGCTACACTCATGCCCCTTCTGTCTAATTACCCTGTCCTTGGGTTCCCAGACATTCTGTCTTATCAGAGCACCCAAATCTTCTTGGGTCCTCTCTCAATCTCTGTGGTTTGTTTTTCTCATCCTCAGGGAGGCAGGGATGAAAGCAATTATCTGGATGATGCTCTCATGAGACAGGATGCCCAGGTTAGTAGAACTGCAGCTTCTTTCTTCTCTTTTGCCAATAAGACAGGCCGAGTTGGTGGACATCTTCTTATATTTCAAGGAATATTGGCCAGGCTGGAATTTGTTATGAAAAAAGATTCGCACAGGTGCCTTTAATAGCAGAAGTTTCTTGCAGAGATACCTGGGGCTTGGGGCTGGCTTAGGGCATCAGTATAAAAGCATTCCTGGGTTCCAGATTTTCTAACATTGGGACCATGGTGTGGCTGCCCCCACAGAATCACAGAGTGTCTTCTGAATCACTAGGAGATAAAGGGACCTGCCTATGCTTTGTTGACCTCATCTTTTTACTTCCCCAAAGAGAACATTTAATACAACCTATGTAAAATGGGTAAAACTAATACCAAACCCTAAGAGACAGTTGCTTCCCTGGTATCCAGCCCGCTGATGGCTGCCCTGAAACCAACTAATGGTATTTTTACTGTGACCAGATAACACTAAACATAATAACTAATAAAACCTAGTAAGGACCTGGTTTTGTCCTTACCAGGGGCCAAACACTGTTCAAAACTCTTTACATGAAGTATGTCATTGAATCCTTAAAATAACCCTGTGAACTAAGTATTGCTATTCCTATGTTATGGACAAGGAAATTGAGGCTCAGAGAAGTCAATATCTTGCTCAAGTTCCCATAGATAATAAATGACAGAACTGGGATTTGAACCGATGCAATTTGGATCTAGACTTTGTTAACCAGTATATGACCTTAGAGAGAGATTTGTCCTATACAGGATGAGGGGCAGAGGATAAGATGTTTTAGATCACATCACTGACTCAATGGACCTGAATTTGAGCGAACTCCAGGAGATAGTGGAGAAGAGCCGAGACTGACATGCTACACTTCATGGGGTTGCAAAGAGTCAGACACAATTTAACAACTGAACAACAATGAAGCACTCAGAATTGTATGGGAAAGAACCTTTTGCTTTCACTAGAAGTGAAAGGAGTATACGAGTCCTAAGAGTTCTGAAGACTCAGGGAAGCCCATCCCGTAAAGAGATACAGGAAATTGCCTTCAATCCAGAAGCTTTGAGGAAGGAGAAGGTATTAAAACTCTCAGATGCTTATGTGAATTTCAGCTACCTCTAGGAGAACATTTGGGGGCATGCTGGAAGGAACCTCCATGGCCCAGGTGAATCCTGAATTTAGTTTTTTTAATTAACTTATTTATTTTAATTGGAGGCTAATTACTTTACAGTATTATAGTGGTTTGTGCCATACATTGTCATGAATCAGCCATGGGTGTACATGTGTTCCCCATTCTGAATCCCTCTCCCACCTCCCTCCCCATCCCATCCCTCAGGGTCATCCTGTCTTATGCATTGAACCTGGACTGGTGATCTGTTTCACATATGATAATATACATGTTTCAATGCTATTCTCTCAAATCATCCCACCCTCGCCTGCTCCCACAGAGTCCAAAAGACTGTTCTTTACATCTGTGTCTCTTTTGCTGTCTCGCATATAGGGTCATCATTACCATCTTTCTAAATTCCATATATATGCGTTAGTACACTGTATTGGTGTTTTTCTTTCTGACTTCATTCTGTATAATAGGCTCCAGTTTCATCCACCTCATTAGAACTGATTCAAATGAATTCTTTTTAATGGCTGAGTAATATTCCATTGTCTATATATACCACAGCTTTCTTATCCTGAATCCTGAATTTAAATGAAGAGTTAGTGAGCAATTTATTCCTGAAACATTATATCCATTGTCACTTTTTTTGTGGGTTTGCCAGGTGCTAGGCATTGTGCTAACTACTTTAAATTTTTTCCTTATAATAAATCTATGAAGTAGATATTACTTCTGTTTTGTAGTCTAGGAGACTGATTCTCAGATTTAAATAACTTGTATAAGATTACATAACTTATGGAATTGGGCTCTTTGACTCTAGGTCTGTATGATTTTTTAAAACCATGCAATTCATATTACAAAGCTACAGTAATCAAAAGAGTGTGGTATTGGCATTAAAACAGACATACAGATCAATGGAATAGAAGAGAAATCTGAGAAATAAACCTACACATGTATGGTCAATTAACTTATGAAAAAGGAGCCAAGAATATACAAGGGCAAAAGATAGTCTCTTCAATAAATTTTGTTGGGAAAACTGAATAGCCCTAAGCAAAAGAATGAACCAGAACTGACTACCTTACTCCATACACAACAATTCACTCACAATGAATTAATGACTTCAAAGTAAGACCTGAAACCATAAAGTTCCTAGAAGAAAACATAGGTGATAGGCTGCCTTACATAGGTCTTAGCAATTATTTTTTTAATCTGATGCTGAAAGCTAAAGCAACAAAAGTAAAAATAAACAAGTAGGACTGTATCAAACTAAAAAGCTTCTGCACAGCAAAAGAAACAAACCATCAACAAAATGAAAAGGCAGCCTATTCAATGAGAGAAAATATTTGCAAATCATATATCTGATAAAAAGTTAATATCTAAAATATGAAAAGAACCTGTACAACTTAATAGAAGTAACCAAACAATGCAGTTTTAAAATGGGCAGAAGATCTGAATAGACATTTTTCCAAAGACATCCAGATGTCCAACAGACACATGAAATGATGCTCAACATCACTAGTCATCAGGGAAATAAATGCAAGTCAAAACCACAATGAGATATCAGCTCACTCCTGTCAGAATGGCTGTCATCAAAAAGACAACAAACAGCAAGTGTTGGCAAGGATGTGAAGAAAAGGCAACCTTTGTTCACTGTTGGTGGGAATGTAAATTGGTGCAGCCACTATGGAAAACAGTATGGAGTTTCCTCAAACAAAATAAAAATAGAACTACTTCATGATCCAGCAGTTTCACTTCTTCTATCTGCCCCTCAAAAATGAAAACACTGACTCAAAAAGACATATGTACCACCTAATTCATAGGAGTATTATTTACAATAGCCAAGAAATAGAAACAACCTAAGAACCCATCAGTAGATGAATGAAAGAAATGATTGTGTATATGTACAGTAGAAGAATGCTCTCTAGCCATAAAAAGAATGAAATCTTACCATGTGCAAAAATGTGGATGGATCTAGAGACCTATATGCTACCTGAAATAAGCCAGAAAGAAAAAGACAAATACTATATAATCTCACTTACATGTGGAGTTGAAACAACAACCAAGGAAAAATCAAGCTTATAGATATGGAGAACAGACTGGTGGTTGCCAGAGGCAGGGGTGGAGGTGGGCAAAATGGGTGAAGGAGGCCAAAAAGTACAGGCTCTGTTATGAAATAAAGAAGTCATGAGGGTGTAATGTACAGCATGGCAACTACAGTTAATAATACTGGGGGCTTCCCTGGCGGTCCAGTGCTTAAGACTCTACTTTCACTGCAGCAGCCACAAGTTTGATCCCTGGTCGGGGAGCTAAGATCCTGCATGCTGCACAGTGCTGCCAAAAGTAAATAAATAAAATTGTGTTAAAAAAACAATAATGCTATATTGCATACTTGAAAGTTCCAAAGAGAAGAGATCTTAAGAGTCCTTATCATAAGAAAAAATACTTTGTAATTATATATGGTACTAGATGGTAACTAGACTCATTGTGGGGGTCATTTTACAATGTATACAAATATAAAATTATTATGTTCTACACCTGAAACTAACATAATGTTATATGTCAATTATACCTAATTTTTAAAAAACACAACAAACCATGCAGTTCAACAAATACTTGGGAGTTCTTCAAGGAGCATAGTTCTCCTTGGAAGTGACCAGGTGAAAAGGTGCTTAACAACAAATATGGGCTGGGGGAAGTTGGAAGGACCAGAACTCATTTTTCTGTGTCCTCCAAGTCTTACAACGAAACAAGGAATTTAAGAACTACTCTCCAAGGTTTCCACTCTTCTTCCAAAATAAAACAGGAAGAAAATCTGGTCAGCCTTTGTTCTTTAAGGTACATCAGCAAAGGGACATTTGGGTATTATGGAACTGGATTTTGGGGCAAGTAAATGAGTTTGTGATGAAAAGACTTACCAGGACAGGTGAAATTAGGTAGTAATTTATTATCAAAGGTAGACAATTTTAAATATAGAGAAGCTAAATGTCTAATTTTATCAATTCTTGAGATGAAAACTGCACTCAAGGAAATACAGGTAATGTTCAGAATTCCTACTTGAAAAAGAAATTTATAATGTACTAAAAGCACATTGAAAATGCCCTTCAGAGCTTTTGTTAGAATATGGCACATATTTGATTCCCTTTGAAAAACAAACCAGGAAATACAAAAATAGAAATCTGCATCAAAACTGGAAACCATGCCAGATGGGCAGCAAAGCTGGGCCAAGGATGCAGGAGTTATTCCTTCCCCAGAAAAGAGGTTCACACACACACACACTGCCCCCAATGGAAATAGACAGAGTGGCTTCCTGCAAATGGGGAGACTCCTCAGGGAAGACTTGGGCTGTGTCTCAGCCGCCTCCACTGAACTTGCAGCAAGTCCTCCTGATTGAAATTCATCCAGATGAAAAGTGAGGAGCTCAAAGAAGAATCCATTGCACCGTGTTCTGTGGAGAAAACCAGGTCTAGATAAACTGTTTATCATTTCAAGATCAAAGATCATGAATATCCACTAATCTCAACTCAAATACTATGTGGCCCATGAAGAAACTGGGGCCCAAAGGGAAGCAAACAGGGGCTCACTTTAAGGAAGAGACAGATTTCAGATCGCTCTGGATCCTGACATACGTAAGAGAATGACAGATTTTAATTAACTAAACAAGAGCTTTAAAAAAAAAAAAAAAAAAGATGCAATGACAAAATAAAGGAGCTGAAAATGGAGCCGCATGAAAACAAGCAGAGATAAAGAGAAGGCTAGATGAGTGGAGGGGAAGTGTTCTTAGAAACAAAGAAATGAGACTTCCTGGTGGTCCAGTGGTTAAGAATCTGCCTTCCAGTGCAGGGGACTCAGGTTCAGTCCCTGGTGGGAAACTAAAATCCCTCATGCCCAGGGGCACCGTGACTATTGACCTTTGTGCTCTAGAGCCCGTGTGTCACAACTAAGACCCGATGCAGCCAAAAATAAATAAACATTCTAAAAAGAAACAAGGAAAGACAGAATAAACATTTATTAGAAGCGGCACTGTTCAGAAAGGACACTGCACAAAACAGTCATTGTTGTCAAAGACAATGCTGAAAATACCTCCAATTTTCAGGAGAAAAAAGACAATCACATAAGATGAGGACTATAGAGGAAAGACAGTGGAGATTAGAATCTCAACAAGAAGGGTATGGACAGACTTGCCCTAATGTATAGTTAAATGTACAATAAATGTACAAATGAATTAAAGCATGTGGTCCTGGTGTAAGATAGGGAGAAGTCAATGGGATAATTAGAAAGTCTAAGAGCAGAACCAAGCCTATGTGAGAATATACAGAAATACATACAGAATATATGCATTTCCAGTCAGTGAAGAAAGCACAGGTTACTCAGTGGAGTTGGAAAAATTGGCTAACCATTTGGGCAACAATAAAGTTAGATCCCGACTTTCACCTGACAGCATAATTAATTCCAAATAGATTGAAGTTTTTAGCATAAATAAAGTAAGCCATAAAGGTAGTATAAAAAAGTTAAATATTCTTTTTTAAATGTGGGACTGGGAAAGGATTTTGTATGCATTTTCTCTTAAGATAGAAACCATTAAGGAAAAGGATTGGTAGTTTGGCTAAATTTTAAAAAGAAAGAATTGTTTTACCAAACAATACTACAAACAAAATTAAAAATCAAATGTTAGAATGGGGAGAAATTTCACCCTATGTATAGTAAGCTTAATATGAAAATATATAAGTAAACTACAGTTTCAATACTGTTACTGAAACATTCATATTTGTTCTGAATAAGAATGCCCCATTTCTTTAAAAAAAAAAAAAAACAACATTGGACATTAGCAGACAACTCAAAAAAAAAAAAGAAAAGAAAAATAGAAATGGCAAATACACCAAAAAAATGACCAACCTCACTGCTACTGCTAAGTCACTTCAGTCGTGTCTGACTCTGTGCGACCCCATAGACTGCAGCCCACCAGGCTCCCCCATCCCTGGGATTCTCCAGGCAAGAACACTGGAGTGGGTTGCCATTTCCTTCTCCAATGCATGGAAGTGAAAAGTGAAAGTGAAGTCGCTCCGTCGTGTCCGACTCCAGCGACCCCATGGACTGCAGCCCACCAGGCTCCTCCATCCATGGGATTTTCCAGGCAAGAGTACTGGAGTGGGGTGCCATTAAGATACCATTTTCTACTCATAACTAAAACTTTACCCTTTTCAAGTTAGTTTTTCTGGTATTTTACAAAAGTATCATTCTGTGGCAGATGGAAAGTTCCATGTTTGCCACATGTTCCAGTTACAATTGCTGTGTAACGAACCACCTCAAACTTATAATGTCAGAGGTCTTAGCTGGGAAGACTTGAACAGCTAGAGGTGGCTCAAATGGCTGGGGGCAGGAGTCTCCATCACTTGTGTCTGGCGTCTGGGCTATGAACCGGGGCTCACCTCAGGCTTCGAAAAGGTCTCCTACCTGTGGCCTCTTCCGGTGGCGTGGGCCTCCCAGAGCATGACGGCTGCCTTTCAAGAGGGACCACATAGAAATCCAGCATTCCATGAGAACCAGAGCTGCCTGACCTTTATGACCTAGCCTCAGAAATCAGTGTCACTGCCATTGTATTGATTGAAGCAGTCACAAGCCTGCTGAGAACCAAATTTGAAAAACACTGAATTAGATAAACCTTTTGTGCCCTCCCAGCTTTAAAATTCCACAGTCCTCTCTATGGGAAAAAGAATCTAGAAAAGAGTGTATATATGTATAACTTATTCATTTTGCTAAACACCTGAAATTAACACAACATTGTAAATCAATTGTAAAATGATAAAATTCCATGGTTTTTTATGAGAACTGACTGAACTGAGAACTGACTCTTTAATCATGTGGCAGCAGAGAGGAAGGTGAAGAAACAGCTGAGTAGATGGAGGTAAGCCCAAGGAGCGACAAAATGTATCCGTGAAGGGTATTTTGAGAAATTTAACAAGCCAGCTGCTGGTTATAAATGAATAGTGGGGAGAGAAGCCACGTGCCACTAGAGAGAAGTAAATCACGGGTTATTCTAGAGTGGTGGTGTCCAGTAGAACTTTCTTTAATGTTGAAAATGTTCTACACCTTCTGTGTCTAGTGTGGGTAGCCACTAGCCACACGTGACCACTGAGCACTTGACGTGTGGCTAGTATGGCCGGGGGGTTGAATTTTAAATTTTCTGTAGTTAATTAAAATTCAAATAGCCACATGTGGTTAGTGGCTACCATATGGAACAGCCTGAGTCTAAGCATTCCTTTTGGGTCTTAAACCAAAGTCTGCATGTTTGCTCTGACTCTCCGGGAGATATCATAGAGTTCCATTAGTCTTATACCTAAGGAAAAATCCTGAGTCATTTCCACTCACTGCCAACACCACTTCTACCCCTGTCACCAGGAAAATAAGCCAACTCCCACTCTTTGAAGTTCTGGAAATATTTACAGATGTTCTGGCACCTTCTCTGTTGTGTTTTAAACTCGTGCTTTGTTTGGCTTCAGGACCTGTATGAGGCTGGAGAGAAGAAATGGGGGACAGATGAGGTGAAATTTCTAACTGTTCTCTGTTCTCGGAATCGAAATCATCTGTTGCATGGTAAGGCACTTGCTTTTTTTTTCTAAAGAAACTATTTGAAAGATAGTGAAAATGATATTACCCGTAACTGATAAACTTTTTTCCTTTACTTGGTGCAAAGACCTAATTATACTGAACTGTCTTAAATGTCTTAGCTTGGAAATTGTTGAGTGCAATGATATGCGTGAGAGTCAATTGCTGGAAGATTAATTATGAGTAATTAGCAGATATGTTCATAGAAGTTTGGCATTCCAGTTTGTAGGAAACTCACTTCCATAGTCAATCTTTTTTTCTAAAGTAGCTCCATTTAAATTTAATTATATAAGACAAAATCTTTAGTACATCAACAAGTATTAAAATAGAAATATTGGTTGACATGTATTCCTATTTAACATCCAAGTTGTAAAAGCTAATAGAAGTAATTTCCTTAGGGGGTATGTTGCAGAAGATGAAGAGTGGATAATTTCAAATTTCGTTTCCTATGTGTAAAGTTTCTGTTTTGCTTCTGATAGTGCTAGTCTTTGTAATGTACTTTTGAGTTCTTTGGGGAAAAGGCACTATACAGTTGTAGAATATTTGTTGTCTGGTTTATTTTCTTCCTGTAAACAGTGATAAAGGTTTAGTAAGATATTTCATCTTTTATATAAGCTCTCTAGGTCTTTATGCTATATCCTAATTTTATAAACTCATCATGCCCTTATAATCACTCACACTTTACAAAACTGGTAAGAAATTTGAGGCGAATGAGTTTGCTAAATTGAAAACTTTAAAAAATAATTGAAAATTACAATATATTTGAAAGTTGCAATTATTTCAGGTATTCCACACTGACAGTAAGTGATTATTCCAGTTATTAAATGTCATGAACTATCATCAGATGCAGGGCTTCCCAGGTGGCTCAGAAAGAATCCACCCGCCAAGGTAGGAGACCCAGGTTCAATTCTTGGGTCAGGAAGATGCTCTGGAGAAGGGAATGACAGCCCACTCCAGTATTCTTGCCTGGTGAATCTTCACGGACAGAGGAGCCAAGCATGCCACAGTCCATGGGGTTGCAAAGAGTCAGACACGACTGAGCACACAAGCATCATTAGATGCACCAACTTCTGATTCAGCTCCCTATTTTTTTGCCTTCCCTTGCCTGATTATTAATAAAGTACATCTCCCCCTGGTGATACTTTTCAGGAACTGCATGTCCTCAGAAGTGGATTTAATGCAAATATTAATATATTTTTAACAATTTCGCTTCTAGGCACAAGTCAGTGGTGTAACTTGTGCTTGTAAGCCACTGGAAGGAAATCTTTTAAGCATTATTTGAACCAAGAAAACATCATAGTTTTCTTACCAACCAACAATAGTGAGGATTCATAATAACTAAAATTTTGTTAATTCTCTATCTTCCAGGTGCAGTGCTTAGTATATTATAAGTATTGTTTGCTGCAACATAACAATGAAAGCAGATATTATTTTCCCCATTTTCAGTTCAGTCGCTCAGCATGTCCAACTCTTTGCAACCCCGTGGACTGCAACATGCCAGGCCTCCCTGTCCATCAGCAACTCCCAGAGTTTACTCAAACTCACGTCCACTGAGTCGGTGATGCCATCCTCCACTGTCCCCTTCTCCTCCCGCCTTCAGTCTTTCCCAGCATCAGGGTCTTCTCCAATGAGTCAGTTCTTCGCATCAGGTGGCCAAAGTATTGGCGTTTCAGCTTCAGCATCAGTTTTTCCAATAAATATTTAGGACTGATTTCCCTTAGGATGGACTGGTTGAATCTCCTTGCAGTCCAAGGGACCCTCAAGAGTATTCTCCAATACCACAGTTCAAAAGCATCAATTCTTCGGCACTCAGCTTTCTTTATAGTCCAACTCTCACATCCATACATGACTACTGGAAAAACCATAGCCTTGACTAGATGGACATTTGTTGGCAAAGTAATGTCTCTGATTTTTAATATGCTGTCTAGGTTGGTCATAACTTTCCTTCCAAGGAGTAAGCGTCTTTTAATTTCATGGCTGCAGTCACCATCTGCAATGATTTTGGAGCCCCCCAAAATAAAATCTGTCACTGTTTCCACTGCTTCCCCATCTATTTCCCATGATCTTAGTTTTCTGAATGTTGAACTTTAAGCCAACTTTTTCACTCTCCTCTTTCACTTTCATCAAAAGGCTCTTTAGTCCTTCTTCGCTTTCTGCCATAAGGGTGGTGTCATCTGCATATCTGAGGTGATTGATATCTCTCCCGGCAATCTCGATTCCAGCTTGTGCTTCCTCCAGCCCAACGTTTCTCATGATGTACTCTGCATATGTTAAATAAGCAGGGTGACAATATATGCCCTTGATGTATTCCTTTCCCTATTTGGAACTAGTCTGTTGTTCCATGTCCGGTTCTGTTGCTTCCTGACCTGCATACAAATTTCTCAAGAGGCAGGTCAGGTGATCTGGTATTCCCATCTCTTTCAAAATTTTCCACAGTTTATTGTGATCCACACAGTCAAAGGCTTTGGGATAGTCAATAAAGCAGAAATAGATGTTTTTCTGGAATTCTCTTGCTTTTTCAATGACCCAACAGATGTTGGCAAGTTGATCTCTGGTTCCTCTGCCTTTTCTAAATCCAGCTTGAACATCTGGAAGTTCACTGTTCACGTACTGTTGAAGCCTGGCTTGGAGAATTTTGAGTATTACTTTGCTAGCATGTGAAAGAAAGAAAATGAAAGTCACTCAGTCATGTCCGACTCTTTGGGACCCCATGGACTATGCAGTTCATGTAATTCTCTAGGCTAGAATACTGGAGTGGGTAGCCTTTTCCTTCTCCAGGGGATCTTCCCAACCCAGGGATGATTGAACCCAGGTCTCCCACATAGCAGGTAGATTCTTTACCAGCTGAGCCACAAGGGAAGCTAGCATGTGAGATGAGTGCAATTGTGCGGTAATTTGAGCATTCTTTGGCATTGCCTTTCTTTGGGATTGGAATGAAAACTGACCTTTTCCAGTCCTGTGGCCACTACTAAGTTTTCCAAATTTGCTGGCATATTGAGTGCAACACTTTCACAGCATCATCTTTTTTTTTAAATTTTATTTTATTTTTAAACTTTACAATATTGTATTAGTTTTGCCAAACATCGAAATGAATCCACCACAGGTATAGCCGTGCTCCCCATCCTGAACCCTCCTCCCTCCTCCCTCCCCATTCCATCCCTCTGGGTCGTCCCAGTGTACCAGCCCCAAGCATCCACTATCGTGCATCGAACCTTGACTGGCGACTCGTTTCATATGTGATATTATACATGTTTCAATGCCATTCTCCCAAATCTCCCCACCCTCTCCCTCTCCCTCTCCCACAGAGTCCATAAGACTGATCTATACATCGGTGTCTCTTTTGCTGTCTCGTACACAGGGTTATTGTTACCATCTTTCTAAATTCCATATATATGTGTTAGTATACTGTATTGGTGTTTTTCTTTCTGGCTTACTTCACTCTGTATAATAGGCTCCAGTTTCATCCACCTCATTAGAACTGATTCAAATGTATTCCTTTTAATGGCTGAGTAATACTCCATTGTGTATATGTACCACTGCTTTCTTATCCATTCATCTGCTGATGGGCATCTAGGTTGCTTCCATGTCCTGGCTATTATAAACAGTGCTGCGATGAACATTGGGGTACACGTGTCTCTTTCCCTTCTGGTTTCCTCAGTGTGTATGCCCAGCAGTGGGATTGCTGGATCATAAGGCAGTTCAATTTCCAGTTTTTTAAGGAATCTCCACACGATTCTCCATAGTGGCTGTACTAGTTTGCATTCCCACCAACAGTGTAAGAGGGTTCCCTTTTCTCCACACCCTCTCCAGCATTTATTGCTTGTAGACTTTTGGATCGCAGCCATTCTGACTGGTGTGAAATGGTACCTCAGAGTGGTTTTGATTTGCATTTCTCTGATAATGAGTGATGTTGAGCATCTTTTCATGTGTTTGTTAGCCATCTGTATGTCTTCTTTGGAGAAATGTCTATTTAGTTCTTTGGCCCATTTTTTGATTGGGTCATTTATTTTTCTGGAGTTGAGCTGTAGCAGTTGCTTGTATATTTTTGAGATTAGTTGTTTGTCAGTTGCTTCATTTGCTATTATCTTCTCCCATTCTGAAGGCTGTCTTTTCACCTTGCTTATAGTTTCCTTTGTTGTGCAGAAGCTTTTAAGTTTAATTAGGTCCCATTTGTTTATTTTTGCTTTTATTTCCAATATTCTGGGAGGTGGGTCATAGAGGATCCTGCTGTGATGTATGTCGGAGAGTGTTTTGCTTATGTTCTCCTCTAGGAGTTTTATAGTTTCTGGTCTTATGTTGAGATCTTTAATCCATTTTGAGTTTATTTTTGTGTATGGTGTTAGAAAGTGTTCTAGTTTCATTCTTTTACAAGTGGTTGACCAGTTTTCCCAGCACCACTTGTTAAAGAGATTGTCTTTAATCTATTGTATATTCTTGCCTCCTTTGTCAAAGATAAGGTGTCCATATGTGCATGGATTTATCTCTGGGCTTTCTATTTTGTTCCATTGATCAATATTTCTGTCTTTGTGCCAGTACCATACTGTCTTGATAACTGTGGCTTTGTAATAGAGCCTGAAGTCCAGTAGGTTGATTCTTCCAGTTCCCTTCTTCTTTCTCAAGATAGCTTTGGCTATTCGAGGTTTTTTGTATTTCCATACAAATTGTGAAATTATTTGTTCTAGCTCTGTGAAGAATACCGTTGGTAGCTTGATGGGGATTGCACTGAATCTATAAATTGCTTTGGGTAGTATACTCATTTTCACTATATTGATTCTTCCAATCCATGAACATGGTATATTTCTCCATCTATTAGTGTCCTCTTTGATTTCTTTCACCAGTGTTTTATAGTTTTCTATATATAGGTCTTTAATTTCTTTAGGTAGATATATTCCTAAGTATTTTATTCTTTCCGATGCAATGGTGAATGGAATTGTTTCCTTAATTTCTCTTTCTGTTTTCTCGTTATTAGTGTATAGGAATGCAAGGGATTTCTGTGTGTTGATTTTATATCCTGCAACTTTACTATAATCATTGATTAGTTCTAGTAATTTTCTGGTGGAGTCTTTAGGGTTTTCTATGTAGAGGATCATGTCATCTGCAAATAGTGAGAGTTTTACTTCTTCTTTTCCAATTTGGATTCCTTTTATTTCTTTTTCTGCTCTGATTGCTGTGGCCAAAACTTCCAAAACTATGTTGAATAGTAATGGTGAAAGTGGGCACCCTTGTCTTGTTCCTGACTTTAGAGGAAATGCTTTCAATTTTTCACCATTGAGGATAATGTTTGCTGTGGGTTTGTCATATATAGCTTTTATTATGTTGAGGTATGTTCCTTCTAGTCCTGCTTTCTGGAGAGTTTTTATCATAAATGGATGTTGAATTTTGTCAAAGGCTTTCTCTGCATCTATTGAGATAATCATATGGTTTTTATTTTTCAATTTGTTAATGTGGTGTATTACATTGATTGATATGCAGATATTGAAGAATCCTTGCATCCCTGGGATAAAGCCCACTTGGTCATGGTGTATGATCTTTTTAATGTGTTGTTGGATTCTGATTGCTAGAATTTTGTTAAGGATTTTTGCATCTATGTTCATCAGTGATATTGGCCTGTAGTTTTCTTTTTTTGTGGGATCTTTGTCAGGTTTTGGTATTAGGGTGATGGTGGCCTCATAGAATGAGTTTGGAAGTTTACCATCCTCTGCAATTTTCTGGAAGAGTTTGAGCAGGATAGGTGTTAGTTCTTCTCTAAATTTTTGGTAGAATTCAGCTGTGAAGCCGTCTGGACCTGGGCTTTTGTTTGCTGGAAGATTTTTGATTACAGTTTCAATTTCCATGCTTGTGATGGGTCTGTTAAGATTTTCTATTTCTTCCTGGTCGAGTTTTGGAAAGTTGTACTTTTCTAGGAATTTGTCCATTTCTTCCTCGTTGTCCATTTTATTGGCATATAATTGTTGATAGTAGTCTCTTATGATCCTTTGTATTTCTGTGTTGTCTGTTGTGATCTCTCCATTTTCATTTCTAATTTTATTGATTTGATTTTTCTCCCTTTGTTTCTTGATGAGTCTGGCTAATGGTTTGTCAATTTTATTTATCCTTTCAAAGAACCAGCTTTTGGTTTTGTTGATTTTTGCTATGGTCTCTTTTGTTTCTTTTGCATTTATTTCTGCCCTAATTTTTAAGATTTCTTTCCTTCTACTAACCCTGGGGTTCTTCATTTCTTCCTTTTCTAGTTGCTTTAGGTGTAGGGTTAGGTTATTTATTTGACTTTTTTCTTGTTTCTTGAGGTATGCCTGTATTGCTATGAACTTTCCCCTTAGGACTGCTTTTAAAGTGTCCCATAGGTTTTGGGTTGTTCTGTTTTCATTTTCATTCGTTTCTATGCAAATTTTGATTTCTTTTTTTATTTCTTCTGTGATTTGTTGGTTATTCAGCAGCATGTTGTTCAGCCTCCATATGTTGGAATTTTTAATAGTTTTTCTCCTGTAATTGAGATCTAATCTTACTGCATTGTGGTCAGAAAAGATGCTTGGAATGATTTCTATTTTTTTGAATTTACCAAGGCTAGATTTATGGCCTAGGATGTGATCTATCCTGGAGAAGGTTCCATGTGCGCTTGAGAAAAAGGTGAAATTCATTGTTTTGGGATGAAATGTCCTATAGATATCAATTAGGTCTAACTGGTCTATTGTATCATTTAAAGTTTGTGTTTCCTTGTTAATTTTCTGTTTAGTTGATCTATCCATAGGTGTGAGTGGGGTATTAAAGTCTCCCACTATTATTGTGTTATTGTTAATTTCTCCTTTCATACTTGTTAGCATTTGTCTTACATATTGCGGCGCTCCCGTGTTGGGTGCATATATATTTATAATTGTTATATCTTCTTCTTGGATTGATCCTTTGATCATTATGTAGTGACCATCTTTGTCTCTTTTCACAGCCTTTGTTTTAAAGTCTATTTTATCTGATATAAGTATTGCTACTCCTGCTTTCTTTTGGTCCCTATTTGCATGGAAAATCTTTTTCCAGCCCTTCACTTTCAGTCTGTATGTGTCCCCTGTTTTGAGGTGGGTCTCTTGTAGACAACATATGTAGGGGTCTTGTTTTTGTATCCATTCAGCCAGTCTTTGTCTTTTGGTTGGGGCATTCAACCCATTTACGTTTAAGGTAATTACTGATAAGTATGATCCCGTTGCCATTTACTTTATTGTTTTGGGTTCGATTTTATACACTGTTTTTGTGTTTCCTGTCTAGAGAATATCCTTTAGTATTTGTTGGAGAGCTGGTTTGATGGTGCTGAATTCGCTCAGCTTTTGCTTGTCTGAAAAGCTTTTGATTTCTCCTTCATATTTGAATGAGATCCTTGCTGGGTACAATAATCTGGGCTGTAGGTTATTTTCTTTCATCACTTTAAGTATGTCTTGCCATCCCCTCCTGGCTTGAAGAGTTTCTATTGAAAGATCAGCTGTTATTCTTATGGGAATTCCCTTGTGTGTTATTTGTTGGTTTTCCCTTGCTGCTTTTAATATTTGTTCTTTGTGTTTGATCTTTGTTAATTTGATTAATATGTGTCTTGGGGTGTTTCGCCTTGGGTTAATCCTGTTTGGGACTCTCTGGGTTTCTTGGACTTGGGTGATTATTTCCTTCCCCATTTTAGGGAAGTTTTCAACAATTATCTCTTCAAGTATTTTCTCATGGTCTTTCTTTTTGTCTTCTTCTTCTGGGACCCCTATGATTCGAATGTTGTAGCGTTTAATATTGTCCTGGAGGTCTCTGAGATTGTCCTCATTTCTTTTAATTCGTTTTTCTTTCATCCTCTCTGATTCATTTATTTCTACCATTCTATCTTCTAATTCACTAATCCTATCTTCTGCCTCTGTTATTCTACTATTTGTTGCCTCCAGAGTGTTTTTAATTTCATTTATTGCATTATTCATTATATATTGACTCTCTTTTATTTCTTCTAGGTCCTTGTTAAACCTTTCTTGCATCTTCTCAATCTTTGTCTCCAGGCTATTTATCTGTGATTCCATTTTGATTTCAAGATTTTGGATCAATTTCACTATCATTATTCGGAATTCTTTATCAGGTAGATTCCCTATCTCTTCCTCTTTTGTTTGGCTTGGTGGGCATTTATCCTGTTCCTTTATCTGCTGGGTATTCCTCTGTCTCTTCATCTTGTTTAAATTGCTGAGTTTGGGGTGTCCTTTCTGTATTCTGGCAGTTTGTGGAGTTCTCTTTATTGTGGCGTTTCCTCGCTCTGTGTGAGTTTGTACAGGTGGCTTGTCAAGGTTTCTTGGTTAGGGAAGCTTGTGTCGGTGTTCTGGCGGGTGGAGCTGTATTTCTTCTCTCTGGAGTGCAATGAAATGTCCTGTAATGAGTTATGGGATGTCTATGGTTTTGGGGTGACTTTGGGCTGCCTGTATCTTGGAGCTCTGGGCTGTGTTCCTTGTTGCTGGAGAATTTGCTTGGTATGTCTTGCCCTGGAACTTGTTGGCCCTTGTGTGGTGCTTGGTTTCAGTGCAGGTATGGAGGCATTTGATGAGCTCCTGTCAATTAATGTTCCTTGGAGTCAGGAGCTCCCTGGAGTCAGGGTTTGGACTTAAGCCTCCTGCTTCCAGTTATCGGTCTTATTTTTACAGTAGTTTCATAGCTTCTCCTTCTATACAGCACCATTGATAAAACATCTACGTTAAAGATGAAAAGTTTGTCTACCGTGAGGGTCACCCAGAGTGGTTCACAGCGTTACATGGAGAAGAGAAGAGGGAGGAGGGAGTTAGAGGTGACCCGAATGAGATGAGGTGGGATCAATAGAGGAGAGAGTGGGCTATCCAGTAATCTCTTCCTTATGTGCACTCCACAACTGGACCACTCAGAGTTGTTCACAGAGTTATACAGAGAAGAGAAGAAGGAGGAAGGTGACAGAGGTGGCCAGAAGGATAAAAGGGGGGAATGAAAAGGAGGGAGACAGATCCAGCCAGTAATCATTCCCTAAGTGTTCTCCACCATCTGGAACACACAGAAATTCACAGAGTTGGGTAGAGTAGAGAGGGGTTAGAGAGGAGACACAGGCAACCTGGTGGAGAAAAAGGAGAGTCCAAAGGGAGAGAGAGCAGTTAAGCCAGTAATCTCGCTCCCTAGTGATAAATGGGTACTGAAGATTGGGTTCTTAAAGGTACAAAATTGGTAACAAATACATAAAAGCAAAAATTAAAAATCTAGAGTAGAGTTTGGAATTTCAAAAATACAATGTTAAAGAAAAGAAGAAGGAAAAGAAAGAGAGAAAAAACGAACAAACAAAAACAAACAAGGTTGTGAAAATTATAAAGAAAATATAGGTTCAAAATTGATAACAAATACCAAAAAGCAAAAGTTAAAAATCTAGAGTAGAGTTTGGAATTTCAAAAATACAATGTTAAAAAAAGAAGAAGAAAAAGAGAGAGAAAAAAAACAAACAAGAACAAAGTCGCATAAATTATAAAGAAAATACAGGTACAAAATTGATAACAAATACCAAAAAGCATAAATTAAAAATCTCCTTTCAAAGACTTGGGTTGCTTTTCTGGGTGCCTGATGTCCTCTGCCGGCATTCAGAAGTTGTTTTGTGGAATTTACTTGGTGTTTAAATGTTCTTTTGATGAATTTGTGGGGGAGAAAGTGTTCTCCCCATTCCTACTCCTCTGCCATCTTAGCTCCTCCCTCCGCATCATCTTTTAGGATTTGAAATAGCTCAACTGGAATTCCATCACCTCCGCTAGCTTTGTTCGGAGTGATACTTCCTAAGGCCCACTTGATTTTGCATTCCAGGATGTTTGGCTCTAGGTGATTGATCATTCCATCATGGTTATCTGGGTTGTGAAGATCTTTTTTGGATCAGATCAGATCAGTCGCTCAGTCGTGTCCGACTCTTTGCGACCCCATGAATCGCAGCACTCCAGGCCTCCCTGTCCATCACCAACTCCCAGAGTTCACTGAGACTCACGTCCATCGAGTCAGTGATGCCATCCAGCCATCTCATCCTCTGTCGTCCCCTTCTCCTCCTGCCCCCAATCCCTCCCAGCATCAGGGTCTTTTCCAATGAATCAACTGTTTTGCCACCTCTTCTTAATATCTTCTGCTTCTGTTAAGTCCATACCATTTCTGTCCTTTATTGGTGCCTATCTTTGCAAGAAATGTTCCATTGGTATCTCTAATTTTCTTGAAGAGATCTCTAGTCTTTCCCATTCTATTCTTTTCCTCTATTTCTTTGCATTGATCACTGAGGAAGGCTTTCTTATCTCTCCTTGCTGTTCTTTGGAACTCTGCATTCAGATGGATATATCTTTCCTTTTCTCCTTTGCCTTTTGCTTCTCTTCTTTTCCCCATTTTAGAGTAGAGAAAACTAAGGCTTAGAAAATGTGTCAATTAGATTTTTTAATTCCAAGTGATACACACTAAATAATTACATAGGAAAAGAGGAGACAATATAGAATGGGATAAAAAAGGACATGGAAAATGCTAGCAGTTCACTGTACTGAAGAGAGCTGAACAGCTCTAGAAAGACTAGAAATCAAGGCAGTTCTGGGAAATCTCAGTAGAAGGGAGTCATGGATTCATTTCTAAGGCAGAGTTTTCAAAAATCAGGTTTTAATTAAAAATGCTGATTCTTGGAGTTCCCTGGTGGTCCAAGAATCTGCCTACCAATGCAGGGAACATGGATTCCATCTCTGGTCTGGGAAGATGCCACATACTGTAGAGCAACTAAGCCCGTGTGCCACAACTACTGAGCTGGCACGCCCTAGATTCTGTGCTTCTTGCAACAAGAAAAGCCACCGCAGTGAGAAGTCTGAGCCCTACAACTAGAGAATAACTCTCACTCACTGCAACTAGATAAAGCCCAAGTGAAGCAACCAAAACCCAGTACAGCCAAAAAAAGTAAAAATAAAATTAAAATGCTGATTCTTGAACCCCTACTTCAGATAGGCTGATTTAGAATTTCTGAGAGTGACACCCAAGCAGTTTAACGGGTTTCCCAGGTGATGCTTACATTCTCCAAGGTTAAAAATTACTGTGCTTTTAGCCATCCTCATGGTCTGCTCAGTCAAAAAATTTCCAGGAGAGTAAGGCTGATTGGTCCTAGTTGAATGAACTGCTCACTCAGTTGTTAGAGCTTATGGTATATGTTCAGTGAAAGGAGTGTCCCTGGTTTGACAGCTGTGAGAATCACTGTTGGGATTGCGGGATAGCATTCCAAAGAAAGCAGTGATAAGAAGATCAGATACACACTCTAAGTAGGCTCCAGAGGAGGCAGCAAAGGAGGAAAATATGCATATAACATTTTAAAGTGTGTGTGTGTGCCTAGTTGCTCAGTTGTGTCTGACTCTTTGCAACCGCATGGACTGCGGTCCACCAGGCGCCTCTGTCCATGGGATTTCCCTGGCAAGAATACTAGAGTGGGTTGCCATTTCCTCCTCCAGGGAATCTTCCCTACTCAGGGATCAAATCCACCTCTCATGCATTGGTAGTTGGATTCTTTACCACTGAGCCACATGGCAAGACCCTTAATATTTAAAAATATTTGTTAAGAAAGGACAGAATTTTTAGTTATGTTAAAGTCTATTAAAAGATGCAACCAGATATTATCAAATGTGACTAAGTTTAGAAAAGGTTGACTTGCTCTAATTTAAAAAAATATATATAGTTGATTTACAATGTTGTTACTTTCCACTATGCAGCAGTGATTCAGTTAGGTGTATGTGTACATGTATATATATTCTTCTTCAGATTATCCTTTATAGGTTATTACAAGATACCAAATATAGTTCCCTGTGCTCTACAGTAGAATATTGTTGTTTATCTATTTTATATATAGTAATTTTTATCTGCTAATCCAAAACTCCCAATTTTTCCCTCCCCTGCATTTTCCTTTTGGTAACCATAAGTTTGTTTTCTATATCTTTGAATCTGCATCTGTTATGTAAATAAGTTTATTTGTATCCTTTTTTTAGATTCCACTTATAAGTGATATCATATAGTATTTGTTTTTCTCTGACTTCGCTTAGTATGATAATCTCTATGCCATCCATATTGCTGCAGATGGCATTATTTCATTCTTTTTGATGGCTGAGTAATATTCTGTTGTGTGTATGTGTGTGTGTGTGTGTGTGTGTGTGTGTGTTTATATATATCACATCTTCTTTATCCATTTACTTGTTGATGAACATTTAGGTGCTTCCATGTCTTAATGTAAATAGGAATTACTCTAGTTTTGATGAGCTGAAAGGAAGATGAATATACAGGTGATTGCCAAGGCAAAAATTAAAGAAGAGACACATTCTGCTTATTAAGGAAACAATGAGAAAAGAAAGTGTCTCTCCAGATACACTTCACTCATAAATCTCCACTTTATTTGGTGAAAACAGAGTCCCACACAAGGGAAATGACTTGCCTTATGTCTTCCAAGATTCACATTTCTTCCACATCTCCTCTGGCCCCTTCCCCTTGTTGGAGGCACCCTGGTTCTTGTCCACGTTGCTAACTAGTTTCCTCTTGAAAAATGCCAGAGAATAACCAGTAAAGTGTAGTTAAAAATTCTCTTTCTAGTAAACATTTTAGTTTCCTCTATTCTTTTTTTTTTTATAATTTCATTTTGTTATTGTTTGTAGTGTTTGATGAATACAAAAGGATAGCACAAAAGGATATTGAACAGAGTATTAAATCTGAAACATCTGGCAGCTTTGAAGATGCTCTCCTGGCCATAGGTAAGCTGGTAGGAAATGGGGAGTGGAGAAACAAATGTTTACAGACTTTCCTCCTTGTTCTCAATTTGTCATCATGGGTTGTAGACATTTTTTTTCAGGGATAAAAAATTTTTTAAAGCACTCATGATGTGCAAGAATTTTAAGTGAGAAATACTATATACAGCCTGATTGTTATTGTACCATGTGGCTTTATATATTTTTATATCCTTTGTGCCTTTATATCTCAATACATGGAAAGGTTAATCCTATACTAGCTGCTTCTTGCAAGTCTGTGAATGGTTAGAACTAATAACTATTTCATATGGTACAGATAACAATAATCTGTTTGAAATTTTTTGGTGCCTTTGCTTTAATGGCCTTTAATAAGTATTTCTTCAGGAACTTGACAATAAATTTAGGGTACTTTCCACCTATGAAAATGCATTTAGCATATTCTATGCTCATAAAACATTGTTGGCTACATTTTTCCAACAAAACAATCAAGAGATACTATTTCAGACCTTGTAGAACCAATGAGAACAACTGTCACTTTTTTCTTGTAGATTTTATCTGTAATTTTTTCATTTTTTTTATTCTCTTGACAGTAAAGTGCATGAGGAACAAATCTGCATATTTTGCTGAAAGGCTTTATAAATCCATGAAGGTAAATGGCCTCGTTGTTGGTGTCTGAATGGCTCTGAGGGTCTTATATGTCCACCTTCGTATGCTTATTTACATACCCCACACAAAGTAGCCAAAATCACCTTGAGCTATTCAGTTCAATTCTTCAAATACTTCACTGAGTGCTTGCTAATAATAATGCTAGATAATATGTATTAAGTACTTACATAATGTGTGATCACTCTTCCTAATGCTTTATATGTACAATTTTATCCCCACAACAGCTCTGTGGGGCAGGTACCATTACCAACTTCCACTTTATAGATGAGAAAACTGGGGCATAAAGAGGCTAAGCAATTTGCTCAGGGTCCTAATGGAGCAGGAATGCCAACCCTGGCAGACCGGTTTCAGAGCCCCAACTCCTAACCATGAATGGTACTCTGTGCAAGCACTCTTGCTGAGGGGCAAGAGAGATCAAAATCTGTCCTTGCTCTCAGAGAACTTCTAGCCTTGACAGGAAGGCAGGTATGTGCAAAACACCATAAGAACAAAACAGAATGTAAGACGTCACTGAGGATCCAAATATAGGGACACAAAGGAAAGGGTATTTAAAAAAAAAAAATTTCTTTGGGGGTGAGGATCAAAAATGAATTTATAAGGAACAGGTATATTTAAGCAGAGCCTTAAAGGAAGTTTTACATCAGAGGATTTTACATGGTAGGAAGGATGGTGAAGCTGTGAAGGGAAGGATGACATGGTGTGTGGATCACTGTAGGTGAGGCAGGCGGGCTAGAGAACACAGGGTATGTCTCTAGAAGGGCAGAGGGTGGTCTCCTCTGGTCGGCACACAGAGGGTTGAAAAGATAAGTTGGAGAAAGCCTTGAGCTCTGTGAGGAGGAGTGACATTCTACAGGCCCCTAAGGTTGTAATCCAAAGGACGTCAGTTGAAGACTGATACATAATCTTGCCTTGATAGACTAACTAAGGGCCCTGTCTGAAAACCAGCTCAGCTCTCTATGCAGGGATCTGGTTTCTTCCCTAGGGCTTGGGCACCGATGACGACACCCTTATCAGAGTGATGGTTTCTCGAGCGGAGATTGACATGTTGGACATCCGGGCAAACTTCAAGAGACTCTATGGAAA
Organism: Bubalus kerabau; assembly: GCF_029407905.1. NCBI lineage: Eukaryota > Metazoa > Chordata > Mammalia > Artiodactyla > Bovidae > Bubalus > Bubalus kerabau. The sequence goes on from NC_073634.1 coordinate 70,987,605, forward strand.
GTCTCTATACTCCTTCATCAAGGTGGGTCATGGGAGTCGGGGAAGATGCTGATGAAAGGAGCAGGTTCTGACCTAGGTATTTAGACACTTCCTATCATCTCCTTCTTGTCAGATATCCTTCCCTTTAAAGACGGTACTCTCAAATATTTCCAGTCTCTCTTTCACATGGACGTGAACCTTTCTGCCTGGTTAGAAGCTGAAAATACTTGCCTTCGAAATATAGTAATTATTTCATGTGGATCCCAGACAGAGAAAGATTATATTTTAATGAATGGTCTTAAGAGCACAATTTCCATTTCTACCTGCTTACAATAAAAGGTAAGCTACTGAATCAGTCATCCAGAACCTCATCCTGGGCCAGCTGAGGTCTGCTGAAAATAAGGGAAAACATGACGGTTATCCTGGATTGCTGTTCTTTACCTGGCACCAGACTTCTCATCCTAACATGGCGTGGGGAGTAATGAGAAATGATTGACATTTCTCAAAACCCCTCATTACTGGGATTTTGCCTTTGAGGAAACCAGAAGGAATATGAAATATGAAACCAAGACTCATGTCCCTAGAAGCTGGTGTTGCCAGCATAGTAAATGTCAAGTCAGGATTTGATCTGTGAATTAAATATTCTGAATCCTACTCATAGCTTGGAGAGGTGTAGCTACTGGGTGATTTGAACTGCAAAGTTTCTAACTATGTCTACAAGGCATTCAGAAACTTGTTTCTACTTCTGTACAATCTGTGAGGTCATTTTATTTTGCAGTGCTGAAATATAGCTAGCTGTAAGTAAAATAATTTTAAGATTCAAGGATGACCATACATGAAGCTATGGGCAAATATTTGTAACATATAATATAGGGTTAATATCCCTATCTGAAGAGCTTGTACAAATTACTAAGAAAAAGGAAAAAAAATCCAAAAGGAAAACTTGGACAAAAAGAAAACATGAGCTCTATGAAAGATGAAACACTAAATGAACACTGAATATGGACAATGTTTAATTTCACTAATACATGATAGATTACAAATAAGAATGGATCATCATTTTCCCCTAAATACCTTCACAAAGTTTAAAGAGATCATAGCCAGCATTGAGAAAGGCTTCGGGAAAACTCACCATCTATTACGGAAGCACTGTAAACTAGTCTAACTTTCCTAGGAGGCAACTTGGCAATAAATGCTTAAAAAATAAACTATACCTCTTATTTAGCTATTGTTAGTGTTTAAGAATTTCTTTTTTTTTTTTTTAAGAATTTCTTTAGGGGAAGTAATAAGATAAAGGTGCACTAATGCACAGAGTGGGAGAAAATATTTACAAATCATATCTAATAAGAGTTTACTATCCAGAATATATAAAGAACTCCTACAACACAATAACAAAGAGACAGACAGTCCAATTAAAAAATCACAGAGGGTTTGAATATCTTCATACCTACTAACATGGTTATAATTAAAACAAAAATGAAAAATAACAAATGTTGGTGGACAAATTGGAACCTTGTGTATTGCTGGAGTGAATGTAGCATGGTACAGCCACTGTGGAAAACACTTTGGTACTTCCTAAAGTAATTAGACATAGAATTACCACACGACCCAGCGATTCCACTCCCAAGCATGTATACTCAAAAGAAATGAAAACAAGCTTGTACACCAATGTAAACATTATTCATGGTAACCAAAAAGTGAAAACAACCCAAGGGTCCATTAACAGATGAATGTTTACAATGTGGTAGATACATACATAAAATGAATGAAGGTTCTGACACATGGATGAGCTCTGGAAACATGCTAAGTGAAATAAACCAGACATAAAAGGACAAATACTTGTATATGATTCTACTTACATGAAATATTTACACTAGGTAAATTCATAGTGACAGAAAGTACACTAGAGGTTATAAGGGGCTGGAGAAAGAGGGGAACAGGAAATTCTTGCTTAGAGGTTACAGAGTTTATTACATATTATTTTCATTTTTATTAACCAATAGGGGATGACTCAAATTATGGAAAGTCTATACAATGGAATACTACACAGACCCTAAAATGATGGGGTAAAAAATATTAACTTGGGGAAACAGCTCAACAAATATATTTACATTATGTGTTTGTATGTGTATAAATATGCAAATATATGTGCTTACACACACTCATATCATACAACACTGGAAAGTCTAAAAATAAAGACTACGTGGCCCATTCAATAACAATTGCCAAAAGGAGCAGGATAGAAATATAAAATATGTAAATAATATAAAAAAGACAGAAATGAGGTTAAAAACATAAGTTATGATAATTAATAAACTCCCAGATTAGATAAAAATACAAAATCCTACTGTATACTGTTTATAAAGAACTGAAATACAGTGATATGTAAGAAGTTTAAAAAAAAAAAAAAAGCCAGGGAAAAGAACATTAGACAAATGAAAGGAAAGCAGGGGTTATACTATAAGTAAAAAGAATAATTCAGGACTTCCCTAGCAGTCCAGTGGCTGAGACTCTGGGCTCCCAATGCAAGGAGCATGAACTCAGTCCCTAGTTGGGATCCCTCGTGTTGTGCGGCATGCCCAGAAAAAAAAAGAATTGAAGGGGGAAAAGCATTAAACAGAGAAAAAGTGGACCACTGTATATTGATGAAAGCTACACATTACAACCAAGATTAAACTACCATGAAACGTTAGGTGCCAAACAGTATTGCATTCAAATATACAAATAAGAAACTTGAGACTTCAGAAGAAGATATTGATGGGGATACTTTGCTGGATACGTTTAACACATCCTTATCTTTTGACAGATCAATGAGGCAAAGTATCAACAAGGGTGTATTAAGGTTTGAATAATATACATTAAACTTTGAATCCAATCCCATCTTTTCTAGTCACCCATGAAGCACTAACAAAAACTGATCTATTATTTAGACCATGAAAAATCCTACGTAAAAATTATTTCTCCTTTCTAGAAGGCTATTTTGCAAACCATATTAAAGGAAAATGCATGATCATTAATCTGGAAATTCCCATTTTATGAAAATTTATTCTGAATAAATTATTAAGAAAATGCACAAAAATGTTTATTACAGCAGTGTTTTAAATAGTGAAAAATTGGAAACAACATAAATATCCAATGGGGGGAGATCAAATAAATTATCTTACCTATGTAAAATGGAACACTCTGTAACCATTAAGGAATGATGTTGTGGAGGAATATTTAATAATGGGAAATCAGCAATACTAAGTAAAAAAACAGAATACAGATGAATACTACAATCTCATCATGTAGGAATCTATATGCATAGAAAAAAGTCAGGAAGGATATACAAAAACTAAAATGTTAGGCATAGTAATCTCTAGATGTTGGAATTATGGATGATTTTTATATTCTTTTATGTCTTTATTTTCTACATTGAATAAGTGTTCTTTTTGTAATAAAAAATAACAAATATCATTAAAAAAAAACCTCTCCTAGAAAAATACAGGCAAGACTGGAAAAGTTAACCTAGGTGACTTTGAACTGTATATTCTATTTTGAAGCCCGTTTCTCTGACTGTAACTCTGCTTTTCTTCTCCCCCCCGCCACCCACCTCCACCAGGGTGACACATCCGGAGACTACAGGAAGGTGCTGCTCATTCTCTGTGGAGGAGATGATTAAAATCCAGAAAGCCCAGGAAGATTCCCTACACTTTGAATTCTTTTTAACTTAATTTTCTACACTGCTATTAGCATTATCTCAGAATGCTTATTTCCAATTAAAACGCCTACAGATGCCTCCTAGGATATAGCCTATATTATTATTCATCTATAATTACCCACTATGATGCTTTAAAGCTGTACTTGCATTTCAAAGCTCATAAAACCTAAAAGGAGATTTCAGATTAGAAATAAGAATGTGCTCCATGTTTTCAACAGATCTCTTCCTGTTTGTGTTTCACAGAAATTGGGATATATTACATTATTTCATATTTTCTTTTTGGAGAAAACTATTGAAGTGGAAGACTGTTCTAAAATCTCTTTTATTCCCTCATTCTATTATTAAGAGTGGCTAGTAATTTCTTGATTTGAAATTGTCATCGTCTAGTTAGTAAGAATAGCTATCCAGTTTGGTATTTTACATAGTCATTGTTTGAAAGCATCTACACATCTGCTTTGTTTCGGTTTTCATATAAAGTGCTAGTTGATCTTAGTACTAAGTTCAGCATTGGAGACTCCCTCCATCACATCTTACATTAAGGTCAGTTAGACTCTCCAGGTTGAAGTATAACAAACTCATTGACTTGTCTGAACAAATTCAACTCTGTGGTTATACAGATCATATATGTCTGACTACCAAACATAAATGCTGAACATTCCACAATATTAGGGTTAATAATATAATAATAATAATGGTCTTAAGCCAGCTTGAAGATGAATGTGAAAAAATTAAGTGTCAAACTACATATTCTGGTGATGGTGTAGTGCTCTGAATTTACATTTTTGTGCTAAAAATAATTTTTTTAATCATTTTTAATTTTGTTGATTTGAATACTTGGATTTTGTTGATTTACACTTGCACTGTGGCTTTCAACTCTAGAATTATTGTAAAGGTGTACTTGGATTTAATTTAAAAGTTCAGTTTGCATACAACACAGAAAAATAATTCCAATAAAATATGGTGTCTTTCAAATTAGGTATATGCTCTCTCTGACTTTTCTGCTTGTGAGTTTTTTCATCCTGGATTCTGAAGTGAGATCTTTTTGAAGGATTTATGTTACTCAATTTCTATTAGAAAGTACTAGCATTAAGAAAAATAACATATTTACCCTTACAGCTGTAAAACTAATGTTCACATATACCAAACTCTACTTAATGATAGAAAATAGTATATTTAACTTATCTCTGGAAATGAGTGATGCTTTCAGTTCTACTAAGTAGAACATTCATATTAAATAAGAACATTTGTCTTCTTTGTTCCTTCTGTAATATTTATTGCATTTTGATGGGTGAAGTATAGGGATTTGTTTCTTCTTGCCTACTGCAAGTGCTTGACTATTGGTGAAAGCTATTTACATGAATATTTAGTTATTGCAGTTAATTATAGGAAGTAGTACTGCTGCTTCAATACCTACCTGGCAGAGCATGCAATCTCCAGGTCTTTATTTAGCTTTGGAAGCACTCCAAATTTTTGGTGATTGTTTTTTTAATAACATTGGTTGACCAAAAGAGTTCATTCAGGTTTTCCCATAAGGTGTTACAGAAATACTTGAATGGACTTTTGGCCAACCCAATATATGACTTGGCCAGAATTTTAAAACAAATTGTATGTGTTGATGGGAAGCTTTCTAGAGAGGCGGTAAAGCCACCCTGGAGGGAATGATTGTTAAGCTGAACAAGCACAACTTTGTAATATGCTTAGGAAGCAATTTAGTTTTTTTCTCCCACTATCCATTTACATTTATTCATTGAGTCTAGTTCTTCTCCCGTCTTTAGATGAAAATTCTAGATAGAGGATAGGGTCGTGACTTTTCTAGTCATTCTTAGGTTTTAAAAAGTCCTACTGTGCAGGTCATAAAATAATGTCATTTCAGTAATGAATGTTTTCAGTTAAAATTCCAAACTTCATTTACAGTTGAGGCTTCTCCCCTTGTTCATCTCTGGTTTATTGCCAGCAGAGAGCTGGCATTTGGATACAGTGATCTAGTGGGCTTCTTTTTTCACCTTGGCTTCCTTCTAGACCACCCCTTCCCAACCTAGCAGGAAGGAGGAGAGTAAATGGGAACAGGAAACTTTTTACCTACTAGTGCTGTGATGGACACGACTGAGCGACTTCACTTTATTTTTTCACTTTCATGCATTGGAGAAGGAAATGGCAACCCACTCCAGTGTTCTTGCCTGGAGAATCCCAGGGACGGGGGAGCCTGGTGGGCTGCCGTCTATGGGGTCGCACAGAGTCGGACACAACTGAAGTGACTTAGCAGCAGTAGCAGCAGCAGCTGTGATGGTAGATGATCAATGCTGTGTGATGCTATCAGATGTTTAAAGCTAATTCTTAAAAACAATCCTGAATTCCTGTACAACTCCATCATCAATAAACTACTCATCTTTGGTTCCTTTGGCAAAGCAAATGCAGTTCTCCTTTTGCAGCCCCTAGAAACTCAGGCTCTGTGCTAAAGTCTGTCATGCCACCCAGTCCTTCTAGACAGGATCTAAGATGATCCTACACTTGCTGTCTTATAGTGGCCCACAACTGTTCCATGTGTATCCTTTTGTGCTGACAAAAGGGATTCTGGAGGTTCAGCAGGGGATCTGCTCCTCCCTTCCCCATTTCCTTTCTAAGCTACCTCAGCCAGCCTCTCTCAGTTCATATTTCTGAGTGAGTACACTGGGACCCTAAGTTATATATACCACTGATGGGAGTATAAACTAGTGCAATCATTTCAGAGAGCAATTTGGCAATAGATAATAAAGTTATATAAAGCTCCCAGCAAATTCACTTCTGGGGATCAATTTAGTGAATCTCTGCACATGGTATTCACTGCTGCTCTTATGTGCTGTAAAGTAGAAACAACCTAACTCCCTCAGTGAAGGAAAAGATAAAGAAATTTTGGGTTAGTCACACAATGAGTAGTGAAAATTAACTAGAGATTGGTCAATTGATTAAGTCTCAAAAGTATAATTTTGAGAGAGAAGAAAGGTGTAGAATGATAGGTATGAATGATTCCATTAAATTACATGTCTAAACATGGAAAAGAAAGTATATTGCTATGGGTACACATAAAAACATGCATGGGAATAATAATCTAACCATTCTGAGTATAGTGTAGAGGGAAGGGAGTTTCTGCCTATCTGTATTGTTCTACTTGAATGAATCAAAGCTAGTATAATATACTGAAGTTTTTACTAAAATTTAAGTTACATGGACCTATGGGTCCATAGGTATTTATCATATTAAAGTAATTAATTCATTTTAAGACTTCCATTTATGGTATTTCATTATAAACACTGTCATTATAAGGGCTTCCCTGTGGCTCAGCCGGTAAAGACTTCACCTGCAATGCTGGAGACCTGGGTTTGATCCCTGGGTTAGGAACATCCACTGGAGAAGGGAAAGGATACCCGCTCCAGTATTCTGGCCTGGAGAATTCCATGGACTGTATAGTCCATGGGGTCGCAAAGAGTCACAATGGAGCAACTTTCACTTTCACTGTCATTATAAACATTTCATTTTAAAACTAGCAGAAGGTAATCAGAGAATGAAAGCTGACTGCCCAGGGTCCATAGCAATGGCTGCATACTGCTGGTATACAACTTTAATTTTTGCTCAGATACCTGTAAGTTTTGCTTGGACCTCCAGCAGGCACTTTAAACCTTGACAGACCCGGTATGGAGCCTATTCAGACATCCCACTGCCGCTGGGAGAGAAGAAAAAGAGTCCTGGGAATGACTTGCCATAATCAGTTAAGAGCAGGCGAAAGGTGCTGCTTAACAAATCCAAGGCTGAGAAGGGACATATGTATACCGATGGTTGACTCATGTTGATATTTGGCAGAAAACAACAAAATTCTGTAAAAATTATCCTTCAATTTAAAAAATGTATTAAAAAATAAAGCACACATATACAAAAACCCAAGGGCTTAGCAAAGCTCCACATTCGAGGTCCTCCTCTCTTGGAAAGCCTGAGCAGGGCGTGACCCTAGCACATGGTTGGTGTTCAGTTGCCCAGTCGTGTCAGACTCTCCGACCCCAAGCTCGCATGTGGTTCAGTTCAGTTCAGTTCAGCCACTCAGTCGTGTCCAATTCTTTGCGACCCCATGAATTGCAGAACACCAGGCCTCCCTGTCCATCACCAACTCCTGGAGTTTACCCAAACTCATGTCCATCGAGTCAGTGATGCCATCCAGCCATCTCATCCTCTGTCGCCCCCTTCTCCTCCTGCCCCCAATCCCTCCCAGCATCAGAGTCTTTTCCAATGAGTCAACTCTTCGCATGAGGTGGCCAAAGTATTGGAGTTTCAGCTTTAGCATGAGTCCTTCCAAAGAACACCCAGGACTGATCTCCTTTAGAATGGACTGGTTGGATCTCCTTGCAGTCCAAGGGACTCTCAAGAGTCTTCTCCAACACCACAGTTCAAAAGCCATCAATTCTGTGGCACTCAGCTTTCTTCACAGTCCCAACTCTCACATCCATACATGACCACTGGAGAAAACATAGCCTTGATTAGATGGACCTTTGTTGGCAAAGTAATGTCTCTGCATTTCAGTATGCTATCTAGGTTGGTCATAACTTTCCTTCCAAGGAGTAAGTGTCTTTTAATTTCATGGCTGCAATCACTATCTGCAGTGATTTTGGAGCCCAAAAAAATAAAGTCTGACACTGTTTCCACTGTTTCCCCATCTATTTGCCATGAAGTGATGGGACTAGATGCCATGATCTTCATTTTCTGAATGTTGAGCTTTAAGCCAACTGTTTCACTCTCCTCTTCCACTTTCATCAAGAGGCTTTTTAGTTCCTCTTCACTTTCTGCCATAAGGGTGGTGTCATCTGCATATCTGAGGTGATTGATATTTCTCCCAGCGTTTCTCATTATGTACTCTGCATAGAAGTTAAATAAGCAGGGTGACAATATACAGCCTTGACGGACTCCTTTTCCTATTTGGAACCAGTCTGTTGTTCCATGTCCAGTTCTAACTGTTGCTTACTGACCTGCACACAGGTTTCTCAAGAGGCAGGTCAGGTGGCCTGGTATTCCCATCTCTTTCAGAATTTTCCACAGTTTATTGTGATCCACACAGTCAAAGGCTTTGGCATAGTCAATAAAGCAGAAATAGATGTTTTTCTGGAACTCTCTTGCTTTTTCCATGATCCAGCGCATGTTGGCAATTTGATCTCTGGTTCCTCTGCCTTTTCTAAAACCAGCTTGAACATCTGGAAGTTCACGGTTCACATATTGCTGAAGCCTGACTTGGAGAATTTTGAGCATTACTTGACTAGCGTGTGAGATGAGTGCAATTGTGCGGTAGTTTGAGCATTCTTTGGCATTGCCTTTCTTTGGGATTGGAATGAAAACTGACCTTTTCCAGTCCTGGGGCCACTGCCGAGTTTTCCAAATTTGCTGGCATATTGAGTGCAGCACTTTCACAGCATCATCTTTCACGATTTCAAACAGCTCAACTGGAATTCCATCACCTCCACTAGCTTTGTTTGTAGTGATGCTTTCTAAGGCCCACTTGACTTCACATTCCAGGATGTCTGGCTCTAGGTGAGTGATCATACCCTCGTGATTATCTTGGTCTTGAAGATCTTTTTTGTAGTTTTTCTGTGTATTCTTGCTACCTCTTCTTAATATCTTCTGCTTCTGTTAGGTCCATACCATTTCTGTCCTCTATTGTGCCCATCTTTGCATGAAATGTTCCCTTGGTATCTCTAATTTTCTTGAAGAGATCTCTAGTCTTTCCCATGATGTTGTTTCCCTCTATTTCTTTGCATTGATCACTGAGGAAGGCTTCTTATCTCTCCTTGCTCTTCTTTGGAACTCTGCATTCAGATGCTTATATCTTTCCTTTTCGCCTTTGCTTTTCACTTCTCTTCTCTTCACAGCTATTTGTAAGGCCTCCCCAGACAGCCATTTTGCTTTTTTGCATTTCTTTTCCATGAGCTCCTCCAAAAAAGACCCCCAAACAGCAATGTCTTTTTTGCCCCGTGCCGATCACAGGGCCCAGAAGACATCTGGAGTTTAGGGAATCTTTGCAGAAAGAACAAATGAGCTAGAATTGCCGGGTCTTGCTAACACAAAGGGATGTCCAAACTAAAGCTAAAGGGCAGCTCTGCCTCCAACTCAGGATTGTTGGAGAGACCAGCCAAGCTCAGCATCAACACCGCAGGACAGCACACCCGCGGTACGGCTCCCGCCCTCAACCCATTCTGCGCAGGCTCCACCTGTGACGTACGCGCGCTTCCCCCCGCCCCTTCCGGAGGCTCGCCGTGCGCATGCGCCCTACGTTACGCGCTTTGTTGCAAAAGCAACGGGGTGAGGTCCTGCGGTCCGCGCGCGAGGGGCGGCCAGACGCAGCGGACGGGGCGGAGGATGGAGGCTGTGGCGTCTGCTGCAACGGTCGTGGCCGCGCGTGAGAAGGTGGCGGTGTAGGCAACTCGGGCTCCGTGGAGGCTGGCGGTGGTGGCCGGGCCATGGCGGGAGACCGTCTGTGTTGGGCTCCCTGAGGCGCGCTCCCTGCTGTCTCGGGGAGCTGTGACCCATGGGCTTGCTGAGCAGCCGGGTGCTACGCCACCCGGGGCGAACCCCAGCCCAGCCGGAGCCGGCTTCTGGAGCTGGGGACTCCGCCCGGAGGCTGGAGACTGGTGGCGACGCGCCCGGCCATGGCTTCTGTTACTGTCCGGGCAGTCACAAGCGCAAGCGGAACAGCGGGACCTTCTGCTACTGTAACCCCGATTCCGAGACCGACGAGGATGAGGAGGAAGGAGACGAGCAGCAGCGGCTTCTCAACACCCCTCGAAGGTACGGGGCGGGGAGGGGGACACGCCCGCACTGCCCGCGCTCGCACCTGTTGGGCGGCTCCCGCGCCCCGGCTTGGGGATGAGCCCTGGGGGCTTCGGGGGCTGCGGCGCTCCCCAGCCTGTGAAGAGCCGGACGTGCCCTTGACGGGGTAGACCTGGGAGCCGGTCCGAGGCGGGCCGGATGGGGTGCACCTGGGGAGACGCCCAGTGGTCTGGCTTGTTAACCGCAGACGCCGCCAGGGTGGTGCTACCGCCCCAAGATGAGACTGAGAAACGCCAAGCCGGGCTTGCGCCTCGTTAAACCTTAGACAGGGCCAGCCAGCCGGCCTTCCGTAACACACCTCGGTCCTCTCTTGAGTGGGTGGCAGTAGAATTAAGTTGTTTTGCATCCGGCTGCCTTGAATAGTACGAGACACGTACATTCAAGCCCTGAAATGGGCACTCCTGTTGTCCCACAGCGGAAGGGAAATGGTTACATACAGGAGCTTTTTAACTGTAAAGGTGAAATTTTCAGTAGTGTGTACATTTGTTCCTCAATAGCAGCAGAGTCTTTTTAGCGTCTCTAGCACTCAAAGTCGTTGACCGTGGATATGTGTAAGGCACCTTGCTTAACCTTTTTTTTTTAGAAGAGTTGAAAAACGGGAGTATTTACTTGGAAACTAAAATGTAGTTTGTAAGTTGAATATATTTTCACATAAATAGTCTCGTTGCTACCTTTTTTTTAAGGCTATCAGGGGATCACATAGATGTAATTTTTTAAAAGAAACTTTAAAAGAGCAAAATTTTATGCTACACGTTACGTGTTTATTATAAAATAAGAATATCATAATAACCTCTGTAAGTAATTTGATTTCTAAATTCTTTCATACAGTTTTATGTTTATATTTACACAAATGGACCCCGACTGTCAAACTGTTCAGTTCCCTTTTTGGAGAATTAGTGTAGTATAGTTTTTAGAGCTCAGGTTCTGAGTTCTAGTCTATATTTTGCACTTAATAGCCTTATTTTTTCGTGACTAAAATGAAGATGCTAATACTTTACTTGTAGGACTTGACGGATGTTAGAATGCATACAATGCACAGTGCCTGGTATGGAAGCAGTCAGTAAATATTATGTCTCCTTGATGAATTGGCTCCCCTATCTTTACAAAATACAAAGACATTTACATCTGTATTACTATAGCCAGTATCACTTTGTCTTGATTTCCTTTTAACCTGTCTTAAAGTAGTATTTTGTAGACAGCATTTAGTTGAGTCTTGTTTTTAAAAAAATCCAATAGGATAATCTCTGCCTTTCGATTAATTAGTATTTAGACCACTGTATTTAATGACACTGTAAAAATATATGGGACTTCCCTGATGGCTCAAATGTAAAGAATCTGCCAATGCAGGAGACCTGGGATCTATCCCAGGGTCAGGAAGATCCCCTGGAGAAGGGAATGGCTACCCACTCCAGTATTCTTGCCTGAGAATTCCATGGGCAGAGAAGCCTGGCAGGCTGCAGTCCACAGAGTTGCAAAGAGTTGGACATGACTAAGCGTCTAAGGATTTGCCTGGAAAATCCCATGGACGGAGGAGCCTGATGGGCTGCAGTCCATGGGGTCACTAAGAGTCGGACACGACTGAGCGACTTCACTTTCACTTTTCACTTTCCTGCATTGGAGAAGGAAATGGCAACTCACTCCAGTGTTCTTGCCTGGAGAATCCCAGGACAGGGAAGCCTGGTGGGCTGCCGCCTATGGGGTCGCACAGAGTCGGACACGACTGAAGCGACTTAGCAGCAAGCGTCTAACACACACACACATAGAAATATATATGTCAGGGTCCATTTGAAAGAAATTACATAGTAATTTGAGTAGAGAAAATTTAATATAACCATGGCACCCCACTCTAGTACTCTTGCTTGGAAAATCCCATGGACGGAGGAGCCTGTTAGGCTGCAATCCATGGGGTTGCTAAGAGTCGGACACGGCTGAGCGACTTCACTTTCACTTTTCACTTTCATGCATTGGAGAAGGAAATGGCAGCCCACTCCAGTGTTCTTGCCTGGAGAATCCCAGGGATGGGGGAGCCTGGTGGGCTGCCGTCTATGAGCATAGCATAGCATTAAATTATTGAAGTAAAGGGATCTCTGAAAAATAGAAGAATAGAGGACATAGGGAGCAGTCACTACTTCTAGGGCTGAGACAGACTATCCAAGTAAGAAACAAGTTTGGAATAGGGCCACCTTTTCCAAGCGGAGATTCAAGTGTTAGAGGAGTTGTGGCCCTGTAGATGGTAGAAAAGCTTGCTAAGGTGTGGAAGGCTAAGACTGGCTAGCAAGGAACCACCCACTGGCATGCCAACAAAACTAGCTTCAAGGCTGTCTAGCTCACGAAACTGAAAATATTTACCATCTAGGCCTTTATAGAAAAAGTTTGCTGACCCCCAAGTTACATGAGTAGAGTGGAATGGAAAATCGAATAAAGCAAATCTTTATTAGGAAGTGTATATCAGAATCTAGTGTTATACTAGCATACCAGCATAAGATGACTAGTTTATTCAGCTCAGCGTGGAGAAAGGGTGTAAGAAATTTTTAAGGTCAGGAATTTTGTGAGTTGTCGCTAATATGCTTCCTGAGTCTGTCTCGTGTGCACTTCCACCTCAGCCACCACTCCATGAAAAGCTTTGGTCTCCAGGCCCACTTTCTACCTAAGACCTTTTGTCAAGTGCATGTTTTACTTTTACATTAACAAGACTTAAAACTCAGCTGTTCTGCAACCAGATCTTTAGTTTCTTGTCCATAGAGTGTCTCAAAATTGAAATCTAGTGAACAGTTATTTGTTGTTAGAGCTATGTAAATGTTGTTCACTGCAGAGTCAAGTAGTGTGCTAGGATTATAAATCGTACTTCCTGGGTCCAAAGTCACAACCACTTGTTTTCTCTTGGGAGAAATCTTCTAACCTCATAATTAAATTGAATCTTTTTTCTTTTTTTTACATTCCATTAAGTGTTTAAATTCGAACCCTGTTTTCATTTGTAGCTTATTAGAACAATACTCTTTTTTGTGTGTGTGTTGCTTTTTTATTTTCCTGGACTTCTTTGACTGGCTTCCACCCATTGGACAAAAGAATTATATTCCTTCATCCTGTCTTCAGATTTTTTTCTTTCCAAACACACTTGCATGGAGTCCGTCTTATTTAAACCCAAACCTCCCTCCCGGGTCCCTTCATCCTCCTGTTCCAATCTGGATTCATTGCCCTGTAGGTCAACACTTATCTTGGGACAGACATTGACCCCGTGTGTAGGATTAGATCCTGTTTTCTGTAGCCTGTGTCTTTTATGAACTCTTCTGAGGGAACTACATCCTCAAGTATATTTTCCTAAGAAAATTGCTAAAGAAGGTAATTTGTGCTTCAGTTCAGGTCAGTTCAGTCGCTCAGTCGTGTCTGACTCTGCAACCCCATGAATTGCAGCACACCAGGCCTCCCTGTCCATCACCAACTCCCAGAGTTCACTCAAATTCATGTCCATTGTGATGCCATCCAGCCATCTCATCCTCTGTCGTTCCCCTTCTCCTCCCGCCTTCAACCTTTCCCAACGTCAGGGTTTTTTTAAATGAGTCAGCTCTTTGCATCAGGTGGCCAAAGTATTGGAGTTTCAGCTTCAACATCAGTCCTTCCAAAGAACACCCAGGGCTTATCTCCTTGCCAAGGGACTCTCAAGAGTCTTCCAGTACCACAGTTCAAAAGCATCAGTTCTTCAGCGCTCAGCTTTCTTCACAGTCCAACTCTCACATCCGTACATGACCACTGGAAAAACCATAGCCTTGACTAGACGGACCTTTGTTGGCAAAGTAATGTCTCTGCTTTTGAATATGCTATCTAGGTTGGTCATAACTTTCCTTCCCAGGAGTAAGCGTCTTTTAATTTCATGGCTGCAGTCACCATCTGCAGTGATTTTTGAGCCCCCCAAAATAAAGTCTGACACTGTTTCCACTGTTTCCCCATCTATTTGCCATGAAGTGATGGGACCAGGTGCCATGATCTTCATTTTCTGAGTGTTGAGCTTTAAGCCAACTGTTTTACTCTCCTCTTTCACTTTCATCAAGAGGCTTTTGAGTTCCTCTTCACTTTCTGCCATAAGGGTGGTGTCATCTGCATATCTGAGGTGATTGATATTTCTCCCAGCAATCTTGATTCCAGCTTGTGCTTCTTCCAGCCCAGCGTTTCTCATGATGTACTCTGCATAGAAGTTAAATAAGCAGGGTGATAATATACAGCCTTGACATACTCCTTTTCCTATTTGGAACCAGTCTTGTTGTTCCATGTCCAGTTCTAACTGTTGCTTCCTGAGCTGCATATAGGTTTCTCAAGAGGCAGGTCAGGTGATCTGTATTCCCATCTCTTTCAGAATTTTCCACAGTTTATTGTGATCCACACAGTCAAAGGCTTTGGCATAGTCAATAAAGCAGAAATAGATATTTTTCTGGAACTCTCTTGGTTTTTCAATGATCCAGCGGATGTTGTGCTTACCCAGTTGTAAATTTAGTCTCTCACTTTAGTCATCTTTTGACTCAGTGCAGAAGTCTAATAGGGGGATGCTGGTGGGCTGCCGTCTATGGGGTCGCACAGAGTCAGACACAACTGAAGCGACTTAGCAGCAGCAGCAGAAGTCTAATCTGAAATAACTTTTTATATCTGATGATATTAATTCATTGTCTTCTAGCCTGCCATATTGATGAGAAATATGATACTGGTTTAATTCTCTTTTCTTTTTAGGTGACTTTTTTCTCTCTCTCTGGTGTGTTTGGAATTTTTTCTTTGGTATTTTGGAATTTAGAAGGTACTTAAGTATAGGTCTTTAAATGGCCTTGGTGCTTGGTGGATCCTTACAGTCTAAAGACTGCTTTGGGGAAACTTTCTTCTGTAATTCCCTTTCTTCTATTATCTTTGTTTTTTTCTTTCTTGGACCCCTGCCAACTGGATTTTGGATCTCTTGGACTGTACCTCTTTCTCTTTTTTTCTTTCTAGGCCTTTTTTGCTTTATGTTCTAGGAAATTTTCCTTAACTTTATCTTTTTTTTTTTTTTTTTTTAGTTTCAGCAACCGTGTTTTTGGTCCTAAGAGCTCTTTTCTCCCTCTTCTGAGACATCCTTTATCATAGCATCCTATTTTATAAATGTAATAATCTCAACTCTCATAGCAAATAGATGGGGAAACAATAGACACAGTGACAAACTTTATTTTCTTGGGCTCCAGAATCACTGCAGATGGTGTCTGCAGCCATGAAATTAAAAGACACTTGCTCCTTGGAAGAAAAGCTATGACAGACTTAGTGTATTAAAAAGCAGAGACATTACTTTGCCAACAAAGGTCCATCTAGTCAAAGCTATGGTTTTTTCAGTAGTCATGTGTGGATGTGAGAGTTGGACCATAAAGAAAGCTGAGTGCCAAAGAATTAATGCTTTCGAACTGTGGTGCTGAAACTGAAGCTCCAGTACTTTGGCCACTTGATGCGAAGAGGTGGCCAAATGATGCAACTCATTAGAAAAGACCTTGTTGCTGGGAAAGATTGAAGGCAGGAGGAGAAGGGGTCGACAGAAAACAAGATGGTTGGATGGTATCACCGATATGATGGATATGAGTTTGAGCAAGCTCCAGAAGATGATGGACAAGGAAGCCTGGTGTGCTACAGTCCTTGAGTCTCAAAGAGTTGGACTTGACTGAGCGACTGAACAACAACAAAATCTCAACTCTGTAGGTGTGCTAGTTATAATTAGAGTGTTGGGATTTTTTTTTTTTAAGTTCTCTTTTCCCTGAATTATACATTTCCTCTGATGCCAAATTCTCTCTTTTTAAAAATAGTCTTTAATACTCCTAACTTCCTCATGTTGGGAGATCCTTGGTTGGCTGCCTCAGAATGGGCAGCTTGTGTGTGTGTGTGTGTGTGTGTGTGTTGAATAAATAGATTTATTACTACTGAGCCTCCCCTTTGAGTAGGAAGACTGTCTACTAAGTTGTATATGATTGATTGTATATGGGTGCGACACGCTCTATTTTAGAACAGAGATTCCCAAACGTTATTGGTTCACAGTACCCTTCGTGTCTCAATAATGTTTTTCTTGGCACCTCTGGCCCTAAAGAAATTTTTAATAGTCAGGTCCAAACAAGTAAATAGCGTAGATCACATAGTATCTGAATAATGTTGCTGTGATTTCCTTTAAGTCTGTAATATTTCACATGCCTCCCTGAGTTTGCTGTGGTGTTCCAGGTGCTTTGGCACACAGTTTGGGAACCAGGATTAAATCCTGGTGAATAGGTTGGTAAGTAACAGGTTACATATTGCTCAAATGCCAGGATAAGGATAGCTTTGTGTGGGGCTCCAACACCTACACCAGAGTCTTAATTCTTCCTGATAAATATATTCTGTTTCTTTCTAGAAAAACCTTGGATTCTGTTTGCAGGAGTTATCTGTACTCTGTGTTCATAGTGGTGGAGGTCATTAGGGGAACAAGTCTCCCCATTTTCTGCCTTCTTTTTCTCTTGAGATCTCATCCTCCCAGCCCCATCCCAACCCCACAGTTTTGAAGGGCTTCAGCCTCCATTCTAGATCCTGATACATTTTGGGCTATGGCTTTCACTGCTCTTTTCCGTTCCAGTTTGTTTTCTAACTTCCAGATCCATGGAATTCTCTCAGCACCTGATAAGCCCAACCTCACCTTTTTCCTGTTGTGGGTTTATTCCTTTCTGCACTTTTAATCTTCATATAATCTAGAGAGAGTGCTTTTAGGAACTGGAGACTACTTGTCTTATTTATCTCTTACAGTAACCCAATGAAGTGAATATTTATACCCTTTTTTTACATGTAAGGTAACTGAGCTGTTATAGAGCTGGGACTCAAAGCCAAGTCTGTCTACCACCAAAGCATGTGCAATTTTTATTGTCTGTTGGGAAGAGGTATTCAATACACAGATTTAAGACGCTGTCAGAATGATTACTGATTTTTTTTTACATTTAATAAAAATAATCATTAATTTTACATTAATCATTAATTTTACATTTTTCATTAATCAATGATTAATGATTTTTTTCTTTGTTTACATTTAAAAGTTTTACTAGGAAAGCTGTCAGGATTGGCCAGGAGTATGAAAAATATTGATCAGCCTCTGCCTAGGGGTTTCCTCACCTACTGGATGGACCATCTTGATCACAGATTGTCAAAACAAAAATTACACAGTTCTTCCTTTAAATCTTATGCCCAAATCCAGGATATTTACAGATGCATAATATGTGATGCTGTTCTGGTTGAGGTTAGATGGGATACCCAGAATTCACTCCTCACTCTACTTTGTAAACCCTAAGACACACTTCTCCATTGAGCATAGTTGTGAAAATCTTTGGTCTGAGGCTGTAAACCATTTGTCTAATTTAGGGAAATACACATTTTAAGGAGTTTAAGAATAGTTTGGGGCTTTCCTGGTGGCTAAGTGATAAAGAATCCACCTGCCAATGCAAGAGGCATGGGTTCAGTCCCTAGTCTGCAAAGATTCCACATGCCACAGATGCAGAGCCCCAGAGCTGCATCTGCTGAAGCCTGCATGTCCTAGAGTCCATTGTCCACAATGAGAGAAGACACCACAATAAGAAACTCGCACACTATAACTGGAAAGTAGCCCCAGCTTGCTGCAACTAAAGAAAAGCCCGCACAACAATGAAGACCAAGTGCAGCCCAAAATAAAAATAAATTACATTTAAAAAAAAGTTGTTGGTACTAAAGTAAGATCAAATGTAAATTACTAAAATACTTGGGTAGGTCTTGTTCTTCATTTTGTAGTTGCAGTATTATTGCAACTATATTGACATTGTCCATAGTGCTGATTTCTAAACAAAAAAACAAGCAAAATCACCATGCTGACTTATCTTTATTGAATAGGTAATTGACTTAATTCAAAAATTGCAAAAAGGCGTATAGTGACAGGTCTTCCTCCCACTCCACCCCCGTCTATCCACTCTTGCCCCTCTTGGGAATAGAGTACTCCAGAGATAACCACTATTACTAGTTTTTTATGTGCCCTTCCATACATAAGCACATTTGAATGTGTAATATCTCTATCTTTTTACACCGTGGGCAGATTGGTTCTATTTAATAGAAATTGAGCAAAAAGAGTATTTAGAGTTACATACAAAATAAGTAAAATACTCAGTATTACACATACATAATGTTTGCATTTCTTTTAACAGGAAAAAACTGAAGAGTACATCCAAATATATTTATCAAACATTATTTTTAAATGGTGAAAACAGTGACATTAAGATTTGTGCTCTAGGAGAAGAGTGGAGCTTACACAAAATATATTTGTGTCAAGTAAGTATTTTATTTTTCTCTTTGAATAGCCAAGGTAGTTGCTTAACTCAAATTCTTTTAAGTCTTGTTCTTTCTCATTGTATTTTACAATAGTCTTTTGCATGAGTATTTGTCCTGTCTGATGGAAAATCTCATTCTGTAAGAGATACACTGTGAATATTGTTAGTGAAAACTTAAGTTTGGTCTAGGAAACAGATTTTGAGTTTTCATTGTCATACCGACCTAGGAGTATGTTTTTGTCATTCCAGTGAGGTACTTATTTTAGTGCCTTCTGTTGACAAAAATGGAAAAAGTTAGGGGAAAAGGATAGAAGAAGGACTCAACAGTTTTTAGTTTCTTTTCTCTCTTTCTTAGTAGATTATTTTGTGTCCATCTTGTGTGCTGTCATATGTTTATGAGATACTTAAATGTATAATTTCTATGCTTGAATTTAGAATACTATTGAAAAGGAAAACATATATATATATATATATAAAGTATACTCAGAAATTGTTCCACTGAGTGAAAAGCTTAGTTGGTTCAAGTAGTAACATAGGAATTCAGTTCAGATAGTAATATGAGAATTTAGTTTTCTTTAATTAAAAACAGAGTATTTTGATAAGCCTAATAGTTTCTTTATCATAATTTCTTTTTCATTTTGTTAAGTCTGGCTACTTTTCTAGTATGTTCAGTGGTTCTTGGAAAGAATCCAGCATGAATACCATTGAACTGGAGATTCCTGACCAGAATATTGATATAGAAGGTAACTGCCACCATAATTACTATTATGTAAAAATGATTAAAAACATAACCTTTTTATCCTTTTGACAGAAAGTATTTTCTTCTAACCTTGTTAACTAGGAAAAAAAGCTCCTTTTAACACTCACAGTGACAATTTTTTGTTGATTTACTCTATACTTTATCAATTCTGTTCTGTGTCTCCCTAATCTTACTTAGTCATGTCAGCTTTATCATCCATTTCCTTCATGTTTAAAAATATATCTGCCTGGGATATAGAGGATGTAGAGTGAAGAAAGGAGAAGTATGACCAGTAAACAGTAAGCCAGTAAACAGTATTCATTGCTTATTCCCTGTATAGAAAGATCTTTTCTGGGAACAAGTAGATGTATCAGGTAGTCAGTATTGTTTTAGAGCTATAATGGTCTTTAGATGATGAAGCTGAGGCCAGGAGGATTTAAGAGACTTATTTTAGGTCTCAGAGCAGTTTAGTGAGGTAGGATCAGACTATAGTTCTAACTCCTATCCTGGTGCTCCTGCTTCCCTCTTTGATAACTGAAGTGGAAATACCCAGTACTAACCTCATGGGCAAAGAATGTTTATAAAGCCAACCTTGCAGGACACACATGAGAATGGCAATAGAGAAAAGGACGGACAGGTTTCAAATAGCTGTGGTGGCAGGATACACAGGAGATGCGGGTTCAATTCCTGGGTCAGGAAGAGCCCCTGGAGGAGGAAATGGCAACACTCTCTCGTATTCTTGCCAGGAAAATCCCATAGACAGAGGACTGCCTGACTGGTTACAGTCCATGGTGTCACAAGGAGTTGGACACAACTGAGCACTCACTCACAAGACCAGGAGATAGTCTGTGCTCCACAGTGAAGCACTGAACCACCAGGGTTAAGATTGTCATTTGGTCTGTGTAGTTGTACTTAAAGATTGATCTACTCAGGGATATCTTCATAAAACTCTTTCCAAGGGTGTCTTAATTCTGACCACTAACTGACATCAAGGTTAGATGAAGGAGGATCCAGCATGATTTGATAGAATTGATGGAAATGTGTAACATTGTTATTAAAGCATCATCAGTCCATAACCATTACTAGAAGTTTTATTGGCAACCCACTCCTGTACTCTTACCTGGAAAATCCCTCGGATGGAGGAGCCTGGTGGGCTGCAGTCCATGGGGTCGCTAGGAGTCAGACACAACTGAGTGACTTCACTTTCACTTTCATGCATTGGAGAAGGAAATGGCAACCCACTCCAGTGTTCTTGCCTGGAGAATCCCAGGGATGGGGGATCCTGGTGGGCTTCTGTCTTTGGGGTTGCACAGAGTCGGACACGACTGAAGCAACTTAGCAGCAGCAGTAATTTTATTAGTGATGATCATCTTATCCTTTTAGACTAGATTTAGACATATGTCTTAGTGTATGAAGATTGTCCTTATTCTTGTAATATTCTTACAGCTAAAATTGTTATTTTATTCTATCTATGTATTTTGCTTTTAGCACTTCAGGTGGCATTTGGGTCATTGTATCGAGATGATGTCTTAATAAAGCCAAGTCGAGTCATTGCCATTTTGGCAGCAGCTTGTATGCTGCAATTGGTAAGTATGCCTATTACTCAAAAAATAATAACACTTGTGTCTTTGTTTCAAGGTATCCCTTCCAAAAACAATAATAAAACCTAGCTTTTATAATTTTTAAAATGAATATATAAATATTTCTTTTGTGATAAATCATTTAAAATGTTTAACCAAAAACTTTACTACAAAATGAGGAGGGTCTTGATATTTGTGTAAAATGAATGCAGGCTGTTTCTATGTAGAGATCTTAGAATGACTATAATGTGAAACAAATATACTTGTCTAAATCCATTTATAGATTTCTGTGCATTAATGGGGCTTCCCTTGTGGCTCCGCTGGTAAAGAATCCACCTGCAATGCAGGAGACCTGTTCAGTCCCTGGGTTGGGACGATCCCCTGGTGAAGGGAAAGGCTACCAACTCCAGTATGCTGGCCTGGAGAATTCCATGGGCTGTACAGCCCATGGGGTCGCAAAGAGTCAGACATGACTGAGCGACTTTCACTTCTTTCTGTGCATTAATGACTTATCTTGACTATTATGAAGCAAGTGGCTTATGATTTGATTATTAATTCATATAGTTCATGGATTCGGAAAACATTGAGTGTTTACTATGTAAATGTTTTCTTAGGAAATAATTGTGTGTAAACCACCTAAATGTATATGATCTATTGACAGAATGACAGATTTGTTCATTCAACAGAAGTATATTGAGCAGTGTGTCAAGCTAGGCATAGAGATCCAGAGGTTAATAAAGATATCTGTGCCTTCAAGAAGCTCACAATATAATGTGTGTAGAGTCGAGGAGGAAGAGTTGATATACAGGCCCAAAAACTAAAGTAAGAGCTGTCCAATATTATAGATATGATGATAAACTTTCTGTAGCACTTAGTGGATGTGCGAAGTGGTCAGTTTAACCTGGTGGTGTCAGAGAAGGAAGTTGTGTTTGAGGTTGAGTCTTAAAAACTAAAAATGTGTTTATCTTGTGAAGTAAGAAGAGAGGGAAAGAAAAAGCATTTCATGCAGAAAACTAAGACATAGAAATGAGAAAATAATGGAGCATTAGAAAATCTGAGTGGAACACAGATCTAGCATAGAATAGAAGAAGGGTTGGAGAAAAAGAGGCAGAGGCCAGATCACGAAAGTCCCTCAGTACCTTTTAAAAAGTTAACACTTTGCATAAGTGCTTTTGAAAAGTTCTAATCCGAGGAAAGACAAAGTTGTATTTTAGGAAGAATGCTTGGGATCAATGTGAAGGATGAGCTGAAAGGAAAGTTGAGTATAAATCCTATTGCAGTAATCCATAGGAGGGTCTAGATGAGGGTAAAAAGCATGAAGAGGAAAACTGGATACTGGCGAGGTTAAGCAGGGATTATCCACTAGACCTGATGACACAGATGGATTTTAAAAGGAAAGGGGCGGAGTCTAGAATAGCTTGCCGGAAAGTTTGAAATCCCAGTTTGAGTCAACATTTTATTTTGATCATTTTAAAAAGTTAAGTTTCTTCTTATGTGGCATTTTTATATACTGGTTTATTTGAAATAATAGTTAATAGCTTGTTAAATATCCCTGGCTGAGGTAATTTGACTTTTTAACGTTTTGATCCTTTTGATACTTATTTTCAATAATTATACTTTTGTAACTTTTAATCCTTTTTCGGTTTTATTCTAAATTCACTTTCTGCATTATCTGTGTGACTTGGCTATTTAACAATAATACTCTTGCATGGTGGATGTAGTTCAAAAATTTGAGTAAACTCACTTTCTGCATTATCTTTATGACTTAGCTATTTAACAGTAATACTCTTGCATGGTGAATATAGCTCAGAAATTTGAGTAAAAAATGATAATTCTTTCCCTATATTAAATAAAATTAGCTATTTGAAATCTTCTATATAAACATTTTAGATTAAAATTTCAATGTAAGTTTAAAACAATACTATATTTGTCTTAGGTGTATTTCTTAGATATTGATAGGTGTTTTAAACTTCAATAACAGCTTGCTGTTCATTCATACTGTGTACTTGCCTAGCCCATCACATAGTCGTCTGTGTAAAAAGGTCTTAGTTTTAAAAGAACAGGCAAAACAGAATGCTGCTTAAGTTTGCAAAGGTCCCAGAGAGGAGAACAGAAAAGAGAGTAGCAATTTTTATCTCTGTCTTACTGCTTTTACCCTCTCCCTTCCATTTTTCAGTTCAAGTATTCAGTTGAATACTTGCTGGATTTTTTTTTTTTTTTTTTTTAGCAATTTTTACTGGACTTTCAAAAAAGACTTAGGCTTGCTGCACTTAGTGGTTTTCTTTCTTTCTTCCTTTTTTTTTTTCCTTTTTAATATGTGAAAGCACATGTTCAGAGCTAATTTTTCCCGTATGAAATGGGCCTTTCCAGTGGTTATTTATATTTACAGGATGGTTTAATACAGCAGTGTGGTGAGACAATGAAGGAGACAATTAATGTGAAAACTGTGTGTGGCTATTACACATCGGCAGGGACCTATGGACTAGATTCTGTAAAGAAAAAGTGAGTTACCTTACTTGTGTTTCCTCTCATTCCACTTTTGGGAATTTGACTGCTTTGGTTTCTTAAGAGAATGTATGGCTATTTTAAAAAAAGAGAGAAAAGAATAGAATTTGCTATAAAAGGTTCCTTTTTATATTTGGACTAATTAGTAAATTCTTCAAACGTGTGGTCTCTGTGACTGTGGGTGGGTTATACATGCTTATAAAAACTATGGTCCCTCTTTACAGTACACTTCTATTAAATGTTTTAAAGCAGTAGGCATAATAGCCATTACAGTCGTCCCTCACTATCCGCAGGGGATTAGTTCCAGGACCTGGGTGGATACCAGAATCTGCGGTTGCTCACCTCCCTTATTTAATGGTCTAGTATATTCAAGTAACCATCTTTCTGTATACTGTGAATCATTTCTGGATTACTTATAATACCAATGTAAAGGCTATGTAAATAGTTATAAATCCAGTGTAAATGCTGTGTAAATAGTTGCTGTCTTGCGACAGATTTAAGTTTTGCTTTCTGGAACATTCTGAAGTTATTATTTTTTTCTCCAATATTTTCAATTCTCGGTTGGTTGAATCCACGGATACAGAACCTGCGGATACCGAGGGCTGACTGTATATCAGTGCAACTACTGGCAGTGTTTTTAAGTCTTGAGAATTGCAGTACCCATTTTCAAATTATAAAGAAGGTAACAGAAGTATGTAAGGTCCTTCATAAACCATTTAACACAAACTTGAAAATGAAGTTTTCTCAATTAGAAAGGCTCTTATTAATATTAAGGGAATATTCCCTTACTAACTGCTGACAAAATCAGTACTAAATTTCCAGTTGTTAAATTAAAATATTTGAGCATGTCCTAGCAAGATTAATATTCTGTTTTTACTTTAACTGTATGTCCTGCTTAATAAATCATAAATATATACTATATAATGAAATAATTCCATGTTTTAATTTCAGGTGCCTTGAATGGCTTCTAAACAATTTGATGACTCACCAGAATGTTGAACTTTTTAAAGAACTCAGGTATTTGAATTTTAAATAGCTTCATAATTATCCAAAAGACTGTTCTTCATTTGTTAAAAGTATGCAAGACATTTTTGTATAAACAAAAGTATATTATGAAAAAGTGAACTTAATGAAATGTATCTAAGTTTCTTTCCTTTGTTGCAAATGATACAATGCATTTTTTTTTATACAGGGCATATTATGTCTACTGTTTTAATCAATTTTAATGGAAAAATTCATTGCTGCTGTAAAACTATAGAAAGTCTCTAGGGTTACCTCACTTTAGCTGGACTCTTAAAGAATCTAAACATTTATTTTAAAAACCACTATCTCTTATTATCCAGAAATTACATTTGAGAAAATTGTCTTAAACTTGTTACTAAGACTGATGAAATTAAATTCACAATTAAGGTGGTCTTTTGATTTAGTTTGCTTGTTCTTCCTTCCTCCCTTCAAGTAATTTCTGAATGACGGCTATGTGTAAAGGTACTCTGTTAAGGGCTTTTAAGGAGGCAGAGATGATTATGTCATGGTCTCTGCTCTCTCTGAACCTATTTATAATAATGGAGCTAACATATCTGCTATGGGTCTGAGAAATTCAGAGTGGGAATGAACTTTTTTAAAGGCCATAATCACTTTCAGGACTGCAGTACCTTGACAATGATGCTTCTGAAACAGGGGTACAAATGTCCCTGGGAGTGTATAGCATTCTGATGGAAATGTACAAAACCAAAGGCTTTGTTATGTACAAAACCAAAGCCACATTCAGTGGCTTATTGGTTTGTCAATTTTGCTGACTTTTTGAGGGGAGAAAGGTAGGGAGGAGTAGGAGAGAAGTAAACATTTTTATGTTTAAATACATCGTGGAATGGAGAGAAATCAAGTTTCTTTGGGCTTATAAATACAAAAATTAATAGAAATGTTATTTTTATGGCTAGCCTTCTCCTAGATTCCTGGGTCCTTTCCTTTCATCTACCCTTAAGAGATACTTTGATAGAAAGATTTGAGATGTATTGTATTCTACCAGAAAATCATCATCTAATGATGTCAAGGCATAAAGTCATTAGAAACACTTTTTATCTTCTATAATTCTCATTGAGGTTTTTTCAAAAGGAAAATAAATCATAGTGGTCATCTTAAAAATTCAGATGCTCTTCTGGCTTGTTTAGGGTAGTGGGGGGAAGGGGAAAAAAGAAAAGAGCTAGTAATATCATTTCCATTCTAAATTTACACTAACACTTATTTTTTTATGTTACTCCCTTAATAAAATAAAAACTTGTTTTATGACTAAGCAGTTCTCTTAAGCCTGGAAGTAAAAGGTTACTTTGAAGATATATCTTCTTCAGTGAATTTTGACAGAATTTTTTTTAATTGAATGAAAGGGAAAGGCAAAAGAAAGGGAAGGCTGCTACTTTATGAGAGCATGCTAAAACTTATCTTATTAGGACTTTGCTTTACCTTGGTTAATCAGTGGAGCAAGCTCTTTGTTTCCTCAGCAGTGCAAGAAAAAACCTTTTGCAGCATACAGTCTGAATTATAAGTATTCCTACATTCAAATAGATTGTTTTTGTCTAAGATTCTTTGTCTTGGGCAAAAAGACTGATGTAGTTTTTTAATTCCATGTTTTCTTCTGATAAAAAAGACTTTTAAAAACATTTTCAGTCCTACCAGAGTCTTTAACTTTTGTATAAAGAGAGGCTCACTACTTCTATTTTATCTTTTCTAGTATAAATGTCATGAAACAACTCATTGGTTCATCTAACTTGTTTGTGATGCAAGTGGAGATGGATGTGTACACAGCCCTTAAAAAGGTATTTCCATAATATGATATGTGTAAAGATAGCCACTCAGCATTGCTTATAATAGTGAAAAACTGAAAATAGCTAGTGTCCAGTGGTGAGAGAGTGGTTATACATGCAAGAAAAGGAAAGGGACATATGCCAGAATGTTAAGTCTTTAGGCTTAGGGAATTGGTATCATGAGTAATTTTAATTGTATTCTTTATACTTTTCTCTTCTAGGAATACATTTGTTTTTTCCAAGGTTTTTTTTTTTTTTCCAATAAGTAACATGTTATTTACATGATCAGTAATGTTAAATATTTTATGCAGTTTTCAGAAATGTTTTTAGAATTGAGCTTTAGTTGAATTAATAACTTTATGATGAAATTTTTAACAAATTTTTCTAGAGAATGTTGAGATTCTTTTACAGGTCTTTTGTACTTGAGACATATGTCTCACTTCATCCTTTTGTAAGGTTTCAACATTTTTAGTATAATTTAGTTTTCACAACTCTGAAGAGACAAGTGGGCTGTTACTTTTGTTCTGTAGATGGTAACACTTAGAATTCTTACAATTACTTCATGGCAGACATGAGACAGAACCCAGGTCTGTGAGTTCTAGTCTGTGCTTTCCCCACGGCATGATTTTGCTGTTAGCCTTTTGTCCTTAGCACCAAGTTTACATTAACGTGGTCATGAAACCTGGGAATGAGTCACCTTCTGGGTGAGATTCTATTACTATTTTTCCTCAAGGAAGTTTAGTAAATGTGGTAACCTGTCATTAAAGGAAGGTAGACAGCCCATTTCTATCTCTGAGCCACTGGTAGCATTCATTCTTTCTCATAAGTATTGAATGTTCACTATGTGCTAGACACTGCTCTAAGTATGTTACCCATATTAATTCTAATGTCCTGTGAGGTTGACATATTATCATATAAGCTCATCTTGCAAATGAAGAAATTAAAGCCCAGAGAAATTAGGTAATTTCCCTCTCTATTAGTTGACAGGGCCAGGATTTAAAAATTCATGTTCTTCATTACTCTGCATACTGTCTCAACAGCAGTTAGACAATGAGAAATTCCTTTTTCGCATATTTAATTTCTTTTATAATCTCACATAGTATGTCGTGAAACTTAATTAATTGAGTAAAATAAATTAGTATATTTTATATATTGTATATATGTGTTGTATCTACACTCTATAATACAGTATATTTTATATGTATGTGTGTACACATACATGTAGAACATTTACCTTTTTAATACTAAAACTATAGTGCATTTGAAACCATAAATATTTTTCAGGTATTAGCTTATTCCTTATATGCTCATCTAGTTTTTATCTTTGGACCACGATTAATGCCATGATGAATTTAAGGCTTATCATGAGCATATCATGTAATAGTTTTACTTCCTTCACTTGCTTATAAAATGGAAATTAAATTTTTAGATACTCTGTTTTAAGAAAGCAGTTTGAAAATGTGAACTCAAAATGATGAAGTTTTACGGGGTTTTTTTCTTACTTATTTTTTTTAATCTAGTGGATGTTCCTTCAACTTGTGCCTTCTTGGAATGGATCTTTAAAACAGCTTTTGACTGAAACAGATGTCTGGTTTTCTAAGAAGAAAAAAGGTGTGATTAAAATTGTTATTCAGAACTTTTTTTATTGAAATTTAATTAAAATTGAGCCCTGATTTATTGATAAATAGAGAATTTTAGAGCTGGAGAGGACGTTGGGAATGATCTAACTCAGCCCCTTATTTATACTGAAAAAATTTAGGTTGGATAAAAGAGATTACAGAAAAAAAAATTTAATGGCCATCAGGAGCAAAAAAGTAGATAAAAATCACAGTCCTTAGTTCATGATTTTCTTAGTTCACTATCATTTTTTACCTATGCATAACTACCTTTTTCTTTAAAAAAAAAAAAAAAATAATGTATTGAACCTCAATGAACTAATCAAGTACTTGAACATTAAAAATTCAGTCTATTCATGTGCTTCTTTCCTGTTGTGTCACTTCAGCTTTCCCCAACCACTGTCTTTAGTTTTGTGTTTATTTTTCCCTTGCTTTTAAAAAATAATGTTATGGCATTCTACACATGTCTTAACATGAATGCATAACATAGTGATGTGC
This sequence comes from Bubalus kerabau, assembly GCF_029407905.1. Taxonomy (NCBI): domain Eukaryota; kingdom Metazoa; phylum Chordata; class Mammalia; order Artiodactyla; family Bovidae; genus Bubalus; species Bubalus kerabau. Next base: position 71,016,160 of record NC_073634.1, read on the forward strand.
TAGTAAGCTGGTTTTCTGAAAACATAATCACTTATTTATAGCATTTAAAAAAAATTTTTAATGATAAATTTTCTTAGCATGACTAATTTCAGGCTAACATGATACTACTAAATGTGGAGTTGGAAAGAAATGCATGCCATGAGCTCCTGTGAGCCAGTACAAGCCAGATTCAACTCACTCCTGGACAACATATCATCCTGTTTTTTGTTGTTATTGAATTGAACTATTATACTGTGGTATTGATTTTCATTTCCTTGAAAACTGAAGAGATTGAACAGTTCTTTGTGTGTTTATCAGCATATGTTTCTTCTTCTGTGAAATGTCTGTTCAGGTCTTTTTCCTATTTTAGTATTGAAATTGTCTTTTCTTACTGATTTATGGGCATTCTTTATATATTCTTGATAACCAATTCTTTGTCACAAATATGTGTTGCATTTATCTTTCAGTTTAGATTGTTTTTTAACTTTTTTAAAGGTGTATTGATGAATAGAGGCTCTTATATTAAAATTCAGTGTGATCTTTTAGTCTTATTTAAATAAATTTTCTAGAATTATGTAGTGAGATTTACTAGCTAATTGTTTTTCCTTGAAGCTCATGAACCAAAATGTATAAATGACCATAGCAATAAAATCTAACTTGATTTGCTTCAAGAATAAAACATTAAATTTCTGTCTTAAGTTATACTTTATGGAAGTTAAAGAGGGATTTAAGAAATTGGAAAGGAAAAAAGTAGAGGAGAAAATTTAAGTTAAAAACAGAAGTAAAAGCTGAAAAAGATGAAGGTAGAGAAGTTAAAAAAACAAAGCGGGTCAATAGAAGCAGTAGATGTTAGGTAAATTTTGACATAAATTTATGCTCTTTTGAGCTCCAATTGGATTAACTGCAACAGTCCATCAAGAAAGAAATTACTTTGTAGTCTAAGTGGCAGAAGCTAGAATAGGAAACTGTGGTCCCCTCTGCCTTCTGGTTTTCCCACTCTAGGCTCTCTGTCCCAGCCTCAGTAGTATAAAAGTATACAGTTTAAGAAAACTTTGCAGGGAAACATTTACTGCATAAGGCAGAATGTATGTCTGATGCCCTTGTTTTTCAAAGGGGACTTCAGAAGTTTATTTCAAACAGTTTTTAAATTATAAAAGTGACAGATACCGAGAAAATAAGACCAAAAAGATCACTTGTAGCCCTTACCCACTATATTTTAGTATATTCCTCTTTGTTGTTGTTTAGTCGCTCAGTCGTGTCCGACTCTTTTGCGACGCCATGTATTATAGCCCACCGGGCTCTTCTGTCCATGGGATTCTCCAGGCAAGAATACTGGAGTGTGTTGCCATTTGCTTCTCCAGGGGATCTTCTTGACCCAGGCATTGAGCCAGGTCTCCCTCATTGCAGGCAAATTCTTTATCGTCTGAGCCACCAGGAAAGCCCAGGGGAAGCCCAATATTCCTCTTAGGTTATCTTAACTATTTGTCTTTTCAGATATATATGCATCAGGACCAAGAGAACAACAGAAATTTAGCAAATTTTCTGCATAGTTATACTTAAGGATTGCTTCCTTTATTTCCTATCAAAGCAACAAGGCTGAGTCCACTGCTGTGGGTATACCTTGTAACAGAAAACAGGCTAAGGATTATGTACAAGTCCATGCTTGATAGCAGCAGACCTTTCGTTCCCACTCATGAGAGCATATTGGAATGCAGCTGAGAGTATTTTTGGAAATAAGCTTAAATTCTCCCTAGAAGAAAAAATCTATAACTTTGAATTATTTTAACAATAAATACTACCCTTGTGTTGCAGATTCACAGCTACAATGTCTTTGTATCTTATTTTGTATTGTAGTACAGAATTAAGGTTTTAAGTAATGTTCATCGCTTGTAACTAAAGTGTAAATTATAAAGATGCCAAGAAATGTTCCGGGTCCTCTGTGTCTTGTGAAGACCCTTGAATGAGGCATTTGGGCTAGAGTTCCACTGAAGTGTTCAGTCCCTGGGAAAAGTGATTCTGGAAAGATATCATACCCTCGACTACCATTCTCAACCCTTCCTTTCCCACCTTGCTGGGCTATGTGCTGTCAGCTCCAACCCCCAGAAAGGCATCAATTGAATTCCCAGCCCAAGGGTCTAATTAGGACCAAAGTTAATTTCCTGGGGCTTTTTTTCTAAATCTCCCCAAGTTTGAAGAGATAATACATTTTGAAAAGAATGGCTATTTAGTTTAAGCTTTTTTGTGTGGTTTTATTTGTTTTGTAGATTTTGAAGGTATGACCTTCCTTGAAACTGAGCAAGGAAAACCATTTGTGTCAGTATTCAGACATTTAAGGTTACAGTATATTATCAGTGATTTGGCCTCCGCAAGAATTATTGAACAAGATTCTCTAGTACCTTCAGGTAAGAACAGGATAAAATTGTGATTTTAAGTAAAATATTTCTGATTGTAATAGTAATATATATATCATAGAAAAATAATAATGAAGAAAATAGAAGTTATCCTTAATTCCAGCAAGGATTTTTATACCAAGCAGAATCATACCATGTAGATAATTTTCTGTGTTCACATTATATATTATGAGTATCTTCCCATATCTTTAAATACTCTTCAGAACATTTAAGTGGCTGTATAGTATTCTATAATGTGGGTGTTCTTTAATTTGCTTTACCAGTACACTGTTTTGGACTAGACTTTGACTTCTGAAGTGTTATTTAAAGGTCAACTTCTTTTTCTATTAATACTCCTTAAATTTGCTGTTTTCTTTTTCATATCCTAGTCTTAAACTTTATGTCAAAGCAAATGTAATATCTTTGCTAGTTATGACTTAAAACTTGTGAAACAATTACTGTTTTAATTTTCTAAGTTAAGTGTCTAGTGTTTGTGTAGGATTAAATTTAGTACTATATTCACATTTAAGAAATAGAAAGTAGCATTTGAAGATTTACTTGTAAATTTGTATAGATTTATCTGAAAATTATAATTTTTTGACACCTTAGTTTTTAACATAATTGTGTTTATAGATTTAAATTGTTGAAATCGGTACATTTATTTATAAGGGTATTCAATAGAAAACAAACTGAGAGTTAACATTTCTGGTAGTTAAAGTAATGCATTTTTTAATAAAATCACTCTAGGCAGGTTTATAGACAGTGCTTTTTTGTTAATTTTGTATAATTCATTTGTATTATATTTGTGTGGGTTGTGGGTCTGAGATTTGTTTGTTTGCTCAGTCACCACTTCATTTGAAGATCATGTGCCCCTTTAGTATAGCAGCTTTATACTAGTTTTAGTGTATATTATACACCAGACACTAGCAGTGTGTGACATTGGATGCCAGGGCTTATTCCATACTCCCACTCTAATCATACTTCTTTTAAGGCTCTCTCTAATGAATTTTTAAAGAGTTTAAAAAATAAAGTCTGTTTTAAAGTAGTTTAATTTAGGTGTGTCTGTGATGCAAGAGGATAAGCTTTATATTTTTGGAATGTAAGATGGGCATAAATATTTCTAGTCTGAAATATTTTGCTTTAATATAAAATCGAAAAGAATTTAGATCCCAAATTTCTGACCAGATTTCATCCAAGATTTTTTCTGACTTAAAATTAAAATAGAGGGCACTTTTTTCATTTTAAAATATAAATGGACAAATAGTTTTTCCTGTATATCCGAATAAATTATCATTTCAAAAGCAGGGTATAACTAAAATTAAATCCCATGCTGTTTGTGAGAGGGCAAAAAGTGGCCACATAGCTCACATCTTCAAGATACCTTGGTATATGCTCTCAATAGGAATGTATCCTAGATTTGAAATAAGTGAAAATAGTTTGTTATTTAGCTAAAATTCGCTGATCATTTTTCAGAAATAGTGCCAAATGTGTTAACATTATTCAGTTGTATGTTCAGTAATCTGGGAAATTTTAATATATACATTTTTTATCATCATTAGGTCAGAATTAAATTCAAATGGAGATTAAATGAGAAAAAAATTAAAATTTTAATAGAAAATGAAGTCACTCAGTCGTGTCTGACTCTTTGCAAACCCACGGACTGACTATAACCTACCAGGCTCCTCCGTCCATGGGATTTTCCAGGCAAGAATACTGGAGTGCGTTGCCATTTCCTTCTCCAGGAGATCTTCCTGACCCAGGGACTGAACCTGGGTCCTCCCGCATTGTAGGCAGATGCTTTACCGTCTGAGCCACCTGTTAATTCCAAATTAAATCCAGACTTTGTGTAAAAACATGGTAGTATTTTAGGATTTAACTGTGTTGAGCGCGGTTGAATTCCATTATTTCATAGAATTAGATTTGTTGTGTTCATTCGTTCAGTTGTGTCAAACTCTTTGTGACAACATGGACGGCAGCACACCAGGATTCCCTGTCCTTCACCATCTCCTGGAGTTTATTCAAGTTCATGTCCATTGACTTGGTGACGCTATCTAACCATCTCATCCTCTGCCACCCCCTTCTCCTTTTGCCTTCAATGTTTCCCAGCATCAGGATCTTCCAGTGAGTAGACCCCTTGCATCAGGTGGCCAAAGTATTGCAGCTTCAGCTTCAGCATCAGTCCTTCTAATGAGTATTCAGAGTTGATTTCCTTTAGGACTGACTGGTTTGATCTCCTTGCAGTCCAAGGAGCTCTCAGGAGCCTTTTCCAGTACCACAATTGAAAGCATGAGTTCTTTTGTGCTCACCCTTTTTAGTGGTCCAGCTCCTTAGATTTACCTTAGGTGAGGTCATTAAGTCTGTTTTGTTCTATACTCTCATTGTCTTGCTTCCCTCCCCATTGATACCTCTGACCTATCTTGTTACCATCTTTCCCAGACCTTTCTCTTTATGTCCTCTCCTATATTCCCTCCATTTTATTTAGCTCTCTCAGAAGAGAGTATTTTCCCTCTGTGGAAGACTTTCTCTCAACACATCCTGCTAATAAAGGGTTAGGAGGCCAGATAGTCATCGGCCCAGCCACCTCAGTGCCCTTTCTAAATCCTTGTTGCATGTGATCCAGCTCATACTCTCTTCTTTCTCTTCTGACCCCCAGTCTTTTCTTTCACATTCATTTAAATGTGAAATGAATTCTCCACCCTTCTTCGGTAATGTAATGTGTCCATATTATCATTACATTTACTAGCCTCTGAGTAATTTGACCTTAACTCCTGTAACATTTATCTGCTGATCATTAAGCCCTTGCTACATTTGAATCTTTCTGTAACCCCAAATTTCTCAGCATCAGAAATCCAGTAGTTTGCAGGCTATAAATAACCTTCTAGATGGTTCATAGTCTCATTCCTCTTACACTGTTATTTGATTTCCAGTCCATTTTAAACTCCATTTTCTGCCGGTCTTTCAAGCCTCCTGCTTTTTTCTTCCTTTCAGATCTGGATTTCATATTAGATCATCTGAACCGCTCTCTCTCACAGTTGCCTTCAACTTTCTGTCCTACTTTACAAAATTCTGAAACTAAACTAAACCTTCTTTGTTCTAATACCCTCTACTTTGTGCTGAGTACTGCTCCAGAACATTCTATAACTTTTGTATTGGTGCCACTGCAAACTCATATTTCATTGCTAAGCTTGTACCTTGGGACTCCTTATATCACTTTTACTTGGTCACTGTTTTTAATTTGCTTCAGCAATCGTTTATCAAACCTCTTCCCCTCTGTTCAAGCTTCCTCTCCAGTCACCTCACTATCAGTGGGTGGTGGTGGTTTAGTCGCTAAGTCGTGTCTGACTCTTGTGATCCTGTGGACTGTAGCCTGCCAGGCTCCTCTGTCCATGGGATTCTCCAGGCAAGAATACTGGAGTGGGTTGCCATTTCCTTCTCCAGGGGATCTTGTCGACCCAGGAATCAAGCCTGTGTCTCCTGCATCACAGGCAGATTCTTTACCGACTGAGTTACTAGGAGAAGCCCATGGGAACTCTGTTGTTTTTTATATAAATTCAAGATAATCAGGCAAAGATTTATTCAGATTCCTAGTTTACTCACCTCTCCTTCCTGTCCTGTCCCAGAGGTTGAGGTGCTCCCTTTCTCTTCAGGCCAACTTCCTTCTGTGTTCATAATCTATAAATTTATGCTATCATTTTATAATATGTATCTTCAGCCCTTCCTGTTCTCCCTCAGCTTATAAATATGGTCAAACCTCTCATTAACAAAACAAAAATCCCTCCACTCCCATCTGGACCCTGAGTCCCCTTCATGGTAACTATTCCTCTGCCTTAAAATCACCTTCTTCAGAGTAGTCTATAGTTGCTGTCTTCATCTTCTTACCTTTCAGACTTTTCTCAACCCACTACAATCTGTCTTTTGCCCCCATTATTTTACTAAAACTTTCTAGCAAAAGTTAGGATTGTCCTGTTTTTAAAATCTAGTGATCTTATGTTAGTCCTATTTTAACTTCCCTAGCATTTTATATCATGGTTTGTTAGTTTTTTCTTTAATTCTGTACAGTACTAACTTAGTTTACAAATACTATACTCTTCTGATTCTTTCCCTGTCCCTCTGACCATTCATTTTCTTGTGTAAGTTTCTCTTACTCTGCCTACCTCTTAACCTCCTAAGGGTGCCCTTGGCTCATTGATCTTTTCCTTCTACATAGTGTCCCCAAATGATTTCCTTCATTCCTATGATTTATTGAGAGAATACAGTTCTGACCTCTTCCCTGAGTTTCATACTTAGATATCCAACTGATAGCGTGCCATCTATAAATTGCTTCAGTTCATCTATTCAAAAAAAATACTTAATCTTTCCCCTCCAGTCCTAGTCCCTGCATTCTTTTTTCTTCCTATATTTGCTTATCAGTCATCAACATTAATAACTTGCCCAGCCTCACAAAAATGGCAGAATCCTGAAAGTCATCCTATTCCTCCTCAAACTCTTTTCTTCCACATCCATTTACCATGTCCTGTATATTTTTTTCTTAGATAATTCTCAAACCTTTTTTTTTTTTTTACCTGCTACCACTTCCTTGTTAAGGCATCATTATCTCTTGCTAGGTTACTCTAGTATAGAATATATCTGTGGCCCTCTTGGGCCATATGTTTTTCATCTTTTTCTCTTAGGTACTTGATAGGTAGTAGACACTCAGTTTGTGTAAACTAAAATTGTGTCCTAAAACATACTTTAACAATTATCGTCTCTACCTTACAAAAATATTAAAAGTTTCCCCATTATACCCACAACAGTAATTCTTGACATTAAAAAGTTACAAGGATACCCATAAGGGAATAAATCTACTGCATTTACTCTATCAAATAAGTTTAGATTCTAATTCCTAACCTAAGAACTATAAAGGGGAGAAGAAAAAGTGTGTAAATTCTTTAGTGTCCCAGTAATATGCCAGATTATGCATTTAATGTCTATTATGTAACATAATCTTTAAAATTATCAAGGTAATTGTTCCCGTTTTATACATGAAATATTACTATCCTGTCACACAGCTAGTTAGAAGCAGAGCTCAAATGCCACCCCAAGTCTTTCCTGTTCTAAAGTCCCCCGGTGCCCCCCTTTTTTTTTTAAACTGCATCTTGTGTGTGTGTTAGTTGCTTAGCCTGAGTAAGCATGTGTTGGACTCTTTGTGACCTCGTGGACTCTTTGTGACCTGTCAGGCTCTTCTGTCCTTGGAATTCTGCAGGCAAGAATACTGGAGTGGGTTGCCTTTCCTTCTGCAGGAGATCTTCCTGACCCAGGGGTCGAACCCAGGTCTCCTACATTGCAGGCATATTCTTTACCATCTGAGCTATAGGGAAGTCCCCAACTGCAACTTACTGATTACTTAAAAGAATTCCACTGTGTTTAATCTCTTTAAAGTTGCATATCCAATTGTATAAACAAGCAGTAATTTTGAATCACCATTTTTTCAAGTATGTTTAATTTGGCTCTTGATAACAAAGTAGTGAAATAGATTTATTCCCTTACGGGTATCCTTGTAACTTTTTAATGTCAAGAATTACTGTTGTGGATATAATGGGGAAATTTTTAATATTTTTGTAAGGTAGAGATGATAATTGTTAAAGTATGAATTTTATGAAAATAAGTTGCTTAAAATGGAAAGATATAATACAGAAATTCATATAATTAGTTTTATTGAAAAATACTGTACTCAGTAAGTTAAATTGTCATCTTTTGGAACTAGATTTTTAGATTAATATACAAGAAGATCTTTGAGCTGAACTACTCCATTTGTATACTAATATACCTAGATGCTCTGTATAAGATATTCTTACTTATCCAGATAGGAGTTTTTATTATGTAGACTTTTTCCTTCACCTTCATGATCTAATTCTGACAATGTGCTTCATATAACAGTTCAACCTATAGGCTGTTTTTTGCTATAAGCTTTACTGGTTGTGAGTAGATTTTTGTATGTTGTATATACCTGAATATCAGTTCAGTCGCTCGTTTGTGTTTGACTCTTTGCAACCCAGTGGACTGCAGCACGCTAGGCTTCCTTGTCCATCAGCAACTCCCAGAGCCTACTCAAACTCATGTCCATCGCATCGGTGATGCCATCCAACTATCTCATCCTCTGTCGTCCCCTTCTCCTCCCGCCTTCAATCTTTCCCAGCATCAGGGTCTTTTCAAATGAGTCAGTTCTTCACATCAGGTGGCCAAAGTTTCAGCTTCAGCATCAGTCCTTCCATATTCATTCAGGACTGATTGAATATTCATTCAGGACTGATTTCCTTTAGGATGGACTAGTTGGATCTCCTTGCTGTCCACGGGACTCTGAAGAGTCTCAAGACTCTCTTCTCCAACACCACAGTTCAAAAGCATCAATTCTTCAGCACTCAGCTTTCTTCATAGTCCAACTCTTACATCCATACATGACTACTGGAAAAACCATAGCTTTGGCTAGACAGACCTTTGTTAGCAAAGTAATGTCTTTGCTTTTTAATATGCTAAGTTGGTCATTTATTTTCTTCCAAGGACCAAGCATCTTTTCATTTCATGGCTGCAGTCACCATCTACAGTGATTTTGGAGCCCAAAAATATAGTCTCACTGTTTCCATTGTTTCCCCATCTATTTGCCATAAAGTGATGGGACCGGAAGCCATGATCTTAGTTTTCTGAATGTTGAGCTTTAAGCCATCTTTTACACTCTCTTTCACTTTCATCAAGAGGCTCATTAGTTCTTCAGTTTCTGCCATAAGGGTGGTGTCATCTGCATATCTGAGGTTATTGATATTTCTCCTGGAAATCTTGATTCCAGCTTGTGCTTCATCCAGCCCGGCATTTCTCATGATGTATTCTGCATGTAAGTCGAATAATCAGGGTGACAATATACAGCCTTGATGTACTCCTTTTCTGATTTGGAGCCAGTCTATTGTTCCATGTCCAGTGCTAACTGTTGCTTCTTGACCTGCATACAGATTTCTCAGGAAATACCTGAATATACACTTTTTCATTTAAGCAATAAAATACTAGGCAAGCTAGGGGTGTATCTTATTTTTCTGTTTGTTTTTTAAAGTTTTGTAAATAAGACATTTAGATTTTCAAATAGTTTGCTTTTGGAGACCTCCTTCCCCATATCCTTTGTATAAAACAAGAGAAATTATCTAAATAAATTCATTCTGACGTACATTTTCTATTAGAAAAGTACTGTGTTTACATTTAAGACTGTTATCAATTAGATCTGCAACTGCTGATTGATAGTGCTATCCAGTGCCACCTTGACATGCCCATTCTGAGTTTGTTTTGGATTTTGGTCTGATAAAGTTTTAAAAAGTGATTGAACTTGTTTTCACTAAGTGGAAGTTTCTTGAAGGCACTTTTACAGAATCTTTCCACTGAACACTAACTGCCAAAAAGGATTCTGGCAAACTCGACCTTTTGGAGATATGTCTGCATATAATCATATTAAAAGCTCTACATAAAGGAAATTGTTTCACTTTTCATCCTATGTTTTTCAGTCTTGTTTTTTTTTAGGGATTTCTCCTTATATATCAGTTGTCAGCACTGCATTCGAATGAGTGGTTCTGTTGACTTATTTGAGGCTGATGCTATTGGGTGAACTACCAGTGACTGAAAAGATTTCTAGTTTGACTTTTTACTTTTAGATTAAGACAAGAAAGGAGGGACAAAAATATGTACACACATTTTTAACTTGTTAAAAATGCTTTTAGGAAATTGCATGGCACAACCAAAAAAAAAAAAAAAAATGTTTTTTAGTTTCAAAAGAGATTATTAAAAGTTGTTGAAACTAAGTTTTAAATTATTTTCATGGGATATAGCTTATATGATATTTGTGAATGTGAATGTATAACATTTTCATTACATTTTTATAAGTGAATCATGAAAAGCCACATTCTATCTCTAGATCAGTGAATTTCAAACTATAGGCATAACCTGAAGGCAATGGCACCCCACTCCAGTACTCTTGCCTGGAAAATCCCATGGATGGAGGAGCCTGATGGGCTGCGGTCCTGGTGGGCTGGGTCGCGAAGAGTTGGACGTGACTGAGCGACTTCTCTTTCACTTTTCACTTTAATGCATTGGAGAAGGACATGGCAACCCACTCCAGTGTTCTTGCCTGGAGAATCCCAGGGACGGGGGAGCCTGGTGGGCTGACGTCTATGGGGTCGCACAGAGTCGGACACGACTGAAGTGATTTAGCAGTACCAGTCGTGAGTTGAGAAATCATTTTAATGGGAAGGGATCAGCTGTTTTTTAAAAAAATAAAATACAGTAAAACAAAACTTTAAATCCAAATACATTGCAAGTAAGATTGAATATGTTTGTAGATATACTGAGTCACATGAGCTTTGCTGTTAGTCTTTACCTACTAAAGATGAATTGTTTGTCACCTAGATATTTAGCAGTTATTTAGCAACAATATTATTTTGAGGAAAGAAACACTCAAAAGTATATTTATGGAGGATTTTAAGAAAGGACACTAATAAATCTGTGCAAATCATCTGGATACCTTTATTAGGTAGAGAATTATGAAGTGAAAATCCAGATTTTAATTGCACTAGGGTTTCACCCCCTGCCTTTTGGTAGAGATAGACAAATCACTTAACTTAAAAATTAGAAAAACTGTCCTTTTAGTTGGGAATAAATAAAAACAAAAAAATAAATATGGTGCTAAGCCATTTCTACTTAGGTTTTTAATAAGTCCATGTTTTTACATAAAATATTTAAAATCTCAGCTTCCAAAGTCTCATTTTGTAGAAAAGGTAATACGCTTATTACTGAAGGAAAACATCTATTACATTTACAGTAATTTTAATTATAATAGTTATCTAAACCAGATGGTGACTGCAGCCATGAAATTAAAAGACGCTTACTCCTTGGAAGGAAAGTTATGACCAACCTAGATAGCATATTGAAAAGCAGAGACATTACTTTGCTAACAAAGGTCCATCTAGTCAAGGCTATGGTTTTTCCTGTGGTCATATATGGATGTGAGAGTTGGACTGTGAAGAAAGCTGAACGCCGAAGAATTGATGCTTTTGAACTGTGGTGTTGGAGAAGACTCTTGAGAGTCCCTTGGACTGCAAGGAGATCCAACCAGTCCATTCTGAAGGAGATCAGCCCTGGAATTTCTTTGGAAGGAATGATGCTAAAGCTGAAACTCCAGTACTTTGGCCACCTCATGCGAAGAGTTGACTCATTGGAAAAGACTCTGATGCTGGGAGGGATTGGGGGCAGGAGGAGAAGGGGACGACAGAGGATGAGATGGCTGGATGGCATCACTGACTCGATGGACATGAGTTTGGGTGAGCTCCGGGAGTTGGTGATGGACAGGGAGGCCTGGCGTGCTGTGATTCATGGGGTCGCAAAGAGTCGGACACGACTGAGCGACTGAACTGAACTGAATGTGTCAGAATTATTTATTGAGTGTGCTTGATTCATGTAATAATTCAGAAATGATTTACTTCTCATTATTTAGTTGCTTTTAGATAATTCCATACACGAACATTCCATTATTCAGTTTTCTATTAAAGGTTTTGTAAACACTGAAAATAATACTTTTGGTATGTTTCTCACATGAAAATTAGTATGAGCTATGAAAAGAAAACCATTAAATGTAAGAATATACTTTTAAATAAAGATTTAAATATATGTGATTAAAGTAGAGTCCTAAGGCGAAGGAAGATAACATTTACCATCATGAATCCATCAGTTCAGTTCAATTCAGTTCAGTTCATCAGTTGTGTCCGACTCTTTGCGACACCAGGAATCACAGCACGCCAGGCCTCCCTGTCCATCACCAGCTCCCGGAGTTCGCTCAAACTCATGTCCATAGAGTTGGTGATACCATCCAGCCATCTCATCCTCTGTCGTCCCCTTCTCCTCCTGCCCCCAATCCCTCCCAGCATCTCCTTGCAGTCCAAGGGATTCTCAAGAGTCGTCTACAGCACCACAGTTCAAAAGCATCAATTCTTCAGCGCTCAGCTTTCTTCACAGTCCAACTCTCACATCCATACATGACCACTTGAAAAACCATAGCCTTGACTAGACAGACCTTTGTTGGCAAAGTAATGTCTCTGCTTTTGAATATGCTATCTAGGTTGGTCATAACTTTCCTTCCAAGGGGTAAGAGTCTTAATTTCATGGCTGCAATCACCATATGCAATGATTTTTGAGCCCAAAAAAATAAAGTCTGACACTGTTTCCACTGTTTCCCCATCTGTTTCCCATGAAGTGATGGGACCAGATGCCATGATCTTCATTTTCTGAATGTTGAGCTTTAAGCCAACTGTTTCACTCTCCTCTTCCACTTTCATCAAGAGGCTTTTTAGTTCCTCTTCACTTTCTGCCATAAGGGTGGTGTCATCTGCATATCTGAGGTGATTGATATTTCTCCCGGCAATCTTGATTCCAGCTTTTGCTTCTTCCAGCCCAGCGTTTCTCATGCTGTACTCTGCATATAAGTTAAATAAGCAGGGTGACAATATACAGCCTTGACATACTCCTTTTCCTATTTGGAGCCAATCTTGTTGTTCCATGTCCAGTTCTAACTGTTGCTTCCTGACCTGCATATAGGTTTCTCAAGAGGCAGGTCAGGTGGTCTGGTATTCCCATCTCTTTCAGAATTTTCCACAGTTTATTGTGATCCACACAGTCAAAGGCTTTGGCATAGTCAATAAAGCAGAAATAGATGCTTTTCTAGAACTCTCTTGCTTTTTCGATGATCCAGCAGATGTTGGCAATTTGATCTCTGGTTCCTCTGCCTTTTCTAAAACTAGCTTGAACATCTGGAAGTTAATGGTTCACGTATTGCTGAAGCCTGGCTTAGAGAATTTTCAGCATTACTTTACTAGCGTGTGAGATGAGTGCAATTTGTTGTAGCATATTTGAAAATATAAATTACCAGCTTTACTTATTGCCATTTTAAATTTGAATTTTAATATGGTAAAAATTTTATCAATGTATTAAAATTTTAAATCCTTTGTTTTTCCATATTTCTTATTATTATTTTATTTGTTTTTACATTTTAGAATGGCTATCTTCTGTGTATAAACAGCAGTGGCTGGCTATGCTCCGAGCAGAACAAGACAGTGAGGTGGGGTAAGTATAGTGTATTGTGTGTTGTTGGGGTCCTTTAATGAACTGGAACCTGGTGGTCTGGAGTTGGCAATAAGAAAGTAAAAGAGAGAGAGTAAGAGGCTGATATTCCTTGGTTTACTCAGAAAACTGATAAAGCCTTTGACACAGGGCTTGCACTGCTTCTTGTAGGCACTGGACGCCCTCTCGAGGGGGTAAAAGCACAGTGTGCCTTCTCGAGAAGGTCTTAGAAGCCCGGGCAAGAAAGTGAGCTCAGCGGGCTTCTGCGCTCCAAAGAATTAGCCTGAGAGAGAGAGAAAGGAAGAGAGTAAAAGAAAAACACGGGGACCCAAGCTCTGATGGAGCAAAGGTGTTTTATTCAAAATAGTGTGGGTATATATACTGTCTTAAGAGGTAGCTATTTTCAGCAAAGATAAAAATCAAAAGTCCAGACTTACAAATTATCATAAGGCAATCCATATCAAAGAGAGAGGGTTGTAAATAATCACTTTTACCTTATGGTTCATAAAAAGGAAGAGGGTCGTAAATAGTTACTTATCACCGTATGGAAAAACTAATGAAGGAAATGCATGCATTCCTCAGCCCCGGGAGCGGTTTGCCAACTCCTCTTAATTCCTAAATATTCAGGAATTAGTAAGGGACAGAGGATTCATGACAGATCCAAAACAGCACACAGGAAGCCTCCTGTTAAATGCTTCCTGACAGTGTTTGTGTGTGTTAGTCACTCAGTTGTGTCTGACTCCTTGTGACACTATGGACTGTAGCCTGCCAGGCTCCTCTGTCCATGAAATTCTCCAGGCAAAAATACTGGAGTGGGGTAGCCATTCCCTTCTCCGGGGGATCTTCCCAACCCAGAGATGGAACTCACATTGCAGGCAGATTCTTTACTGTCTGAGCCACCAGGGAAGCCCCCATGGTACATCATAGCATTTTTTATTTAAAAAAAAAAAAAAATTTTTTTTATACTGAATTTAGTTGATTTTATAATATTGTGTTAGTTTTAGGTGTACATCAAAAAGATTCAGTTATATATATATATATATACAGATTATTTTCCATCATAATCTATTACAAGATGTTGAATATAGTTCCCTGGGCTCTATAATAAATCCTTGTTGCTTATCTGTTTTATATATAGTTGTTTGTATCTGTTAATCTCATACTCGTAATTTATCCCTACCTGTGTTCCCCCCCAGCCTTTCCCCTTTGGTAACCATAAGTTTGTTTTCTATGCCTGTGAATCTGATTCTGTTTTATAAGTAAGTTTGTTGGGTATTTTTGTATAGATTCATTTTTATTATTTTTTAGATTCCACATATAAGTGATATCATATGATAATTTGTCTTTGACTTACCTCACATAGTACAGTGTTCTCTAGATCCATCCATGTTGCTGCAGATGGCATTATTTCATTCTTTTTTATGGCTGAGTAATAGTCCACTTTATAAATTTGTGTGTGTGTACACCACATCTTTCTAAGACAATCATCTGTTGATGGGCACTTGGGTTACTTGGATGTCTTGGCTACTGTAAATAGTGCTAGGGTGCATGTATCCTTTTGAATTAGAGTTTTCATCATTTGGGGATATATGCCTGGGAATGGCACTGCTGGATCATATGGTGTCTCTAATCTAGTTTTTTAAGGAACCTCCGCACCATTTTTTCATAGCAGCTGCATCAATTTGCATTCCCACTAACAGTGTAGGAAAATTCCCTTTTCTCTATACCCTCTCCAGATTTATTATTTATGGTCTTTTTTATGATGGCCATTCTAACTGGTATGAGAGCATACCTCATTGTAGTTTTGATTTGTATTTCTCTAATAATTAGCAATATTGAGCATCATTTCACATGCCCATTGGCCGTCTGTATTTCTTCCTTAGATAATTGTCTATTTTGGTCTTCTGCCCACTTTTTGATTGGGTTGTTCATTTTTTTTTTGAGTTGTATGAGCTGTTTGTATGTATTGGATATTAACATTCCTTGAAAGTCACATCATTTGAAAGTATTTTTTCCCATTCAGTCAGTTGTCTTTTCATTTTGTTTATGGTTTCCTTTGTTGTGCAAAAGCTTTTAACTTTGATTAGGTCCCATTTGTTCATTTTTGCTTTCATTTCTTTTGCCATGGGAGACTGATCTAAAAAAATATTGCTTGGGTTATATCTGAGAGTGTTTTCCCTGTTCTTTTCTAGGAGTTTTATGCTATCATGTCTTTATACTTAGGTATATAAACTATTTTTTTTTGGTATATAGTGTGAGGAAGTGTTCATATTTCATTGATTTACATGTAACTGTCCAGCTTTCCCAACACCACTTGTTGAAGAGACTATCTTTTCCCCTTTGTATATTATTGCCTCCATTATTGTAGATTAATTGATGATAGGTGTGTGGATTTTGCTATGAATTTTTAAATGGACTCATGTTGAAAAAACAGTAACAGTATTAAAATCAAGAGCTGTTAGAGAAAAGATAATGTAATCAACGTTTATTCTTATATTTCTTTAACTGTCAGTATTATAAATATTTATCTTTCTGGTCACTTAGTATAATGGGGCATTTGCATTGTCATTTGTTTTATTAGTAAAATTGAATAATTTATGCATTTTGTCTCAGTGTTATGGTTTTCTTTTAACCTAATTGAAATGTTACTTGGAATAATGCTTTCATAAAGCATGATCTTCATATATATGTATAGGTAAAGCTGATTTTCTTATTTGTGGTAATATTGTCAAATTTTACTAATGTAATAGGTTTTTTGAAGACTTGAATCTAAGGTGAATTAACTCATGTAGATATACGTGCCTTCGTCAAAAGCACATGACCCCTCTACAAAATATTTCTGTACTGTCTTCATTTTAAGAGGAAGCATATTATCTGTTCTTTCAGTGTGTAGTGCTCTGCAGTTCACAGAAGTACTTCCACATTTATTGTTTGATCTTTATACTAGCTCCTTGGTATAGGCAGTATGAAGAAACAATCCACCTATAAGTTTATAGAAGGGCTTTACATTTAAATTTTTTCCTGCCCCAGTCTCTTTTAATTTATTTTTATATACCAGAAAACTTACTAAAATAATAGTCTAGTATGTTTATATCTAAACAGTATGTGAAAGGGTTCTATAAACTCATGATAATGATTATAAGATTGTTATCCAGGGTTCTTAGTTTCTGTTTACTTATAATTTATATCTCATCTTCTCCCAGATATATTCACAGCATACTTACTTTGCAGAAATTAGTAAGATAGTTGAAATAGGAATAAGAAAAATCCCTCCAAAAAATGAAAGTAAATTATTTATTGGAATTCAGATGTGAAGACTTTTTTAATGTATGAAATATTTTATAAACCATCCTACCTACTTCTTTTGTATATTCAATTTTTATATGATGAATGTTCTTTTCTTTTTTTTTCAAGATTTTCCTCATGTATACCCGTTTTGAGTTTATAATATAGAGTCTTACCTAAGAGTCTGAGCTAGAATAAGTGGTTTTCTTGCCCTCAGAAATATATGGCTATATTGCCCCTAATGAAGCACTCTATTCCACACATGCTGAGCATCTTCTTGCTAGTGCAGGGCCAGTAAAATGAGAAGGACAGTGTACTTCCTGGACTCTAGGTTATAATCTAATAAAGTCTCCCTCCAGGGTTCTCCTCTTCCAAATTCTTTTCCACATTGCCAACAGGATTATCTTCCTATGTAGAAATATATTTTCACTTCCCTGCTTAAATAGGACCAGGGACATTTGAGGTTAGTTAGGGATTATTGCTTCATGTGTGATAAATCTGTGTCAATATTATTTGAAAGTTCTTATCTTTAAGAAGTACATACTGAACTATTTACAGATTAAAGGATATGGTATCTGGAGGATCAGCCTCAGAAATAGATAGTTGGGAGGAGTGTGGGAAGAAGTGGGTTGAGAGTAAAACTAAAACAAAATGACTGAACCTAGATGGTAAAAAAAAAATCGGCTCATTATGCTGTTTACTTTTACAGGTTTTAAATTTTTCATAAGAAAAAATTTTAAAGTAACAGAAAAAATACATGGGAACTCTCTCATCTTAAAACTCCATTAGTGTAGCAGCAGGGGCAGCCCTTCAGCAGTCTGTCCCAAATGCCTTTTGCTTCGTCTCTCACTCTCGTTTTAGGTTCTGCCTGCACTACTTTCTTCAGACATTTGGTATCCTTTCATGCTCTGGTCCTTTTCTACCTGCTGTTCTTCTGCCTGGAATGGCCTTCTGCGTAGAGGTCATCCCTGACCTCTACCTCAAGAAACTCCCTCTCAGGCACAAATAATACTTCCCTCCATGATGATCCCACTCTAACCCCAGGCAATAAACCTGTGCCTTCTTCATGCTCTTAAAATTAGTTCTCTCCACATTATTATATTATTACTTAAGTCTAGCTCCCTACTAGACTGGGCTCTTGGATGTCATGGGCATGTTTTATTTTATCTACATTTAATTAATTTTTATTTGTTGTATTTGTTTCAGTATATTTGTGAGATGATGATAGCCCCAGTATCTTGGTACTTAATAAATGCTATATATGAATGAAGATATTATATTACTTTTATCATTTGGAATTCTAAGCTAGTAATAATGTCATTTTATTATTTCATACTGAAATAACAGTTTCTCTTAGTTGATTATGGCTTTTAAAGGGCCAAGTAAAGATTAATTGATAAAGTTCTACAGCAGTTTCCTGTTAAATGCTGAACTTGGTTTTCTTAAAAAATGGGTTGTGTGTGAAACAATAATAATAGATGATACCAAGTTGCATCTTATATATTTTATTTAATAGTTAGACTTTAAGTATTTTTCTTTCTTAGTAAGCAGAATTTCTCATAGATTTTCCCCCACCTCTTCTCTGGTTTTACCCTGCTCTTGTAAAAGTGTTCTAGAAGTCAAGGCAATAAGTAAAACGCTAAAGATTTAAAATTTTTTTATTTAGCAAAGGTAATGGGCTAGATGTAATCCCTGCATTTTGATCTTCATCCATACCACAAAATTTTGAATCTAGTAGCAATTTTTTCCTGTTGATTTGAACTCACAATTATTTTTCAATTATTAGTTGCTTATTTTCTATGAGATTTCATGTTTTATGTATATTTCTAGGCCTCAAGAAATTAATAAAGAAGAACTAGAGGGAAATAGCATGAGGTGTGGTAGAAAGCTTGCCAAAGATGGTGAAGTAAGTATGGGTTGTAACTCAATTGTATAGTCTTATACAAATTGTTATACTGTTAGTGCAAAATATGCTTTCAGTAACGGTCATGATACATGTTATCATGTCATAATGATAAATTATGACATAGTCATAAATGCTCAGAAGAGCATTTTTTTGTGTTTTAGTTTCTGTAGCATGATCTCCTGGGCAAGGAGTTACATGCTCAATGGTGACTAATTTGTCAGCTTTTCATGAGACTGTTCAACCTCTGGAGTCTAGATAAGAGATATGAGAAGATCCCTCAGTAATCCAGAAATTAAGATAAATAAGTTAATCCTATTAATATCTTAATATCTTTAATGAAAGCCATTACATAATCTTAAGAGTGATTCTGTTTTATAGTTACAACCCTAGATGAAAGACATTCAAACCTTTTGATTTGATTGCCATCCACATTAAGAAGTGTTTTTCATTACCACCCAGTGCAAATGCTTATAAGGGAAACAAAAGTATTACAAAACGGTGCTTACAGCTGCTGTGTCCCAAGCTTTGTTTCTACTTAATTTATTTTTAAAAATGAGTGTGACTCATTAAATTGATTTTACAGCCATTAAGGAGACATGAATTACATTTTTTAAAAAAACTCTACCCTAATTGTAATTTTTATCTTAAAAAAAAAAATCAGCCTAATTTTTTTGTTTGTTTTTCTTTTTTTTATTATTTTTTTTTAACTTTTTATTTCTATGTGTTCCCCATCCTTAACCACCCCCCTCCCACCTCCCTCCCCATCCCATCCCTCAGGGTCATCCCAGTGCACCAGCCCTGAGCACCCTGTCTCATGCATCAAACCTGGACTGGAGATGTATATTATCATATGTGAAACAGATTGCCAGCCTAATTTAGATAACAATTTGGTTATTTTTCTCCCAGATTTTCCCTCATTTTAAGTTTTGAAAGGTTTATTATTTTATGTTTGTGTTAACAGTTGTGATAAATGATCAGAATATGAATGAGAAATAGCGTCTTCTTTATTCCTTAGTCATCCTAGTTGCTGCTCCCAGACCTTGTTCCACCCTCGTCATAGTTGAATGATATCTCCTTTGACAAGTATACTTCACCACTCACTACTCTGACTATGGCCATCACTCCCTGGGCTCACTGGTTTGCTTTCTCCCTACTCTTCTTAGCAGTCTCAGTGGTTTTAGTATCTTTTCCTGAACCTTCCTTCCCTCTGTGATCTTGTGCACCACTCTATCTCAGTACCCATTTCCTGTAAGCATATCCTCCGTTTTTGTATGCCTGATTCATACACCCCCTTCAAAATCTCCATTTTAAGCACACTGTTTGCAGAATGTATCTTTGTAGCGCTCTCCCTCTCCTATTTGACCTCCCAACATCTTTCTAACCCCACTGGAATGTACATTACATTGCTCTTACTTTTTCCCTTTACCTTCTCACCACATCCCTACTTCTTTCTTTACTTGACTTAAATTTTATGTTACGTCTTGAAATTGGTCCCTGGCTTATACTCTTAATTTCTCTTTTCCCTTTTTCACTCTGTCAAATTCACCTGGCTAGTCCTCAGTTTTTGTTAAATCCCTCCTTTCCATGCTCTCCATGCCAATTATTGTTGTTTAGTCGCTGTCATGTCTGACTCATTTGAGACCCCATGGACTAAAGCCTGCTAAGTTCTTCTATCCATGGGATTTCCCAGGCAAGAATATTGGAGTGGCTGATTCCCATTGAGCTGCCAGGGAAACCCCTGCTTTCCATGCCTGCTTCCATACAAATGAATTCAACTAAGGAAAAACACCAAATATGCCCCAGCAGGTTTTGTTTGTAAATGTAGACTTCAAGCAGGTCTTTAATGCTGTGTGATCCTTGCGTCTCCCTAGCGAACTTACCCTCCCACGCTTGGAGTAACTCTCATACCTTCTCAAGGGCAGTGCTGCCACCCTTATTCTTATATCCAGTTGCGTTCCTTCTTTCTTTATTCAGAAAGTAAAGGCAATAGGAAGAGAATCTGTGCATCTTCTACCAACAGTACTACCAGTCTATCTGCATCTTAGCCATGTATTGTACTTTTATCAGAATGGATGAACTGTCTGTTTCTGTCCTAGTCCATCCCCTTCTCCTGTAACGACCCCATCCCTTCTCACATATTCAGAAGGTTTGTTCATACAGTCATCACCTCCCTCTCTTGCATCGTCAGTTTTCTCTTCTGGATCATTCTGATTTAGCATATAACATGCTACAGCATCACCCATCTTAAACCATTCCCTGACCCACATTCCACTCTAGCTCCCACTCCATTTCCCTGTACCATTTTTAAGCAAAACTCATTGAAAAAAGTTGCCTGTCTCCATTCCAATTCATTTACTCCAATAAACTCAAGTGAAACTGCCATGCCACTATCACCACTGATTCCTGCATTACCAAATCAAGTAGTTTTTAGTCTTCTGAAAGTTCTTGGCAGCGTGACCCATCTGCTCACTCACTCCTTGGAGATTTTCTCTGTGACTTCCAGGAGAGCACACTGTGCTCGTTTTCTTTCTACTTAATTGGCTGCTTCCTTTAAGTCTTTGCTAGATCCATCTCTTTCTCAACACATATTGATATGACTGGAGGATCAGTACTTGGACTTCTTCCTTGTCTTTGCTCTTTGGCTGGCTACTAAGTGATCTCTAGTCTTATGACTTAACACCAATTTCTAACTCCTGTATCCAGTTTCTCACATGACATCTTTCTTAGAATCCTAATAGCATCTCAAATAGAATGGGCCCAGTTAAACTCTGATTTTCATTCCCAGACTCCTCCTTCCAAGTATTCGCCAACCCATAAATAGCCCCTTTGTTCATTTATTGTATAGGCTCCAAACTTTGGATTCCTCTTTCTTTCATTCCACACCTGTTGTCTGTAAGAAGTTCCTTTAAATATATAGCTTCAAAATATACTTGCCCTGTCTTCTACTGTGACCCAAATCCAAGTCACCATTACCCCTTGCCTGGACTGTATTGGAGCTTCATAACTGCTCTCCCTGTTTTTACTCTTGTTGTACATTCTGTTTTCCACACAACAGCCAAAATCATCTTTTTAAAATGCAAGTTAGATCATGTTATCTCCTCTAAAATTTTCCATTAGACTTTTATCACACTTAGAAGAAATCCAAACTCTTCTCTACTATGGACACTGCACCCTATATTCTCTGGCCCCTGACTGGCTCTCTGAACTCATCTCCAGCTTCTATCCCCCTCAGTTATTGCCCTAGCCACATAGCCCTTTTTGCTGTTCTTCAGATATGCCAAGCATGTTTTTCCCTCCAGAGCTTTGGACTCGTTGTTCCCTTTGTCTAAGTCACTTTTTCCCAGATGGCTAACTGGTCTGCTCCTTAGTTGACTCAGGGCTCTAGTCATGTAGCATCTCCTTAAACATTACCTGACCACCTGCCTGAACCAGTAGGCTCCCCAGCTGCCAGCCCCTATCCTCTGCCCTGTCACTCTCTCCTGGAATTACATTCTGTCCTCCTCCACACAAACATACATGTATTAAAATATACATTTACTAGGGCTCAAACTTATCTACTGCCATTTCTTCAATGCCTAGGGTAGTACCTGGCACAAAATATGTGCTCAATAAATAATCAATGAACTATTGGTTTAATGTTGTAATTCATAGTGTCAACCAAGCACTCAAAGCCCTAACTTCAACTTCATTGTAGCATGCCACTTTACTTAATAGTGTCTTATTAACTATTAGTTGATAGAATAAACAAACTTGTGAGCCTCATGATGGTTTTATTTATTTATTTTTTGGCTACACTGGGGTCTTTGTTGCTCTGTGCTCTTTTTCTCTGGTTATGGTACATGGGCTTCTCATTGCGGTGGCTTCTCTTGTTGCAGAGCACAGGCTCTAAGGGCACGTGGACTGAGTGGTTACAGTTCCCGGGTTCTAGAGCACAGGCTTAATAGTTGTGGCGCACAAGCTTAGTTGCTCCACAGCACGTGGGATTTTCCTGGGTCAGGGATCTAAACCTGTCCCTCCTGCATTGGCAGGCGATTCTTTACCACTGAGCCACTAGGGAAGTCCCTCATGATGGTATTTAAAAAAACTCAGTTGGTGATTCTGTTGGTTAGTTTAGAGTATTTTTTAAATTTAATTTAAACTTTTTTTTAAAAAAAGCAGTGTTCGTTCATTTCTCCTACTCCCTACCCCTTGCCTCTGGCAACTACCCAGCTGTTCTCTGTAACTGTACATATATTTTTGGTAGATTTTACATGTAAGAGAGATCACACAAGGTATCACTTAAGGTATTTCAGAGTATAAATAAGGTATTTTTATTAAGGTATTTTTAAAGCAGGAGAAAATTTAATGGATTCTTACTACCTTTATCTAGACTCCTAGTTTCCTAACCTATACGCCTCCTTAGAATTGTAGTAAAAAGCCATATTAGTTATGATAAAATTACAGTGTGGAGAGTTGATGAAATAGATCATAAAGAGACAATATTAAGAAAGTACCTTAAGGAATAATGATCATAAAGGCTGCTTTTGCTGGCTTTGATGTATACCATGTCTGTGTAGTAAACCTTTTATATGTATTCTGTGTGGTAAGTCTTAAGGCACTGACAAAATTAGGAAACCATGATACAGGAATATTTGAAATGAATTTAAAAAAGAAAAGACATTTTGATCTTTTAATTTTGACTTGCTAATATGGTAAAATGAAGTAAATCTTTCTCCTCTGTATTTCAGTACTGCTGGCGGTGGACAGGTTTTAACTTTGGCTTTGACCTGCTTGTAACTTACACCAATCGATACATCATTTTCAAACGCAATACACTGAATCAGCCATGTAGTGGATCTGTCAGTTTACAGCCTCGAAGGAGCATAGCATTTAGGTAGGATGAAGTTTTACCACCCCACTCTTCCTCACTCCAGAAGAACTATAAAAATGAAATAAAACCATAATTTATACCAACAGTGGTAGAACTTTGGTAAGATACAATATACAATGAAACGGGAAGGAAATGATAAGAGTCTATTCTTATAAAGTGTATTAATAATCAAAAGTATAAACCCTAGATCTAATATATCAGGAAGAAAGAATGTGCTAAAATATAAATGGTATAGGGTTGATACTGGGTTTAAAGCTATTGCCTTGCTGCTAATCCAGAAAGGTCCAAACTGGAAATATAACAAGGTACTTGTATAGGAAAACATGTCTCATATTATCCTTAACTTTCTATAGGATTTCAGATGTTCAACTTTGCCTAATAGTTGAGCTGGCAGTATTTTTCTGGAGAGGATGCTGACAAATTAGAAAATAGCTTATTGAACAGATTATTTAAAAGTCCTGGATTCATGTCTACCTTGTGTGTGTGTATGCTCAGACATGTCAGACTCTTTGTGGCCCCACAGATTGTAGCTGGCAAGGCTCCTCTGTCTGTGGAATTTTCCAGGCAAGAATACTGGAGTGGCTTGCCATTTGCTTCTCTAGGCGATCTTCCCATACCAAGGATCAAACTCTGATCTCTTGCATTGGCAGGCAGATTCTTTACCACTGTGCCACCTGGGAAGTCATATTTAAGTTACACCATGCACAAAAATTAACTCAAAATGAATCAAAGACCTAAACATACGAGCCAAAACAATAAAATAACTCTTGGAAGAAAACAGGAAGAAAGCTTTTTGATACTAAATTTGACAGTGATTCCTTCAACATGATACCAAAACACAGGCAACAATAACCAAAAAAAAAAAATGTTGAACTTATCAAAATTAAATCATGTGTCAAAGGACACTTAACAAAGTGAAAAGGTAACCTGTGGAATAGGAAAAAAATATTTGTTAACCATATATCTGATGAATTAATATCTGGAATACATAGAGAACATCTGAATTCCACAACAACAAAAAAACTGATTCAAAAATGGGCAAAGAACTTAAATATTTCTCCGAAGAAAATGTACAAATGACCAATAAGCACATGAAAAGATGCTCAGCATCACTAATCATTAGGAAAATGCAGATCAAAACCACAGTGAGACATCACCTCACACCTGTTAGGATGGCTAATATCAAAAACAAAAGTGTTGGTGAAGATGTGGATAAATTTAGGAATGTTAAAATGGTGCATACTCTGTAGAAAATGGTATGGCATTTCCTCAAAAAATTAAACATAGAATTACCATATCACCCAGCGATTCCTCTTCTGGTTATTTACCCCCAGAGAATTGAAACCAAGGACTCAAACATATTTGTATACATAGCAACATTATTCACAATAGTCAAAAGGTGGATGCAACCCAAGTGTCAACAGATGGACAGATAAAACATGGCATATACCTAAAACAATATTATTCAGCCTGAAAGTGGAGGGAAATTTTCACATGTGCTGTAACATGAACCTTGGAGACACTATGCTAAGTGAAATAAGCCAGTTACAAAAGTTCATATGCTGTGTGATTCCACTTACATGAGGTACATAGAATAGACGAGTTTATAGAGACAGAAAACAGGATGGTGATTGTCAGGGGCTGAGGTAGAAATGGGGAATTCATGTAACTGGATACAGAGTTTCATTTAGGGAAGAAGTAAAGATTATGGATGGATGGTTCAGTTCAGTTCAGTCGCTCAGTCGTGTCCGACTCTTTGCGACCCCATGAATCGCAGCACGCCAGGCCTCCCTGTCCCTGACCAACTCCCGGAGTTCACTCAGACTCACGTCCATCGAGTCAGTGATGCCATCCAGCCATCTCATCCTCTGTCGTCCCCTTCTCCTCCTGCCCCCAATCCCTCCCAGCATCAGAGTCTTTTCCAATGAGTGGTGGTATTGACTAAAACAGAACAGTGTGAAATGTCTTCGGTGTCAAGAACAATACACTTAAACTTGGTTAAAATGGTAAGTTTTATGTATATTTTATCACAATAAAAAGGCATAACTTATAAATTATTTTTATATCCCAGATGTATATAATAGCACAAGCTTAAAAATATAAACAGAATCAGTTTATAGTTTGGAAAAACTTTGCAAAGTATTATCAAATAAAAGACTTCTAGAGAATAAATAAAAATTTTAAAGTAAAAGAATATGGAAGAAAAAAGTAGAAATTAAAGTAAGATAGGGCTTATTTAATGTGTGCTTTAAAAAATCATTTATTTTTGTGCTTGTGTGTGTATTCTAGATTACGTTTGGCCTCTTTCGATAGCAGTGGAAAACTAATATGCAGTAGAACAACTGGCTATCAGATACTTACACTTGAAAAGGACCAGGTATGTCTGATTACTTTTCTGTTAATTTTTTATTGTAGTATTTGTCTTTTGACTCCTTTTTGAAAATTCGTAAGATTTTAATATTTGACTTAAAGATTGGTTTGAGAGTTTTTTGAAGGTAAAGATGGAAGTGCCATGTTTACTCATTCAAAGTTTACTCCATTCTAGCAGAAGTGTCACTAAGACAAAAAAAGAAGGAAACACAATTTGATTGGAGGGGCAGGGAAAAGTTGACAGTATGGAAATAATATTCATCCTGAACATGATCTTCAAAAAGTTATGACTCTTAATTGTTTTCTCCATTGTGTTCATTATTGCATTTATTTATACATTAATAAGAGAGACCTTAAAAACAATCCGCTAAGTTTCCATAGATCCTGGATATTAAGAGAACCTAATCTGCTAGCACAGTGGGTTTCTAAAATGACAGACATCTACAGTGTTCCTAAAATTATCTCTGAGACTGTTTGTTTCTTCATAAATCACATGCGTGTATGTTTCAAAATGTCATGATGCCAAAGGAAACCAGTTTCAAAAAATAAAATGAGAGCTGTTAAAAATCAAGGAAGTTTGTTTCTAGTACAGCTAACCATCATTTCAAAGGACATACTGAGTTTATAAAGGGTTTGGAGCCTATAGTTTACATAAATTATTAGAAGTTATCAGTTTTGAAAGAAAAAAATAGAAAATAAAAAGCAAAACACACACACAAAGAAGTTAGCGGTTTTCCTCAGACTGAAGAGCCTATCATAGAATATCAGAATTTAGCACTGCATGGAGCAGCCTTGGAAGTGATAGATCTGACCTCCCTGCCTTGTATGAGAACTTCTTTAACAGCATTCTTATGGAGGGTCTTAACCACTGTTAGAACTCTTAGGGATGAAAAGCTGACTCGGTCATGTGGGGTAGGAAATGACAAGGCAGATACATAATAAGTTCAAATCTGCCTCCACTAAAATTCTCTACTGGTCTCTCTCACACCCTCTGGAGCTGCATGAACATTGTCTGTCTTTGCCTTCAACTTAGAACTTCTTTAAAAAAGCACTGTCCTGGCCGAAAGCAGCCAGAGACTTAATTAAAAATCACCAGGCCAAGATACTTGTATTCCTAGTGTTCCTTGATTTGCTCATTCAACAAACATTTGTGTCCCTGTTACATGCTAGGTTTTATGCTAGAAGTGGAGGAAATGAAGAGAAGCTTATGTTATAAAGCTGAGTAGCACAAGAGAGATGGGCTCAAAGACTAACATTGAGGGAGATATCTCTAACCTTTGGGGAGATATCTCTAACCTTTGGGTGTTGGGGAGTGGTGAGGGACAGCTCAGGAAGGCCTGTTCTGGACAAGTTGAAAAGTGAATGGACACCTGAACCAATCCTCAGATGGAGCCCAGGGAGCATATGGGTCCTTCAAGGAACTGAGAGGTTTGAAAGAGGATGAGATCAGGAGTAGAGCAGGGCATGATGGGCTATGGATTGAGTTTGGACTTTTTCTGAGATCTGTAGAGAGCTATGGGAGTTGCATATATGTATTTTATGTAGCTTATGGAGATTTGTTATAGAAAAATAGAAAATAAAAATAAACAGGAAAAAATCATACATGGTTCGCTGAGAGATGACACTTTTTTCATCTCCTATATTCTTTTCCCAGAATTTTATCTTACAGTTCAACTACTTTGTAACCTGCTTTTTTCCCACTTTGCTGTATGTAGCTTTTCTTGTCAATAAATGTATATGTGCAACATCATTTTTTTTGTCCTGTAATTTGTCTTTTTTTTTTTTAATTATTTTTAATTGAAGGAAAATTGCTTCACAATATTGTGTTGGCCTCTGCCATACATCAGGATGAGACAGCCATAGGTATGCATGTGTCTCCTCCCTCTTTAACCTCCCTCCCACCCCTACCCACCCCTCTAGGTTGTTACAGAGTCCAGGTTTGAGTTCCCTGAGTCATACAGCTAATTTCCATTGGCTGTCTATTTTACGCATGGTCATGTATGGGCTTCCATGTTACTCTCTCCATTTGTCCCACCCTCTCCTTCCTCCCCTGCTGCCCGTGTCCATAAGTCTGCATCTCCATTGTTGCCCTGTAAATAGGTTCCTCAGTACCATCTTTCTCCATATATATGGGTTAATACATGATATTTCTCTTTTTGACTTACTTTACTCTGTATAATAGGCTCTAGGTTCATCCACCACATTTTAGAACTGACTCAAATGCATTCCTTTTATGGCTGAGTAATATTCCATTGTATGTATGTACCACAGTTTCTTTATCCATTCATCTGATGATGGACATCTAGGTTGCTTTCATATCCTAGCTATCATATATAGTGCTTCAGTGAACATTAAGGTATATGTGCCTTTTTCAGTTTTCATTTCCTCAGGGTATATGCCAAGTACTGGGATTGCTGGTTCATATGGTAGTTTTTTGAGGAATCTTCCTACTGTCTTCCATCATGACTGTATCAGTTTACATTCCCACCAACAGTGCAAAAGGGTTCCCTTTTCTCCACACCCTCTCTAGTATTTATTGATTAATGTTGGCCATTCTAACCAGTGTGAGGTGATTACTGATTGTAGTTTTGATTTGCATTTCTCGAATGAGTGATGTCCAACTCTCACATCCATACATGACCACTGGAAAAACCATAGCCTTGACTAGACGGACCTTTGTTGGCAAAGTAATGTCTCTGCTTTTCAATATGCTATCTAGGTTAGTCATAACTTTCCTTCCAAGGAGTAAGCATCTTTTAATTTCATGGCTTCATCACCATCTGCAGTGATTTTGGAGCCCAAAAATATCAAGTCTGACACTGTTTCCTCTGTTTCCCCATCTATTTCCCATGAAGTGATGGGACCAGATGCCATGATCTTCATTTTCTGAATGTTGAGCTTTAAGCCAACTGTTTCACTCTCCTCTTCCACTTTCATCAAGAGGCTTTTTAGGTCCTCTTCACTTTCTGCCATAAGGGTGGTGTCATCTGCATATCTGAGGTGATTGATATTTCTCCCGGCAATCTTGATTCCAGTTTGTGCTTCTTCCAGCCCAGCGTTTCTCATGATGTACTCTGCATATAAGTTAAATAAGCAGGGTGACAATATACAGCCTTGACATACTCCTTTTCCTTTTGGAACCAGTCTGTTGTTCCATGTCCACTTCTAACTGTTGCTTCCTGACCTGCATATAGGTTTCTCAAGAGGCAGGTCAGGTGGTCTGGTATTCCCATCTCTTTCAGAATTTTCCACAGTTTATTGTGATCCACACAGTCAAAGGCTTTGGCATAGTCAATAAAGCAGAAATAGATGTTTTTCTGGAACTCTCTTGCTTTTTCCATGATCCAGCAGATGTTGGCAATTTGATCTCTGGTTCCTCTGCCTTTTCTAAAACCAGCTTGAACATCTGGAAGTTCACGGTTCACATATTGCTGAAGCCTGGCTTGGAGAATTTTGAGCATTACTTGACTAGCGTGTGAGATGAGTGCAATTGTGCGGTAGTTTGAGCATTCTTTAGCATTGCCTTTCTTTGGGATTGGAATGAAAACTGACCTTTTCCAGTCCTGGGGCCACTGCTGAGTCTTCCAAATTTGCTGGCATATTGAGTGCAGCACTTTCACAGTAGCATCTTTCAGGATTTGAAATAGCTCAACTGGAATTCCATCACCTCCACTAGCTTTGTTCATAGGGATGCTTTCTAAGGCCCACTTGACTTCACTTTCCAGGATGTCTGGCTCTAGGTGAGTGATCACACCATCGTGATTATCTTGGTCTTGAAGATCTTTTTTGTAGTTTTTCTGTGTATTCTTGCTACCTCTTCTTAATATCTTCTGCTTCTGTTAGGTCCACACCATTTCTGTCTTTTATCAAGCCCATCTTTGCATGAAATGTTCCCTTGGTATCTCTGATTTTCTTGGAGAGATCTCTGGTCTTTCCCATTCTCTTGTTTTCCTCTATTTCTTTGCATTGATCTCTGAGCAAGGCTTTCTTATCTCTCCTTGCTGTTCTTTGCAGCTCTGCATTCAGATGCTTATATCTTTCCTTTTCTCCTTTGCCTTTCACTTCTCTTCTTTTCACAGCTATTTTTAAGGCCTCCCCAGACAGCCATTTTGCTTTTTTGCATTTCTTTTCCATGGGGATGATCTTGATCCCTGTCTCCTGTACAATGTCACGAACCTCCGTCCATAGTTCATCAGGCACTCTATCTATCAGATCTAGTCCCTTAAATCTATTTCTCACTTCCACTGAATAATCATAAGGGATTTGATTTAGGTCATACCTGAATGGTCTAGTGGTTTTCCCTACTTTCTTCCATTTAAGTCTGAATTTGGCAATAAGGAGCTCATGATCTGAGCCACAGTCAGCTCTCGGTCTTGTTTTTGCTGATTGTATAGAGCTTCTCCATCTTTGGCTGCTAAGAATATAATCAGTCTGATTTTGGTGTTGACCATCTGGTGATGTCCATGTGTAGAGTCTTCTCTTGTGTTGTTGGAAGAGGGTGTTTGCTATGACCAGTGCGTTCTCTTGGCAAAACTCTATTAGCCTTTGCCCTGCTTCATTCTGTATTCCAAGGCCAAATTTGCCTGTTACTCCAGGTGTTTTTTGACTTCCTACTTTTGTATTCCAGTCCCCTATAATGAAAAGGACATCTTTTTTGGGTGTTAATTCTAAAAGGTCTTGTAGGTTTTCATAGAACCGTTCAACTTCAGCTTCTTTAGCATTACTGGTTGGGGCATAGACTTGGATTACTGTGATACTGAATGGTTTGCCTTGGAAATGAACAGAGATCATTCTGTCATTTTTGAGATTGCATCCAAGTACTGCATTTCGGACTCTTTTGTTGACCATGATGGCTACTCCATTTCTTCTAAGGGATTCCAGCCTGCAGTAGTAGATATAATGGTCATCTGAGTTAAATTCACCCATTCCAGTCCATTTTAGTTTGCTGATTCCTAGAATGTCAACATTCACTCTTGCCATCTCCTGATTGACCACTTCCAATTTGCCTTGATTCATGGACCTAACATTCCAGGTTCCTGTGCAATACTGCTCTGTAGAGCATCAGACCTTGCTTCTATCACAGTCACATCCACAACTGGGTATTGTTTTTGCTTTGGCTCCGTCCCTTCATTCTTTCTGGAGTTATTCTCCACTGATCTCCAGTAGCATGTATGGATGTGAGAGTTGGACTGTGAAGAAAGCTGACCGTCAAAGAATTGATGCTTTTGAACTGTGGTGTTGGAGAAGACTCTTGAGTCCCTCGGACTGCAAGGAGATCCAACCAGTCCATTCTAAAGGAGGTCGGTCCTGGGTGTTCTTTGGAAGGAATGATGCTGAAGCTGAAACTCCAGTACTTTGGCCACCTCATGCGAAGAGTTGACTCACTGGAAAAGACTCTGATGCTGGGAGGGATTGGGGGCAGGAGGAGAAGGGGACGACAGAGGATGAGATTGGCTGGATGGCATCACTGACTCGATAGACGTGAGTTTGAATGAACTCTGGGAGTTGGTGATGGACAGGGAGGCCTGGCATGCTGCAATTCATGGGGTCGCAAAGAGTTGGGACACGACTGAGCGACTCAGCTGAACTGAATGAGTGATGTTGAGCATCTTTTCATGTGTTTATTAGCCATCTGTTTGTCTTCTTTGAAGAAATGTCTGTTTAGGTTTCCGCCCACTTTTTTTATTGGGTTGTTTGTTTTTCTGGTGTTCAGTTTTATGAGCTCCTTGTATATTTTGGAAATTAATCCTTTGTCAGTTGTTTCATTTGCTATTATTTTCCTCCATTCTGAAGATTGTCTTCCCACTTTGTTTATATAGTTTCCTTTGCCATGCAAAAGCTTTTAAGTTTAATTAAGTCTCATTTGTTTATTTGTGTTTTTATTTCATTACTCTGGGAGGTGGGTCATAGAGGACTTTGCTATGATTTTATGTTTTATACAATGTTCTGCCAATGTTTTCCTCTTAGTGTTTTATGGTTTCTGATCTTACATATAGGTCTTTAGAATCCATTTTGAGCTTAGAGGCATGATAATGGCAGGAAGACAGTTTTTAGAAACTATTGCTATAATCCAAATTATCAGCAGTAAACAAAGCATGAATTACTGGTACACACAATAACATGGATGAAATAATTAAGCTAAATGCAAGAAGTGAGACAAAAAAGAGTACATTCTGTATGATTCTTTTTATTTAAAACTCTAGAAAAGGCAGACTATGGAACAGAAGCAGGCAGTTGGTTTCCAGAGGGTAGAAGAAGCATCAGGAACCTAAGGACACTGAGGGGGATGGATAGGGGGTGGATATGTCTATTATCTTGAGTATGCTGGTTTCTCAAGTGTATATACATGTAGTAGAACTTATTATACATTTTATGTAACTTGTATGTTTATACCTCAGTAAAGACCCTTTAAAAAAATAAACCAATATCCAATTAAAAAAAAAAAAGATGCTCTTGCTGTAACCCAGATCAGAAACAACGAGAACCTCAACTTAAGGAGGATAGTAATGGGGTGAAGAGATGTTGATAGGTTCTCAAAATTAAGGGGTGCACTTGGTAGAATTTGATGCTTAAGTGTGTGTGAGCGTGAGGAAGAAAGCAGTCAGAGATAGTACCTGGCTTTGTGACTTGGGCAACTTTTTTCCCTTATATTTGAATTATAGGAAGGAAAATGAACATGACTTGTGGGTAAAGAGATGATGAATTCTGTTTAAAGCATATTTGATTTGAGGGCACTGAGGTAAAAATTGGAACACTGGTGGATAAATGGGTCTAGCGTTTATCAGCAGTGCCTGGGCTAGGAATAATGATTGGATCAGACAACCTACAGGAAATTATGTTGAGAATATGACAGGATGGAAACCTAGGGAGCATTGGTATTTAAGGGGTGGGCAAAAAAAGTAACCTGGTATGAAGTATTTAAGAACTAGGATGGGGAATCAAAACCAGTTGCAAGCATGGCAGCACTGACGGCCCAAAAAGAATGGAAACGGTAGGTAGTGTTCAGTAGCTGATGATTTAAACTTGAGTTGCTTTATGTCTAAGCGAAGATTTCTAGTAAGGAGTTGGACTTAAGGATTCTGGAATTTAGAAATAATAGAGCTATAGTAGAAATAAGTAACATGAGCCTCAGAGAAGCAGAGAAGATAGAAGAAACAGTCTGGAAACAGATGAAAACTAGGAAGATACCACCACTATGTCTGATGCTGTAATGTATGGACTTCACTGCTTCCATGCCATAGTGGAAGAAGGAAAATGGAGCTTTTCTAAAGATAAAGGTGCACGTATAGATATAAACTGAGCCATCGGGCGGCATTAAAGGTTTTAAGAAAGCAAGAATTAGGTGTCTAATGGACGGGAAATGGGGATTAGTACAGTGTAATAATCAGAAATTGGTATGTCCTTTCAGCCCCCAAGTGATATCTGCATGGCTCTCTTTCCCCAGAATTAGGTGTTTGACCTACTCTCCCCCACCAACCTTAACTATATTTAGATACCAGAATGCTAATTTTCTTAAGAGTTGTGAGTGGAGAATCTTGCTTTTATCATCAGATACACACATCATCAAAGCCTTTGTCCTCAATAGACTTAGTAAATCTGCCTTGAGTCAGGTTATTGCTACAGATGTTGACTAGTCCAGGGTGACTTAAGCATCTGAAGGTCAACTGTGCTTTGACATGCTTGCTGTCTGCCAACCCTGTTTGCACCATCAGCCCAGGTGATGCCTCATCTGACTTGTCATCATATCCATTTTGTTCACTTAAACAAAATACCACTTTGCCCAATTTGGAGACTATAGTGTGTGTGTGTGTGTGTGTGTGTGTGTGTGTGTGTGTGTGTGTGTGTGTAACATTTCTATTCCCTGCCTTCTTTATCCAAATTTATCTTGCTGTTCCCCCAACACAGAAGCTGTATCTAGCTGAGCCTTTGTCTGTCACTCAATTGTTCCAGTTTTAGTCCCTCTTTAGTCCCTTAGTAGGAACACATGCTTCAGTAAATAATATAAAATTCTAGATTTAAACAGTATTTTAAAAGTATATTCTTCAGGGACTTCCTTGGTGGTACACTGGATAAGAATCTGCCTGCCAGTGCAGGGGACATGAGTTTGATCCCTGGTCCAGGAAGATTCCATGTGCCACAGATAATTAAGCCCGTGCATCACACTTACTGAGCCCATACTCGAGCCCAGAAGCCGCGACTGCTGAGCCTATGAGCTGCAACTACTGAAGACCGCTCGCCTAGAGCCTGTGTACTACCATGAGGAGTAGCCGCCACTCACCACAACTAGAGAAAGTCCACACAGAATCAAAGACCCAGCACAGGCAAAAATAAATATTTTTTTAACTTTTTTTAAAAAGTATATTCTCCAGTATGTATAAAGATAAAACAAATGCATATTAGTTCAGAGAATATATCCAACTATTGAAAAAATAGAGGAGTTCCCATTTCAGGGCTAAAAGGATTTATTCTTTTCATGAAAACCTGCTGGTAAACAGTTTCAGAGATCTGTAGCATGAGTGAGTAAGGGTTACATTTGTAGCTCTCAGGTGTAGTATCAACTTCTGTCTCTAGAATCTCAAGTTGCTCTCATGTATATTGATGTAACTGAATTTGATTTTTGATTTTGAAATTGATTTTACATGGTAATGTATTTTAGGTTCCAAGAGACATATAACTTGTTTGCATTAGAGATGGTGGGAAATCTTAAGACAAGGGTGGGAAGGGGCCATGCTTATTGTTGTGACAATAATGACTCCCATCAAGTATTTGCTGTACATAAAGACCATCAGACATAGAAGCCAAATGAGAAGTCTCTGTATTTCTGGGCCGTATCTGTTCATAAAATATGTAGGTACTTGATAGAAATTTTCCAGTAATGAAAATAACTACCGTTATTGGTAACTTAATATATAGCTGGCTTTGCTGAGCCCTCTATGTGCATTGTCTCATTTAATCCTAGTATAATCCTATGGAGTGGTTATTCTCCTCTTTTACAGTGAGGAAGCTGCAGTTGATAAAGTCAGTGACTTGCCCGAGGTCACAAAGCTAGTGGGTGGAAGTCTTGAGATTTGAACAGAGACTGTCAGATTCCAGATGCAAACTTTTAACCACCATACTAACCTTTAGTTCACTCAATTCAACAGTTTGGTTCTCTGTTTTACTTTTATACTACTACTATTATCATTAAAGTAACAAATTTGTTTTATAGGAACAAGTAGTGATGAACTTGGACAGCAGGCTTCTGATCTTCCCTTTATATATCTGCTGTAACTTCCTGTATATATCGCCAGAAAAAAGAACTGAAAATAGTCATCATCCAGAAAATCCAGAAAACTGAAGAACTCACCAGTTGGAAACAGTAGCACTTTGAAGACTTTTTTGCCAGCTTTAATTTAATGGCCCTGCAGATATTCACATCTAAGGTGACTAACAATGACAAAGGCCTTACGAACTGTACAGATAATACAGAAGACTATTCTTATCCTCATTACATTTCTATGCATATATGGAAAAGCATTTTAAAGCCAAGAGAATATCTGTCAAACCATTTGCTAATAAAGATATCAACTCGTGCTTTTTAATTTAGCATCAGTAGAAAATTGCTGTAGGTAAATTTCACATTTCTCTGCAACCATACATAGTCAGTTTTCACCTTGAACTTTGATCCTACTTAATGTTAGTGAACCTCAATTATCCATCTGTTAGTTTCATTTTTATTTGACTAAAAGAATGCTAAAGGAATAATCTGGCCAGTTATAAATGCTCTTTCAATTGGTATATTTAAAGCTGTCCTTAATTTTTTTTCCAGCTGCTCTTTATGATTCCTCCTACTAGTCAGATATTCTTCTAGTCTACATATGTTACTAATCATTAAATATTTTTTCATGGTTTTTAAGACTAAGCTAAGGAACTTTTATTTAACTTAAGCATTTTCATGCTTTTTTATTTTGCTTTCCTAGAATTTTAACAAGAAAAAAATCAGCTTCAGGCTTTCAAATGATCTTGAATAGGGGAAGAAAATTAGTTTGATTCCGAGGATATTCTTTTGCCTTTTATGGTCTTTTCTTTGACATTCTGTACAACTTTATTATTAGGTCACAGATTATTTATGTACCAAATATTATACTTTAAACATTTTCATATTCTGTGGTCTTTGAATTATTTATTTTCAAATTTTATTTGGGAATTCTATTTCCTACTTAAGCTCAGGACTTTATAATCTCCGAATTGAGTGCCTTTGAGTTACACATAATATTGGAAATCTCATAGTAAATGTAAATAAGGTCGGAGGATATCATATAGAAGCTGATAATAAAGCATTAATGTATAAATAGAACTTATTTTTGTCAAAAATGAGATGTACATTTTTCATGATTTATATATGTTCGGTTCTTACATTTACTGCTATTTTGAAAATAGCCAATGCTCATCATCTTTCCAGTCGAAGTGAGTACTTTTTGTGGTTAATATATATTTTTAGTATGTTTTAAGAAAAATGGGAATTACTTTTGTGTACCTGTACAAATAATAAATACTCATTTGGAGAAAGAATAAACAACATATAAAATGAACCAAAAAAATAACTCCGTTGAAACCAGAATTTTTTTTTCTAAGTTCGAATTTTTTCTAGTTAAGATTTAACTTTTAGAACTCATTGCTAGTTTTTATTCCCTAGCGATATGTCCATAGATCATAAATCACTTTTGTCCTTTCAAAATTGATCCTCATGGTGAATTTAAAGGAAGCTTTTAAATGCCTTCCCTATCTCTACCCCTAGAACTGTAGTTTGAATGGTTTTAATACAATAATTTGGCTGTATCAAGAGACTGCATTTCTTGTTTTTGTATTTGGCTATATCTCTTTCATGAGATGCTTTTGGTTTTTTCCTGTCTTATTGTAACATCAGAGATTCCTTACCCTTACATATTAAAAATATAAATACCAAATTTATACCAAATTTAAATAACTGAATTTTTACAAATCTTGGGAGTAAAGATAATTAAAGTTTGAGTATATTAGTAAAATTATTTCATTTCACTTGTATGAACTGATCAAAGTGGAATTATATATGGTTCCTGTCCCTTGTTTGTTTCCTAGCCAAATTGCTTACAAACAAAAGAATTATTTCTTCAGTCACAAGTAAGTTGTAGTCTCACTGGAGAAACCAGTAATTGTCAGCTAGTACTCCACACTGATAGTAAAGATCTGCTTTTGTTTTCTTACCAAATACTTTGCATACTTTTCATTCTTTTTAATTGGAATATTCTTAGTAAAGTATAAGTATCAGCTGGAGTCTTATATCAACTAATACATATGAAGATTTTTGTGTTGGTCATCTTTTGCCTTATAACCTTTGCCAAGTCTTTTTTTAAGCTGCAAAGGCTAGAAAACAATATTTAGCCAACTAATAATTATTTTTACTTGGCTATCAGTAAAGAAGAGGTCCTTATGAGGAAATATTCTAGAGTTCCATGCTAAATTACTAGAGATATATAAATATACCTTTCTTTTTCAAAAAATAAATTTGGCTTGAAACTTAGCAAGGTAGGCAAAATTAAATGATTAGTGGTAGTCATTGGTTTTTTACCAAGCATTTAGTAGCCAACATTTTATCACATTTCAAAGTCTTTAAAGAGGATTGATTGCCATCATTAATAAGCAAATTTCAACATCAGATGTAAAAATAGGGTCACCAGAGTCACTGTGGCTATCAAAGCTAATTAAAAATAAATAGAATTTAAAATTTACTTCCTCAGTCACGCTAGATACATTCCAAGTGCTTAGTTAACCACAAGTAACTAGTGGCTACTGTATTGGACAGTGCAAATATAGTCTGTTCATCATTGCAAAAAGTTCTGTTGAACAGAGGTGCTCTAGAATATTGGACTGTTAACGTTGAAACTGTCAGGAATTATATTCCCTTAAAGATGAACCCATGTAAAGAATAGAAAAGGATAATAGAATGCAAAGGGTAGATAACTTATCAATCACCTAGAATGATGTGTTGAATCATAACTTCAAGTAATTTGGACCTAAATCCATTAACTACATTAAAAAAGAAGTCACAGTAGTTTCCTCCCAACCAGAGAGTTTGCAATTCTTCTAAAAATCCATGATAAAAGAATACAAAAACAGAAAACCTCAAACATCATCAATCTCTATTAACTAGTGGTCAAACTACATCTAATTGGTGGTGAAATTACTGACTCAATAGTATGCATCCATTTGTAAAGATAAAGTCAAGTTGCTCAGTCAGTCCAACTCTTTGCGACCCCATGGACTGGGGTGGGGGGGTCCTCCAGCCATGGAATTTTCCAGGCAAGAGTACTGGAGTTGGTTGCCATTTCCTTCCCCAGGGGATCTTCCCAACCCAGGGATTGGATCCGTGTCTCCCACATTGCAGGCAGATGCTTTACTATCTGAGCCACCAGGGAAGCCCTCTATAAAGATAAAAGTAGGATGCTTTTGTAAAGGCTGGTGATTTTACATAAAATAGGACTAGAAAAGGTAAAACAATTTAACCAAGTCTCAAGATAGTACATTTGTAGGAATCACAGATGCTTAATGTTTAATGTGCCTTAGAGGTGTCTGTGAAGAGATACCCCAGGTCCAAGGTAAGGGAAACTCAAGACAGTAGGTGTTACAAGAGGGCATCAGAGGGCAGACACACTGAAACCATAATCACAGAAAACTAGTCAATCTAATCACACTAGGACCACAGCCTTGTCTAACTCAATGAAACTAAGCCATGCCCTGTGGGGCCACCCAAGACAGGCGGGTCATGGTGGAGAGGTCTGACAGAATGTGGTCCACTGGAGAAGAGAATGGCAAACGACTTCAGTATTCTTGCCTTGAAAACCCCATGAACAATATGAAAAGGCAAAATGATAGGATACTGAAAGAGGAACCCCCCAGGTCAGTAGGTGCCCAATATGCTACTGGAAATCAGTGGAGAAATAACTCCAGAAAGAATGAAGGGATGGAGCCAAAGCAAAAACAATACCCAGTTGTGGATGTGACTGTGATAGAAGCAAGGTCTGATGCTCTACAGAGCAGTATTGCACAGGAACCTGGAATGTTAGGTCCATGAATCAAGGCAAATTGGAAGTGGTCAAACAGGAGATGGCAGAGTGAACATCGACATTCTAGGAATCAGCAAACTAAAATGGACTGGAATGGGTGAATTTAACTCAGATGACCATTATATCTACTCTGCAGGCAGGAATCCCTCAGAAGAAATGGAGTAGCCATCATGGTCAACAAAAGAGTCCGAAATGCAGTACTTGGATGTAATCTCAAAAATGACAGAATGATCTCTGTTCATTTCCAAGGCAAACCATTCAGTATCACAGTAATCCAAGTCTATGCCCCAACCAGTAATGCTGAAGAAGCTGAAGTTGAACAGTTCTATGAAAACCTACAAGACCTTTTAGAACTAACACCCAAAAAAGATGTCCTTTTCATTATAGGGGACTGGAATACAAAAGTAGGAAGTCAAGAAACATCTGGAGTAACAGGCAAATTTGGCCTTGGAGTACAGAATGAAGCAGGGCAAAGGCTAATAGAGTTTTGCCAAGAGAACGCACTGGTCATAGCAAACACCCTCTTCCAACAACACAAGAGAAGACTCTACTTGGACATCCACCAGATGGTCAACACCAAAATCAGACTGATTATATTCTTTGCAGCCAAAGATGGAGAAGCTCTGTACAGTAAGCAAAAACAAGACCAGGAGCTGACTGTGGCTCAGATCATGAGCTCCTTATTGCCAAATTCAGACTTAAATGGAAGAAAGTAGGGAAAACCACTAGACCATTCAGGTATGACCTAAATCAAATCCCTTATGATTATTCAGTGGAAGTGAGAAATAGATTTAAGGGACTAGATCTGATAGATAGAGTGCCTGATGAACTATGGACGGAGGTTTGTGACATTGTACAGGAGACAGGGATCAAGATCATCCCCATGGAAAAGAAATGCAAAAAAGCAAAATGGCTGTCTGGGGAGGCCTTAAAAATAGCTGTGAAAAGAAGAGAAGTGAAAGGCAAAGGAGAAAAGGAAAGATAAAAGCATCTGAATGCAGAGTTCCAAAGAATAGCAAGAAGAGATAAGAAAGCCTTCCTTAGCAATCAATGCAGAGAAATAGAGGAAAACAAGAGAATGGGAAAGACCAGAGATCTCTTCAAGAAAATCAGAGATACCAAGGGAACATTTCATGCAAAGATGGGCTTGATAAAAGACAGAAATGGTATGGACCTAACAGAAGCAGAAGATATTAAGAAGAGGTGGCAAGAATACACAGAAAAACTACAAAAAAGATCTTCAAGACCAAGATAATCACGATGGTGTGATCACTCACCTAGAGCCAGACATCCTGGAAAGTGAAGTCAAGTGGGCCTTAGAAAGCATCCCTATGAACAAAGCTAGTGGAGGTGATGGAATTCCAGTTGAGCTATTTCAAATCCTGAAAGATGCTACTGTGAAAGTGCTGCACTCAATATGCCAGCAAATTTGGAAGACTCAGCAGTGGCCCCAGGACTGGAAAAGGTCAGTTTTCATTCCAATCCCAAAGAAAGGCAATGCCAAAGAATGCCCAAACTACCGCACAATTGCACTCATCTCACACGCTAGTAAAGTAATGCTCAAAATTCTCCAAGCCAGGCTTCAGCAATATGTGAACCGTGAACTTCCAGATGTTCAAGCTGGTTTTAGAAAAGGCAGAGGAACCAGAGATCAAATTGCCAACATCTGCTGGATCATGGGAAAAGCAAGAGAGTTCCAGAAAAACATCTATTTCTGCTTTATTGACGATGCCAAAGCCTTTGACTGTGTGGATCACAATAAACTGTGGAAAATTCTGAAAGAGATGGGAATACCAGACCACCTGACCTGCCTCTTGAGAAACCTATATGCAGGTCAGGAAGCAACAGTTAGAAGTGGACATGGAACAACAGACTGGTTCCAAAAGGAAAAGGAGTATGTCAAGGCTGTATATTGTCACCCTGCTTATTTAACTTCTATGCAGAGTACATCATGAGAAACGCTGGGCTGGAAGAAGCACAAGCTGGAATCAAGACTGCTGGGAGAAATATCAATCACCTCAGATATGCAGATGACACTACCCTTATGGCAGAAAGTGAAGAGGAACTAAAAAGCCTCTTGATGAAAGTGGAAGAGGAGAGTGGAAGAGGAGTGAAACAGTTGGCTTAAAGCTCAACATTCAGAAAACGAAGATCATGGCATCTGGTCCCATCACTTCATGAGAAATAGATGGGGAAAAAGTGGAAACAGTGTCAGACTTTATTTTTGGGGCTCCAAAATCACTGCAGATGGTGATGCAGCCATGAAATTAAAAGACGCTTACTCCTTGGAAGAAAAGTTATGACCACCCTAGATAGCATATTGAAAAGCAGAGACATTACTTTGCAAACAAAGGTCCGTCTAGTCAAGGCTATGGTTTTTCCAGTGGTCATGTATGGATGTGAGAGTTGGACTGTGACGAAAGCTGAATGCCGAAGAATTGATGCTTTTGAACTGTGGTGTTGGAGAAGACTCTTGAGAGTCCCTTGGACTGCAAGGAGATCCAACCAGTCCATTCTGAAGGAGATCAGCCCTGGGATTTCTTTGGAAGGAATGATGCTAAAGCTGAAACTCCAGTACTTTGGCCACCTCATGCGAAGACTTGACTCATTGGAAAAGACTCTGATGCTGGGAAGGATTAGGGGCAGGAGGCGAAGGGGACAACAGAGGATGAGATGGCTGGATGGCATCACCAACTCGATGGACGTGAGTTTGAGTGAACTCCAGGAGATGGACAGGGAGGCCTGGCATGCTGCGATTCATGGTGTCGCAAGGTTCGGACATGACTGAGCAAGTGAACTGAACTGAATGTTCTTATATAAAGTACATGTACTTTTTGGCTTCTCTGGTGGCTCAGTGGTAAAGAATCCCTCTGCTAGTGCAGGAGAAGCAGGTTCATTCAATCCCTGGGTTGGGAAGATCCCCTGGAGAAGGAAATGGCAACCCTCTCCAGTATTCTTGCCTGGGAAACTCCATGGACATAGGAGCTTGGCAGGCTGTGTAGTCCATGGGATCACAAAAGAGTCAAAGACAACTTAGTGACTAAACAACAACAACACACAAATTTACCTTTATTGAAAATTGCCCTGTCTGGTTAGGGAGGAAACTTGTAAGTATGATCACAAGTGTTGACATCACTCCAACCCTACCCCGCTGTAAAGTCATTAAAATAACCATTAGAATGAGGGAACCTCACGCCATGTATTATAAACAGGATTTTTCTTCAAGATAACAGTGCTGAAAGTACACAGTGATGGATAATCTATATTCTTGAGAGAGGGCAACTTGATCAGTAAATAAGGAAGCCTTAGCAGAGCACAGTTTCTGTCCCACATCTTCAGGTGGGGGAGAGGGGGCGCTTTTCTGCCTGAGGTAAATGTCAGGGCTGTCCCTTTAGGAAACTTTATTCCTTTGGTTTTCTCTTTCTCTTCTGTACTTTTTTTTTTTTTTATTTCTCTAAGCTGACTTGTTCATACCAATATTTTAAACATGCTTAGGTTTCTCCCATCTTCACAAAACCTCCAGATTTACCTCCACCCGTATTTTGCCCTGCCATATTTTGCCCTGCATAAGCCAAACTTTTCAAGAGGGTTATGCAGGGAACCCCCTGGTGGTCCAATGGTTAAGACTCCATGTGTTCACTGAGGGGGACCTGGGTTCAATCCCTGGTGGAGGAACTAAGATCTCAAAAGCCACACAGACCAAAAAAAAGGAGGGTATACAAATTCGCTCTCCACTGTAAAAGTCATTCACAACTCCATAAAACTGAGTGAACAAAGACTTTGTTGCTAAATCCTTTAGGTTAGATGCGGGGAAGTGGGGGGGGGGGTTGGTGTTTGTTTTTATTTTCTTTTTTTTTTCATTTTAACATTTTAAATTAACCACTTTGTTCTTGAAACAGCAGACTTCTCTTAAAACTTACCTGATAACACTCCTTCTGTTTCTCTGGCTACCCCTTAGTCTCCTTTTGGGGTTCTTCCTCTAGCTGTCTCTAGGCCCTTTTCGCTCAGCCTCCCTGAGTGGTTTCATGCACTCTCATGGCTTCAAATGAACATCTGTATTCTGATGATTCCTTTTCTGTGTGGTTCCAGCCGAGAGCTCTCTTCCAAGCTCCAGATACGCATCTAGTTGGCATCTCCTTTTGGGTGTTCAGAATGGCTCCTCACATTAGTAGGTCCAGATATACAGCCTTCACCCAAAACTTATATGCCTTATCTTAGCAAAGGATGTTACCATCTACCCAGGTTCACAAGCCAGAAACCTGGATATCATCCTTGAATCTTCAAACTCTCATGCAGACATCTAAGAATCAAGGTTTTCCAATTTTACCAATTCTCATACCTACTGATAACCACTCTAGTCTAGGTGACTAGAGTCCCAACCTAGACCACTGTACCATCCTCCTAGGCGTTTTGCACCCCCACCTCCCAGGCAAGTCTCCACGTTACCCAACATGTTCTCTGAATAAACTCAAATGTGATTCCCTCTGGTCCTCAAAGCCCTTGAACGAACAGCTCTCTGTTGCTTTTACATCAGGGTAACTTGACCACAGCTTACAAGGCTTCCAGTCTGGTCTTCACACGTTCACTCCTTGCTCCGTAGGTCTCTACTTTTAGCCCATCTGCTCCCTTGCCTCTTGTCCTGGCACATGCAGTCTCCTCTGCCTGGACAATCTCTTTCCCTGTCCCCCCAGCAAAAGTCACCCCATTTGACCTGGCTAATTTCTACTCATCCTTAAGGTCTCATTTGGACATCATTTCCTCCTGGAAACATTCCTTGAGAACCCTTCCCCTCAAAGGAGTTAGGTATCCACTTCATGTGAACTCCTAGTTCTGCCCCTCTGGGTGCATCTTGATACTGTTTACTTGTTAGTATCCCTCAGTGGACTACAAGTACTCAAGAACAGACTTGCTTTTTTCATTGATTAATCCTCTGGTACAGGACTTCCCTGGTGATACAGTGGATAGTAATCAACTTGCCAATGCAGGCTACATGGGCTGGATCCCTGATCCAGGAAGATTCCACATGCTGTGTAACAACTAAGCCCATATGCCACAACTACTGAGCCTGCCTGCTGCAACTACTGAAGCCCGAAAGCCTAGAGCCTGTCCTCTGCAACAAGAGAAGCCACAGCATTGAGAAGTCCTCGCACCTCAACTAGAGAGTAGCCCCTGCTGGCCGAAACTAGAGAAGGCCCATGTACAGCAACAAAGACCCAGCGCAACCAAAAATTTTAAAAGTTAAAAAAAATTTTTTTAATCCTCCGGTACTAGGTGTGCAATAAATATTTTTGTGAATACTTGTGTTCATCATGCCTTTTTAACTGCTTTCATTTTCTAGTGTTTTGACATCTGGGGCCTTGCCAAGACTGCCCTTCCCAGGACTAGCTAATTCTGCGAGATAGCAAATGAGTCCCCTCATGAGTCTGACTTTAATATGTAAGCCAGCCAGTGAGAAGTCCCTACTCTATCACCTCCTTTATCAAGCTCACAAGTCAAGGCATTATTCCTCTGCCACAGATCCCAGGGCCAGGTACCAACAGCTCTGGACAGCCCTTAAATCTCAAGAGCCTCTGGTCAGTCTTAGAGAACCTGCTTAGCCTGCTTCCCAGCCTCTGCTGTTCCCTCCAACAAAACTCAACAAAAGCTCTCAGCCATGTTTGCTTTCCCCTTGCTCCCTCTGCCTCCTGACCCGCCCTACTGCTTCCACGTGTGGACTTAAAACTTTGCATATGGTAAGTTTAGACTG
This sequence comes from Bubalus kerabau, assembly GCF_029407905.1. Taxonomy (NCBI): domain Eukaryota; kingdom Metazoa; phylum Chordata; class Mammalia; order Artiodactyla; family Bovidae; genus Bubalus; species Bubalus kerabau. The sequence continues at coordinate 71,060,909 of NC_073634.1, forward strand.
GTTTGATATGAAATATTTTTTGCCTATGGACAAGATGGTAGGAAAGAATAATGGGGGCAGGGCGGGGGTGAGAACTGTGTTAGGGTGGTTTATATATGGCTTTTTCCTGACATTTCTAGAATACCAACAGGGAGCAGGGGCTTCCCTGGTGGGTCAGTGGTAAAGAACCCGTCTGCCAATGCAAGAGACCAGATTTCAGCCGTGGGTCGGGAAGATCCCCTGGAGGAGGAACTGGCAACCCACTCCAGTATTCTTGCCTGGGGAATTCCATGGACAGAGGAGCCTGGAGGGCTACAGTCCACGAGGTCGCAAAAAAGTGGGACACGACTTAGCGACTAAACAACAAAGCACATTCTAATGCCCACCTCGAAATAAGGGAGAGAAGATACTGAAGCCACCAGGAAAGAGGGGTTGGAGGAGCAGAGATGACAACTCTGTTCTCCACGGAACCGCTGGGCTCGGAAGAGGTGATATCAGGTGGGGGCAGCCTCCCTTCTTTAGAGGCCGGAACCCTGGCAAGTCGTTTTATCGTTTCCCAGTCGGCGGTGAAAGCTCGGTTCCCGGCCCTCCCGGAAGTTGTTGCACAGCCGTTTCCGGGTCGACTTGTACTGGAGAAGGATTCCAAATGGGTCGCAGTCGCAGCCGCTCCCCACGGAGGGGTGAGTCCAGAAGTGGTTCTGAGGGTCTAGGGCTCGGTCGGAGACTCGTCCCCACTTTGGTTCCCAGTCTAAGGGCCGCGGAGAGGGGGGAACCTTTTCTTCTAAGGAGAAGGGAGGGGTCTACTGGGAACGAAGACCTGGGCCCTACACGCTTCAGCCCTCCGGTTTGAAGGCAGTTTTTTTTTACCCACTTGGGGTTTGGCCGACTCTTTGTCAGCCTCATGTAATAACTTGTTTTACTTGTGGCTTGGGAATTTAGAGTCAGGCCATGGTTCCCGCAATTTCTGGGTGACCTAGTGCAAGTCATCCAGCCCTCCTGCGTCCGAATTCCCGTAATTAGACATCTGGGGTAAATATTATCTTTCAAGCTGACATGAGAATGCATGCCACACTCCGTAACACTCAGCATGTGCTGCCGCCAGGTTCTTCAGTGCTCAGGGTTTCCTCCCCAGTTTATAGTAGGGAAATCGATGTTTAGGAGTTTGCGTTCAGAGTGCTCACCTCATAATGACTTCTGGCCCCAGCCCCCAGAGGGGGCAGTGAGAGGGGAAGAGTTCACTTAGAACCTCAATTCTGCCCCCTCGTTAGTTTTTATCACCTTCAGCTAATCAGGGTTGATCTTAAAAGTTAAATGAGCCTTCGAACCACAGAGGGCTATTGAGCACTTAACAAGTTCTCAATCCGAATTGAGAACTGCTGTTTAAGTGTCGAACACACCGGTTTTCCTTGATTAGTGCGGAAAAATAAATGCGTGTTGAAATGCTGGTGAAGTGAAGTGAAGTCGCTCAGTAGTGTCAGACTCTTTGCGACCCCGTGGACGGTAGCCTACCAGGCTCTTCCCACCATGGGATTCTCCAGGCAAGAATACTGGAGTGGGTTGCCATTTCCTTCTCCAGGGGATCTTCCCAACCCAGGGATCGAACCGGGGTCTCCCGCATTGCAGGCAGAAGCTTTAACCTCTGAGCCACCAGGGAAGCCAAGTTTGGGTTAAATCTATACCGTTAAAATTAATCTCATGTGTCTTTTTTTACTTTTTAAATGTGACATCTAGAAATGGCTCGCATTATATTACTGTTGGTCGGCTCACCATCCAGTAGATGTTTGAAGTAATTTTTGACTCTGCAATTTTGTGTTTTTATTAGAGCGTAGGCGGTCCCGGTCCACATCCCGGGAAAGAGAACGCAGGCGCCGAGAAAGGTCCCGGTCCCGGGAGCGAGATCGGAGAAGAAGCCGTTCTCGGTCCCCACACAGAAGGCGTTCCAGGTAAGTGCAGCAAAGCAGAAGTTTTACCACAGCTGCGTGGTCGCTGCTCTTGACTTTTGTTTTTATCGCTTACAAAGGGACTTAAAGTTTCATGAAATCAGCGGAACTTTATCCCACTTTATTCTAAACCTAACATTCCCATTGGTAAAATGGGGTTGATAACATTCCACATAATAGAGTTGCCTTGAGGAGTAAATGAGAAATAATACATGAAAAGCACTTAGCAGGAGTAAGAAGTAAGTGTTTTGTATATTATAGTCTTACTTTTTTATAAACTTTTGGTGCTAATAGTTTATTCAACCATATAATCAAGAGTGTGAGATCTTGGAAGAATCTTAGAAGTGGACTCTGATTCTTAATAACCATCAAATACACTTGTTGTTTTCTTTTCTCTGCCTTACAAAAAATTTTTAGCCTCGCTACACTGAGTGTAACTGATAATTAAACAATAATAATTTTTTGTTAATAGTCAGGGCCTAGGCAGAACTTTCTTCCTCATTCTGCTTTGAGGAACAAATTCCTTTCTCTAGAATCCGGCTTTTGTTCAGCCTTTACCTTTCATGCACTCATGTATATCTGTGCTCTTCAACACAAGTCACCAGGTATGTCTCTGTTGCTAACATCTTTCCTTATTAAATATTAGGTCCCCAAGACGACATAGATCCACATCTCCTTCCCCTTCTCGACTGAAAGAAAGAAGAGATGAGGAAAAGAAAGAAACAAAAGAAACAAAAAGCAAAGAACGTCAGATAACTGGTAATATTAGATAAATAACTGTAGGAAATGTACAGCCTTGTTTAGAAATTCAATTATAAAATCAAGTATAATTTTTGAATCTTTAGCTATTTAAGTTTTTGACAGTATTCATTAAGGGCTTCCCTAGTGGCTCAGCGGTAAAGAATCTGCCTGCAATGCAGGAGACAAACGTTCAGTCCTTGGATTGGGAGGATCCCTTGGAGAAGGAAATGGCAACCCACTCTGGTATTCTTGCCTGAAAAATCCCATGGACAGAGGAGCCTGGTGGGCTATAGTCCATGCTGTTGTGAAAGAATCGGACGCAACTGAGCACACGCGCGCGCACACACACATACATAGTATTCATTTGCATATGGTTTTGAGATTTTGTTTTAATTGTACCCTAATTACTAGTTATTTGGTGCTCTTGATACAGGAAGGACAGTTAAAAACATGAAAATATTCTATCTTGGAAGTATCTTCACTGTCTGATGTTGAAGGTGGTCCTTCCTAAAGATGCCAAGCATATCCTTTTAAGCAATCTCTTACAATGGAGGATAGAGATCACACTTTTTCCTTGCACCTTAAGTTATATTCTATCCAAATTGAGGGATTTTTCATTAAATTCAAGTCTTTAGCTAATTGTTTAGTATATTTTCTGCTGGTAAAGTGAAACAACTGTTAATCTATTGCCAGCTCTCTTTTTTATGTATAAAATGAGTTTAAAATGTATCACTTATTTTTGCAGAGGAAGACTTAGAGGGCAAAACAGAGGAAGAAATAGAAATGATGAAGTTAATGGGATTTGCCTCCTTTGACTCCACAAAAGTAAGTAAAACATGTAGCCAGTCAGGTATTCTTAATGTGAACTGATCTGCCCCATTTTTCCATATTCTTTTACTATCACTTGTAATTTCTTCCAATGATGCAAGTTTATTCTGTTAGAAGACAGTAACTGTTTGTGTGAAGGGATTTGAAAGCAAGGGAAGGAAGTTGTGGGCTGCCATTGGAATTCAGGAAGTATTTGCTTGGGATATTTGAATTAGATCTTAAAGGGCCAGTAGAGGTGATCAGACAAAGAAGAGGAGGAAGATCATTTGAAGTAGAGGGAAAAGCCTCACAGAGATGCCCTGTCGGCATGAAGCGGCATAGAGTATTGGAGGAGGTGCAAATTCAGTGACTAGAGAAAGGGTGTTGATGGGCTGGTGACTATAGATGGGGCTAGAAATAGAGGTGGGAGGCAAATCACAAAAGGCTGATATCCTTAGCCATACTGAGGAATTTAAGTTGATTATTTTGGTGATGAGAGGAAGCATGGTTTTTAAGCAAGAGAGCAACAGATTATATGTATGTTTAGAAAGATGACCTGGGGCCTCATGGAGGGCAAACAAAAGACTAGGAGAACTGCCCAGTCATGCAGTGAAAGATGATGAAGCCCTGACCTGAGGAGAGAGGCTGGAATACTGAGAACAATTCAGAAACAAGAGTTAGTGGTGGTGGGAATGGAGGTGAGTAGTCAGTGATGACTCTTGAGGTGTCAGGCTGATAGGGTTAACCAAATAAAGGATTGTAGGAAAGGGAAGTGCTATGAAACAGAATGAAGTGCAGCTGCCAGATAAAGATGGCATTGCATCAGATCAGATCAGTCGCTCAGTCGTGTCCGACTCTTTGCGACCCCATGAATCGCAGCACACCAGGCCTCCCTGTGCAGCACCAACTCCCGGAGTTTGCTGAGACTCACATCCATCGAGTTAGTGATGCCATCCAGCCATCTCATCCTCTGTCGTCCCCTTCTCCTCCTGCCCCCAATCCCTCCCAGCATCAGAGTCTTTTCCAATGAGTTAACTCTTTGCATGAGGTAGCCGAAGTACTGAAGTTTCAGCTTTAGCATCATTCCTTCCAAAGAAATCCCAGGGCTGATCTCCTTCAGAATGGACTGGTTGGATCTCCTTGCAGTCCAAGGGACTCTCAAGAGTCTTCTCCAACACCACAGTTCAAAAGCATCAATTTTTCGGCGCTCAGCCTTCTTCACATCCATACATGACCACAGGAAAAAACATAGCCTTGACTAGACGGAGCATACATATCTCATAACTCAAGAAGAGGGATTGACAGGAATTTGAATGCTCTCTAGCCCTGACCATCATATTGAAAAGAATAAGGAGGTGGGGAGGCAAAAGAGGGAGAGGTTGTGGAGAGGGAGATGGGAGAAAGATAAGGAGATGGGGTAGAGAGAAATAGAGCAAAGAGGAGATGGAGGGAGAGAGGAAATTGAATGAAGAGAGAAGGGAGGATAGAGAGAGGAAGCCATTAAGAATAGACAGGGAGAGTGTGTGTGGAGAGAAAATATATTTTTAAAACTTTGTTTATAGAATTTTAAGTCCTTTTCATTTTGCAAATAGAAGTCGCAGTCTCTGAGGGGAGGTGTCAAAAATAATCCACTTCCCCTAATCTTGTGTTCCATTATGTCATGAATGGAGTGGGGCAATCGCAGATGCTCTAAGAGCTTCTAACTGATGTCATTCTGTAGGATTCCTGTGTATTTTTTAAATGACAGTGTGTGGCCTAAGAGGAGTACCAGAGGCATGACTATTTTGAGGTGAGAAAATTAAGAATGAGCTATTTGATTCTCACAAATGGTTATGTGAACCCCATTTTAAAATTTAATGCGATTTCTGTATCAGGTTTTTTCCTTGAATATACCAGTTCCTTATTTGCTATTCCAATGAGCGTTTTGTAAGTAAACTGGTTTATTAATACATATATTGGATGAATAAACATATTTACAAAATGAGACAACTAAATTTCACTGTTTTTAGAAGAATAGTGAAGGACCTTATTAGAATTCTTTTTTTTTTTTTGGTTTTACTATTGCCTGACGTTATGTTTGGAATTCCTGAGTATCAGATGTAAAGATGGAGCCACTACTTTTAAATGTAGTCTGTGCTGAAGATGTTTGTTTATAAAGGAAAAATAAGGTGAGAATTTATAGATTCCATAAAAATTATGGAGTACCACAAGAACAAATGATGTCAGTTGTTTTGTTAATGACATCAACAAGGATGTTATTTCATATGCAGTTGGCTTCAGGACTCTCAATTATAGTTCCTCAGCTCATTTGTATTTTTCAGTAATATGTATCTTATGATATTTCATCATTAATCTATGGTGGAACCTCTTCAAATGCCAAATTAGTCACTTATTTTCCCTTCTATTTTAACATTCTAAAAAATTTCAAAGTTGGTTTTGTTTATGGACAAATTTTCTATTCCAACATGTAAATAAGAGAGCTAAGAATATACAACTCTACAAATAGTTTTCAAAAATCAGTTAGCCTTTAGTAACTGAACTTAGTAAAAAAAGATTAATGGACTTCCTGGTGGCTCAGTGGTAAAGAATCAACCTGCTAAATGCAGGAGACTTGAGTTTGATCTCTGGGTGGGGAAGATCCCCTGGAGAAGGAAATGGCAACCCACTCCAGTATCCTTGCCTGGGAAATCTCATGGACAGAGGAACCTGGCAGGCTATAGTCCATGGGGTTGCAAAGGGTCGGATGCGGCTTAGTGACTTAACAACAGTGTGATGTTACACATGGTGATCGTGTAGATATTATCATCATGATTAGACATCTTGATAAATGGAGGGAATTGTGAGGAAAGCACAGTTAACAGTCTGTGGAAATTAGAGAAGAGAGCTCTTCCTAGCAGCTGGGTCATTTAACTTGGCCTCGAAGAATGCACAAAAACCAGACGGTTGAAGATTGGATGGGAGTTGAGAAGGCAGTTTAGGCATGAGGAACAGAAAGTGGTGAGTTCATTTTGCTGAATCAAAAGACCCATAAAGAAATTAATGAAAAAGAAAGTCTGAGGTACAAGTGATACAACATTAGTACCTGTTATCCTGATTCTTGATTTAAAAATCAAAATTTCAAAGCCTATGCAAGAAATGGGATTAGATACGAATGGTGACTGATTTGAGAATCCCATTAGTTCAGGTCATAAGTTAAATTTTTGTGAATATGAATTTTTCTAGAGGAGATATCCATAACTTGTATCTGGTTTTGAAGAATTCTCTAACCAGAAAAGGTGAGGCTCTGCTACCCACTTTCCCTGCATGCCTTGCACATAATACATATGAGCATTTGTTGGTTTGAATATTGGTATTTCTTTATATGTGACTATAAAAATGTAAACAAGGTTATAACACTTGAGAGTTCCTGGGATATCATCAGGATCTGAAAATTCTTTCAGTCATTGGACTACGTCATGCTTAAATGAATCTTGCCATTAAAGAGGTCTGTGGAATCCAGCTCTTTGATCAAGGCATTTAATATATTCTTTCTCTTGTGTGTTGTTTGTGTGTGTGTGTGTTTTGGTTTTTGTTTTTTGCTTCTCTCCAGGGGAAAAAGGTGGATGGCTCTGTAAATGCCTATGCCATAAATGTATCTCAGAAGAGAAAGTATAGGTATGCATAGCTGCCATTATTACGTTTGAACTAATATAAATTATATGCTTGGGAAAGAATTTGTTATGGGATAATCATGTTTGTAGGAAATGTAGCAGTTTTCCATACAATCCCTTACTTTAGTTAGGTTTCCATATTGTTCCTTGATTTAATCTTCCTTGTTTATATTCTTGTATGTTAAAATAATTTTAAATTTATCTGTGAACCAGAAACTATTACAGAGAAAGGGTAGTTGGAGTAAAATTTTAGGTTATAAGTAGTTCTTTCTTCAAAATAGCATAATCTCAAGTCTTTAGACTTTAATTTCATTATAATTATAGGTTTTAAAATAGATTCCTTCTGAATTATTTATCTAAATTGATTATGTAAGGATTTCAACTGTAAATACCTATCTGTTAAGTATAGGCATATTTTATTAATACCACAAAACAAACCAATCCATACTTGAAATCTCACTGCATGAACAGAAAAGTCAAGACATCTGCAAACATTGTCTTTTTCTCTACATTTTATCACTTCAGTTAATTTAGACTAATACTTCAGTTAATTTAGAAATGTGAATAGTGTGATTTGAGACGGCTGTGAGTTAAAATACTAGAATCAACAGTCCATTATAAAATTACCTTCAAATAAGGTCTTATGGGGAGAACTAGTACAGTGTGTAATCAGATTTGTTTGATAGGTACCTATTTGAAACTCTTCTCTGTTTTCCTTAAACTTGGTAGCTGTTTGGTGTTACTTAAATATGGATTTTCAATTGATTTTTTTTTTTTAGGTCTGTAGAATCTTCCCAAATAATACTGAAAGTATATTTCCATGCTTTTGTTTAGATTTTGACTTTGAATACTTCTTGCCCTAGACGTTGCCATTTTAGAAATAGTTTATAGGTTTAACTTCTGAAGCATATGATTGTTTCTTTTATAAGACAAACCCACAATTTTTTTAATAAATAAATTTTCTCATCATAGGCAGTACATGAATCGAAAAGGTGGATTCAACAGACCTTTGGATTTCATTGCATGAGCTGAAATGTTGAAGAATGATGTTTTTTCCCTCATCTTGATCAGAACAATGGATTTTTGTATTTAATATGCATCAAAAACAGGATCAGAGTCCTTCCTCCTTGTAAAGTAAGAAAATTTTATTTATGATGTGTGTAGTTCACTTACCCAGCCTCAAAAAAAAAAGAAGTTAAATATTACATTTTTATCCTTTAGGAAATATCATTTGGGGCAGTCATCAACCCCATTTTTTTGTCCTTATTCCTATGGAAACTGTATATGTTTTTTTCTTGGATGCTCTTTATGACTTTTTAAAATACATAAAAGTAATTTGGAAGTAAGTTTCTCAAATAAAGCAATAATTTCTACCCTTTTGTATTTGATATTTTTATAACTAGAAAAAAATAATCTCCCTACACATTTTCTTTTTTCATACATAGATATAGATATCATGATTCTTCATAGTTTTAAAAATTAGAATATTGAAAAAATATAACTGAATTTTTTGTGTCTTCTGTTTTTTGCCCCCTGTCCCAATACCGTATTTCCCCAGTTAAAAAGCAATACATGCTTATTCAGTTCAGTTCAGTCACTCAGTCGTGTCCGACTCTTTGCAACCCCATGAACCTCAGCACGCCAGGCCTCCCTGTCCATCACCCAACTCGTGGAGTTTACCCAGACTCATGTCCATTGAGTCGGTGATGCCATCCAACCATCTCATCCTCTGTCGTCCCCTTCTCCTCCTGCCCTCAATCTTTCCCAGGATCAAGGTCTTTTTAAATGAGTTAGCTTTTCGAATCAGGTGGCCAAAGTATTGGAGTTTCAGCTTCAACATCAGTCCTTCCAATGAACACCCAGGACTGATCTCCTTTAGAATGGACTGGTTGGATCTCCTTGTAGTCCAAGGGGCTCTCAAGAGTCTTCTCCAACACCACAGTTCAAAAGCATCAATTCTTCGGCGCTCAGCTTTCTTTATAGTCCAACTCTCACATCCATACATGACCACTGGAAAAACCATAGCCTTGACTAGACGGACCTTTGTTGACAAAGTAGTGTCTCTGCTTTTAATTTCATGGCTTCAGTCACCATCTGCAGTGATTTTGGAGCCCAGAAAAGTGAAGTCAGCCACTGTTTCCACTATTGCCCCATCTATCTGCCACGAAGTGATGGAAATGGATGCCGTGATCTTCGTTTTCTGAATGTTGAGCTTTAAGCCAATTTTTTCACTCTCCTCTTTCACTTTCATCAAGAGGCTCTTTAGTTCTTCTTCACTTTCTGCCATAAGATTGGTGTCATCTGCATATCTGAGGTTATTTATTGATATTTCTCCCGGCAGTCTTGATTCCAGCTTGTGCTTCTTCTAGCCCAGCGTTTCTCATGATGTACTCTGCATGTAAATTAAATAAGCAGGGTGACAATATACAGCCTTGATGTACTCCTTTTCCTATTTGGAACCAGTCTGTTGTTCCATGTCCAGTTCTAACTATTGCTTCCTGAGCTGCATATAAGTTTCTCAAGAGGCAGGTCAGGTGGTCTGGTATTCCCATCTAAATAAAAAAACAACCTTGGGAGAAATCAGAAGGTAGGAAAAAAAACAAAAATCACCTATAATCTACCCCCAGAATGTTAACATTTTGGTATTTGTATTTCCAGGCTCCTATGGGTATATATTTCTTGCCCCTAGCCAAAGAGATCAGATGCTGCTTTCTTTGCTAATTGTTTTTCTCCCCTGTACTGTGAACATCTGTTAAATGCTCTTATAAATTCTTTGGAAACTTAGGTTTTAGTAGCTACTTAGTTATATTGTAATTTATTAACTAATCTTTTATTGGTAAACATTGGCTTCCCTTCCAAGATTTGCTGTTATAATCAAAGCTATGAGTAGATTATTTAGGGGTAAAGGAAAAAAAGCAAAACACAAGACCCATGAAGTAGTATCCTTGTTGCATGTATTCTTTTGTACTTGTTGCCTTACTTGCTCATGTTTAGGTCTTGGAGGCAGCATTGCTGGGTGAGAGAAAGGTGCATGCTTTACCCTTTGTGTCCATGCTTAAGGCTTTTGATATATGTATGGTTAGAAGGCTAAAACCCAAGCATCACCAGTAAAGTATGAGCATTCCTGTTTTATATACGTGTACCAGTATTGTTTTTTTGTTGTTTTTTAAGTTTCCAGTCTGAAGGTTAAAATAATGGCATTTGGTTTTGTTTAGTTTCTAAGGAAGATGTATGTTTTAAGAATGTGTTAGCCATGTATATTTCTTTTGTGAAATACTTATTTCAAACCTTGGCTCCATTTGTCTTTTGGCAAGCTTTTCTTTTTCTTATTTGAAGGAATCTCTTTTTCTAATGACCATTACCTGTTCTGTTTCCTATCTCAGTGATATTTGAGGCTTTGTGGCTAGATTTTTAATTTGGAGGGTTTTTTTGAGTAACTAATATAAACACATGGAACACAATTTGATGAGCTAACTGTATCCTTTTGGAGATATTCCATGTATACATAAGCATATAATTTATATGTATATGTGTTTTTTACTCAAATTTAAGCAAACTTTACACTCTATTTTGTACCTATTGTTTTTTCACTTACTGCTACATCTTAAGATTGTTTCTTATCAATGTGTGTAATATTCAGTTCAGTTCAATCACTCAGTTGTATCTGACTCTTTGTGACCCCGTGGACTGCAGTTCGCCAGGCTTCCCTGTCCATCCCCAACTTCTTTTCAAATGATTTTATTTATTTTATTTTTGGCTGGGCTGGGTCTTTGGTGCTCTGCGGGCTTTTCTCTAGTTGCGGAGAGTGGGGCTACTCTGTAGTTGTGGTGTGTGGGCTTCTCACTGCAGTGGCTTCTCTTGTGGAGCACAGGCTTCAGTAGTTGTGCCTCGGGGGCTCCAGAGCACTGGCTCAATAGTTGTGGTGCACAGGCTTATCTGCTCCATGGCACATGGCATCTTCCCGGCTCAGGGATCAAACCTGTGTCTCTGTCATTGGCAGGTGGAGTCTCTTCCACTGAACCATCAGGGAAACCTTATTGCCTCTTTTTTTAAGGGTAGCAGTTAGAGTTCGTTAAATGTGCTACGTCAGCTGTACAACCTGTAGTACCCACTGCACAAGTGTCACTACCCCAAGCAGTTGGGTTATTTGGCTTAGACTTTTTGCCAAATGAGTAGATTCCCATACCCTGACCCTCCGAAATACAGCCTATCTGTAAAGTATCTGCGATAAGCACTGTTTCTGACCACACTTGTGCACATCTAAAGGAAAGCTCACCCACTTGTCTTATTGGGAAGCTAAAATTTCTGGGATGAAATAATATTCCCCAAATCAAACAATGGGTATTTGGATTGTCATTTTAATGTGGTGTTCACTGTATTGTCATTTTAGTATGCTGACTTGAGATCCTCAAGGCAGCATACTTTGTAAAGAAATAATCTGAGAATACCTAGTAGATCAATAGGTTCACTCTCTGTGAGCTAACTCCAAAGAAATGGAAGAGGAAGAAATCTTTAAAGATCTAGAGATGAGATCAAGTCTTGCTTTGAAGGAACTTTTATCCATCAGATCATCTGATTCTGTAAGAATAACAAAGATGGAGCATTCTTGTCTTCTTCTAACAGGCTGCTCCTCTCAGAAGACATAAATTGTGCCAAATCTCCTAAGCATCCAAATGTCAGAGTGCTCCAGGGCTCAACCCCTAGACTCTCCTGTCTGCCTCTGGTGAGTCGTCCCTTCACAAAGCGTCAAATGTCTTCTGCCGTGGCTCTCCATTGTATACTTCTAGCCTGACTGTTTTACAGAATTCCAGTCTTGTAGATGCACTTGGATTAGTAGGCACCTCAAATTTAAGATGAATTGACTTCTGATTTCCCTGCGCAGTCATCTCCTCTCAGGCTTCCCCATCTCAGTGAGTGGCCTCTCCATTTACACCTCTGCACAGAGTGAAACTCCTTAGGCTCATTCTTCGCTCCTCTCTCCTGTGTGGCACATTTGATTCATTAGAAATCCCTTCAGCTCTAACATTCGAGTATATTTTGAATCCAACCACTTTTTTCTCCCATATTTATTGGGATATAATTGACAAATACAAGTTTAAGATATTTAAAGTGTATATTGTGGTGATTAGTTGTACATCAAATCTGACCATTTTTCACCCACCTATACTAACAGAAGCCATCTCTAATAGATTTCCTTCCTTCCCTTCTGCCTCAGTTTATTCCCCACCTAGCAGCAGAGTGAACCTTATAAATGTACATCTGGTCGTTGCTTCTGGCTCTGATGGCTTTCTATCATTTAGAGTGAAGACCAGTCCTTACTGTGGGTCTACACATCTGTACAGTTTGGACCATGGCTTCCTGTAGCCTAACCTTTGCTACTGCATGCAGCCACACTACTCGCCTCTTTGCTGTTCCTTAAAAATAGATATGCATCTACCTTAAGAGTCTTCCTACTTGCCTTTCCTCCTGGAATGTCCCTCGTCTCCCTCCTCCCACCTCTCATAGTTACATGGTTAGCTTCTTTATATTGTTCAGGTCACTGCTCAGAATAAGGTCATTCCTGACTACCTTATCCAAAACAGCAGCCTCCCCTTCCCTCTCTATCCTTTTACCCTATTTTACTCTTTTTTATTTAGCTTTTTTAAATTGAAATAAAATTCAGCCTATTAAAGTATATCATTTCAGAGACTTCCCTGGTAGTCCAGTAATGAAGACCCTGCACTAACTTGCAGGAACTAAGATCCCATAAGCCCTATGTGGCATGGCCAGAAATAAATAAAGGTACGTCAGTGGTTTTAGTATATTGACAGTTATGTATTTATCACCAGTAATACTAAAATACTTTCATCAACCCAAAAAGGAACGCCATGCTCATTAACAGCTGTTGCTCATCCCTCCCCTTCCACCTTACCCTCCAACCCAGAAACCGCTAAATTTACTTTGTGTCTTTAAAGGTGTATCTGTTCTGGACATTTTCATGTAAATGGACATTTCAAATGGATGGAATCACACAATATGTGACCTTTTGTGTCTAGCTGCTTTTGCACAGCACAGTGTTTTCAAGATTCAATTTATCTTGTATCATAAATAGTACTTCAAGGGCTTCCCAGGTAGCTCAGTGGTAAAGAACTCACCTGCCAATGCAGAAGACAGACTTGGGTTCATTTCCTGGGTTCGGATGAACTCCTGGAGGGGGAAATGGCAACCAGTCCAGGATTCTTGCTTGGAGAATCCTATGGACAGAGGAGCCTGGCAGGCTACAGTCCATAGGGTTGCACAGAGCCAGACATGACTGAAGGGACTTGGCACACACACATCCCTTTTTTATAGTTTATAATACTCTGTTCTGTGGATGTGTGTGCATGTGTGTGTGCATGCTCAGTCGTGTCCAACTCTTTGCAACCCCATGGATGTAGCCAACCAGGCTCCTTGTCAGTGGAATTTCCCAAACAAGACTACTAGAGTGGGTAGCCATTTCCTTCTCCAGGGGATCATCCCGACCCAGGGATCGAACCCAATTCTGTCTCCAGCATTGGCAGGTGGGTTCTTTACCACTGTGCCACCTGAGAAGCCCCCACCTGTCACACTGTAATTTGTAATTCATCAGTTGATGGGAATTGGGGTTGTTCCACTTTTTTGGCTATTATGAATAATGCTACTATGGACATTTGTATCCAAGTTTTGTATGAACATACGTTTTCACTTCTCGTGGGTATGTAACTAGGAGTGCTATTACTGGGTTATATAGTTAAACTCCATGTTTAACTTTTTGAAGCACTGTCTGTTTTCCAAAGTAACCGCCCTATTTTATATTCCCACTAGCAATTTGTGAGGGTTCCAGTTTTTCCACATGCTCTGCAGAGTTTCCTTCTCCTTATAGTTTATCATTCCCTGACACTCGGTTACTATGCCTTTGAACTTTGAGAAGCAGGGCTTCTGTCTTGTTTGCTGCGGTAGCCCCAGCACCACAAGTGCCTGGCACCCAGTAAAGCATTCAGCGAATACCTGCACATGAAGGTAGTTTAGTAACATTGTTTCACTTAACAACGTCTCTTCGTGTTGTTTTTTTTTTAATTTGTATTGGAGTATAGCTGATTTATAATGTTGTGTTAGTTTCTGCTGTTCAGCAAAGTGAATCAATTATACATATAGCCACTCTTTTTAAGATTCTTTTCCCATATAGGTCATTATGGAGTACTGAGTAGAGTCCCTTGTGCTATACAGTAGGTTCTTACCTATTTTATATATAGTAGTATAAATATGTCAGTACCAGTCCCGCAATTTATCCCTCCCTCCTTTTCCTCTTGGTAACCATAAGTTTGTTTTCTACATCTGTGACTCTATTTTTATTTTTTAAATAGGTTCATTTGTACCATTTATTTTTAGATTCCACATATAAGTGATATGTGATATTTGTCTTTCTCTTTGTGACTTAAACTTCATTCCACTTCCCTAAGTTTTTAAGTTAACTTTTAGTTATCCAACTCTTAAATGAACACATTTTTCCTATAAAAATTTTAAAACATAACTGCTTAATCCCTTTTGAACAGTCCTGATTCACTGTGAATCCTTTGTAGTGTTTCCTTCCAGACATGCGTGTGTGTGTGTGTGTGTGTGTGTGTGTAGCAGACTTAGTGCTGGAAATGAGGAAAAAAGCCCAGTTTGAGGTGTTTGGTTTGTTTTTTTTTTTTACACAGATAATATGCTGCAGGGATTACTCAGCACTGCCTTGGAGATGTTTCCATGCCTATATATATATACACTCGTCTTTTTTTTTTTAAACTTCTACATAGCGTTCTGTGTAATATATGTACCCCTGTTTAGCCATTGCTCTGTTTTTAAAAGTAGCAAATATTTGTGGAGTAATTAACTTTTGCAGAGCAGTGTTTTTAAAGGTTTTTAAGTTTTAATTTTGTGATATTGGATATCATGATGTTAGAGTGTCCCAAGTAGCCACAAAGAAAGATTAATACTAAGTCAGTAAATCACAGTCCTGATTTTTACATTTCAAAGAATAAAATCAGTTCCTCAGAAACTCAGAAAACAAAATTCATTTTAATGTCATTATAGTGTTTTTTAATTCAGCATTCATCAGTTCTGGAACTTTTTAGACAGTTAAAGGATAGAATACCAACAGTTGTGTTCTTTGTACTCTGAGGTACTCAACTGAAATGCACCTCTGTCAGAAGTTCCGTTGCATTTAATAAACCTGCCATTCAGCACTGGTATTTACTACTATCCTCTGCCCACCTAGAGTATAAACCCCTCAGAGGAAGGAAACTAGGGCTTTTTAAAAAAAAATAAAGATTATTTGACAAATACAATCTTTTGTGCTTCCCATTTTCAGTATATTTTTAGTTTCCAATTCTATCAGTTTAGCTTGATACCTGCTCAAGGATATATATAAACTGTTGTCAGCCTATGTTTATTCTATTTCATATAGCTTTTTACTTAAAATTCTGGTCATAAAATTTAGGTTCAAACATTCTGGTATTTCAGGTCCTTACTTTGAGGGTTTTGCCTATCCGTTAGTGCTTGTGTAATGCCTTTGAAGTGCTAGATGCTGGGGGTAACCACTTCTTCATTTTAGGATTTCAGTTCTTCAAAATCTATACTTTCAGATTATCTAACTGGTCATTCATTGTAATATATTTGTATAAAATAATTGCTAGAAAAACAAGAAAAAACCCTTTATTTTATACTTACTGCTTGATGTCCAGTAGGTGGCATCAGACACCCTTTGGAGTTCTTCATGATACTAGTTCCTAGTTGGTATTACTGGTTTACTGATCATTTCTTCCAGTGCTGCCAGGGAACAGAAAGAGGTCTATTCCTTAGTCTTAATTCTCTGATTTTATATATTATTTAATTTATTTTTGTTTGGAATTTAAGCTAAACCTGTTGGTGTTTAAATGGTTCCTTTGCTATATCTGACTCAGATTTCAACCATTTTTCCTTTTTTAATTTTATAAGTGTGATTTTCAATCAGGCTAATTCCAGGGGAAGGATCATGATTTTGAAATAAGACTGGCTTTTTAAAAAAAAGAGTTGAGGGTAAGAGAAAGAATAAAGAGATGCTAAATGTTCATAATAAAATCAAAGAGAAAATATAGAAGTATACAGAATCCAAAATTAAGAATGAAATCAGTGCTTTTACTGTCAGTAAAAACTGTATTCATTACTGTTTTCAGGTTGGTTTTACAAATACCCTGCAGTTAAAAATTATATCTTTATAATTTTTATAAACTTATATCCCCAGTTCTAGCTTTTTGTGCTTTTTTGAAAACTTTTATCTTCAGTGTATTAATTTCTGTAAAGAATCAGCTTTTAGATCCAATTAACCATTAAAACCAGAAAATATGTGTTTTGTATGTAAGGACTGGGTTACTCTATTTATTCTTATTCTTTTGAGTTTAATGGATTTGTCAACCATTAGAAAAGACATATTTAAAACTTACCATCATAATTACATGTTTTTCTTTATTTTCCCTGTGTTTGAGTGTCAGTGTTTGTGACTCATGGAGATCCGGTTCTTAATTCCTATTTTTTGGAAAAACTACCACCCATAGTATGGGCTTTGGGTGAAACATATCTAGGTTCAGTTTCCATTTCTGGCTGAAAGGATGTCTAAGAAAGTCATTTAGCTTCTCTGGGCATCAGTTTCCTTATATACAAAATGTAGATAATTAACCTATCTAGTGGGGTTCTACTGAGGATTAGCAATAATGTAGGTAAATTACCTGACAAGCTATTGTTTTCACATATTGGCAACAATAAACTGTTTAAAAGTTTTGTTAAATATGTTCATGCTTTACTCATTTCTATATTCAAGAGTCTCAATTTACCAAGAGTTTTATTTCATCTTTTTTAATGGAGCTGTCAGTGTATTATAACTTGGGTCTCGAGATAGCTTAAGGAACAGTTCTTAAAAATCTTAGTTCTGTTCTACGTACATTTATATTGGTACCACACACACACAAACATTTATAGCCGTCTTGAATAGGAAGTATTCTTTTTGAATGTTTTCCTCTAGAATTAGAAGGAAAGAATATGAAAGAGATGTCAAACAAATCTCAGAATTCAACGTCAATCTGCAGGTACAGGAAGTTTCTGAGCTTTTAAAATCCACTCGCATGAGGGAGTAATTAGCCAGCACTTAGGGCGGGGTATACAGCCTCGCGATTCCAGTGCTTTCTGGGGAAAGGAAAAAAACGCTGGGTGGCGAGCACTGAACACAGTCTCCCCCGCCGAGCGCTACAGCCACGTGGCGCTCGCCGGAGCCCCAGGCCCACCGCCCTCTCGGGCTGTCGGCGGGGCCTTTGGCCCCGGAAAGCCTGGAACCTCCGGGCCGCAGTCAGCAGGCCCAGAAATCTGGCCCCGAACCCGAGCAGGGCAGAGCGCCCAGGTGACGCGCGGTGCCAGCTTCCACTCTAGGGGCGTCCAGCAGATCCCCGCAACTTTTCCCCGGAGACAGGTTCCGGCAACAGGTCCGAGGAGGGGTCGGTGAATCATCGCTGCTCGGTGCCTGGGTCAGCCGTGCAATCCAATGCCAGATTCGGGTAGGAATAGCCCGGCGTCTAACCACTAGCCATTCAGGGATCGCTAGCCAGGGGAACGATGACGTCATCGTAGCTGGGCGGTGTCGGAAGGTCCCACCAATAGGAGACAGGCAAAGTGGCTTGCTTTCTGTATCTCTTGGCCAATACTAACAAAGCAAAAGGGGGCCCGGTTGTTGGTATAGAACCAATGGAAAACAGAGAAGGAGCACGAGGCGGAGTTGAGAATCCTGTCACCAATTGGAAAGGGGGGGTGGAGCCCGGGCCTTGTCAAGCGTGACCAACCAGGGAGAGGAGCGGACTCTGAGGGGCGGGGCCGTAGTGCCTTCCCCCAATCGGACAGGTCCGGGGGCGGGGAATTCTTTGGGGCTCCCAATGAGGGACGCAGCCGAAGTGGGCCTGTCAAGAGAAGGGCCTGGGGGCGGGGGACGGTGAGTCGGGGATAAACACTCCGCGGCGGTGGCGGCTGCTGCTCTTCTGTAGGTTCTGTCACGGTGTCGGTGGTGCCCAGCTCGCCGGTCCCCTCCCGCTTCCGGCGAGCGTGGTCGCCAGAGAGGCTCTCTCAGCCCTGCTCTGCGGGGTCCACAGCGGGGCGCGGGTGTCCGGCGGCGGCGGCGAGCCCGTGTCCAGTGGGGGTTGGTCCCGTGGCTCCGGCCCCCGGTGCAGAATGGCGGCGGCGGTTCGGATGAACATCCAGATGCTGCTGGAGGCGGCCGACTACCTGGAGCGACGGGAGAGAGGTGCACGGGGACGGGAGGGGTCCGGCCCGAGCTAGTGCCGGGAGCTCGGAGGGGCCTGGCAGCGGATCCGGGCGCCCAGCCTCTCCGGGGGTGGTTGGAGGAGCTGAGAGCGCGACCCGCGAGCGCTCCCAACCCCTCCAGCTTTCCCCACGCGCGGTTCGAAGGGAGGCCGTCGCTGCCCCCAAAGTCAATGAATGGGAGTAGAAAGGGACTGCTGCCCCCGGGATCCTGAGCGCTTCCCCCTCCGCACCCCGTCGCGAGTGGGGTGCCCGGGGCCCCCTCAGCCAAGCGCTTGGTTTACCTCACCCGGCTCTTCCCGGCCCGCCCCAAAGTGGGCCTGGCGCCGGGTCTCCCAGTCGGCGGAGCAGCTCCTCCCTTGCCCCGCATCCTCCGTCCTCGGCTCTGGCTCCCGGTGTCTGGCCCCGCACCTTCGTCTGAGGCCGGTCCCACTTAATATACACCAACCTGCTGGACGTTGCCAATGGGAAACCCAGGCTCCATGAGACTTGCTGTGTCTTTCTCAACAATGAGCAGCTGGAATGCTCCTTACACCTGCTCCGAACTGAGGGTATTCACTCAATTAAAAAAACAATCATTGTTCTAAGAATTCCACCTTGCTCCTTTTAATTATTTCCACAGTCTTCTTTTAATAAAAAGTAAATCCATTTTTAAAAGGAAATATTGTGAAGGGGAGAGAGTGTTGACTGTTCTGTGTTCATTCATTAACTGGATCCTCCGGTTTTCTAGAAGCTGAACATGGTTATGCCTCCATGTTACCATACAATAACAAGGACAGAGATGCCTTAAAACGGAGGAGCAAATCCAAGAAGAATAACAGCAGTAGCAGGTAATTTGGTAAACATTTTCCTTTCTCTTTTAGGTTATGCCGCAGATGATACTAGGTTTTAACCCGTAAATGAAGCGGCAATCTTGATTCAGTAATGTATACATAGTCCTAAGGCATTGGAAGAAACCCTTCTATTTGGGTTGAGGGGACTGAGAAGAAAAGAGAAATGGAAGTGTTTTCTATTTCTTTATGAACTTTTTTCCCCCAGAACTTAATTTTGTTTTTCTTCCCTTTGGAACAAAAAATCGGTGGAAACTTCAAGTGGGATTAAGCAGCAGTGACAGTATTTTGCCTTCAGAAGTTGCAGATTCAGGGCAAGTTTTCTATAGCTGAAAATACTGGACATTACCCACTTTTTACTTTTCATAGTGAAGATTTTATAAATATGTTAAAGTATTGATTTGGCATAGGTGGTAGGATTTCATATTTGACGTGTAAATTAAATACAGTGATATGTCTGATAATCTGTCACTCTATTTATAATGGCAAAGAGGAACAATTGAGGTTCAAACCTGCTTTTTGGTGATGGAGGAATAGATTAATATAATATTAAAATATTCATATGCCACAAGCTTTTTACGTTAATCCTGCAATTCTTGAAATTTGTAAGTCTCACTGGAAAGTATTTGGTTAATGGTCAATGAAATCACATAATAAAACCCTGAATGTACTTCCTGGTATAAATGAGTACTCCATTAATGCTGTTGCACTCCCTTTTCCTCCTCTTTCCTCTTAATATATACGTTAGCTAGGAAATCTGTTTTTATTAGATTCATTCAATTATACCTTTTATTCCAGTAATTGAAAATCATTGACATTTTCCTTACTGATTTAGAATCCTTGTCTATCTCCCATTCTCATGAACACTCTGCAAATAACTGTATTTGGTTAGCGTCTGTGACATTATATAGACTACTAAAAGCCAGAAGTTTCCCACTTAAACCTTTAACTCCCTTGTTCTTCCTTCCTCTTCTGTCCTTGGTTCACCCCATTGTCCTTAGCGTTGGAAGAACCACAGGATATGAGTGAGCAGCACATATGTGCCGAGCTCTTGAATAGGAAGGCACGGGAAGGATGAACCTGTTAATTAGTTACCTGGTGGTTTTTCCTTTCCCTGCCACCTTTGGCATTATCTGAAGGTGATAGCAAGTAGATCTGTGCACGAGTGCTGACAACCTTTAAGAAGGTTGATGCTGACTTGTAGTGTGCAGTGGTATAAAACAATATCTGTGTTGCTTTTTGTTACAGTATTTTTTAAATAACTTTTTGAAAAGACATTGAAGCCTTTTGCTTTATTTTTATGGAAAAGTATAGTTCATTTGTTACTTTTACTCTTGTCCACTCATGATTTGAGAGGAATTGTTCACATTAATAGTCAAGGCTTAATCCTTGGTACTTTGTTTTTTCCTAAGTTTCACAGAAAAGTTGTTGAGGGGATGTTCAGTGGTGAGAAGAAGGGGATGTTGTTGAAGAGAAGTAGCTTGGCCCCAAAAGGTGATTGCCATGCTATGCCATGCTAAATCACTTCAGTAGTGTCTGACTCAATGCGACCCTATGGACTGTAGCCGGCCAGGCTCCTCAGTCCATGGGATTCTCCAGGCAAGAATACTGGAGTAGATTGCCATTCCCTTCTCCAAAAGGTGATTAGGAAAGAAAAATAATGATAGTTGAGAATTTCAATTCAAGAAATAGATTCTTTCTCTTTTCTTTAATATCCAGCTTTATTCCTGGGAAAATGATTGCAACTCTGGATTTGGGGGAAAGCTCTATTATTTCTGTAAATGGATTTGGTTTGCTTTCCATAGTTAGAAACAGGAGACTCTCACAGTTTTCCATATTCTTGACTAATGATGAATTCGTGCAGTAATTTAAGTGGTGCAGGGATCTCTGCGAGACCATGATTAAACCTGGAGATTGCACCAAGCAAAACAGATGAAGCAACAGCAGGTTGTTTTCTTTAAATGTAATCACTTCCTTCATGACCTGTTTGGAATGACCCTTACCTGAGCAATGAGACATCTCCCCAGAGAATGCAGTTTGACCCCTTGATTTGAATCAGACTTATATCCAAGGCCATGTATGGTCAGAATTTTGAACTGATATAAGAGCTATAGATTACTTCTGGTTTACATAACCATTGGTAACAGTGTATGCTTGTTAATTCAGGTTGAAATGCTGAGCTCTTTGCTTGTAGCGTCTGGGGGTTACTCTTCCTTGGACAACAATAAAAAAAATAAGATTTAGCTGCATAGCAAACTTATTGGAAACTGAAAATGCAGATCTTAAGTTTCTCTAATTGCTTGTCTAAAAACAAAAACAAGTGAAATTGTGAATATTAATTGTTCTGGAATCATCTGGAGAACTACAGGAAGATGGAATTTTTTTTTTTCTTTCCCACTGATTTTTTAAATCAGTTACCTAAATAATTACATTTGAAATCCAGAGTTTTTAAAAGCATGTTTTGTTACATTGGTGAAGCAGGCATTGGCATTCATGTGAAAGAGGAAGTTCAGCCCTTGTCACCCAGTTCTTTTATGAGACAGTGGTCATATAGCTGACTTGACAGTGTGAGTCTTTTTTAACCCAGGGACTGGTTTGGCTTAGTTATATTTTTGTTAAAATATATTTTTAAGTGATGACATTTGATCTTTTATCAATGAGTCCAGAGTTATCCAATCTTTTCAGTAATCACATGGAAAATGATTTTGATACAAGGTGTCTATATATTCTTATGCTTTAATTAAAAATATAAATGTTTTCCCATCAACAGAGTTGGCAGGGAGTCTCTGGACGGCCTTTTCTGAATGGCCTCCCTTTTATTAAAGACAAATTCAGTTTCACTAAACCAAATGTACTTCAGTAATGCCCTAGCCGTTAGGTGTAAGTCCCCTTGTAAAAATCACCATGTGTTCAACACTCTTAAGTAATCAAATAAGATCCATAGTTTCCAAAACTCTGTTCAAAGTTTGGAAAGAATTGTGCTGCTTATGGAATTTGTAAAAAAGATTATCTTGGGAATTCTGAATTTTTTATATGTATCTTCAAAGAATCCAGATGGGATAAGGGTGACTTGTGGTGTCTGATTTTTCTGTAATCGGACACCATGTTCTTTACAAATATCCACCCTTCTCTCCTCCACCTCCTCAGAATGGTCCATGTCTACAGTTAAACAGTGTAATTTTGACCACCTGTCATCATATATTTTCATCCATCTAAAAAATGTGTCAGACTTTGAACTTGTTATTCTCCGTTAAAAGCAGAATGCCGCGTGCTATCAAGCCAAAGGTTTGCAGTTGCAGGCCAGACTCGTGTTAACAGTGATCTCCTGCTGGCCATTGCAGGAAGTGAAGTATACATCAGAAAAACACTGAAGGGTAACCAAGTGAATCAACTTAAAACTTTTAAAAAAAAAACTTTTAAGTTAACCAGTTTTAAGGTTCATATAGCCCTTATCTAGAAAACAAATATTCTAAAATTTAAAATATTGTCATTATTGTCTTGTTTGTTTTTCCTTGTGAATGAAAATTGTATCCCAGAAGGCTTGTGGAAAAGAAGTTTAGTGCTGGATTAGAAATTTCCCATTTCAAGAATGCCCCAAATCCACAACTAGTCTCTGGTGTGAATGAACGGGATGGTGGTGCCCCTTGCTGTGAATGAATGGTCGCGCATTCACAGAAGTAGGGTTTCTCCATAATTACTGTGAGAATTTATTTCCAAGACCCAGTAAAGTTCCAGTTATTGCCCCACAGAATTCTTGACCTGAGCCAGGGTGTCATCTCTCCTGAACTGATTAGATTCTAGAGAATTTCCAAAAGTAAGGTCAAGATTCAGTTCATTTATAATGCTGGCAGTTTCCTCAAGTTTATTTTTAACTAGTTGGGATGAGTTATATGAGATGGACACTGAGATAGCCACACTGACTGACTTCTTGTGACATCTGTGAAAACCTGTCCATGAATCCATAGGCCAGACCTTATATTCAAGGTCAGCTATAAACGCACTAATAGTCTGATTTCACACATACCTGTGCTTTCATCCAAGCCTCTCTCATCACTTTTACAGTTGCTACCTCACTGATCCACATGTGTTCTGTAGATAATTGGCAATCATTTTTATTTCCATTTTACAAAAGAGTTAACCAAGGACAGGATGGTAAGCATTTGTATTTCTTCCACAGTATCAGTCAGTGGCAAAGCTGGACCTCAGATTCCACCCAAAGGGCTGCCCTTAACCAACCTGTCATCTTTACATTGAACTGAGTTTTGGAAGCCCCTTCCTAAAAGCATTTGGTAGCTCTTCAACAGTAGCATCTTTTGGGAGGTTGCATGCAATAAAATAACTTCAAGGAGTAGAAAGATTGAGGGAAGAAGGGTTATATTTATCCTTTTAAAACTGTATCCTATAGTCAGACAACCTAGCATACAATTTTGGTGTATAGTACACCTAGAGAACTGCAGAGTTGGGTGGGGATGCCAAATTTCTGGTGTTCCACACTCAGCCTAAAGAAAGCCTTGTGGTATTATATAACCCAAATTCACATCACATTGTGCAGCTGTTTTTCCCTTTGTATAAGTAGAACCCTTTTTTTCCTTTCTTAAAATGGATTACTTTTCCACGAGGGAATGCATGCCTCTCAGTTTGTCACTTCTCCTTGAATGCTGTTTGAGATATTTACATTTATCTATTTCCCCAGAGGGACTCATTTCTTAGGTAGAGCCCTTCCTCTGTCTTCTCTCCCTCCAGCTTGAGAGAGAAAGAAGTTAAAATAA
The DNA here is from genome assembly GCF_029407905.1 of Bubalus kerabau. Taxonomy (NCBI): domain Eukaryota; kingdom Metazoa; phylum Chordata; class Mammalia; order Artiodactyla; family Bovidae; genus Bubalus; species Bubalus kerabau. The sequence goes on from NC_073634.1 coordinate 71,084,938, forward strand.
TTGTGTTGGCATTGGAGCAGTCCTTTAAAACAAGAATAATGTTTCTCTTATTGTTCCCTCTTTCAGATCGACTCACAATGAAATGGAGAAGAATAGGTGAGTTGAGGGTTCTGGGTGTGGGATGGCGGGAGCTTTGATGTATTTTTTCATTGACACTTGGTTGCTGCTCTTGGCTTCTCACAATGAGCCCCTGATATTAGAGTTCGCTCAGTATCCTCTAATCAGCACTGCCTATAAAGGCCTTAGATAGATGGGCTTCCCAGCTCCCAAGATGACACCCCAACCCTCATCCCCTCAGCCTGCTGTTCCCCAGCAGTGCTTTCCCTGTGACTATTCTAAGGCCAAAGTGTTTTAAGTCAGAGGTAATGTTCCCACAAATAGTGTTTTTCAAAAATTACATGCTACTGAATATAATTGGTAGTGCTGTCTTAAATCATGTACACACACAGATATATATACATACATACACATACAGAAGTTCACTTGTGAGTAAAGAAGCTCAAAATTTAGGTAAATGTATGCAAAGCAGAAATTGGAGATGGTGAGGCACTCAGACGAGGCGGGCCACCCTCCCTGGGCTCCATCTTACCACATCTCACCTGATTCCCTTCTGCTGCTGATTTGACTCCTTATTTTTCAAATGATGTGGCCTAGTCACTCTCAACTCTGGTTGCACATTAGAATCACTTGCAAAGCTTTTATTTTAATTTTTTTTTAAATGTTTGTTTCCATTAAATATAGTATACACATACACTCATATGAGTTGGGAGGGCATGGCTCCCCACTCCAGTATTCTTGCCTGGAGAATCCCATGGACAGAGGAGCCTGGCAGGCTACAGTCCCTAGGGTCAAAAAGAGTCAGACACAATTGAAGCAACTTAGCATGCACACACAGTCATATACTCTTTGGGGTAAGAGAACACATTTTTATTTCTGCTCATTTTATAGAGTAACTTTTTATTATAGAGTTTTTCAAATATGTAAAAGTGGAGTGAATAATGTAATCAACTTCTATGTGTCCATCACCCAGCTTCCACAATTATCAGTATTTTACCAATCTTGTATAATAAACTCTCTGGGGAGTGTTTTTAAAAGCACATTTTCTTCTACCTCTGGTAATGCAAAACATAACCACTTGCTTTTATCATGCTGAAAAAAATTAATAATTCTCTGTGGAACTTTAGTGAAAACACACACACACACACACACACCAATGCTCAGACCTCACCCCTAGCGATTCTGATTTAATTGGTTTGGGTTGAGATCCTGCACTAGTATTTTTTAAAAGCACCCCAGGTGATTCTCATGTTCAGCCAGGGCTGCAGACCACTGAACAAGCTTCATTCTGGTCTCTGAACTCCCATCAATTTGAAGTACAGGCTGTCCATCCAGACTGAGTGCTTTCTCAGTGCTGTGCATGAACAGGATGATGTGTGATGATGGTTCTCTAAACACATGTGGTTACTTCATGCAAACCCTCTTTGAAGAGAGTCTGACTCTGATAGTCAGAATCTGAATGGCATGTTTCATTAGTGAAAGGGAAGACCATACCTGACAAGGGAGGAGAATCTTGGAACAGGCCGTGTGTGTGTGTGTGTGTGTGTGTGTGTGTGTGTTGGAGATGGATGGTGAGTGTGCCTCGCACATGTGCTTCTCCGCATCCTTCTCCTCCCCTTTCAATTTCTCTATGATTGTGACTGACCATGTTTGAAATTAGACCATCTTTATGCATTAGGGATTTACATATCATGAACTGGAAACTCCAGAGTATCTCTTCTTAAGGTGGAAAGGTAGTCTCATGTGGCTTCTCTTTCTCATCTTTAGATTCTCTTACATCTCCATGGTTTTTAGGGGAACTGTTAACTGGGACTGTTTCTGCTGAAAAGCCTCCTAGTTCTCCTCCTCCTCATAGGCATCTATTTGTATTATTAAAATGTCATCCCTTCAGGTAAAGGCTCTTAGGTGTACTCAGCTTTGTGCTTCACCTCTGCAGGAATACCACAGGATGTCAATTTTATCATTTACTTTAGCAGTTCAAGAATGTTTATTTTCTGCCTACCATGTCTTAAGAGCTTGTGCTCAGTACTAGGGTATTAAGTAAGTTTATACTGGGGTATGAAATCAGCATGGTCTCCATCCTAGAGAAATGTAGTTTGTCTAATGAGAAAGATGCAGAGACAGTCTGCACAGGAAGCAGTGGAGGTAAAAGTTCTAGAAAACTGGATTTGAAGTCATAACTGGGACAGTTGCTTATAATTCAGATTGTGCCCAGTCAACATTTGTTTATTGAAGGGCTAGTGGTCTGGTTTCCTTATTGTCCTTCCTTTTTTGGAATTTGGTCTTCTACGGTCTTGATCGTTTATCCCCTAGTCTAAAGCATGTAAGCAGAAGAGAGGGAAGTAAGGACTCACATTTAGTTAATTTAACCAAGCGCTGGTTGCTTCAGTTGGTGGATGGGGCCGGGGGTGGGGGGCGCGGCTGGGAGGGAGTTAAAGTTGTCGGTTCTTCTCTTGTAGAGTAGATGCTTATGATTTTAGGGTTTGATGGTCAGTTGAACAGCTGCATCTCCTTGGTTTTCATAGCTGAATCCTACAAAAGAAGACCACTTTGCAAAATGCTAATACACTTAGGCCATTCTTTTCCTTAACATCACATTAAAAAAAAAAAAAGATTGCCGTGGCTCTCAAAAAAAAAAGCAATTGAGGAAAAGAATTCTAATAATTGGATTTTTTTTCCTCTTTAACATTGCAGAGTTAACTAGATTTGTGTTAAGTTTTTTTCACACCAAAACCTTTTCTGTGGCTCTTTAGAGATTCTGAATAGTTGGTGTGCATCAGGACTCCACTATGAGAATATTATATTCAAACTGCCCGTTTAATAATCTTGGCAGTGGTGGGACAATTAAAAGATTTCTAGAATGGTGGAGATGGAGGTGGTAGTGGCAGAGGCAGCAGCAGTAATTTTCATTCAATAGACTAGGCATTCATGGAGCACCATAGATGCTGGGCACTAGGTGCTGGGATCCAGAACCCAACAGAACCCGAGCCCCCAGGGCGGAGGGCTCAGTTTGGTGTCACTGTAGATACATCTGTCACTTGGTATGTGCTTCTCTGCATTTTAACTAATTTTGTGGGTCTAGCCCCCTAAGGAAACACCCATGGTGAGTATGTGATCTTTCTTTTGTTTTTAAAACTGATCTCATAGAAAATTTTGAGAAATATAGTGTATTGTGTGCTCAGTCGCTTCAGTCGTGTCCTACTCTTTGCAACCCCATAGACTGTAGCCCGCCAGGCTCCTCTGTCCATGAGATTTTCCTGGCAAGCATACTGGACCAGATTGCCATGCCCTCCTCCAGGGAATCTTCCCCACCCAGGGATCAAACATGCAGTTCCTGAGTCCCCTGCATTGCAGGCACATCCTTTACTACTGAACCACAGGAAAGCCTTCAGAAATATAGAAAATCATATACAAAAAATTAAATCATCCATAATTCTAGCAGCCCAAGGAGATCAGTGAAACTTTGAAATGTATCTTTCAATGGTTTTTTGGAAAGTAACTTTTAAAACAGTTTAGTAAGTTGGAAAGTTCAGAAAAGCACAAAGAAAATAAAAATCACTGGTAACAGACCTTGCAGCAGTAACATCTGTCAACATTCCTACTAAGTTCTGTATCCACTAGATTTTTGTGCATACTTTTTAAAAATCAGTATTACATCATATGGTGTGCCATAACTCATATAACCAGTCTCCTATTTTAGGTTCTTCCCAGTATTTTGCTAATATAATTGATGCTTCCTTAAACTGTCTTATAGATAAATCTCTATCCAACATCATAATTATTTCCTTAGGGTAAGTCATGGTTGTGAAATGACTGGTATCCAAATGGTTGTGGTTTTTGATATTGACTGCTAGATTGCCCACCAGGCAGATTATAGGCCATATTTTCCTTCACCTTCACAAGTTTATGTTTTAGCTTAGACTTTTATAAATTTGATAGATAAGCAAACACACAACTTGTTTTAACTTGCATTCTTATATTACTAAGACAGTTGAACAATTTTTATTATCTTTGACAGTTTGTGTCTGTGTATGTGAATTGCCTGTTAAATAAGTGTTAGTTGCTCAGTTGTGTCCAACTTTTTGCAACACCCTGGACTATAGCCCACCAGGTTCCTCTGTCCATGGGATTCTCCAGGCAAGAATATTGGAGTGGGTTGTCAATCCCTTCTCCAGGGGATCTTCCCAACCCAGGTCTCCTTGCATGGTAGGCAGATTCTTTACTGTCTGAGCTTCCAGGGAAGCCTGTTAAATAAGCTTTGCCCAATTCTCTACTGAGGCATTTGTCTTTTTCTTTATTTTGAAAAGATTCTAAAATATGAAGAGTGTGTATGAAAGAAATTGCCCCTTGGTGGACTTTCCTGGCAGTCCAGCAGTTAGGACTCCATGTTCCCAGTGCAGGGGTGTGGGTTCAATCCCTGGTTGGGAAAATAAGATCCACAAGCCATGTGGCCAAAAAAAAGGTGTTGTCCCTTCAGGTGTCATACAGTCGCCCTGTTTGTCATTTACCTTTACAGAGTCGGTGTTCTCACACTATTTAAAGTTGCTGCCTCTGTGTGTACTAAATTCAGGCTAAGTCTGATTCTGGACTTGTTCTTCTGTTCCACTGATTTGTCTGTTCTTCCTGCACCAGTGTACAATTTTAATCATTGTGGTTTCATGCACTTCAGGATCTGGTGAAGCAAATCCCTATTCTTCCCTCCTTCTCCTTTTTTTTTATTTTATCAGTTTATTTTTCTTGATGAATTTTATAGTTAGTCTTTGAATTCTCCATACCCCAAATTCTTTGGGGATTTTCAAAATTCAAACGAAATAATTTCAGTATAAATTAACCTTTAAAAGTACATGTTTACATATTAGAGTTTTCCATCCAGGATTTGATGTGTGTGTTCATTTACTCAGATCTCTTTTATGTCTCTAAGCCAAGTTTTGTTGTATTTCCATGTAGATCTTACACATGCCTTGTAAAAGGTATTCCTGGATTTATGTGTATATATTTTTAAATTGCTACTGGTTTCCCACTGTTACTACTACTAATTAATTATTGTTGGGAGGTGGGAAACCTTTTAGTCTTTGGTTGCTGTGATATGCCCTTTATTGATGATAATTGTGCTGTCTCTTTTCCTTAGCTGGTAATTCCTCTGGTTTGAATGCCCTTCAATACGCTGCTCAGCAAAATGGAGGCTGAGTGAATGCAAATACGCTGCAGCCGGTGGGTCAGGAGTCAGGTGCTTGAATGGGCTCCTTTTCAAAAGAAGGCTCTAGCATCTCCTTTAATTGTAGACACCCATTTTTTCTGGAATGGTACACACATGCAGGCCTTTCTGGAATTAAGCAGCTGGTCTAGAGAGAGTACCTCTACCAGAGTCTTCTGACCCCATGACAAAAGATTTCTGTGTGTGCTCTGTGAGGAGGACTCGGCAGCCTGACCTAAGCTGTTGTTTTTATCTGGTCAAACAGTATTTCATGGCATCTGGTCTGACTTGAGAAGCCATTCCAGTCAGGTCTCTCTTGGGAAGATATGCTAATAGACCACAGTTCCCTAGAGTTGTTTCTTCTGGAGTCTTGCTTTTCAAATGGCCAGACTCCCACGGAAGGGGTAGGGGCCTGAGTTGTGGTGTGCATTGCACCACTCTTCCGCTTTTGAACACCCTTGACCACATTCACATTTCACTCTAGGATGTTGTAACAAATCCACATTGTTTTGTTGCTACAGGGGCCTGAGGACACAGCCTGGTCATTACAAAGGAAAGGTATAGGCATTAGTGTTCAGATCTCTCTGGTGATGGTGTGGAGGTGCACCCTGATTTGTGCTACTAGAATCCGTTTTCCTGGACTGTACCTCTTGGAAGAACTTGTACAAGAAACATGCTAGTTATTCAGCCAATTTCCAATTCCCTACCAGAACACTGGAGGCACTCCTTGCTTTTTGTCCTAGACATTAATAGTTGAAGGGTGAGATAGACCTAGCAGGTACTATAATCTATATTTTGTGTTTTTTTAAAATTGGGCTCTATAAAGGAAATATTAAATAGATGATTATGTATTTAATACTTTAATATAGACTGACTTTATTAAAATGTATTCAGCATGAATTACTGTTTACACATTGCTTACTTAGTGTCATGTTCCTATACAGTGAGGATGTATGGCTATCTTTGTGTATTTTACAAAGGTTACCATCACAGTTATGAAAGATCTTCAAAACCTTCCAAGATTCCACTTAAGTCAGTAATAAGGATGCATTTGGCAATATTTATAAAGGGACCATTTTAGAAAAAGGAGAGTACTTTTTTCCCTCAAAGAGTGACCTGTATTCTTCCCCTGGATTTTTTTGTAATCCAGTAAGGCTTTGGTCTCAACCCAAAATCTGGAGAAGGTTATGATTTCCGTGACCTGTAGTCACTTTTAGAGGAGTAATTTTTGACACCATAAGATTTATTTCTTCTTAGTCTATACTAAATATTCTTTTTTAAAATCACTATGTGGCTCATACATACCCATATTACATACCCATATTGGAAATTATCTTTATTCAACCAGCAGTTATTCAACCTTCCCTGGCTCTGGAAGATCCCCTGGGGAAGGAAATGGCAACCCACTCCAGTACTCTTGCCTGGGAAATTCCATGGACAGAGGAGCCTTGTAGGCTACAGTCCATGGGGTCGCAAAGAGTTGAACACGACTGAGCGACTTCACTTCACTTCACCCTCCACTTATCATATAGGATTTACTATTTAATTGGCTAAATCTGTGTCCACACAAAAGTAGGAGAGGAAATAGGTATGGTTTATGTAACTTATTTTCTCCCTTGGTAATAGTCTTAGGCCCAGTTTTAATGAAAACTAGTACTCAGTGAGGTCCAGTGGATCATGTTCATTAAGCATGGCTTTCCTCAAAGAGAAGGCATGTGAATTACCAAAGAAATCAGGTTCTACTATGAGGACAGCATCTGCAGGTGCTTTATTATTTGTAGACTCAAGTAGATTAAGACGAAATGGAAGACAGTCACTTCTGTTAGTTGGTAATGGAAGAAACAGAACAAATAGATACATAGGAGGTCTGCAGCCTGCAGGTGAAAGGATAAATGAATGTTATCTATTTGGAAAGGGAAACACGCTTCTAATCTGTGAAAGCTTGAAAACCCTTATGGAGAAGTGAAGTCAAACAAGATGTAGATAAGGGAAAAGAAAAAATAATGTTCGGTAGAGGGCAAAGGAGGGTCCATTCTAGAACTTTCAGTGAGAGCTGTTATTTATCACAGCCTGGAGGTAGCTGAGATAAGTGATTCTGCAATAATTTGTTTATATGTTTGATGTAAACTTAAACTTTTAGTACCTCAAAGGCAGTGACTTTGTCTCACTCAGCATTCTATCACCAGCGCCTAGGAAGGTAGCAGTGCATAGTAATCCTTTGAGAGATGCTAGAGGTTAATAAGTGAATGAAACAACCAAGTGTATATTTCAGGATTTCCATCTGTGAACCTGATTACTTATCTGTCCTCTTCACTGGCTACCATCCTGTTGGCTCTGCCCCAGCCTGGTACGTTTTTGTGTCATACATTTCACTGTGAAACTCTGGCAGCGAGAGTCCAGTTACATCCTCCATAAGAAGAGTAATGTTTGATAACAGTGCCTCTCTCTCAGTACACTCACACACACACACCTGCATACCCTCTTTCACACCATTCCTCCTGGTCTTGGCTACATACGATCAGGTAGAACTTTAGGGATAACAGAGTAAATTCAGGAGCACTGTCTGCAAATAGCATCATCTCTACCTGGAGACTTACTTTTTCTGTTGCATCTTTCCATCAATTTACAAATCTGCTCACCTGAGCGAGAGAGGTGTGGATAGAATCAAAGTAGCTTGAGTCTGGAAGCAGAAATAAAAAAAGCAGCATTCAGAATTGTCTGAGAGCACACTGGTGAACCCAGGTGCCTTCTGTCAGTGCCAAGCTTGAGTGGCAGGAAGTGCCCCCCAAAGGCCAGAGCCCACTTCACTGATGACCTCATTCACTTGCAGGTTTAATTTTCCATAACTCATGGCTGACATGAGTTAAGGAAAACTAACAACAGAACTAAGTCATATCCAAATATACTTTATATTTAAATATTTAATATATTTAGAATGTCTTTTGATATTTATTCCCCACTCCCCTACTATTTTCTGAGTAATCTGTTCTTTTCCAAGGATTTGCAGTGTTAGCTCCATTATATGCTCAATTCACATCTATTCCTAAGTCTGTTTCTGGGAATTTTTTTCTTCTCTTCCTTTGATTTGTCCACCTTTTCCTATATTAGTATATTCTGTTTTTAATTATTGATACTTTGTAATACAACTTAATGTTTAGCATAGCCCTCTTCATTCTTCTCCAAGAATTTTGGCAGTCTTTTTATTCTTCTAGATGAAGTTTAATTTCCCAGCATTAAGAAGAATGCTGTGGGGATTTTTTTTCTCCTGGAATTATGTTAAATTTGTAGAAAAAGTTGGGTAACATTGATATTTTTACCTTGAGGGTTCATATCTAGGGATGTGCTATTTTTTCCATTTATTCAGATTTTCTTATGTCTCTCAGCAAAGTTTTACAGTTTTCTTCCCAGAGAGCCTTCCCAGACTATTTTAAGTCTGTACTTAGACGTGCTTTCCTTTCTTCTTGCTATCAGACATGAAATATTTTAGGTTTTCTGGGTATGGATAACACATCCGGAAATGAGCTTGCATTTCCAAGGTCAGTACATATTTGCCCCAATTTTTACTTGTCTTTGGCCTTTGAACTAGAGATGTAGGCAGGAGTCTTCATGTGGTTTAGATGGTTCCCTCCACACTGCGGAGTCCCTTCCAGCCCTGCCTCTGCATCATGGGGGTTAGCTTTGTAAAGTCCCTGCTAATATTTTAAATGTTAAAAAAAAAAAAAAAATAGTACCTTTGGCATAAGCAAGACCTGTATCTCCATAGAAAATGGATTAGATTTTCCACTAAATCTTTTAATGACAAAAGATGTCCATTTTCCTTAAGGAAGAGTTGAGTGAACTGGATTTTAACTAGACAGCCTGTTTACCGAGTGAGACACTCTGAGTTCCCTGTTGATTTTGAAAGGAATATGATAGGGTTATAATTATCTGTGTTTGCTCCCAGCAATTATCCTTCCTCAAAGGAAGCTAGGATTGAAAGAATAACTGCTACCATATACAGAGCACTTCCCGTCAGACCCTGGTCTGGGCTTCCATACCCCATCTCAGTTAATACTCACAACAGGCCTCGCAGGGAGGCATTGTCATCCTCTACTGCCAAGGAAACGGATGCTGCATGGAGTTAAGTAATCTGCTCAAGGTCACACAGGAAATAAGTGGCAAGGCCAGAGTCCCAAACCTTTACCCTAATCACTACGCTAATATTTGGTTGTATAGTGACTGACACATTCAGAATATAAAAATAATTAAAAACAAAAATAAATAAAATTTGAAATACTAAAAAAAAAAGCACACCAAAGAGAAGCTGTAGTTTGCATCTAGTTTAATTATCACTAGTTATAGGCCACACTTGACTCTGAGCATCCAGATCAAAGATTGGTTTCTCTGTACCACTGTAGACCAAAGGTATATCAACCTATGCACAGTAACGAAAGCAATATTTCTGAAGAGTCAGCAGATGAGGTTTGTCAAAGTCCATCACTTACAAAGCAGTTGGATCAGTGCAAAAAGAGGAGGCAGTTGGGGCAGGAGGGGGCCAGGATTTGACTACCCTTTTCTGCTGGTGGCAGGGTGGGAGTGGGGAGCTGGGAGGCAGCTCTAGACAACAGGAAGAGGTCTGTCTGAATATGTGATGAGAGGGGATCCAAGTAAGGGTCAGATGGAAGTGTCGAGTAGCTTCCTGTTGAGGAGATATAGCCAAACCTGCTAATTCCTGGAAGAGGGGGTTAGGCCAGGTTCACGGTGGGACAGTAGGCTCCTTGTAGAAGGCCAGAGCCCTGGGCAGGGGAGGGGTCAGGACTGAGGACAGGGCGCTGAGACAGGAGCTTGTTCTACTTGTTTTAGATCTAGGAGGTCCATGGGTGCTCACAGCTGGCTGAAGGATTCTGGGTCCCAGCTTGGGGGTAGGGGTGTGTCTTGGAGTCGAGGACCCTCAGTGGAAGCTGCTACAGAGGGGTCTGTTTGCTTTTCTGCGTCTGGCTCAAGAATTGAATTTCACTGCTGTATGATAGAACTGAAGCTTCCTTACATACCTCATCCCTCCTCTGAGGTCGGTCCAGGCACCAGCCTGCGGATGTGTGTGTGGCATGGTGGGCAGGGCAGCCATGGGGCTGGAGCAGTGAGGCACTGTAGCAGGCCGAGGCAGGCACTCCAAAGACACCCGCTGACTTTGGATCTCTACAAAATCCAACAGCACTGAGGCCCTATTTTCATAAAACTAGGTCAGCAAATACTGAACGAACATGTATTACTCTAAGCTTGAATCAGTCAAATGGCTGATTTCAAGTTTCACAACTGGGAGTGTTCTTTGGCCACCCACATTTGGGGAGTGAAATTGTCTTTTCTGGGCCCGACTCCCTGAATAACTAGAAATGACACTGCATGGAAAGATGACTTTTATTATTTTTATCAAAAAACAAACTTCCTTAAAAATGTACATACTCATATCTGTAGATAAACCCACATCATAGAAGGACTAATATGACACTGTTCTCAATCACGCAGTGTTTGCAGTGAGCAGGCTGAAAAAAAGGTCTCATTTTAATTTTTGAACTTTTAAAAAAATGTGTAAACTTTGTAGTGGGAATAAGTTAGATAACTATGTATGACTAATCATAGTTTTTCATAGTGTTTCTAATAGTAGGATCTGTTTTCATGGCTCTTTTATGAAGAGGTGAACAAGTACATTTTATACACAGCTCGTGTTTGTGTTTCTCCTCATGTAGTAGTTGAAGGAGCAAACTACTAATGTGAGTCCTTGTTTGCGGCCATTCCACGTGGGCAGGTTTTCAGAGCAAGCAGAAGTCTTATAAAATAGTACAGAATTTGTACCACTACATCTTCCTAGCTCAGGAATGAATGCTGGACTCCTCGAGCTCCTAACCCCTGGACATCAGGACTTAGGGAGCCTTGGAGACCTCAGGGCAACCTCAAGAGCTAGATGAGGAAGGAGGCTCAGAAGCAGATGAGGCAGGGGCTCAGAACCACTCAAGCCCCGAGAAACTTGGTCCAGTGGAATAGAAGACACCATCCATGCTACAAACATGTATTCAGCACATATATGAGAGGGGAAGGCATCAAGGCAACTGAACAATAGTTAAGTTGTAATCCCAACTTTCTAAGGAGTTAGCAATGAATGGTTAAGTCACAAATACCAAAAAATTCAGGCAGAACAGTGAATTTCCCAATGAATTGTATAAAAAGTACTCAGGAAAAGGAGGAAGCCCTGTGGACTGGAATGGCCTGCAAAGGCTTTGAGGAGGTGGAGGTTCACTGAAGCAAGAGCTCTGAACCTCGGCTGTTTCTTACATTCACAAAATCTGCTAGGTTCCAGAATAAAGCCTAAACCAGGGTCTCAGTGAAGTATTCGTTTCCCAAATTGTAGAGACTCTTGTGCTTCTGGTCTGTAGTGAATGCTGTCTCCTCACTGAGTGTCTGCAGCTTCTGCCTCGGGTGGCCTTCCTCCCGTCCTGTCCCTCTCCAAGACACACAGGTGGTCCTTGCCAGCTCTCAGCATGCTTGCTGGTATAGCAATACCACTGATGGGCTTTTTCCTTATTCTTGAAAAAATGCGTTTAACTTTTTGAATGGCTGAAAAACCAAAACCTGTAACAAATTATTCAGTAAAAATCCCCTCTCTGTCTTTGTCCCTGTCCGACTAGCCCTGATGCCTCTCTGCCCAGTTGCTGTTACTAGTTTCTTATGTATCATTTCAGACTTTCTTTATGTCACACAAGAAAACATGAATATAGATAATAATTTTTCTTCTATTTTTACTCAGAGATAGCATGTTATAGGCATAGTTAGGTATCTTGCTTTTCTTTTCTTAACAGCATATCTGAGTGCTCTTTCCTCATAATGCATAGAGCATATTTTCATTGTCTTTCATAGCTGCATAGTACTCTACTGTCTGGGTGCACCATAATTCACTTGACCAGTCCCTATTGATGATGGGTTGGGTTGTTTCAATCTTTGCTATTATTAATAAAACTGTAACGAATAACCATACACATTTGTCACTCACATGGATAAATATTATATACAGCAAGATATAGTTGTCATGATTTAGTGATCCTGAAAGGGGAAAGAGAGGTATGGGTTCAAAGGATTCCCTCACTGGCATGTATAGTATATAGACATCAGTGTTTACCCTTGATGTGTGTTATAGACTTAACTTTAGAAAACCATGGATTTTTGCATCTCCTTGGTTTTTATCAGAGTTGCCTAATTTCAAAAGATGTTCACTTGGCCAGAAGTCCCTGGTGGCATTTGCCTTCAGTGGGCCTGGGCAACTGCATACTCTGTTACAGCTTGTTCTCCCAGGCGCCTTCTGGCCAGCTATGAAAGTCTCAAGTGCTTTTTTGATGTTGTTTTTGTAGACGGGCCCACCTTCGCTTGTGCCTGGAAAAGTTGAAGGGGCTGGTGCCACTTGGTCCAGAATCAAATCGACACACTACGTTGAGTTTATTAACAAAAGCCAAATTGCACATAAAGGTAAGCACATCCTGAGGTGCCTTTTTGTCTTGACCTGCCCACTGAGGGTTTGTTTGTTGTCATGAGAGACTGTCTCCGGGACAGTTCTCTTCTCTGAACTCTTCCAACCTGCCTCTTGGATGAATCACAGACTCAACCTGTCCAGCACCCAACCGAGTAATTCTCACCCGCCAAGAACCAGAAGTTAAATTGTCCTTCCAGCTGTCCATGTGATGTACGAGCCAGAAACTCAGGGTCACCCTTGATCCTGATATCGTCTTGCTCCTTAGCCACATGCCTTCAAGACTTACATATGCCACAGCCTGCTCTGTTTCCATAAACACCATCATGTACTGCAGCAGACTCCTCAGAGGGCTCCTCCAAGCTAATCTCCTTTTCCCAAGGTCAGTCCTGCCAAAGTTCAAATCAACATGTCACCACATGGAAAAGTGTTCCGTGGCTGCTCAGGACATACTGAGCCAGGCCTGCCTCACCTGCCCCCTTCCCACGCCCTTGCCTGTGCAGCAGCAGCTCATGCCAGACACTCCCCACCCAGCCCTGAGCTCAGTCCCTTGCCCTTGTCAGGCTCTCTCACCACGGGGCCTTTGCACATGCTGTGCCCTCTGCGTGGTGCACTCTTCCCTCCCTTCTTCACCTAGATGACTTCTTGTCATCCTTCAGACCTCAGCACAGGTATCACGGTACAGGGATGCCTTCCATGACTGAGTTGCCTTCTTCCTGTTAAGAGATGGTCCTTACTGCTGGATCTCTCCCTTTAGGACTCGTCACAGCTGACCTCTGACCATGGTTTATGTGACTGTTCACTTGTCTCCATCCACTATGTTAGAGTACAGGCAAGGATGGGACCAGATCTTTGTGTTCACCTTGTATCCCCAGCACCTCCCAGAGGGTCTGAAACAAAGTCAGCACACAGTATGTGTCTTGAAAAGCAAAGGGTAACTCCTGAGCCAAAATCACTGTTTAGCATGTTTTTATAGTCATAGTCACAAGCGGACATATGTCACTTGAATTATAGTTAGTAGCCTGCATACATGGCAGTTCTGCGGCAGGGGGCAAGAACCTCTGTTTAGAGCAAAACAACCACAATTACATAATCTTCATAATTATCTGAAGAATTATCTGAGACACTAGAGAACAGATTTGTGAAAACAAAGTGATTTATGAAAATGTGTTTTCTAAGCTCTTGTTTGGACAGTTCGGAATGAGAACTTCAAAAGGGAATATCATTCCCGCCAACAGACAGAAGTTAACTGAGACTTGGCATGACACAAAAAATCACCAGTGTAATTGGGATGTGTACTTGAATAAACATACCTTTAAAGGAAAAGGTGTGTTTCTTAAGCTTCTGTCACACACAGTTGCTCAGAGAGTAGGTGCTGGGGGAGGCGTCACCACAGACAAGGGAGACCAGGTTGGGGATGCCCGCCACGGTCTTTTCACTGTTGCAGTTGAGGGGGCCGGGTGCCAGTGCGTCAGCTCAGCCCAGAATCCACACAACAGTGCAGGTTCCACAGTGCTGTTGATGGTGATAAAGGTAGATGAAGACGGGGTCACCAGCCAGTCAGCTCGCTGTCCCCGCAAGAAGCTCAACAAGGGACACGGCAGACGGCTTCTGTGGGAAACTGGCATATTTCACCTCTAGGCAGGGAGGTGCAGGGCCATCACCGATTGTGAAATGTGCCCGCACCCTTCAACAACTGCCCCTTCGACCCACAGAAACTTGAAGACTGTGACAGAAAAGCCATTCACCAAATCGACCAGCTGCAGCGAGAGCAGCGGCACCTGAAGAGGCAGCTGGAGAAGCTGGGCATCGAGAGGATGCGGACGGACAGCACCGGCTCCACTGTCTCCTCCGAGCGCTCTGACTCCGACAGGGGTGAGCCTCCCCCGCCCCCGCCCCCTTCCACCCGGGCAGAGGGGGGACCAAGGAGCCCCCTGACTTGGAGAAGTCAAGGGGTGTGACCTGCAGGAGCCCGCCTCCTGGTTCCTCAGCGGTTAGGGCCCACTGCCGAGCTCGTCTTTCCCAAAGCAGGCCCTCACCACGGTCTGTCTCGTCCCCACAGAAGAGATCGACGTGGACGTCGAGAGCACAGACTATCTCACGGGCGACCTGGACTGGAGCTGCAGCAGCGTGAGCGACTCGGACGAGCGGGGAAGCATGCAAAGCCTGGGCAGCGATGAGGGCTACTCCAGCTCCAGCGTCAAGAGAATAAAGCTCCAGGACAGTCACAAGACGACGTGTCTTGGTCTCTAGGAGAGCGTGGTCACTTCGGCTGCCGTCCGGATGGTCCTCCCTGTCGGCTCCGATTTAGGTAGCGTATGGGACCTGCCCACAATCCCCTCGCACGTCAGCTTCCGTGTACCACGTCACCAAGAGCAGCTGCGTTTAAAGTTGTCAAGGAAGTGCTTAGGATTGTGGGTTTCTGTTTTTTCTTTTTCCTTTTTTTTTTTCTTTTCTTTTTTTTTTTAAATCCCCAATTTCCATCTCAAAAAGGGTTGAGCGGCCTGCACCCGCCCAGTGTCGGGCAGGCCGGCCCCGCTGAGCCAGTCAGTGCAGCCAGGACACCCAGGGGCATCTCGACTTCATGTTGCTGAGTCTGGGGTGGCTGAATGCTGCTTAGCCCCGCACGAAGTTGGGGGACGCCGACCAGGATCGTGGATTTCTGATTGCATCCTCTAGCTTCTCTCTTTCTCTCCACAAGTCTCTCTGAGAGACTGTACATTCCAATCCGTTTGAAGCATCCAAGAACTCTGAGGCCGAATAAGCCCCTCGCACATCTCGGCAGTTCCCCCTCTTATTTACTGTCCCGTGTGTTCTTCTAGACCTTCTTTAACGTTTTCTGGCTTCCTGTGTGACATGCCTAGCAGAAATGTCCAAATGTGTCTTGTGCTTAGGAAACTGAAGGAAACAAACTTTTCAAGTGGAGATCCTGATCTCAGAACTCCAAAGTAAGCTTTGAAAGTGGCATTGAAGAGCACTTAGCCCTGGCCCTCACCACCCATGACGAGTCAGGATTACCTCCAGAAAACAGGCCCTTCTCACACATACACACACAGACACACATGTATACACACACCCCGAGTGAACGCCCCAACCCACATGCAGACAGGAGCAGTATTTCTAACCTTCGGATGGACACCTTGCTTATAGAAGTTCCAGCGTCATTTGTCCTCACAAACGCAATGGTCTGTTTTTGTGTGCTGTCCCTGGGTCCGTGCTGTGCCTGCTCTCTGAAGGCACGTTTCCCCTCCCAGTTGGTTTTGCTACTTGTCTCTGGAACATTTTTTTTCCTACCTCAGAGATAAATGAGATCTCCATTTCCCACTTAACACAAACTGATTATGCCTCTTCCCCCCCCCCCCGAATAAGTGACATTTGGTCCAATCTTAATCTATTTTCCTATGTCACTTTCAGCAATAACTGAGCTTTGGCGCTAGCTGAGCTAGTGTTCATCATCAGTGAAAGGGGAAAAGTCCACATTTCTACTCTCTGTTGCAGGTGAACAGGAGGGGACGGTACAGTGTTACTAGAATCCTTCCTCACCGACTGTTTTTGGACGCACCCAGAAACTTCTTTATGGAGGCTTTTGGGTTGATAGTTTAAAAGGCTGATTTTTCTTTCTGGTTATGATTTCTCCCTTAAGTGGTCTCCCACTTTGTAGCATTTTTATTTAAGCTAAAACAGAGCACATGTATATGTACATAAGACACATTAAATCTATAAATACTATTTATTCATTTTATATAAACTAATGTAATGGAAAATAAATTCTTATGACTTTGTGCTTTTATAGATGTTCTAGAAACTTTGTATGTAGGTATCTACAAAATTGGCTCATTTCCCCTTAATATTTTTGCATTCATATTTTCGAGGTCTTGATGTTTCCAACCTCTGGCAAACCTTTTTCATTGAATTTGAACCATTTGTAATAACTGTGACGCTGCAACAGAGTGTGCGTCACAAAGTGATGAGAACATTCCTAAAATCTACAGCCGCGCTGCGACCTAAGGGCTCAGTGGCTGAAGCGGTAGTGGTGGCTGCCTGTGCCCCCGGCTGGCCTGCGGTCTCCCCCACCACAGCCTCGCACCTCCTCAGCGCCCCTCCTTGCCCACAACTAAAAGTTCAAAGGCACTCCACACGGAAGCTCATTCTAGACGTGAAGAGCAGTCTGAAACATTACCTTTGTGTTTATTTTTGCTTTTTAAATGATTTCTTAATGTATTCAAAAAATTTTAATTGGAAGTAGTGGATTCCTAAATGATTCCAAAGTCATCTGTAATTCTTCTATTTTTGTTTTGTTCTGTTTTTCTCTTCATTTCAGCTTTGGGTGGGGGGAGGGGCAGGTGATACAAAAGATTTTTCTTTCTTTTTTCTGTTTTTTAATTGTTGGAATCTTTTCCAATTACCAGCTGAAGATTTGCACTGAAATACAACTTGTATGCCTTTTGCATTTTTAAAGCCTGCTTCCTGAATTTAAGCAGAGTGATAGTGTTCAAAGAGCCAGCTCAGCCTGTAACATGTTTGAAAAAACTGCACTTTGAGGTCCCTTTTGAATGCCATTCACTAGACCTCGCAAGCATTTTAATTGCTACCTTCAAGCGCCTCACAAGTCCACGATGCTGGATGCTGTATGGCATCGAAAACTCAAGACTTTGGGAAAAGCTTGTGGGCTTGCGTTGAGGGAGGGAAGGGAACAAAACTCATGTATTTTGTTTGTTTAATTTAGAAATAAGGCATCTGAGAGATGCCGTTATTTTCTGTGTTTTAATTGTTGTGCCTTTTGAGTTATACTGCATTTTTGTCTTTCGGTTGAAATATGAAATGTACTGTCCCGATATAAAATAGTGATTATTTGACCTTTGCACTGTTTGTCTGGTCCTTTTCCATTTGATGGCATATAAATGTGGAACTTGATAGATCTCTATATTTTTAATGCACTTGTGATAAACTGACACCAGGGTTAGACACAACTTTCAAAGCTCGAGGTAGACCAAATCGGCGTGCCAGACAAGCCTCTCTCTAACCAAAACTGTAAGCTTCAGGACCAGCAAACTCAGCCCAAGGCAGCTAATCCTCTCCCCCACGTGGCTAATCAGCCCCCTGATTCGCCAATCTGCCCTGCCATTCACTTATCCACCAGCATGACTGTTAAAAGCTAGACAGTCTTTTTGGTTCTGGTTTTTCTTTCTTTTTTTTAATTTTTTAAGCAAAATGAAAAACCTTTCTATTAGGGTTGTTGGGGGGAGGGGAGGGGCAAAGATATAAACCCCAGCCTTTAAGACTTTGACTGTTGTACGTAAATAATAAATGTGTGTAAATATAGGCACATGCATATTTTTATGTGAAAACTGGTTTTAAGAAACTAAGAAGAAATCTACACTCTTATTGATAACCATTGCAATGCAAGTGAGAAAATAAAGAGTACGTAGTGCAGTTTAATTTCACGCAGTGAGAAAATCTCTGTGTGCTTCTGCTAACACCCAGAAGACCTAACTTTCCCTGCCTGTTGGCTTAGAATGGCGGGCACGCACCCAGGGTGTTTTTGGTTTCTTTTGCTAAGCAGAGATCTGGATTCAAGGTGCTGATAGTGACCGCGGCTCCTTTCTCTAGTCACATATCTATGCTAGTGTTTCAAAGACCATCACCTTTTTGAGCAGGACCTAGATTTTTCTTCCTGTCAACCCAAAGCTAAAATAATTTCAGTGCTGATTCAGAATTGAGCTCTAAGAAGGCCCTGACCCTACATATGGCCACTTAAGTGGCTTGAGGATTTTTTTTTTTTTTTTAAAGATGGGCATTCTCCTGTAACTTCTACTTTTTTTTCAAAGGAAGCAAAGGGTCTTTCCCTGGGTTTCCTATGGGTCTCTTCTCTGTCCCTCAAGTGGCCAAAAGCAAATCTTGGGTGTGGGGGAAAAAAGTATAAACTGAGTAGGATTGTAATGTTCAGAACAACTGCCTAGCAATATCTTGGGGCTTAATAATGCATTTTTGTGGACTTCCTTCTTCCTCTCCCCCATCCTTTAAAGAGAAAACTTACTTTTGAAAAGTATATACAGATATATAACTTAGGTTTTTATATCATACTGAATTGGCAAGGATACCACTTTCATTGTGCTTTATAATCCATTTAGTCCCCCAAATCTCACTCCTTTCTTTCTTCTTTGTTTTCCCAAGTGTCTTTGTCTTCCCCTTTTACCTGCCCTGTGTGTTGAACACCAGAAAGTCAAAGGCTGCAAAGCAATTTCCTGCATGTCAGCCTCTTATTTTTGTATGTCTAACTCTTGGATGCAGTAGGTTTCAGTAGCTGGCTACTCCTGATTTTAAAAATCCTTCCTGGGAGAAGATGACCCAAAGACCCTTTTAGATGAGGTGTTTTTTCTCATTCTACATGATCAGATCTCTGTAGACTGTGGGATGTTTTGTTTCTGGAAATATTTGGGGATGGGGGCAGGGGGGTATGATATGTAATTTATCATGATTTTTTCATTAATTTGTTACATGGATGATTTTCTTACCCTATCTTCTGAAAGAAGAAATAATTGCCTGGCACTGTTATCATCAGCTATTGAATGGCTGAAGAAATTGAGTATCTTTGTCTTCTCTCAAAATCATAAAATAAGAATTAGTAAAGCACTTGTTTCTAAGATTTACCCAGATTTTAAATTTTGATTTCTTATTCTGTCTGGAGGGTGTGGAGGATTGAGAGGGCTTTCTTCATTTTAGCTTTCACCAGAGAACCAAGCTTGCCTTGACCCCTGTCCTTAGAATTGGTGCTCTAGGAATGTTGCTGTCAACCATCAACGTTGGGGGCCTTCACCCTAACAGTAAACAGCCTAAACAGGGAGCAGCAGACAAGAGTGTGAATTTCTGTTTCCAGATGTTTATTTCTTGATGTAAATATGATGCCAATGTAAATCCTGTGTCAAGACATAGAGAATGGTGCTTTTTACTACAGTTAGAACATGCATTTTGAGAACTACTCCATGTTTTAGAGAATCTTTGCTGTGTATATGTAAACTTCTGTATTGTTCAACCGTTAACAAATAATAAATTATTTCATTATTAAAGAAATTTTCGTCTTCCTGATGTTTTGTACCCAGTTTAACCTTTCGAGGTTTTTTACTTAGAGAACTGAGTTCATCAGGTTTCTCTTTCCTTTTAATAATCATGGAAAATTTGCTGGCCAAAAGTTCTCAGGACTTGGATTCTGTAATGGGAGCTTTGATCGTGTGGCTCCGATTGAGGCCCTTCCCCGCTGCTTTCCTCCTGTTCTCCTGCTCAGGCACTTGCTTTTGGCTCTGCTCCACTGCGATACATCTGATCATGCAGACTGCATGCGGGGCCACGCAGCAAACCAGACTACCCTGTCTTTCTGGCAGCCCGTGGTCTGGTGGGGAAGAGGGCAGTGTATTCCCCATTCGATGCAATACAGTCGGTGGTGGAATAAAATCATACAGGGACAGGCTATGAGAAATCATAGAGCTGGTGACATTCAGGTTGGGCCCTGGAGAAAGAGTTTTCCCTTGCAGGCAAAGAGAAGAGTCAGTACAACCAGGCAGGTGAGGGAGAAGGGAGAGCTCCTGGGGCTGGGGTGTGGCTGGGAGCCCATGGTGAGTGATGGGGTGCAAGGGGGACAGTGCACCAGGAAAGACAAGTCACTGAGAGGAGAAAGAACACCCAGTTTAGGAAATTTGCTTTTTCACATATTAAACCCTTTGGTTAATTCAGATTTATTCATTCATTTTTTAAAAATTTATTTGGACTTCATTTGTTTTTCTTGATCCACGATCCTACCAAAGACACATGTTAAATCCCAACCATCTCTCCTTCAGACTCCTCTGGCTGTAACAGTCACTCAGACTTCCCTTGTTGTTGCTGCTGTTCTGAAATATTTATTATTTTTTATTCACTTATTTGCCTGTGCCAGGTCTTAGTTGTGGCACTCGGGTCTTCAGTCTTCATTATGGCATGCGAGATCTAGTTCCCCGACCAGAAATTGAGCTGCCCGCCTGCATTGAGAGCGCAGAGTCTTGGCCCCTGGACCACCAGGGAAGTCCCTTTCTATTCATTCATTTGACAAACAGGGATTGAGTGCCTGGGCGGGGCCAGGCTCTATCTTAGAGATGAAGACACCAATGAACGAAACATACAAAACCCTGCCCTCTCGGAGTTCCTTTCTAGAGCAGCAGGCTTAGTGTTCAAGTCCTTGGCCAGGCAAGTTTGCTGAGCTGAGTGCACCGTCCTGACCTGACATTGTTCCCGCAGCAGAGCACTTGTTCAGAGTTAAGGAAAAAGCTTCTTTCTTCTTCTTGGCCAGTGACTTCTTCTTCTAAAACCACCTAAAAATTTTGGAAGATTTTTTTATGGTGCCCCAAAAGTGAACTATGATGACTTGAGGGTGTTATGAAAAAGGGTCCTTCTGGTAGTTCTACTTGGGAAAAGCTAAGGCCTACCTCTTCTGTTTTCTCCCCCAAAAGCAGGGCTATATGGTAGGCCCTCCTAGGACATGTGAGTCTGGGACCCATCTCTGTGGACAGGCTCCAAACTGAATCCACCAAAACTAACTTGCCAGCAACATGGAAGAAAGCTACATTCTGCCTTGCATCAGGACCCCTGTTTACTGTGGCCAAGAGAGGAAGCTTTAAACCACAGATAACCAAGACAGCTCTCACATAAAGAGAACCTCTCCCACAGATGACAAATCTTATTTTCAAGGTTTCCTGACTTTGTTTGTTCACAGTAGCCTGATGAAAAGAGTCTTCTTCTCTTCTGCTATTTGGGCCCATGGTCAGCTTACACGTGCTGAGTGCTTACTGAGCACTGAGTGCTCTGCCCTGTGCCCCCGACCCCTGGCCGGGAACTCTCACAGCCCCGGGGATGTGCCATCATTATGCCCATTTCGCAGGCGGGGATGCAGAGAGAAGGCTGAGGCATCTTACCTTGAGTCCACGGAGCTGGTGACCTCTGGCCAGAGCCCCACTCTCCCTTGCCTCGAATTTTGCAAATTGCAATTGTGTCAAGTTGTAATCAGTTTTTCATGCATAGGCACCTTTTCTGTTTTAAGCCTTTGAATGCAGCCACCTACTTTCTGTGGAGGAGCCTTCAGCTCCAGTTAGTGAGGCCGAAACAGGGAAAGCACAAGACAGTTGGGGATTGTCATGGCTTGGTCATCACCCTCCCCTAGATCTCTCCTCTCTGCACTTGTGGTGAGGAATAACCACCCTCTCTGGACCCTAACATGGAGCCCGTGGCAGCAACCCAGGCAGCTCCTGAAGGAGGACGTCTGTCCAAGCATTGAAGATGCTCTTTCTCTACCGTGTCTTTTGGGTTGACGACCCCGTGACATCACTCTCCTGATTCAACCAGCATTACCACATACAGATCTGCTTAGCATAGGCAGATCCCCATCACCCCATCACCACCGAGCACCGCTTTGTCCACCTCTTGGGTGTCATGTGACCTAGCCCCCTCTGTCCCAGGTGAGACTTGTGGAGTGGCCGTGTGGAGCCCAGACAAAGTGGTTGGGGCTGCAGACTAGGGGTGACAGGCTACCCAAAGGGAAAGGAAGCCACATGCAGGAAGAGAGTGAGGGACCCTCCTTCAGGCGGATTGGAGGGTAGGCTCTGTCTAGCTGGAGCTTCCTCCAACCTCCCTCCTTGGGAGCAAAGGCAGCATCTCTGTGAACACAGGCTCCAGACTTGGTGGGTAACTGAGGCGAGAACCAGCGCTGGAGCAAAGGGAGTGGCCCCAAGACCACGGAAGATCTGATGGCCGGGGAACTTGGAGGGTTGAAGAGGTTCACTCTGGCCTCGGCATGTGTGCTAAGTCATTTTAGTCATGTCTGACTCTGTGTGACCCCATGGACTTTAGCCTGCCAGGCTCCTCTCTGCATGGGATTCTCCAGGCAAGAATACTGGAGTGGGTTACCATGCCCTCCTACAGGGGATCTTCCTGACCCAGGGATTGAACCCCATCTCTTAAGTTTCCTGCATGGCAGGCAGATTCTTTACCACTAGCGCCCCCTGAGAAGCCTTGGGATGGTGGTGGGGTGTTCTTTTATAGAATCCCTTTGGCCGCACCTGGGGCAGAGGTAGGCGAGGACAGTCAAAGCAGAGAGCTCTGTGTCAAGGATCCGCCTTCAGAGAAAGCATGACCTGGGAGAGGAGACACCTGGAGGCTGTCCCCAGCCCTGCACAGAGGGCAGGGGGGTAGGAGACCCAACATCCATCTGCTGGGAAGTTTGTTCAGTTAAAAACACAATGTCTGACTAACTCCTGCCTTGCCTGGTTGATATTCCCACCTCTCAGAAGGCAGACGATGTTTTCATGAAACACCAAAGAGAATTCTGATCCATGAAGACAAGCAGGATGGCCAAGTGGGAGGAGAGGTCCTCAGGAGCATCGTGTCCCTTAGATGCCTCAGAAGGGGGTCCCAGGTGACGGTCAAACACACACACTCTGGTCAGATGGATCCCACCCTTCCCACTCTGGGTGACCTGGCTCTAGTTTCCTGGGTCTGCATAGTGAACATATAATAGTATTTACTTCTTGGGGCTGTTGAGGGGATTAAGGCAGACACGGTGTGGGAAGTCCAGGGCCTGGTGGTCAGAAAGTTTAGTGTCTCTGAGCAATGACAGTTAGTTCACTAGCAAGGATAGGAGCTGGAGGAGTGTCAGGAATACAACAGATTTTCAGAAAACAAAGTTCTGACTTTCAGAAAGAAATCAGCCTGGAAGGTAAAATTACATTAGAGGGTAGGGAAGTGTTCAAATATGTCATTCTGACTGTGCTGTTTAGACAACAAATTGTGGACAGGAAGTGGTTAAACTGAGAGGAGGAGCAGAGAAAGGCTGACTTAGGGACAGAAGGTGACTGACTGTGGGGGAGGCGCCAGTTTTCAGGTGGCCCCTCACCCGGGGTGCTGCTCAGAAGGCAAAACTAGCGCTAATTGGACTTCCCTGACATGGGACTTCCCTTGTGGTCCAGTGGCTAAACTCCAAGCTCCCAATGCAGGGGGCCCAGGTTCAGGCCCAGGTTCACTCCCTGGTCAGGGAACTAGATTCCACATACTGCAACTAAGAGTTCATGTGCTGCAATTATAGAGTCCCGTGTATCACAGTTAAGACCCAGTACAGCCAAGTAAATAAATATTAAAAAAAAAACAAAAAAAACTAGCCCAGAATCCCCCAGCCCTGTAAGGGCAACCCTCAAAGAGAAAGCAGGAGGTGCAGGGGTGGCTCTGAGAGCCATTTTCAAGTAACTCATCAAAAAAGTGCTAGATGCTCAAGTCCCGGCCTTTGCATGCATCTTTCCAACAGCAAATTCAGACCAATCAGAGCTAGAGCACTAGCCAGACAGTCAAGGAAAAGCCACACTTCAGGTGTGAACTCTGAGCAACTACAGACATGGTGACATTCTCTGCAATTTTGGAGTTAAAAGCTTGAGTCAAAGCAGTTGCTGGTCAAGCAGACCAGCACCAGGCAGTAACTGCATGGGGTCTAGAAAAAGCATCAATGGAAACAGATCATCAGGGCAGGACCTCTCTCTTCATCACACTTAGATCATTTAAGGGCCTCCCTGATAGGTCAGTTGGTAAAGTATCCGCCTGCAATGCAGGAGACCCCGGTTCAATTCCTGAGTCAGGAAGATCTGCTGGAGAAGGGATAGGCTACCCACTCCAGTATTCTTGGGCTTCCCTTGTGGCTCAGATGGTAAAGAATCCGCCTGCAATACAGGAGACCTGGGTGCGATCCCTGGGTTGGGAAGATCCCCCGGAGCAGGGAAAGGCTACCCACTCCAGTATTCTGGCCAAGAGAATTCCATGGACTTTATAGTCCATGGGATCACAAAGAGTCAGATGCGACTGAGTGACTTTCACTTCACTTCACTTCAGGTCCTTTAAGGCGGGGCAAAAATTCGGAACCCAGTGCAAGAATCCCAGTGCTTTCCCTGAAGAAAGGGTGTGTGTTTTCTCAGAGAAACGGTGAATCATGGAGTTGCTCATCTTTGTCTTCTTGCTTTGGCTGCCAGGAAGCTCAGAGTTAAATGCACACCTCACCTTTAGTAATTATGTGAGACTATGTGATTTGTAATTAGTGTTCTAAATTCCCCCTAGTCTTTTCTCTCACCTTGATTTTTATTTTAAAAGTTTCCTACTTTAATATATGTAAATTTGGAAGTCATTTCAGATCTACTCATGTAGAGAACAAAGAGGACGGTCATATAGGAGCACTGCCTGTGTATAATGAAAAAGTTTCCGGTCTTTTCTTTTGCAAGCAGGGGGAAGTGAGGTTGACTAAGCCAGGGTGAAGGGAAGAGGGTCAACAGCGAGGAGAGGGAAGGTGAAGTGTTTTTCTTTAAGTAGTGGAAATGAATTTGCCAAAGTATAAAAGAGAGCTGCCTTGGGGCGGAAGGTAGCCCCACCTCGTCTAGAGGAACTGGGCTCCTCCAGGGCTTTCCACATAGGCTGGAGGCAGCAGAAGAGTTGACCTGGGTCTGAGTCACCTGTCAGAAGCGGAAGGAACACCTCCTTTTCTACCCAACTCAAGAAAGTTCACTGGATTGAAAGCAAATGAGACTAGTGTTTTTATAGGACTAGCCTGGAATCTGCTCTAGTGCATATTTTTAAAAAGTAAATCACCCACAAATGTCAGCATTTTATTAAATTACTCACGGCCCCACCAAGTAGACCATGGGTCAGTGGACACAGGCCAATCTGCAAGATGGCGCCCAGCAGTGTAAATGGAACACTGTCCTCAGCCCTTGGCCATTCAACACGACTGTGGGAACCCGGAGTCTAGTGTGGCTGGCACGTTCTCCACATCTGCGATGACCTCTGGATAGCAAGTTGGCATGCAGACCTCCTGACAGAATCAGGGTCCCCTCATTATTGACAGGCTGCCATGAGGGGCGTCGTGGATCTGTGAGGGGCGTCGTCGTGGACAGATGCAATTGAAGAGACAGTACAGGCTCCTGTGTTCAGTCATGAACACACCAGTCACAGGGGCCTGTCGCCAGGTGGGCTGGATGCCAAGTCTCCACTGTGAAGGGGCTGCTGCTGCTAAGTTGCTTCAGTCGTGTCCGACTCTGTGCGACCCCATAGATGGCAGCCCACCAGGCTTCCCCATCCCTGGGATTCTCCAGGCAAGAACACTGGAGTGGTTTGCCATGTCCTTCTCCAATGCATGAAAGTGAAAAGTGAAAGTGAAGTCACTCAGTCGTGTCCGACTGTAGTGACCCCATGGACTGTAGCCCACCAGACTCCTCCGTCCATGGGATTTTTCTAGACAAAAGTACTGGAGTGGGGTGCCATTGCCTTCTCCGGTGAAGGGGCTGCTGCTGTTACTAAGTCGCTTCAGTCATGTCTGATTCTGTGCGACCTCATAGATGGCAGCCCACCAGGCTCCTCTGTCCCTGGGATTCTCCAGGCAAGAACACTGGAGTGGGTTGCCATTTCCTTCTCCAATGCATGAAAGTGAAAAGTGAAAGTGAAGTCACTCAGTCGTGTCGACGCTTAGCGACCCCATGGACTGCAGCCCACCAGGCCCCTCCGTCCATGGGATTTTCCAGGCAAGAGTACTGGAGTGGGTTGCTATTGCCTTCTCCTGTGAAGGGGCTACCACAGAGCAAAGCTCTCGGGTCTCATAAAGAGGCCCATAGGGGAAACCAGAGCAAGTAGGGGCCCCCAGAATGGGGGCTAACAGCTCAAGACAGCACGGGGCGCAGCAAAACTTCCTCCCTGGCTCTGCTCCCCTCACTCCACCCCAGGCTCTCCCCACCCCATCCACAAGCATTTCAAAACAGACTTCAGATCTCAGCCTTCCTTAATGGCCCAAACCCCACTTGCCGAACTCCACCTGGCTCAGCAGCACTTCTGAGTCTCATCTGAATCCCATCTGAGTCCCCACCTGACCTGGTCCTGGCCACCCTCCCTGACATCTCTTTGCCGATTTCAAAAGTCGATATAGTCAAAGCTATGGTTTTTCTAGTAGTCATATATGGATGTGAGAGTATATGACAGAATCCTTATGGTTGGATCATAAAGAAGGCTGAGAGCCGAAGAACTGATGTTTTCAAACTGTGGTGCTAAAGAAGACTCTTGAGAGCCCCTTGGACAGTAAGGAGATTGCACCAGTCAATCCTAAAGGAGATCAACCCTGAATATTCATTGGAAAGACTGATGGTGAAGCTGAAGCTCCAATCCTTTGGCCACCTGATGCAAAGAGCCAACTCATTCAAAAAGACCCTCATGGAGTCGCAAAGAGTTGGACATGACTGAGCAACTGAACAACAACCCTCCCTGAGCTCAGATCCTACCATCTGATCCCTCACTCATTTTGTTTCACCTGCCCTGGCCTGGGGGCTGGGCCTCTGCCTAGAAGGGTAGCCCGGCCACCTCCCTTCACTCAGGTCTCTGCACAAACATCAGCTGACCCACGAGAACTCCTTGACCCCCTTGGCATAAAACTGCATATCCCCCATCAGTTCAATCCACCACCCACCCTGATTCATTTGTCTTTATCACCACAGGACAAGTCATTTTTTTATCTGTCTGGTATTCAAATACAGCTGTGCAAAAGCAGAGGCTTGACTCTCCTCTGTGGCTCTGTCCTAGGCCAGTGCCCAGCACACTGGATGGATGGATGCTTGAATGGCTGGATGGAGGGATGGATGGATGGACAAATGGATAGATGGATGGATGGATGGGTGAGTGAGTGAATGAGTAAGAGACGAACTTCTAATTCAGAGCTGAAGCAGACAATAGTCTCCAAAGTAATGTGCCCCGAGGGCAGATGGTGAGACTCGGAGTGAGTTTTCTCCTACATGTTAAGGACTTTATCACCATCAAAGCACAATGAAGGCAGCACGATGAGAGCCATGGAAATTGCCTGAGTTTTAGAATAATCCAGATGACTTGGCCAAAAATAAAAGCAATTTGATAGAAAATAATTTGATTGAGAAGAAGTTTAGAGGAAAACAATTCAGCCTGAGGGACAATTTGGTCTAAAAAGGACATTCCACCTTATTTTCCAAAAACTAGAATTTTGATGTAGCATAGAAGAGGAATGCAGGAGCCTATTATACAGAGTGAAGCAAGCCAGAAAGAAAAACACCAATACAGTATACTAACGCATATATATGGAATTTAGAAAGATGGTATGATAACCCTGTATGCAAGACAGCAAAAGAGACACAGATGTATTGAACAGTCTTTTGGACTCTGTGGGAGAGGGTGAGGGCGGGATGATATGGGAGAATGGCATTGAAACATGTAAATTATCATATGTGAAATGAATTGGCAGTCCAGGTTCGATGCATGATACAGGGTGCTCGGGGCTGGTGCACTGGGATGACCCAGAGGGATGGGATGGGAAGGGGAGGTGGGAGGGGAGTTCAGGATGGGAAACACGTGTACACCCATGGCAGATTCAAGTCAATGTATGACAAAATTAATACAGTATTGTAAAGTAAAATAAATAAATTAATTAATTAAAAAAAAGAGGAGTGCATTCTTTTGCGCCTTTTCAAGTATGTTGCTTAAATTTCAGAATAGTTTTACTCTCTGCTTTAAATATCTAGTTAACATTTTAGCCAATTATTAATATTTTAATTCTGTTCATTTAAAAATTTTATCATTAAATGTTACACATATAGATAAAAGTCCATAAAACAAATGTACTGCTTAGTGAATTATTATAAACACCCATATAGACACGACCCAGTCGAGAACCAGGACACTGTCAGCCCTCAGGCGCCCCCAAATGCCTTTCCCAACATAGAACCCTCGTTACCCAAAAGGACAGGGCAACCCTGCTTCTGCTGTAATCATATCCTTTCTTGCCTTTATAATTTTCCTCCTGAGTAGACATGTGTACGCACTGCAGCTTAGTTTTGCTTGTTGGTTTTAGAATATTTTGTAAATGGAATCACACCATACAGGTCTGTGTCTGGCATTTTTTCACTTAACAGTATAGCTGGGAGGTTTGTGTGTGTCACATGTGGTTGCAGTATGCTCGTTTTCATCACCGTATTGTGAGGTTGGTAACAGCAAAAGTTTGGAAACAATCTGAATGTCCAAAAATAGGGAACTGGCCAAATAAAGTATGAGTTTACAAATAAAGTATGCAGAAAAGTACTGCATAATCCTATCTTTGCTGAAAAAGAAAACCAAGAGTTAGAGAGTGAAAGAGAAAGAATGAAGGGAAATACATCCATATGAATGTCTACAGAGAAAGGTCCGGAAAAATATGCCACGTCTGACCTAGGCGGAGTGAGTGGGCACAAGGCTCTTTGCAAAGTTTCTTCGTATATTTTTGGACTGACCTAATTTTCTGGTTTTCCTAAACGAGCAGTATTGCTTTTGTAAAAGAAAGGGAAAAAAGGAATTTAAATAATGAAAAACTCATCAAGCAATAATAAGCAACAATCAAAACAAAAAAGGCTGTGGAATTCGGGTGAGGTTTAAGGGAGGGTTTTCCTTCCTAGTTTATTTTAATGCCAATATGTCTCCTCTACTTGTTTGATGATTTTTGTGAATTTTTTTTCATAAAGCGATAGAATCAATGAATGTTTCCGACCACAGTAACACGTTAGTGAGTTCTGCAAATACCTTACACACTGTTTAGTTAATGAAGACCTCTTTGTTGAACATTTCAGCTATTCAAATTTATTTTCACCCACTTTGTCTTGCCTTGCTCTATTTATAATAGATGCAAACAACCTAAATTCACTTTAGCCAAATCTCCGTTTGTCCAAACCGCTCCAGTGGACTGAACTGAATATTCTAAAGGCAGGCAGTCTTCAATGCCAATCTCAGTTCAATCATTTACCGTGAGAGCAACACAGCAGATTAACCTTTCTCTATTTCAACTTCCCCATCTGTTAAAGCGGGGTAAAACTTACACTGTAGGGGTTTTGTGACACTTAGAAAGAAATGTCCACATCAGCATCCACGAGTCACCTCAGGCCAGTCTCTCAGTCTCAGCACTGTTGATGTGCAGGACTGGGGAATTCTGTGTTGGGGGGTCGGGTTGGAGGGGGGTGGTCACGTGCACTGCAGGATGCATTAGCAACCCCTCAGAGCTGTAACAACCAAAATTACGTCCAGAAGTTGCCAACTGCGCCCTGAGGGCAAAACTGCTGTCTCATGTAGACTTGTCCCCCTCTCATAGCCCATCACTGAGGTTCCCCAAATCCTGCTGGTATCTTGGGAATCGGCCCCTTTCCCCACTGAGCCTGCTTAGCCTCGTCAACCAATGCAAAAATCCCACAAAAAACCCAGACAGCTTCCCTCCACTCCGACTTGTTCCCTGTGCTCCATCTGTGGGTGGTGGCACAGGAGAATGTGAATGTGCGCTTTTGTCGTTGACTGTTCCATCTAGAGCAAGTAACCGGGTTTTAGGGCTCTCTTACTTCCCTGGGCCAAAAGCCAGTGTCACCTGTAAGACAGAAGATACGTCCCTTCCCCATCCTTTGTGCCTGCCCAAACCCATGGATGACAATATGTTCGAGTGTCCTGAACGGGAGGTAGGGGGAGGCCTGTAGGTGAGTGAGAAAAGATGAGAACAGATCTGGCCAGACAGGGGGTGGACAGCAGTCAGTCCTGGAGAGAAGAGACACCCTCACACCACTCAGCAGCCTCATCCCAAAGAAGTGATAAGACATCACAGGCAGTGGCTAGCCTGGCGTCCCTAGGATGGCGGGACCCAAGACCCGGGCCTCTTGTACAAGCGTGCATGGCATAGACATCAGCACGGCCACGTGGCCTGAAGGAACCTGTGGACAGAGACGGGGGCATCTATGACTTGCAGCCCCTCTCCCAGCAAGGCTTCAGTGCTGCCAAAGATTCTGGGACCTTTCCCCAATCCAGAGCAGGAAATGTCCCCAAAATAACTGAAAGTGACTGTCTTAAGAGCCCAGTTGAATGGGGACTCAGAGTAAGACATAATTAGCTTTAATATTGGGGGAAAATATCTTTAAGTGGCATTTCCCACACATCTCTGAGTTTGCGGAGAGGCTCAGATGCATTACAGATGCAGATGTCAACATGTCACTTCCCTGCCTTCCCCTTACCTGAGAATGAAGCCCCTGACTGCACACAATGGACGAAGCAGGTGCTTATTCTCCACACTTGCTCCCAGGACAGACATCACTCATCAACTGTGCCATCTTGCTGGCAGTGTCTGAACACAGTCCCAGCATCTTTCGCAGTGCCTCCGAGCAGGCAGCTGCGTGGATCTGAGTTGGTACTCGAGATGAAACCAAGTGTTTCCTTTAGGACCCACCACCACCACCACCACCTCATCCTCCACAAACACATTTTACCACTTTTAAAGTTGGTACATACGTTAACCATCGGTACATATGTTAATGTTTACAAGGTTTATTTTTTCTTTCTCCAAAAAATATTAAATTTATAATGCAGTCTTGAATTGAGTGCATCTCAGAGCTGAAGAAACCCAGCGTTGGTTATTCCTGGCTTTCTGGAGTTTCCTCAAAGGCCATTTAGGACCCTGCCCCTTTGTCCCCAACCCAAGTCACCCTGTTAGCCAGCACCAGCCCAGCTTATCTCCCTCCCTCCCCTCACATTTCTCCCTGTACCCTGCATTGTCTTGGGGAACAACCACTTGTCTTTCAGGACTCAACTTAAAGATCTCTGGAGCCCTTCCTGACCCCAAGCCCCAGCCCCACCACATGACCCCCCTGTGCCCATGCGCACATGGGCATGAGGAGGGGACGCCATGCTGGGCCACTCTAAGGCTTGGGCTTCCTTTGTCCGGCTGCCTTCCTCCTCTTCAGATTGTGAATCCCTGGAGGGCAGGGCTCACTTCACACCCTTCCCAGGGCTGGAAGATGCTCTAATTGGAGCTCAGGGAGACAGGCCAGGGCAAGGCTGGCCCCAGGCAAGTCCCACAGGCAGCAGGTGGAGAATTCACCCTTATCCAGGTTTAGGCAAGGCTGGCCCACAAAATTGAGCAGTCAGAACTCAAGAACCAATTTATGAGCCCACAGTGAGAAGCAACAGCCAGGTGGAGTGGGTGGGCATAGTGGCCTGAGCAAGGCCTGTCCTCCTTGCCACCAAGCCAGGGAAGCCACACGTATTACCCAGGGTTGCTTGGTAGCAGTGGATTCTGGCCAGGACAGTGCCTGATGGGACCGAAACATGTGGTGGCATCAGCTCTGACAGCTGCCTCAATGTCTCCTCGGGGACTGAGGACCAGGTGGGTAGGCCAGGTCACCTCTCTGGGGCATTGAGGCTGGCCACTCCCTCAGCATTGCCGTAAGAGAAGGATGTGTGGCCTTTGGTCTCTGCCTCCAACTGCCCTCCTGATGGACACATTATGTCCTCAAGGTAACCTAAGCACACCTGGGAGCCTTAACTCGCCTTGTGATGACTGCAGTCTGATTTGATTGTTTATCTTTCTTATTTGTTGCCAAGGACCACCCACACCTGGCATTGAGTAGGTGATTAATAATTGGTTGCTTCTGGCTTTGTTTTTCATAGGCTTATGGGTTAGCAATTCTGAAACTACTCTCTGGGTACTTAGGATTGAGCAAATAAGTAACCTGGGATCATATTTCTCACTGGAGAAAGACGTTGCAAATATGGAAAGGAGGGAGATTAGAATAAACTCTATGGTGCTGGGTTGGAATTGGAGGTTCAGTGTGAACTCAAGTTTTAAATATATATAGAGAGTATATATATATACATATACACACACACACATATATATATATATAGAGAGAGAGAGATACATACAGAAGCATTCATAGATGTACTATTTTTTTCTTAGTTCTGACTACTGAGAGCATCTAAGAGTATTGACACCCTAGTAGTAACAAGCATACCCAACACCCAGGTCCTGGTTTCTAAATACCAGACTCCACCTAAAGGAACCAGGGCTCTTGGAGAAATGGCCAGTTTCAGGGGTGGTTCAGGGAAGGTACAAGATGAACCTGGACTATCTTGTGACAGAAAATAAAGAAGGGCTCAGATGATGGTAGGGACATGTCCCAGAAAGACAAAAACCAGTCTGAAGAGTTTCCCGAGGCCAAATTTAAAACAACGTGAGCATCAGAATGATAGTAACAGAGTATAGCTCACCAAATAAAACAATAGTCTGTGAGCCTACAATTATTTAAATAAACAATAAACAAACAGGAGGGGAAAACTCTTCTTCAGAGTTGAGTGCCAGCTAACAAATGTAGAAGGGTAGAATTAGAAAACCACCATTGGCAGGCCAGGACCATTGACGGGTCTAATAGGTGACTGATAAGAAAGGCTATTTATATAGTCTCAGAGCATCAGCCTGGAAGACACTCATTAATTACACAGGGAAGGGACTTCCCTGTGCTCCAAAGGCCAAGATTCTGCACTCTCAATGCAGGGGGCCTGGGTTTGATCCCTGGTCAGGGAACTAGATCCGCATGCGGCAACTAGGAGTATGCATGCCATAGCTAAAGAATCTTGTGTGTTCTAAATATGACCCGGAGCAGACAAATAAATAAGTAATAAAGAAGATAAATATTTTTAAAAATTATACAGGGAAAAGACATGTAGTTTACAGAGGGAAATCTGTCACCATTTTGACCAGCTAATTCAAGTTAACATCACCAGTAATGGAATAAATAGGTGTCCCACAGCATCTGATATGATCCACTTGAGAAGGATACAATATCACTTTTGGATACTCTTACCAAAAATGCATAACCTGAATCTAATCCTGAGAAAATATCAGAGTCACAAACGTAGGTTCACATTCTGCAAAATAACTGACCAGGCTCTTCATAAATGTCAAGATCATGAAAGACAAAGACTAAGGACTGGTTTGAATTAAAGGAGACTGAAGAGACATGACCACTAAATGCAGTGTGTGGCTGGCTTGGATCTGGACCAGAGAACAATTGTTTTCTTTCACTATAAAGGTCATTATTGGGCCTTCCCTGGTGGTCTAGTAGTTAAGACTCTGCGCTTCCAATGCAGGGGGTGCAGGTTCAATCCCTGGTCAGGGAAATAATTTAATTAAAAAAAAAAAAGCATGAAGAATTATCTAGCAAAGTTAGTAGAATTAGTAGGCATTTAGTATATGGTGCTTGCATGCACATTCAGCTGTGTCCAACTCTTGCAACCCCACGGACTGTAGCGGGCCAGGCTCCTCTGTCCACGGGATTTCCCTAGGCAATATATAACACCGGAGTGGGTTGCCATTTCCTTTTTCAGGGGATCTTCCCGACCCAGGGATGGAACCTGCATCTCCTGCGACTCTTGCATTGGCAGGAGGATTCTTTTACCCCAGAGCCACCTGGGTCACTATTAAAAAGGGTGTCTGGTGGGGATCATGAGTTGCCCCTTAACTAGAGGCATCAGAAAGTTCTAGGACAGGAATTTTCAAACATTTGTGTGTGTAAGAATCACCTGGAGATTTTGTTCAGTGCAAGTTCTGCTGCATGTCTGGGTTGGTGCTCAGAGCCTCTATTTCTAACAACTCCCAGGTGATGCTCACAATGCCTTTCTGCTGGCCCAGGGACCACCCTCTGGGTCGCAATGAGGTAGATACAGCTGGGATTAAGACCAGGCCTTCTTGAGCCTAGCTGCACAGGACCACCAGGAAGAAGTGGATTTTATTGATCCTCCCAGTGATTCTGACAGGCAGCCAGGATTAGACCTTCACAGCCTCACCTGTTTCTGTCTTCTCCTATCCACTGTCTGAAGTTCAGACCGGAAGTCTGAATACTGCCATGGCTGCCAAGCTGAATTTGTTGCTGTTCCTCTACTCTGTCCTGTTCCCAGAAGCCAGGTGAATCTTGCTGCTCCTTCACAGTTCAAACACTTTGATACAAGTTAGGTGCAACTCCCCACCCAGAGATCAAGCCCTCTGAGATGTGTGGCTGAAACCCA
This sequence comes from Bubalus kerabau, assembly GCF_029407905.1. Taxonomy (NCBI): domain Eukaryota; kingdom Metazoa; phylum Chordata; class Mammalia; order Artiodactyla; family Bovidae; genus Bubalus; species Bubalus kerabau. Next base: position 71,119,578 of record NC_073634.1, read on the forward strand.
CTGTACCTGGATGCTCACACCCTGTCCCTCTATACTCTGCTCCCAGGAAGCAGCGTCCCGGTCCTGCAACCCAGGCTCCCTTCACACACACAGCACCTCTTGTCTCAGTCCGGTCTCCAGGTAAGAGGAACCAACCTTCCTCCAGGAGGCCTGTGCTGTGATGTCAGTCTAGCTGGACCCACCCGGGTGCTCGCTTCCCCCAAGAGAGAGAGCTGGCTGAGAGCCTGGTGACTCAGACTCACTCATAGCAAGGCACGAAGGGTCTCTGTGGCGGGGATACAGGTCATCCTGCCCCTGTTCATACAGGCAGGGCTCTGCAGCCTGCGTCCATAGGGAACAACTTGGGTGTTGCCCTGAAATTCTAGCCTGGCACCCAGCTCCCCATTCACCTGTTCCCCTCCCACCCACTCTTTCCCTTCCCTCCTCCAGACCAGCAGGTGCCTAGGATCTGAGGGACCTAGAGGAAAATAGGTCACAGGGAGGTGCCACCTAGGTTGTCCCCTCTGGGGAGGGTTTGGTCTAGGAGAGATGTATTTGTCAGGCGTTGAAAACCAACTTTGAGATGGGGGATGGGGGACCTGAATACCATGAGACCACCTCCTTCTCTCCTTCCCCTCGGCTCCAAGGCAAGGGCCAGGGCTGGGCCGACACTTCCCTGGTCCTCACATTCCTGAGGAAGAACTTCCTCCCAATCCAGCACCCACTGCTGCCCCACGCGCCCTGCGGCTGATGTAGCCAATCCCTGTTAGGATGCTGGGGAACCCAGGGAAGGGCTTCATAATCAAGGGGATTAGGGACCAGGGGTGTCGCAGTTTCCAGGAGAATCACAGCTGGAATCTGAGGGAGGAGCAATCATTCTCGGCTCAGACAGGTTCAAGGTCAAGGCCCCAAAGGCTTCTTAGAATAAAGCTCATCCCCACCTCTGACTCCCACTCAGGCTGTTCCCCTCTCCCTCATGAATGTCCAGATGGAAACTCCCAGGAAAGGCTCATTCCACCCTCATGTAGGGAGAAGACCCTTCCCGCCTCCCATCAAATTTCCTGAAGTTTTGCACACTTAGTCTCCCATTGGACCAGGGAGTTTTCAGAGTCCCAGTCCCACTGAGTTCTAGAAGAGGGGCAGGAACCTGGATGCAAATATGAGGTAGATCCCCTAAGAGAGAGGTACCCCATTCCTGGATCTGGAGTGTCCTCCCCGCCACCCCGCCTCCACTATCCTGCAGAATGCCCTTGGGCTGCCCCAGGCAGGGTAACACTTGGCCCCCAATCATACTTTCTGCCTCCAGGTCCTGGCTCCCTGGTGGCTGTAAGAACCTATTTTCCAGGGAGAGACTTCATCAGTTGTTTACAATAACTGTAATTTTCCAATCCCCAATCAAGACCACAACTTGAGGGTCACTCTTGGGTATAAGAGGCAAGTTGGATACTAAAATATTGCAGTTTGTAATGATTAGAGGAATCAGGATTAGATTAGACATGACAAGAATTATGGAGGAAATAAGTCAAGCTATTTGAAATCGAGGTTGTCTTGGAAAATCCAAGCTATATCGTCTCTGTACACGTATTCTCTTCTGTTTTCTAGCGAGACCCTCTGAAAATACTTGAACCTTCCTTCTCTTCACCACTCATTCCCTGTTTTCCCCCAACCTCTCACATCCATTGCATTCATTCCCAATCAACACATTACATGGTTTTTCCATGAGTCATCCTTTATTGCTGTTTGAAGTCATGAATTATTGGCACAAGACGCAGTGGGTTTCAAAGTAAATGACAGAAGGAAACACAGTTTGCAGGTGGGAAGACCCAACAGTGAAGAATCCCAGAGCAGCCATGACCTTGGCCTTGAGGGTTGGGTCTTACTTGTAAGGACTCTGCAGCCAGGACCTAGCCCAGTCAAGTTAGACTACCTGGCCCACAGGTGATCGAGCCACATCTCCAGGGAGCTGAAGGGGTCCCCCAGTTCTCTCTCAAAGACCATCATTGTAGCCTTTTTGGAACCTTCTTCTAGCTGCCAAGTCTTGGCCACAAACAGCAGTGTGACAACCACAAGGACCCTCTCCCCTCTGAGACAGCCAACCTACTCTCCTCACCTGTTCCTTTTCCAATGGAAGCTTCCCCTAACCAGGGCAGATAAAGGCCCCTGCAGTTGGAGAAGGAAATGGCAACCCACTCCAGTGTTCTTGCCTGGAGAATCCCAGGGACGGAGAAGCCTGGTAGGCTTCAGTCCATGGGGTTGCACAGAGTCGGACAGGACTGAAGCGACTTAGCAGCAGCAGCAGAGGGAGGAGGGGGGAGGGGAGCAGGAAAGGGAGGGGGACATGAGGGGGGGGAGTTGGTTTCAGAGGGTTGGCCAAGTTCAGAGGTTGGCCAACCCTAACCCTGAGGAGACGTGCCTGTCCCATCCACCATGGTGGGTCCTCCTGCCAATATCTGAGGGATGAAGCAAAGGGGGCTTCTCAACAAAAGAGTTGCTGCCCCCCCTCCTCTGAGGAGGGCTCCTCCTCTATGAGCTCCAGGTCGAACTCATCTTCCAGGGATCCTCCCACCGGCAGAAGGCGGAACTTCCTCCCTTTAAGTGTGCAAGTGCGGTGCTCGAAGTCCAGGACGGCGTTGTGATCCTGGAGCACGTCGGTCCCAATGATGGCTTCCTCTGCACTCGCGTTGGCCACTAGGAAGGCTGCCTTCAGCTTCAGCTTGCCCAGGGACACCACTGTATCCCAGACGCCCAAGATCTTCATTTCGGCCCCGTTGGCCACTTTCACCACATTCTCAAAGGGCCGCAGTGTATCCAGGTCACCATCGGTGACCTCCTCCCACAAGCTCGGGTGGACCACGGAGACCTGGGCCCCAGAGTCCACCAGGAACCTCACGGGCACTTTGCCAATTTTCCCCTTGAGGTAGTAGCCCTTACCCATGCTGTTGGCAAAGACGATCTCCTTGGGCAGGTGGCTGTGGGCGGCCTCGGGCCCCCCGAAGGTCTTCAGGAGGGTCTCTTTCACAGCCCCGTAGTTTCCCTGGTCCTCGAGACTGAGACCATTGAAGGCCCCCAGGGCGTCTCCCCTGAGGGACTCTTTCAGGAACCTCAGCTTGGTGATGTGGTCCCAGTGGTTGAGGTGGTTGATGACCTCAAAGCGATGCAGCCAAAGGTGTGGGGCCACATTGGCTCCATCGAAAGGCTCTGGGACGAAGGCACGCTCCCGGTTCCTGACTCCGCTCCCGGCCATCCCTCTGCTCCCTTCTGGAACTGCAGCAACAACCCACGGCAGGTAGAGAAAGCCACAGATCAGTGACAGCGCAATCACGCTGGAGAACAAGGCTTCTCTAAGCAGACTGTTGCTGGGTGCCCGCTGTTGGCAGGCTGGAGGGACCAGGCGAAGGCTGTCTGATGGACTGCTGGGCGCAGAGCTGTGGCCTGCTCACACTGCAGAGCCTTTTTGATACCCAGCCTGGGCCCCCACGGCTCCCCATTCGCCTTTGTTCTGGGAGCTCCGCCCCTGCTCCTCCCACTCCCCCTCCCTCCAGCATCCTGTTCGACGGGCAGGATCAGTGCCCCGCCCTTCTGCATCCATCAACGGGACAGGCCGCGGGCAGCCCACGAAGGCCAGCCTGGGTCAGAGGGGGCCTCCTCAGGTACCCTCCCCAGCCTGTGTCCCAGAATAACAGATGAGGACAGGACGACGTTACGACATCCAGGTGTTTGTCATCAGCTAAAGGAAGGTGGAGTCAGGGACCAGAGGCAGGGACCAGGGACCGTCAGCTTCTAAACTGGGGAGGCCCCTTTGCCCTCAGCCTCGAGTGACCCCCTTTGAGTGGTTAAGGGGAAGGAGCTTACATTGACTGTGTTTCTGCTCTGATTGAAGTGAGGGGCTGGGTGTTTCTCATGAGCTCTGAACCAAGTACAGAATCCCATAAGATTCTCTGGAGAGATGGAGGAGAGTCCCCAGAATCAAGAATGCCCATAGTTTCTTTAAATGAGGGAACACATGCACACATTTTCCATGAATGCAATTGCTACAGTAATTTTCCCTGGTTGATCACACCTAATTCAGAGTCATTCTGCCTTCTGGAAGTGAGTGCCAGAATCTGGAGTCAGGCTCCGACTCTAGCTCTGGGCAGGCCCCCTCCTCAGCTTCTCCCCTCTCACCTTCCAGAAACCTTTATAAGAGTCTGTTCCCCAGGTTCTTCAGACCACCTCTTCATCTGGGCATTTGTGGAAAGAGCAGCAAGAGAATTCCACTCCTTTTTATTCCAAGAGGGGGAAGCACCCACTGTGTTGGCAGAGCCAGCAGTGAGAGTCTGGATGGCTTTAGATGGAGGAGGCTGGCTGTGGGACCTCCTGCGGGGCTTGGGGTGGGAGGGTGGAGAGCCGTCCCCGGGCACCCCATGGATACGCAGAAGACAGATCTGGGAGTTCATGGCTGAAGTCTGACTTGGGCTTGTGCAGGGTGGCTGGGGCTACTGGGGGGCCCACACTGATGACCCTGTTTAAATGTCGCCCCTCCACAGAGCCCTCTACTCTGTGCCCACTCCCAGGTGACAACCATGGCAGTGTGCTGTGTGGTTCATTCATAAGTCTGTGTCCTGCCCATGTACGACTGCCTCCAGGCCCGGTAGGAACTGACTGTGGGGCAAGTAGGCGCTCTTTCCCGGGCTCCAAGCCTGCTGAGTGCTGTCACCAAACAGGGGAGATGAAGACAGGAGAGGAGCAAGAACCAGCAGCACACCTGTGGCTCTGAGCTGTTTTTCCTGGCCCAGAGCCTGTCTCACCAACTCCCTGTCCCACTGATCACCTGGTGCCTGGTTGAATTCCAGAGGACCCTGGCTCCAGTCCTGCCCCTGGATGGCCCCAGGGCCTCTGACTATGCCAGAAGACCCTTAGCCCCTGTGGCTGTGTCAGCCCCTCGCACCTGACACAGTGAGCCAGCACAGAGGCAGCTGGGTCAACACCTCTCATCACAGCTGCCTGGCTGAGGTGGGGCCATCGTGCCATTCCAGAAACCCAGAGGAGGGGGAGTGGAGTCACTGGGCAGGTGGGTCTCCTAGAGGATTGCACAATGCAAAACCTGCACCCAGAGAAACGGCCCTGCACCCACAAGACCAGGAAGCCCCTTCTGCAGTGGATGTTTGTGGATAGACTCCCAGTCCCTGGAATGGGCATTGTTCTGTGGCCCAGGTACTGACTTAGTGGCTTTGTGGCTCCCTGGTATTCATCACCTTGAACCCTTGGTCCCCTGGAAGTGGGAAGGAGTTAGGAGGCTGGCATGTGACCGAGGGAAGTAAGAAGTAAGGTGGCTTCTCAACTAGCAACTAGGACTGCTGGATGCCCCGACTGTGGCCTTTCAGGCCATCATGGTGGACAGTGAGGTCAGGTCTCCCTGTTGCCATTGTCTGGAAATAGGAGGTCCCTGGGACCTGGGTCATGGTCCTCACTTGATTGGGTTTGGTGTTCACTTTGGCCAAGTCATTCAATGTCTATCCCCCCAGTGAGCATCGGGACAACCTTCAGGACAGACCAGCTGCCGTACTCCACCATTCTGAAAAACAAGGAGCTTGAATGGCTAAATGGCTTGTCTCAGGCCCAAGTTACCCAGTGCATGTAAGGGCATTTTGCAAATAAAGGCAGGGAAGCAGGTGTGTTGGGTTCAGAAAGGCATCCGGCTAGGTCCTGAGGCTTTGCTGTTGATGGCCTCTGAAGGGGGCAGTGATCTAGCGGGCAATGAGAGCTGATGGCTAAATACTTGAGAATTTTCTGAGTTAGTCTTAAACCAACTGGCAGCTTGAAACCAGACTTGGTGGGAGCATTTATACCACAGAAATTGGCAAATTCTAAATCAAGCCCCCCTTCTTCTGGAAAGCCAGCTTGTCATCACATTCCTGCTTGTGGACCTTGGTCACTCTCTCTGGGTCAGGCAAAGCACCACAGCCACTGATTAACAAACTTCTAGCATCTCCACTCCTGCCCAACCACTTGTGCCCAAGTCCCCTCTCCAGCCCCCCTTGCCTCATGCTCCCCCACAGCCATTATTCTTCTGGGTCCTTGGACCTGAGGCCCTCCTCAGTGAACCCCTCTAGGTTAGCTGTCCACACAGTCCCACCTGGGGTCCCCAAGACAGAAGCACACAGGGGACTTCATGGTTACTAGGTGAGCTCACAAGGGTTGAGATTAGGGAGGTTCTCTCGTGAAGATCAGGAAAATGGTGACCTCAGTTCTCCAGCTCCCTTCAGCCTTGGGAGAGGCCCATCCCTGGAACACCTCAAAACCACTCAGGAACCTTGGGTTTGCCGTGTCAGTTGAACTGATGTGGAGCCCAGCCGGGCCAGGACAGGCACCACTACCTCCTCCCAGGACCCAGGAAATCGTGGTTAATTATTGATAAATATAGGTATTGGGGTGGGAACACCCTCATTATTACCCATTGGCATCTCCAAAGTGTGCTTGGAGGCAGGCACTTATCCCAAGAGGAGGCTAAACAGGAAGGGTTTACCCTCCACACCCCTCATTGAGATTTTGGGGCTCTGAGCTCTGCTGGCCCCACTCCCTGCCTCCGCTTTGCCATTTCATCCCTCCCCAGCCCTAGGGGTTGGGCAGGGTGGGGGGTGGCGTGTGACGCATTATAAGCCCATGAAAGGGCCCTTCAGGGGCCCCTGAGAATTGAAGCCCTTGGTGAGCAGTGGGGACACCCCAGAAGCCTCATTCCCCTTCTCTTTACTGTTTCTTCTGCCTGACCACTGCTGGGGTACAGAGGGACCCAGAGAGGAGCCCAACCCCTCAAATTCTGAGATTAGGGGGGTCCTGGGGTGCAGGGTGGGAAGTGGGGGGGCCTGGGCATTCTCAGGAGGTCATTTTGAGCAAAGAGCCTGGAGACACCCTACAGATTCCAGGGCTCTGGGTGAGGCCCAGATGTAACACCAGGAGGGGCAGAAAAGGCACCACCAGCCCTTGCTGTGCCCAGATAAGGGGCCCTGCAGCTCCTCTCCAGCTGCCTCTGGCCGGCGCCCCGTACTCCCAAGATCAAGGTCACCCTGGGAACTGGATGGGGCGAGAGCAGACACGAATTTAAGGAGTTTTCAAGGCAACAAAGAAGTTTGAGGGGAGACAGAAGGTGCACTTTCTCTAAGCGGGGACGGCTTCATGAGCATCCAACCTGTGAAGTCCCAGGGACTCTGCTCTCAGAAAGGCCAGGGGGATGGAATGGGGAGGGAGGAGGGAGGAGGGTTCAGGATAGGGAACACATGTATACCTGTGGCGGATTCATTTTGATATTTGGCAAAACTAATACAATTATGTAAAGTTTAAAAATAAAATTAAAAAAAAAAAAAAGGAAGGCCAGGGTTGGTCTGATGTGCTGCTGACTTTAAATTCCCAGTAGTTGGAACAAAGAGCCCCACGCTCATTTTTTCCAGGCCCTGTAAATTATGTAGCTGGTTGTGTCTCCAACCCATCTGATGGGTCTTCACACACATGGACATATACACACATGGACATACACACATGCACACACGCACACCCTCCTTACCACGTATCACACATATATGCTGTCACTCAGTTGTATCCGACTCTTTGTGACCCCACGGACTGAAGCCCACCAGGCTCCTCTGTCCATGGGATTCTGTAGGCAAGAATACTGAAGTGTGTTTCCATTTCCTATTTCAGGGGATCGTCTCGATCCAGGGATCAAACCTGCTTCCCAGGTGGCATTGGTGGTAAAGAACCCTCCTGCCAAGGCGGGAGACGTAGGAGACACAGGTTTGCGCCCTGGGTTGGGAAGATCGCATGGAGGAGGGCACAGCAACCCACTCCAGGCAAAGTCAGACATGACTAAAACGATTTAGCACACACATACACACACAAACACACACATACATACCCACACACACTACACAACCCCCTTACCACGCCATCACACATATATGCTCAGTCACTCAGTTGTTTCCGACTCTGTGACCCCGTGGACTGAAGTCTGCCAGGCTCCTCTGTCCAGGGGATTTTCCAGGCCAGAATACTGGAGTGGGTTGCTATTTCCTACTCCAGGGGATCTTCCTGACCCAGGGGTGGAACCCACGTCTCTTGCGTCTCCTGCTTTACCACTAGCACCACCTGGGAATCCCTCACACATATACACATGTCCACAAAAACGCACCCCTCAACACACTGTGCTCACATCCTGTGCATGTAAAACCCACACCAAACACACAGTCACACTATAGTTCTCAGCTCAAAACAACTAAGCAATTGTGTAACATGCATATAGAACTCAGCTCCCACCTTTCATTTCACAGATTTCTTTGCACACACATTTACACTAAGTATTAAAACCATATTTATTGGAGGCACCTGCAGTTTATTAGCCCCTGGGCATACTTACTGGCCCAGAAAACTAGGCTGGTCCCATCACCGTGGCTTACACGCTAATGAAAACAGGATACAGCTGGTTAACAGCCTGGTTTTTGAAGAGTTCAAGACCAACGTGTGTGCAGGCTGACCACTTGAAGAGCCCCAGTCACAGCTTCAAAAGTAGGTCACGCTGCCTTCTGCCCCCACCCACTGCCCTCACTGTGCGGGGCCAAAGACACGATGCCCTCTGTTCCTCCTGCCTCCAGGCTCTCCCACCACAAGCAAACTCCCCCAGCCTGCCTCGCTCCTTGCAGCTCCCACCTGGCCCGTTCCCCTCAAGGCCCTGTGCTAGGGTTGATGTGAATGTGGAGTTGGGGAGGGTTGATGGCACAGCTCCTGGGAGGTGGGGACCCAGCTGCTTCCGGTGTCCTGCTTCAGTGGGTGGTGGCATCAGGTCCTCAAGCTGAAAAGAGGGGCAGAGCAGTGAATTGTGCATGAAAATCTAGTTAGGGATTCAGATCAGAATCCAAGGGCATCTGGGTGAGCTCTGACCCAAGCCAGGCATGTGGGGAAATCCACGGCACTGGCAGGTGCCTGAACCCCAAACCACAGCCCCTGGACGGCCAGGCCTGCTGTTCTGAGTGGGAATCCCACACCTGGCATTCACATCTCCTGTGGCCAAAGGCGCAAGGGCAGGATAGCTTTTCCTTGTGTGTTTCCCACCCTGGGTCCTGGGCACAGCTCGGGGACAGAGTATTCCTGCCCCGGATCCCTGCCTCTGTTCTTTGCTGTTCCAGAACCACCTTCTCCCATTTGTGACCCCCTCGACACTCATCTACCACCTGGCTTAAAAGCCTTCCACCTGGATGCCGCCCTGCTCAACCCACCAGCTGAACTCCCCTTGTCAGCAGCCTGAAAGACCATCACACTGGAGGGTCCCAGAGAAGTTTAGGGAACAGGGATCCCAGGCCTAAAGCCACTGCCAGCCCTCCAGACCCAGGGTCAAGGCCAGGACCAACCAACAGTTGGTCAGAACAAGTTTCTGGCTGAGTCCCTAGAAGTTCAATATGCCAAAACCAGTTCTTCCCCTGTTTTTAAGCTTTCAGTCAACTATGAAGATTACTTAAGGTGTTCGGAAGGCCTCCCCACTCCCCTCCTCCCAACCCAGACCCTCCAAAATAGGTTCCCACCTTCTTCCCAATTCCTGGTGCCCCCAGCCTGGACCAAGCCCTCATCCCTTCCTTCTCTGATTTCTGCCACCCTCCCTAGGGGCAGGGGTTCTACCTGGCGACAGGGACTGGCTCTAAGGGAAGACCCCAGAAGATCCCCCTCTTTTCCATCCCTGTGGGGGGATGATGCCAACTGAGGTTGGCAGCAGGACTCATCAGGTAGTCCAAACAGCTCTGGAGACATGAACTCACTTTTAACAAACAATCCTGAAATTTATGAAACGTTCACAAAAATCAAAGTATACAGATTGTAGTCTCCAAGTACAAGTAGGCTTCTAATGACATCAGGACGCTCAGCTTAAAGCTAGACACGTGGAGGACTTTTGTCCAACTTAAAATACCTCAAAGGCAGCTTTGAACTGATCCCAAAATAGCTTTAATTTGCTGCTAATGATAACTGGTATCTTGAGGAATGCAAACATATAAAACAGCCTCGGCACAGGAGCTGCTGCTTTGGAATCCACTGCCAACTCAGCTTTGCTCCTGACTTATGGAAGACAGGGGACAAAGGGTGGCTCCTTCCGTCTGGCGTGTCAAAGTGGTCTCTGCTTTACCATCCAGAAGAAGGAGGGGAAGGCAGGAAAGGGAAGATGGAAATGCCAGGGGAGCTCTGACACGGATGGAAATCTCCAGGTTATTAGTAGCAGCAGTAACAGCCATTTATCGAGCACCTACCCTGGGTCACACACCATGCTGGCAGCTGTAAGTATGTGTAAGGCTCTGAGTCTAGTCTGAAGCTAGATGGGGATGGGCAGTGCCCAAAAAGTGGGTTGGTTCCATTCCAGACCTATTTCTTGAGGCTAACTCTGCTTCATGTTGGGTGATGAATCAGATCTGAGCCCTGCCCTCACAGAGTTCTCAGGTAAGTGGGGAAGAAAGACTCAGACACGGGTGCCCTAATTCCGGAGAGATGAGAATGGGAGGCGGGCAAGATGGTGGTCCAAGGAGCACTGGGCACCTCATCCCACCAGAAATCTACTAGTATTACCCAAGAAAAACAAAAAGTAAAGGGGTGCTAGAGAGGACGGAATGAGCTGAAACCAGGGAATGAGGGCAATCACACATCACAATTCAGATGGACTGCTGTTGCTCTCCACTCACTCTGTGCAGGAATCTGGGGGCAAAGGCCCTCAGGCTAACACATAAGACAGGAAGGCATTTAGTCACTAGATACAGCAGTCCAGTTGAAAATATGTGTGTAAACATGGAAAACAGACTGGAAGAAAATACTAGTTTGGCCAAAAAGTTGGTTCAGGTTTTTTTTAACATCTTATGGAAAAATCCAAACAATCTTCTTGGCCAACCCAATACCACAAAACAAGGACAGTACCTTTGTCTGGGTGGTGGGATCATGAGGACCTTAATTTTCTTCTAAATTCATTCTGAGAATATATTCTCTAATAAAAATATTATTTAAAAATAAACAAACTTCTTCTTACAAGTTCTATAAGTTTAAAATTATTTTCAAAAAAAAAATAAAATAAAATTATTTTCAAGTAAAAAAGTTTTTCACAGGGAGTATATGAGAAATCTGTTCCTTCCACTCAGTTTTGCTATGAATCTAAAACTGCTCTAAAAAATAGTCTTTTTTTTTTTAATTTTTAAAAGGTACTTAAAGAAGGGATAATAACATTGCCAATAGTAATAACTATTGAAACTAAATGATAGGTATGAGAGTTTGAGTTTCCCACAACTTTGGGGTGTGTTCAAAAATATTCCATAATAAAAAGTAAAATTGTAAGTAAACAAGGGACTTCCCTGGCGATCAGGGGCTAAGACTCCATGCTCCCAGTGCAGGGAGCCGGGGTTTGATCCCTGGTCAGGAAATTAGATCCCACGTGCTGCAACAAAAATCCTGCATCCCGAAACTAAGACATTGCACAACCAAATTTAAAAAAAAAAAAAAAAGTAAACCAAAGCTCTGTGCCAAGACCATCCCCAGCCTGGCCTGCCCGGTTCTAGACCCACTGCCCGGCGGTCTGCGTGTCACCCAGGCTTGGGCACTGGAGCCACTGGTGACCCAGGACAGGCAGGGTGAGTGTCCCTTTTGGGCATCCTCTCCCCAGCTGCAGAGCAGAGGTTCTCAGCTAACTCCTGGCCACAGCACCACGGACACACGGGGCCCTAGGCTCCAGGCTCAACATACAATCCTGCTCCCCGTCAGCGCCCAGCCCCCCAAACTCACGGCAACAACACTAGCCTTGACCCTCCTGCCAGGGCCACCACCCAGCTTCCTGCAGGCTGCAGGCTCCTGTCCTATACTCTTTCCTCATGGTCTCTCCGTCTTCATCTGAGTCAGCTGGCACCAGGCTCTCACATCCTAAAAATGAGTCCCTTGCTGGTCCAGCATCCCCCTTGGTTAATGACTGTTCCTCTCCTTCCTCCCCAGTCAGTTTCTAGAAGGGCTGGTCCACACTCGCAGGACCAAGGCAGGCACGTGCCCCACTGTGGCTCAAGACCACCTGCATCCCTCTGTCACTGAGCTGGTCCACCTCGCACAAGGCGCTGTACAGACTAGAGCAACGTTGCTTCCTTCTGTTTCACTGTGTCTGTGCCACTCAATCCCCAAGCCCCTGGCTTCTGCCCCCTCCTCCTGGAGCTGCACCCTTGCCAAGGGCATCAGTGGCTTCCCAATGGCCACATCCCAGGAGCCCCTCAGGCAATCTGCTTTTCCTCCTAGGTCTCGCCTGCCCCATTGGTTCCTGGGACCCAAGTTTTTTGATCTTGTGCCTCAAAGAGCACTCCCCTAGTCTTTCATGGCGCCTTTCTCCCCAGGCTCCCTCTACTGCCCTTCCCCTGTCATTCTACACTCTCCCCAGCCTGTACCCTGACTGAACTCTCTGCTCCACTGGCCCGTACACCCCACAAGTCCACTTTCAACACTAAACACATTGTCTTCCCAGACCTGCTCTGCCTCACGTGTTCTTTCTTTATCTGGGCAAAAGCACCACCGTGGAGCCAGTTTCCCAAATCATTCACCTTCACCGCCTGCCTCCTCTGCTGGCTCCTCCTGAGTCCCTACCCCAACTCCCACACCCCCACCTCCATCCCCACCCCCATCCCGGGTCCATCTGCCCTCTACACCGCTACTGCCCTACTTCAAGCCCAACTACTGTAATAGCTGTCCCACAGGTCTCCATCCCCGCTGTCCCCTCCCTGGTAATCCACTCTCCTGGGGATGCCAGAGTCCTGAGATGGAAGCCACTCATGTCATTCTTCTGCCCCAAATTCCTCCATGGCTCCTCAGGCCAAAACAAAATCCTGACTCTCAGCAGGGCACGTGAGGCCCCTCCCTAACTCATGGTCTCCCTACACCAAATGACTTGTAGTTCCCCAAACATGAGAGGCTTTTTCATGCCTTTTCACAAGCCTGTCACTTGGTGGGGCAAGCCTTCCCCACCTATTCTCCAGGTGAACTCTAAGTGTTCCCTCAGAAGTCAGCTAAGCTACTGCCACCTTCCTTGATTTCCCTGACAGATTTAAGGGCTCCCTCCTTTAAGCTCCCATCTCAGGGACTGTAGTCTTCATGCCATCTGCAAGCTTCCATAAGCCAGGGCCAGACCAGTTCCTAGCTGGAGCACCAGCACGATCTAAGCATGAAGGACGTGGTGGTCTTTGAGGGTCTTTACTCCTGTCGTTCCCTCTGCTCATCCATCCGCTAGACCCTGCTCACCTTCACTCTTTCCCCAGAAGCACTACCTGCTCTCCCTCAACAACTGCCTCTCCTCTGTGACTTTGCGAGTCAGGCGAGCGGTGCTGTCTTCACCAGGTAGACTGGTGTTATTCAAACCTGTTACTGTGATCCTAGTAAGGAAGACATTTTTCATCATACTCCAGCATACATATGCGTTATAACATATGAAAAATACAGTTACATATGTGTATGTGCTGTGCTTAGTCACTCAGTTGTGTCCAACTCTTCCCAGCCCCATGGACTATAGCCTACCAGGCTCCTCTGTCCATGGGGATTCTCCAGGCAAGAATACTGGAGTGGGTTGCCTTGCCCTCCTCCAGGGGATCATCCCAACCCAGGGATCGAACCCAGGTCTCCCACACTGTAGGCAGATTCTTTACCATCTGAGCCACCAGGGAAGCCCAAGTATACTGGAGTGGGTGGCCTATCCCTTCTCCAGGGGATCTTCCCAAGACAAGAATCGAACCGGGTCTCCTGAGCTACAGGCAGATTCTTTACCAGCTGAGCTACCAGGGAAGCCCATATATGTATATGTGTGTGTGTGTGTGTGTGTGTGTGTGTGTATATATATATATATATATATAATATATATATAAGCAAAATGCATTTACCATATGTGATACACTCATGTTTTCTATCTTACTCCACTTTTTCTTTTTTAAATGCTGGTAATGACACACTAAATTAAGCTCCCAACCATGAACTGGTCCCCTGCCCTCACCATTTAAAACCTCTTCTGTAGCCAGTGGGGATCACTAAGGGTTTCCTGCAAGGGAGCAACATGATTAGAAGGGTGGGTTAGGACAGTGCTTCTCAAATGTATGAAAGTGAAGGCCCTGTGCATTTACAGTCCATCCTATACTTTATTTAAAAAAAAAAAACAATAAAAATGAATTATTAGAAAATAAAATAACAAAAATATACAAAATAACACAAGCCCCTATTTGCTGTAATAAAAAAATATCCTTTGTAGACACTGTGGAGTGATGTCAGAAGCATGCTGGGAGACAGGTGCTAGGCTGGGACCAGGGATGTGAGGTGACTTTGCCAGGCCTGTTTGCCAGGCAATGCATTTGAGCCCTTGACATGTGCCACACCTGCACTGCCAACCTCTCTCCCAGGGCACTTCCAATTTGCACAGTCTGAAGGGCTTTGTTAAGGCAACAAGCACTGCTATGCAGGCTCCTTGTCTATGGATCCACTCTGCTTACATTCGAATCCCAACTCAGCCACTAAGCAGCTGTGGGCCATGGTCAAAGGACTTAGCCTCTCCCAGCCTCTGTTTCCTCTTGGAATCATCCTGGGAGATTAATAAAACAATCTGTCCTGCAGGGAGGGGCCCAGAACTGGAACCTGGTTGACACCCCTGCTTCTGCCACTCATGGTTAGGATTCTGGTCCCCTGTCTTTCTCAGTCAGCCTCATCCTTGCAGGTCCCTTCTCTGCCCCTCACTGACCACTGCAGCAAAACCACCTCAGCTCCTTGCTTCCTCTCTGTCTCATGCTCTCAGAAGACGGCTTGCACCAGGATGTGGAAGCAACCTAGATGTCCATCAGCAGATGAATGGATAAGAAAGCTGTGGTACATATACACAATGGAGTATTACTCAGCCATTTAAAAGAATACATTTGAATCAGTTCTAATGAGGTGGATGAAACTGGAGCCTATTATACAGAGTGAAGTAAGCCAGAAAGAAAAACACCAATACAGTATACTAACACATATATATGGAATTTAGAAAGATGGGAACAATAACCCTGTGTACGAGACAGCAAAAGAGACACTGATGTATAGAACAGTCTTTTGGACTCTGTGGGAGAGGGAGAGGGTGGGATGATTTGGGAGAATGGCATTGAAACATGTATAATATCATATATGAAACGAGTCACCAGTCCAGGTTCAATGCACGATACTGGATGCTTGGGGCTGGTGCACTGGGACAACCCAGAGGGATGGTACGGGCAGGGAGGAGGGAGGAGGGTTCATGATGGGGAGCACGTGTATACCTGTGGTGGATTCATGATGATATATGGCAAAACCAATACAATATTCTAAAGTTAAAAAATAAAATTAAAAAAAGTTAAAGGAAAAAAAAAATAATAGCATATTCTCTAAAAAAAAAAAAAGAAGAAGATGGCTTGCATCCTACAAGGCAGAGAGAATAGTAAGCCCCAGCTTCTGTCCACTCCCACTCCTTTCTCGGGGACTCTGTACGTATCAGACTAATCCCTCCACCTGGGTCTCATTCACCCACCCCTCCTCTCTACATTGACGGAGCTTCTTTCCACCGATTATTCCCTCCCTCTTCTGAGCATCCTTCCAAAGAGTCAAGTCTCTGATCACTCCTCAGCCTAAGGAAATCTGCCCTGTGGTGTGCTGATAAACGTTAAACAACAGACCAGCTAGAGAAAATAATGTATGCATATATACACGTATATGAGCTTATTATAAATTTTACTGACATAAAAGATGTTTCAGTTCAGTTCAGTTCAGTCACTCAGTCCTGTTCGACTCTTTGTGACCCCATGAATCACAGCAGGCCAGGCCTCCCTGTCCATCACCAACTCCCGGAGTTCACTCAGACTCACGTCCATCGAGTCAGTGATGCCATCCAGCCATCTCATCCTCTGTCGTCCCCTTCTCCTCCTGCCCCCAATCCCTCCCAGCATCAGAGTCTTTTCCAATGAGTCAACTCTTCGCATGAGGTGGCCAAAGTACTGGAGTTTCAGCTTTAGCATCATTCCTTCCAAAGAAATCCCAGGGCTGATCTCCTTCAGAATGGACTGGTTGGATCTCCTTGCAGTCCAAGGGACTCTCAAGAGTCTTCTCCAACACCACAGTTCAAAAGCATCAATTCTTTGGCGCTCAGCTTTCTTCACAGTCCAACTCTCACATCCATACATGACCACAGGAAAAACCATAGCCTTGACTAGAAGGACCTTTGTTGGCAAAGTAATGTCTCTGCTTTTCAATATGCTATCTAGGTTGGTCATAACTTTTCTTCCAAGGAGTAAGCGTCTTTTAATTTCATGGCTGCAGTCACCATCTGCAGTGATTTTGGAACCCCAAAAATAAAGTCTGACACTGTTTCCACTGTTTCCCCATCTATTTCCCATGAAGTGATGGGACCGGATGCCATGATCTTCATTTTCTGAAATGTTGAGTTTTAAGCCAACTTTTTCACTGTCCTCTTTCACCTTCATCAAGAGGCTTTTTAGTTCCTCTTCACTTTCTGACATAAGGGTGGTGTCATCTGCATATCGGAGGTTATTGATATTTCTCCCGGGAATCTTGATTCCAGCTTGTGCTTCTTCCAGCCCAGCGTTTCTCATGATGTACTCTGCATAGAAGTTAAATAAGCAGGGTGACAATATACAGCCTTGACGTACTCCTTTTCCTATTTGGAACCAGTCTGTTGTTCCATGTCCAGTTCTAACTGTTGCTTCCTGAGCTGCATATAGGTTTCTCAAGAGGCAGGTCAGGTGGTCTGGTATTCCTATCTCTTTCAGAATTGTCCACAGTTTATTGTGATCCACAGAGTCAAAGGCTTTGGTATAGTCAATAAAGCAGAAATAGATGTTTTTGTGGAACTCTCTTGCTTTTTCGATGATTCAGCGGATGTTGGCAATTTGATCTCTGGTTCCTCTGCCTTTTCTAAAACCAGCTTGTACATCTGGAAGTTCACGGTTCATGTATTGCTGATGTTTAGCAGTTTATAAATAATAATAAAAATACTGTATTTTTTATTGTCAAAAATTGTAATACTGTATTCTTTATTGTCAACTGAATACAGCAAATGGAGTCTTATAGAATGTTTTCATTGATTTTTACCAACCCCTTGACTCCATAACCAACCTAAAATTATAATTGAAAAGTGAGTGTAGTTCCATCATGAATGGTGGTTGATATTTTTGTTTGTGCTATCTAGTAAAAAAAAAGTGAAACAATAGGAATATATGTTGGAATTTCACTCATTTGTCTATGGTGGGACCAACTTCCCTACTGAATCAGATAATAGTTTTTGAATACTGGAAGAACATGTGTTCAAATTTTTTTGTGCCATTCATAATGTAGGGGCTACTGGCAAATCATACATTTAAATTTAATTTAATCTGCCTTGTTAACATTTCCTTTATAAATTTCTTATGTCTAGATAGTCAACAATACAATAAATCAAGCTCTGATTTGTGGTATTTATGAATTTCAATGGTGTAAGTATTCCCACCATGGCCAGTTTCAAGCTACCAACAGGATGTTACTGAATGCAGAGCTGGGAAGAAAAGCCCAGTAACACAACATTATATAGTATTTCCACAGACATAAGAGGTAAAAAAAAAAAAAAAAAAGCATAAACAGTAAAACCTAGTAAAATTCTTAGGAGATGATGAGTTTTGAGTATTTATCTTTTTTTTTTAACAGAACTTATTTCATTATAATTTTATTTAGCTTAACTTTTTAATAATAGCTAGGTTTAACAACTGCCTCACAAAGTTCCTAAAAACTTAGGAATTTGGCCCTTAGGAACTGATCTGATCTGAACATGTGTGGATCTGACCCCTCCCCCCAGCTCTGCCTTGAATGGGATCTCCAGAAAGTTCTCCCAGCCTGATGGCACCTTCCAATGTATAAATTTCAGGTCCTACATTGTATGCAAAACTGAACTAATTTTCTTGCTCTCAAACTTGCTCCACTCCAGGGCTACCATCTTGGTGAAGGGCTTCTCCATCCACTAAGGAACCCAAGGCCATAAACCACTGTGTGATTTAATCTGGTTAGCCCTCAAGGGTCAAGAGAAGCCCACAGAGAAAGACATGATCCAGAGGGATTTTTAATCAGCACATAGAGAAAATTTGATAAATGGTGATGCTGATAAATGATGATGAAGGCAATGGGGAGCAATGAAATTCTTCCTTATCCAGAATCACAGGCCTTTCTGGAGGATCAATTTGAGAAATATAATGGAGAGATACAGCATACAGGATTAAGTGATGGAATCAGAAGTACATTTTAAAAATGCTTAAGGCACGGTGATTCTGGGGATGATTAGGGAGGAGGACAGCTTAGGAAGGAATGCAGGAGTACCTGGTGACAACCTGGAAGGGATGACTGAGGGGGCTGCCCGGTTCCTGGCCTGGGTGTCTTGGAGGACAGTGGCAGAACTCTCTGGAGACCACGAAGGAATGGCTTTGTGGGGTGACTATGAACTCATCCTGAGGTGTTCTGGGTTTGAGGTCCATGTTCAACCAAATGGAAAAGTCCCTTTGTCAGTTGGATATCAGAATCTGGACTTCAGGAAAAGGTCATGATCAAAAGATGGAATTTGAGAGCCATCAACAGATCAGTATTTAGGAACCATCTCCCCTTGGAGAGAGGGAATTGGCTGGGCAGAGGACCCCACCTCAGGCCTGGGGACACCAGGGTTGGAGGGGTGGCCATGGGCCCGGAGATGGAGAAGCAGTGAGAGAGGCAAGAGGCCAAAAGCAGAGTGGGGGCCAGAGAGACAGAAGAGGCGACAATTGCAGGAGGAGGGTGCGCTTAGCACCGGCCAAGGGTGGGAAGGATGGACATTATTGCTGAGCATTTTAGCAACTTGGTGGCCCAGAGACATGGGTTGAAGGAAGGCCAGCTGGTGAGGACAAGGGCAGGGCAGCGGAGGGAAGGAGAAGGTTGGGAAGAGGGGATGCTGGTTCCCAGGAGCGTGGGGCCTGAGGGGGACAAATGAGGGAGGTGTCCACAGCCCTGCTGGAAGGGTTAGCCTTGGGCGGGCAAGGAGCTGTGTCTCAGGAGGTGTGCAGGGGGACACGAAGGCAAGCCAGGAAGGCGGGGTGTCCGTCCAGATTCCCTGGGAAGCAGATGCGGAATGGAGTTAGGAGTGACGAGATTCAGTGGGGAAACACCTGTGAGAGAAAGGGAGGGGAAGCAGGAGCAGGCAGAGAAGGCTGAGAGCAGGCAGGAGACACCTCACACCGGGGGAAGAAGGGGGGGGCCCTCTCTGCCCTGTGGCCTCAGCACTGGGGGAACTTGGGCGCAGCTCCCCCCACATCCCTCGGCCCCCTCCCAGGGCTGAGCAGTGTGCCTCCATGACGGCCACAGCAGGGGCTCCCCATCTCTCAGAGACGTGGGGTTGGGGTTGTTTGGCAGGCGTGTGGTGGAGAGCTGATGGGTGGAGGATGGCGGGGAGGGCTTGGGACAGTTCCAGGGGAGAAGGAAACTAAGGCTGGAGGCCTGAGGTGTGGCTGCGTGTGGAGGCCTGGAGTCTGTAATCTCTTCAGTAACCCCATGGGGGAACAAGGATAGCAGGAGGCTGGTCTGTCCTGGGCCAGATGTCTAGCCCAGTCAGGGGCGGTGGAAGGACAGAGGAGCAGGGGGCGGCAGGCTGGGGGAAGAGGGTGCCTGATGTGATGAAAGGGTCTAGGCCTCTGGGAACGGGAGGGGAGGATGGGCTAGGGCGTGTGCTGGGGAACTCTGTGAGGCTGAGGACGGGGTGATGGAGTCGTGGATGAAAAGTCTGTGAGGGAGAAGGCTGGGATCAGAGCGTGGGGACTGTTTTAGAGCAGAGGTGGAATAGTTCTCGGTCATGACAATGTTGGGTGGTTGAGGAGGGCACAGCACCACGAGGCCAGGCTGCTCCCAGGGTGGGGGGTCATGGACTGATGGCACATTTGCAGTCCTGTCACATCCCCCATCAGTGGGCAGCCCTGTGGCCCTGTGCCTGATGACCCCCTGAGCCCCTGGAGCAGGGCTAACCCGAGGCATGGAGCAGGGCTAACCCAAGGCACAGAGCAGGGCTAACTCTCCTGCCAGTGCTCCCCTCAGGGCAATTCCAGGCTAAGGCTTGACCCTCAGGCAGGGTCCACCCCAGCCAGAGGCCACGGAAGGTCGAAGACCCCCATCCCTGAAGGGCAGAGCTCCCTCAGACGAGACACTAGGGTCCCAAGAGGAAGTATAAGCAGGCATTAACAGAGGACCTGACTGCCTCCAGGCACTCAGGGAAGGCTTTCCACATTTGAGATCTGAGGGGAAAAAAGGGGTGCCCTAGGTGAAGTGGGGGGATCAAGAGGAGGCTCACAGAGAGGCCCCACTTGCCCAGGAGAAGCCCAACCTGCAAAGTCCCCTTTTCTTCCCATCACACTGCCTTCCTTCAGGGTTTTGAAGGGCCCTTGTTACCTTCCACTACAGGCCCCTTGCACGTGCTGTTCCTCACCCCGGAAAGTTCCCCTGCCCCTCCCCCTCCTTTAGGGAATTGCTGAGTTTGGAAAGCACCCAGAATTACTTGAGGAAGGCTCTATAGCAGATACACTTGAATTTGCCACACGCCTCACTTAGAGGCAGAGGCCAAGTCTGTGGTTTTTCTCCCCGGGGTGCCATGTCATCACTGGGAAAGTGTGAGCCTTGCTGAGTGATAAAGGGGAAAGGAGTGAAGCTTGAAGGAGACGCAAGCCTGGAGGCCCCTCACTGTGACAAGCACAAAGTAGATGCCCCAAATTATTTGCTGAATAACTGATCAGTTGGGCCCGGCCTCAGTTCAGTTCAAACCTAACATTTATTTTTAAGATGGCAGAGTAGAAGGACGTGTGCTCATCTTCTTCTCCTGTGAGAACCCTAAAATTACAGCTCACTGCTGAACAACCATCAACAGGAGAATGTTGCATTCCACCAAAAAAATATACCCCACATCCAAGGGCAAAGGAGAAGTCCCAGAAAGATGGTAGGAGGGGCTAAATCACATTTAGAATCAAACCCCATACCTTCCAGAGACACTCAGAGGGCTCAAGCAAAACCTTATGCACACCAGGAGACCCCACAGAGACTGAGCCAGACCTGTGTTTGAGTGTTTGAGTGTCTCCTGTGGAGGTACGGGTCAGCAGTGGCCTGCCTCTGGGGCAGGGGCTCTGTGTGCAGTAGACATGGGTATGGCATAAGCCCTCTTGGAGGAGGTCGCCATCAACCCCACCAGAGAGCTGCCAGAACTTACACAGGACTGGGGAAACAGACTCTTGGAGGGCACAAACAAAACCTTGTAAGCACCAGGATCCAGGAGAAAGGAGCAGTGACCCCACAAGAGACTGACCCAGACTTGCCCGTGAGTGTCCAGGAGTCTCTGGTGGAGGCATGGGGTGGTGATGGCCTGCTGCAGGGCTGGGGGCACTGAGTGCAGCAGTGCGAGCATGAGACCTCTTGAAGGAGGTCGCCATTATCTTCATTACCTCCACCATAGTTTGGCCTCAGGTCAAACAACTGGGAGGGAATACAGCCCCGCCCTTCAACAGAAAATTGGATTAAAGATTTACTGAGCATGGCCCCGCCCATCAGAACAAGACCCAGTTTCCCCCTCAGTCAGTCTCTCCCATCAGGAAGCTTCCATAAGCCTCTTATCCTTATCCATCAGAGGGCAGACAGAATGAAAACCACAATCAAAGAAAGCTAACCAATCTTATCACATGGACCACAGTCTTGTCTAACTCAATAAAACTATGAGCCATGCTGTGTAGGGCCACCCAAGACGGATGGGTCATGCTGGAGAGTTCTGACAAAACGTGGTCCACTGGAGAAGGGAATGGCAAACCACTTCAGTATTCTTGCCTTGAGAACCCCATGAACAGTATGAAAGGCAAAAAGATAGCACACTGGAAGATGAACTCCCTAGGTTGGGAGGTGCCCAATATGCTACTGGAGATCAGTGGAGAAATAACTCCAGAAAGAATGAAGAGACGGAGCCAAAGCAAAAACAACACGCAGTTGTGGATGTGACTGGTGATGGAAGTGAAGTCCGATGCTGTAAAGAACAATATTGCAAAGGAACCTGGAATGTTAGGTCCATGAATCAAAATAAATTGGAAGTGGTCAAACAGGAGATGGCAGGGGCCGGCCTCAGTGGCATATTTAATGTCCATGCTTCCCCACAAACAATGAATTCCCCTTTGACTGGACTGAGCCAGGGTCAGTAGATGCCCTGAGGCCAGAGCATATGTTGGAGCCTGTGTGCCTCAGGGTGCAAGGGGTTATACCTGTCCTTGCTCAAAAATTACAGGAAGTTGCTAAATGGGCCAAAAGAAGAACCTGTACACTTGATGCCCCACCTCTAGCTGTTGCTTCATGAAAGGTCAAAACAAGCAAGATAAAATCTGTCTAATTCACAGCTCCAAAGAGACAGGAGTCAGAAATGTGACCCACCCATCCCCGTCTAACTCCACCATGTGGCCAGGGGCGGCCCAACCCAGGACAGAGACCCCTGAGGCAGGCGCCCCAGCTGTGCCAGGGTTCCCGGGTCTCCATCTTTACACTCTATTCTGGTCTCTCGTGAGAGCCAGACCTGGTTTAATTTCTGGACAGTGGGCCTGGTTGCTTTCATCTTCTCTGACAGAGGGTCGGGGATACGTCAGGGAGGACTGGGGGCTCACAATCCTCCAAGCCCTGCTCCCGGCCCGAGGGCTTCTCAGACGAGCTGCGGTGGTGCTTTTTCTTGGGAGCCAGGCCAGCCCCTGGAGAAGGCAATGGCACCCCACTCCAGTACTCTTGCCTGGAAAATCCCATGGATGGAGGAACCTGGTGGGCTGCAGTCCATGGGGTCGCTAAGAGTCAGACACGACTGAGCGACTTCACTTTCACTTTTCACTTTCATGCATTGGAGAAGGTAATGGAAACCCACTCCAGTGTTCTTGCCTGGAGAATCCCAGGGATGGGGGAGCCTGGTAGGCTGCCGTTACGGGGTCGCACAGAGTCGGACATGACTGAAGCGACTTAGCAGCAGCAGCAGCAGCAGGCCAGCTCCCTCGAATCTGATCTTGAGGAGGCAGCAGTGTGCAGGGTGGCCTTCACCCCTACCCCGGCCCCAAGAGGCCAGGCCCCAGCCAGGAGTCTCTCTGGGGCCTTGAGGCAGAGTGGGAGCCCTCAGGCAGGCCATGGGCCCAGAGCAGACTGGTATTTCCGTAGAGAGGACAGAACAGAACCAAGACATACCCTCAGATATGAAACACGTCTCTTCTGGAATTTGACACTAGGTCTTTGCCCAGAGGTGATTTTATATCATTATTTGTTGAATCTTCTCCAGAAGTACTTGAATGAATGAATGAATGCCACTGACACTCTCAGGCTCCTTCAGAAACCTATACGTCTCTGGGTTAAGGAAACGTTTTACCAGCCCTCTTTCCTTTTTTCCAGAGACTCCCCCTCACCCCACCAGGACACAGCCATGGCAGACAGACACCCTTCTCCCTCAGGTCTGGAGCATCCCAGAGAGGAAGATGGCATGAGGCCTCCTTCCCTCATGGATGCCGGCTACCTCTTCCCCACACTTCATGCCCATTTCTTCTCTGTCATCGTGCCCCATGTAAAGCACACATAGACAGCCCTCGCCCAGATCAGCCTATGTGAAATCGTCTGAGGATAGAAAGTGCTAGAATACAAAATACACACACACACACTGAAGAAGCACAAACTGGACAAAAATATAGGAATTAGATTTCACTGAATTTTTTTAAATTATGGGATTTCCCAATGTCTCAAAAGAAAATTACAACCCCTCTCCCCAGACAAGCATATATAAGTAAACAGCATAAAAACACTGGCAACAAGCCCACTGTGGGTGGGAAATCACCAGCAAGGGGAAGTCTCCTCCCCATGAGAGTTCTGTAATTGTTCCACAGGTGCCTTTCCTGCATCTCCAACCAGAGTGTAAGTTGAGTAAGATGCTGTCGAAAGAGCAACGGGGCCAAAAGGCAGGAACCTAAGTGGCTGTGTGACCTTGGCTGAGCTCCTTAGTGTCTCTGGGCTGTCCTCTTTCCACCTGTAAATTAAAGGCTGGCCTTTAGAACTCCTGTTGTACTCACAGCGCCTGGCCCAGTACCACCTTGGAAGGGCTTCTAATAAATACAAATGGAAAGAAATGGTCCAACATGATTTATAAGTCAATATAACCCCAAATCTGAATTAAGATTTGGATGAAGGTACCATTTCCCAACAAATTCTTCAGGAAAGTTGGATAGAATGCATCTTTGGAGGATCATAAGAGATCTTCTCTTTTTTGACAACCAACTTTTCAGCCCCTGAGGTGATGGGGAGAGAGGTTGAAATCAGTAGGAGTAACTCTGTGGGGGCAGTGGAAGGACTCATGTGACAGAGCCGCTAAGCGGGGTCTTGCTGTGTCCTGCACTGCTGCAGGCTGGCTTGCACCTGTCTCTAGGTGGTGCGCCCCAGATGCGGGTCACTGCCCTTGGTGGGTACACGATGACAATGCGTGTGTCCACCCACTGACTGGATGCAAGTCCAGATGGAACCCCCACTCTGGCCTAAGGAGGAAGCAGGGGAGTTACCCTGGACCCCATTTGCAGAAACACAGGAGAAACGAGGAGAGCTCTCTGCAGGACGGGTGTGCAGGCAGGTCCTGGGCCTTCTGTCCAGACAGAGACCCCAGAACTCTAAGAGATGTTTGCTGTCACCATCAGAGAACCCTCTTCCCCAGGAGTCCTGACTCTCCTCCCAATACTCTCTCCCTATCTGTTCAGGATGCAGGGGGACGTGAGACCTGGGAGTCTCCTCGGGAGGATTGTCCTAGATTGGTTCTCGGGATGGTCACACGTGCCTCCCAGGACATTTGCCCTCAGGTTCCCTCTGCCCCGGAGGGGACACAACCCAGTCGGCTGGAATCCCCAGCACAGAATCTAGAATTCTTAGCCTAGAATCCTCAGAGTCAGCCAGTACCGCCTCTCAGTCACCATTCAGCTATGGGAAAGCTACCTGGCCTCTGTCTCCTCTCTTATAACATGAAAGATAGGACCAACCCAACACACATTAATGAGAATTAAATGAGATAGTGTACCGAGAGCACTGGCCAACCCAGAGCTAGGGCATATTTACCGTGAGGATTACACAGAGCTGCACACCCCTCACAGATCAGACCAACTGCAGGCCTCAGGAAGTCTGTCAGCCACGCTGCTAAAGGACTCCTGGTCAGGTCATGGGACAGGGACTGGGACAGGCCAGGAACATCCCAAAAAACGAAAACCTGCCCCCTCCCAGGACTGGCAGACTCCAGGATGGTGAGTGTCCATGGTGGCTGTAGAGGTTACGAAACCACACGCTCATTGCACAGCCAAGCAAACATTCTCAGAGACTATGGGTGACATGCCAGAGGTCACGCTACAAGTTTGTGACTGCATTTGGACAAGAGAACATATCTTCCAGTGTCTTCTCAGCATGGCCAGATTACCTTCTCGGATATTAACTTGTGTTTAAATGGTTGTGTTCTTCCTTTCTCTTGCCATTCCAGGAAGGTCTTGGATCTGTCTTCTTTGAGCTTCAGGACCAGACTCCTGATCCTGGGCACAGAAGCCTGACTCATGACCTGGAGGCAGAGGCAGAGCCTCACAGGGCACCAGGGCCCAAGCGAGTGGGGCCTAAGCCCACAGGAGGCTGCTTCCTGCAGCACCATGAGCCTCCTGGATTCCAGGGTGACCCTCACTGGGAAGGGCCCTAGAATGACCACAGTGCAATTTCCTCCCCGTCAGACCTGATGGGAGCTCAGGTGTGGAAACGAGTTGATCTCGGGAGGGTGGTGCGTTGAGATCCACACTGTCTACACAAGGCCCTGCTAAGTCCCCTTCACTGCATGGTTCTCTCTGACCACATCACCCATTTGTACAGAGCTTGACCAAGTGCCTTCACAACTGTCCATTCAGTCCCTGAGATTCTGCCCATTAACCAGAGGGAAAAAACCAGAGCTCGGTAAATGGACTGCACTCGCTCAAGGTCCCATAAGTAGTAAGAGAAGCAGGACAAAACCCAATTCTCCTGACCCCGAGACAGAGCTCTTGACAACACGTCGCTGCCTGCCGTATCCTGCTCTTTGCATACAGCTGGTCTCCTGGCCACTGGCTGAGCCCAGTCTTGGAGAGCACACCTCATGTCACCTGGTTCCACGACCCAGGCCAGGCCTCTGTGGGAGAAACAGGCCTCTGGGGGGCCCACTTTTCCCGGGGACCCCTGCCTTGGTGACTTGGCAGGATGTAATGATGACTTTCTAGAAACTCACCTGACACTGGTACGATGTCAGCTTGGGTGGAAGCTAAAGGCCTAGACGTGGACAAAAACCCCTACAGGTGACTGGAAACCAAAAGCGAAAAGTACAACTGGCCACCAAATATGAACACATCTGTAAACCCACTAACAATTAAGAAATGCATGTTAGGGAAATTCCATGGCAGTCCAGCACTTAGGATTCTTTACTTGCATTACCAAGGGCCTGGGTTCAGTCCCTGGTCAGGGAACTAAGAGCCCACAAGCCGTGTGGCATGGTCAGAAAATAGCCTGTTAAAGTCACATTCCTATTTTTGCTCTTATGTCTATTAGACTGGCAAAGTCTTTCCTTATACACTATTCATGAGAATAAAAATTGATACAACGTTTCTACACACACACACACACATACCCAAAGCCTTAAAAGTATTCATTTCCTAAATACAATAGGAATTTGAATTTTCCATGGAATGGAAAAAGAACATTAGTAAGCTGTATATACCTATGGCTGATTCATATTGCTGTTTGACAGAAAACAATAAAATTCTGTAAAGCAATTATCCTTCAGTTTAAAAATAAATGAATTTTTAAAAAAAGAACATTGGTAAGAAAACTGGTCAAAGCCAAATAAAGTCTGGAATTTAGTTAATAGTAGCATACCAGTGTTAACTGATTAGTTTCAACAAATATACTCTGGCTGGTAAGATATTAACATGGAGGAAGCTGGGTGAAGGGAATACGGGAACTTGCTGTACTATCTTTGCAAATTTTCTGCAAATCTAAAATTATTTCAAAGTGAAAGCTTTTTTTTTTTTAACCCAGAATTTCACTTCTAAGATTTTATCTCAAAACTTATCAGAGATGTGGGTGGACATTTACGTACCAGGATATTGCACCAATTGTGATAATCACAGAAATGTGGAAAAGAATACGCCCAAGAACAGCATGTTGAGTAAGTAAGTTATGGTGCATCCAGTGATGATAGAATGTGGTCAGAAAGAATCACACTATAATAATATGTATTGACATTGGAAATGCTTATAATAGAAGGTAAAGTGAAAGAATTGGGACACAAGATATATATATTTTAAGCATAGTACAATTTTTAAATGATGTACATAAGCAAACACACCAATATATTGATGTTAAAGTTATATAACATCATATTAATACATTAATAGGTTATTAACATAGTTAATATAACATGTTAATAGATTAATAGATTAATATAGTTATTAATATAATTGGAGTGGACCTAAGCTGCTTCTTGGGCTTCTCTGGTAGCTCAGCTAGCAAAGAATCTGCCTGCAATGTGGGAGACCTGGGTTCGATCCCTGGGTCAGGAAGAGCCCCTGGAGAAGGGAATGGCTGTATTATCTGTAATATCTCCAGTATTCTGGCCTGGAGAATTCCACAGACTGTATAGTCCACAGGATCACAAAGAGTCAGACACAACTGAGTGACTTTCACTTCACTTAAGCTGCTTCTTAAATACATTTATGTATATTATAAATTTTCTACAATGAATGTATATTACTTTTATAATCAGGGAAAAAAGCTATCAAAAGTCCCCAACCCATGGCAGTTCCTCAAAAATTTAAACACAGAGTTACCAAATGACTGAGCAACTCCACTATGAGACATGTACTCAAGAGAACTGAAAACATATATCCACAAAAAATAACTTCTATGTGAATGTACACAGCAATATTATTTATAATAGCCCCCAAAATGGAAACAATCCACACACCCCTCATGACAAATGAAATGTGGTATATCCAGCCAATGGAATATTTTCCAGCGATAAACAGAACGAATTACTGACATGTATAACATGGGTGAACCTTGAAAATATTGCTAAGTGAAAGACACCAGACACAAAATGACACTGATTGTATGATTCTATTCACCGGAAATGTCCAGAATAAGTAAACCCATAGCAACAGTAAGTAGGTTAGTGGTTGGCAATGGGGCGTAGGGAGTGACTGCTAATGGGTGAGGTGAAGAAAATGTTTTGGAATTAAATAGTGATGATGGTTCTGCTACTTTATGAATATACTAAAAACCACTAAATTATACACTTTAAAGGGTAAACGTTGTGGTTTGTGGATTATTATATCTCAAAAAAAAAAAAGAGAGAGAAAGAAAAAAAAATTCTCCTACCCATATGCTACACTTCACTGCTGCTGCTGCTGCTGAGTCGCTTCAGTCGTGTCCGACTCTGTGCGACCCCATAGACGGCAGCCCACCAGGCTCCCCCGTCCCTGGGATTCTCCAGGCAAGAACACTGGAGTGGGTTGCCATTTCCTTCTCCAGTGCATTAAAGTGAAAAGTGAAAGTGAAGTCGCTCAGTCCTGTCCGACTCTGAGCGACCCCATGGACTGCAGCCTACCAGGCTCCTCCATCCATGGGATTTTCCAGGCAAGAGTACTGGAGTGGGGTGCCATTGCCTTCTCATCAATTCAACAATTTAGTTTCCTTACTTTTCAAAGAAAACTCAAGACGGTAGAGCTCAGCTGCCCCCAAAATGCCAAGCCTTTGTAGGCAGAGCAGGTGACCATCTGTTTATGGGGTGAATGGAATTCTGAGAAAGTAACAAGAAATCACTCCCCATCAGTTCCTTCCTTCCACCAGTTAGTCCTTGCTCCCTGCCCCCCTCCCCCCCTCCCTCTTTCCATCCCCAGGCACTAGAACCACCCTGCCCAGGGAACCCCACAATAAGGAGCTAATCCTTCAAGTTACCCTTCGAGATTGACATTCTCTATTAAATCTCCCCTATAAAATACAAGTTTTCTGATATTTTAAATGCACCACCTGTGTGGGAATTAATTGCTGAAAGGGAAGGCAACCCAGGAGAGAGAACTTTGCCGAGGGCTTGCCGAGGTTCGCAGCAGCAGGGCTTCCTGGGATGGAAAAGTCTTGGTAGGCGTGAGGGCACCGGTGCTAGGAGCCTTCAAAGAGGGAATGAGGACAAGGGCATCAAGGCAAGCACACCAACTTCCCAGTCCTGAGCAGCTAAATGTGCTTCTCAACCTACTCAGGCCTGGAGGCCTTAAAAGTGAAGCAGAGCAGAAAGGGCTGGCAAAGCCGGTGGCGGGTCTCTCCCCTAGACCCTCCCCTCCCATAGCCCCATGGAACGCTTGGTGCCTAAGGACACTTGGCGATCTCAGTACTTGTCTTCTCAGATTGTCTCAGTTGAGCCTCTTGTTCAGTTGGAAGGCCAAGTTCTCCCACAGCCTTCCTAAGAATATAAGACAGGGCCAAGAGTAAAGTAAAAAGAGTCAGTTTCAAAAAAAGCATACTTGAAAGTTTAAAAACTGGCCTGAGGACTTCCCTGGTGGTTCAGTGGTTAAGACTCTCCATTCCCACTGCAGTGGGCAAGGGTTCCATCCCTAGTCAGGAAGCTAAGAGCTTGTAGGCTGTGTGGTACAGCCAAAACAAAATTTTTTAATTAGAAAATAAATAAATAAAAAGTGGCCTGAGGTTTTTTTCCACAGGATGTACAGAACTTAGCAAAGAGCAGGTGAGTATGCGGGCTGGAATTCTTGTGGAGGATGGGGCAGAGGTGGGAGGTCCTGAGCAGTGCAGCCCTTTGAGTCAAGATGCTGTCCTCCTGCTCGGGGCCAGGCCGGCCTGGGTTGGGCAGACAGTGTGTTGAAATGAAAAACTGGTGGAGGACCTAACCTCACTCAGTATGACAGATTCTAGGTCCATCCACATCTCTACAAATGACCCAGTTGCATTCCTTTTTATGGCTGAGTAATATTCCATTGTAAATATGTACCACATCTTCTTTATCTATTCGTCTATTGATGGACATTTAGGTTGCTTCCATGTCCTGGCTATTGTAAACAGTGCTGCAATGAACACTGGCATACACATGTCTTTTTGCACTATGGTTTTCTCAGGGCGTATACCCAGGAGTGGGATTGCTGGGTTATATGGTAGTTTTATTTTTAGTTTTTTATTGTACATTAATGCATATATGTGGAATCTAGAAAAATGGCACAGATGAACCTATTTGCAGGGCAGGAATAGAAATCCAGACATGGAGAACAGACATATGGACACAGGGAGATAGGGGAGAGTGGAAGAATTGGGAGATGGGTTTTGACATATATACACTGTCATGTGTAAAACAGACAGCCTGTCGGAACCTGCCGTACAGCACAAGGAACTCAGCTCTGTGCTCTGTGGTGACCTAGAGGAGTGGGATATGGGGTGCGCTTGGAGGGAGGTCCAAGAGGGAGGGGATATAGGTATACACAGAGCTGATTTACTTCATTGTACAGCAGAAACTAGTGCAACATTGTAAAGCAATTACAGGCCAATAAAAAAATCAGTGGAGGAATTCAGAGAGTGGAGGAGGAAAGGGGAAGCAGTGGGCACACAGTTCTGCACATGGAGTTTAGGGACTAGAAGGGGAAGATTCTGTTGACAAGTACAAGGGCTCTCCACAGGTGCCTGGAGACCAAAGCCTCCCACTCATCCAACTCAACAAATATTTATTGAGTACCTACTATCTGCAGTCAATCCTAAAGGAAATCAGTCCTGAATATTCATTGCAAGGACTGATGCTGAAGCTCCAATACTTTGGCTACCTGATGCGAAGAACTGACTTCATTGGAAAAAAAAACCTGATGCTGGGAAAGATTGAAGGCAGGAGGAGAAGGGGATGACAGAGGATGAGATTGTTGGATGTGATCACCGACTCGATGGACATGAGTTTGAGTAAGCTCTGGGAGTTGGTGATAGACAGGGTAGCCTGGCGTGCTGCAGTCCATGGGGTCGCAAAGAGTCGGACACAACTGAGCGACTGAACTGAACTGAACTACGTGCTGGACACTGTCCTCGTCTCTGGGGACACAATCATGAACGAGAGATTAAAACCCTGCCATGATGGCAAGAACATGGAGAAACCGGAACCTCTGTACATTGCCAGTGGGAAAGTAAGATGGTATGTCCTTTGTGGAAAATGGCATGGCGTTTCCTCAAACAATTAAACATAGAATCATGTGGCATATACATACCATGGAGTGGAATATTATTCAACCTTAAAAAGGAAGGAAATCTGACACATGCTACCACATGCCTGAACCTTGAAGACATTATGCTAAGCGAGATAAGCCAAACTCAAAAAGACAAATATTGTTATGACTCCAATTATGAGGCAGCTAGAATAGACAAATTACAGAGACAGAGTAGAATGGTGACTGCCAGAATCTAGGGGGAGGGAAGATGGGAGTTATTGTTTAATGGGTGGAGAGAATCTGTTTGGGATGATGAAGAAGTTCTGGAAATGGATGGTGGTGATGGTTGCAGAACAATGTGAATGTACTTTAATGCCACTGAACTGTACACTCAAAAAATGGTTAAAATGGCAAATTTTGTGTTGTGTACGCTTTACAATATATATTTTTTAAAACCCGGCACATGGAGCTCAGATTCTAGAGGCACAACCTGGAGCAGAGCTCATCAACAAAGGGTAGCGCTAACTGTCCCCATCTCAGATCAGGGGCATAAACTGCATCCGGGTTCTCCAGAATCTGGGTGGGGCGGTAGAAGAGGGTCAAGAGAGAGGAGGGCAGGCACAGGTTCCCACATGTCCTCTTCACACAGAATATCTGTTTTCAGTGTCAAGTCTGTTCCGATAAAACTCTGGGGGAAGCAAGGCCACCACATAGATTCATCAGTTGTAACAAATACATGGATCCAGTAGGAAATGCTGGCGCTGGGGGAGGCTGTGTATGTGTGGAGTCAGGGCCTATATGGGAACATTCTACCTTCCTCTTAATTTTGTTGTGGACCGAAAACTGTTGCTTTTTAAAAATGTCTTTAGGGAAAACAAAAGGCCACCACTGCTTAAAAACAGGTCTTTTTCCTAAACTACTGCCTTCTTTCTCTAAAATGATCACTAGTTGAGAGATATTTCCTTGAAGAGTGAGCGGGCAGGACAACTTGGCAGGAGGGTCCCCTGAACCAGGGTTCCCAGACAGGCACTGGCTTTGTGGGGGGATCCCATGACGAGGCGGGGATCCGGGGAGCAGGAGACAGGCCTGGCAGGGTGGGGCTCTCATAGCCCTCTGGCCCCTCCCCTGGCTGCAGTAGTCAGTTATCAGACGTCTGGCTCCAGCTCCTCTGGAGGGAAGGGTTCCTGGCTGAGTCACCTCAGGTCTTGCCCAGGGTGAGGTATGGAAATGGCACCCAATTTTGGCCTTGGAAACCTTGGGTCCAAGTTGTGGCCCCGCCCTTTATAAGACACTTAAGGCCCCAGCCTGTTTGCTTGGCTGTAAAATGTGGATGAGTGACACCAATACCACCCGTCTCCCGGGGTACGGTGTGCCAACACTGCCCGGGGAGGTGCCCAGGGGGCTTGGCATTTGGCGCCCTAGAGTTCAGGAAGAGGGTCTGTGGGTCCCAGCTGTGCTGGGGGGCCCTGGGGCACCCCTAGACCCTTGGACCTGCCAAGCCAGCCTGGCCAGTCCCAGCACTGATGGGATGCAGAAGGGGCCCTCCAGCACGGCCACCACCCCCAGAGCCAGCAGCCAGGGAGAGCGCCGGGTTGACAAGACAGCAGCCCTGGGACACCTGAAAATGCTCCGGAGCCAAGTCAGGGTTCCAGAAGCTAGTTTCAGAGGAAGGAGGCCCCAGCCTGCCATACACACCCCCACCCAAGCCTTGCCCTGTACTGCCCGAACCCCCTCTCCACACGTGATGGGTCTCCACCTTCCACACTGGGCTTTGAGTTCTGGAAGGCAGGGACCCAAAGTACTCGCCTCTACTCCCGCAGCCCAGAGATCAGTAGATTAGTAATTGTGTGACAGGTTGGGGGGGTGGGGGTGGTGACATCGGGTAGATGACAATCACAGAGGTTATATGGTACACAGCCCTTAGCAAGGCTGAGGCGTGGTTCTAAGGGCCTCGCTTTCACTCACATAAACTTCACAAGAGTCCTAGCAGGCGTGTACTATTGCCATGATCCATGTGTTTAATGAAGGGACCAAGGTGTAGAGAGTAACAGGCAGAGTGGCAGAAGAAGGACTTGAACCCAAGGCCTCAGTTTGCCCCTTGCTCCAAAGTGCCTGGGCCAAGGTGCTCTCTGCGGACTCCTCATCCACGGCAAAGGGGATCTGCAGGCCACCTGGAGAGGCATCCGCCCCGAGATGTCCCTACAGGGAGGCCATCCCCAGCCTGCACAAAGCTTTCATTGACAGAGAAGACACAACCTCCTCAGACAGAGCCTGGGCCTGCTTCCCTCTCACTTGGCCCAGCCTCTGGACATACAGCTCTGTCCCCTCCTTCACTCTCAGGCAACTCTCAAGTATTTGGACTTTTCCCCAAGCTGACGGTCCTGGGCTCAACACCCTGGGCTCCCAGGTCCCCAGACCCTCTCTCTCCATCCTGATGACCCGCCCCAGATGTTTCCTTCTTGGTGTGCACTCCTGGTCTACAGGGAGCCTATGCTAAACCAGCCTCTTCATGCCCCTCCACAAGCCCATCTCAGGCTCCCCCAGTACCTTCTTGGATGACTAAGTTCATTGAACCCAAATATAAAATACTACCTTTTCCCTTACAAAATTCCTTCCTCTTTTTCCACCCTGATAAGACTGTTTCAAACCCTCACTTTGTCACCCCAAAGCCATTTACCAGAGCTGTTATCTTTAGCTTAGAGCAGACCCTACCCAGTGGGTCTTTATTGATTTAAAATTGCTGATTTAAAAATCCTTTTCAGGACAGCTTTCAGTTTCCTTATCTGTGTTTCAATCTAGGACTAATGGATCTGTCTGTGGACAGACTGCCTCTCCCTGGAAGTACTATTTCAGGGACATGAGTCAACCGAGATGGGGAAATGTGACGGGTGGACTTTGCTCTGGGGAAGCGGGTTCTATTACCATCTCCTCTACTGTTGGGAGCCTCATTTCATTCCATATGATGCTGTTACTTTTTCTCCCCAGCCTGGGGACTATTCTGAAGGGAGGCAGAGTTGGGAGTAAATGGGAATTGGCAGATTTTTTTTTCTCTGTGACATGAATACTTTGCCCATCCCCCCAAGCAGTGGGCCTGTCTTTGCCTTATTCCTCCTCTTGACTTCAATGAGGAAGCAGACAGGCAACTTTTGTGCTGGTTGGGATTCCTGTACAATCTCTTCTAATTCTGGACTTGGCTCCTTCTGGACATTCTCACATGCGTGTACCACCCACTAAGTACCCCATACATATGCAAAAACAGTGGGTTCATTGAAAATCTAAGGTCCTGGGTCTTCTTTTGCTGATGCCTCTTCTTTTCCTTGTTAAAATCATTTGTGATTTCATCATCAGAATCTAATTTCCACTAGTTAGAGTGCTTAAGCTTAAGTGGTTTTTTTCTTTATCCTTCACATTATATTCCTAATTTTTTTTTTTTAAAAAGAAAAGAATTCCATTAGGCAGCATCTCAGAACCACCACCTGACCAAACCCAAATTCATTTCAGGCCTTGGGGACACATCAGCAAATGACTTTGCAAACTCCTGAAATCTTTTCAAAGATGTGTGATATTGTCGTTTTGGTTTATTGTTATTCTCCCCACGGGGACATGGTATCATCATTTTATAGTCAGACAGCATTTGCAAATATCAATAATAAAATTGCATTATGCATGCATACTATGTATAATCTATTGTTAAGACAGAAACCTCAGACTTCCCTGGTGGTCCAGTGGTTAAGAATCCGCCTGCCAGTGCAGGGGACACAGGTTTGATCCCTGGTCCAGCAACATTTCACATGCCACAGGGCAACCAAGCCCATGTGTCACAGCTACTGAGCTTGACTGCCCTGAAGCCAGTGCTCCACAACAGGGGAAGCCGCCACAATGAGAAGCCTGCGCACGGCCAAGAAGAGGAGCCCCCACCCACCGCAACTAGAGAAAAGCCTGCACAGAGCAACGAAGACCCAGCACAGGCAAAGATAACAAATAAATAAATAAGGCAGAAACCTCCTAGGGGTGTGACAAACCACCAACTCCACTGCTTTCTACTCAAAGGTAGCTTTCTCAAATGGTGTGGAATAAGTGATCTTTGTCTCAGAAATAACCTGGCTTTTCTTTAAGTCCCCTTACTCCTTGGGGCACTCCTTCAGTCACTCAGGGTGACTCACAGAAGCAGATTTGGGGATAAGGTGGCCAGTGAGCCTCAAATGGACAGGTTATGGGAGAAGCAGAAACCTGGCTCTGTCTCAGCGAGCGGACTGTCTTCAAGCAAAGCACTGAAAAGGGTAGAACTCGGGCCCCCCCCCCCACTGCTCCCTAAAAACTCATCCCAGCCCCAATCCCAGGACTTTTGTCCCGCCCTCTGGTCAATCCTAAAGGAAATCAACCCTGAACATTCATTGGAAGGACTGATGCTGAAACTGAAGCTCCAATACTTTGGCCATCTGATGCCAAGAGCCAACTTACTGGAAAAGACCCTGATACTGGGAAAGGTAGAAGATGAAAGGAGAAGGGGGCAGCAGAGGATGAGATGGTTAGATAGCATCACGAACTCGATGGACATGAACTTGAGCAGACTCTGGGAGATAGTAGAGGACAGAGGAGCCTGGTGTGCTACTGTCCATGGGGCCACAAAGAGTCAGACATAACAGTGACTTAACAACAACTAGTCCTTCAGGCCACTCCATCAGGTCCTGCCCCACCCCATCCTCAGGGGCGCCCCGTTCAGTCCCCTCTGTACATCTCCCTTCAGAATATCAGCGGGCCATAATTGTATCAAGAAGCTTTCAGAATGGAAAGAGTTTATTCACAAATTCACACTGATGAAAAAAGGAACCTGACTTAACAGTAATGGAGGGGTTTCAGGCTACGAGGCTGACTAGGGCTGGATGGGAAGGACTTGCCCGTGAACCCAAGCTCACACCCCAAACCCCTAACTAGCCCTGATCAGGGGCAGTTCAACAGCACCTAATTTCCAGAATAACTGAGGTTCCCATGAATATGTTTTCTGAAAATGAAACTTCAATGGCCAAAACACTATTTGAACCACTTTAAAGTGTTGCTCAAATGTGGCCCAGTTTTCTAATGCTTTAAAAAAATACCCTTTTCCCACTGAAGTGGTCATCTTTAGGAGCTTTCCCTAAGGAACAAGATAACCACATGGCTGTGGTTACTGTTCATGTTTTCTCTCTCCCTCCCCATGGCTTTTACTTTCCTGTTACCCACACATCTCTCTCTCTCTAGAAAAGACCTACCACCAACACCTTTCCGGGCAATTTATTTTCTTCTTCAGTGAGTTGAGAAATCAGATAGCCGCTTTTCTTAGAAAAGTGTACTAAGTAAATGTCAACAGACTTTGAGGCTCTCAGAGAGATAAAGTACCGGGCTTAAAGGCAGGGGTTTTAAGGTAGTTACTCCTATGGGTTCTGTTTTCACTAACTCCCAGTTCCAGAGGGAGAGGGGGCTCCAAGATTCACTGCACCTGGAATGTTCCTTGTGTACTGATGGATTTATTATCCATCCTCTGGCCAATAAGAGCCATCACTTCTATCGTTGTTATTATGCTGCATGCAAGAGCCCCATGTTTTGCTCTTATTCTATTTGTTATTTGTAGCCTTGTTAGGGGAGAAGGCAATGGCACCCCACTCCAGTACTCTTGCCTGGGAAATCCCATGGACGGAGGAGCCTGGTGGGCTGCAGTCCATGGGGTCGCGAAGAGTTGGACACGACTGAGCAACCTCACTTTCACTTTTCACTTTCATGCACTGGAGATGGAAATGGCAACCCACTCCAGTATGCTTGCCTGGAGAATCCCAGGGAGGGGAGCCTGGTGGGCCGCCGTCTATGGGGTCACACAGAGTCAGACACAACTGATGTGACTTAGCAGCAGCAGCAGCAGCCCTGTTAGGTGAGTAGGGCTTCCTGGCTAGCACTACTGGTAAAGAATCTGTCTGCCAATGCAGATGATGCAAGAGAAGTAGGTTTGATCCCTGGGTGGGGAAGACGCCCTGGAGGGGGAAATGGCAACCTGCTGTAGTATTCTTGCCTGGAAAATTCCATGGACAGAGGAACCTGGTGGGCTACAGTCCATGGGGTCGCAAAGAGTCAGACACGACTGAGTGACTGAGCCAGGTGAGTAGCACCATGAGCCCCAGAGGGGCTGGAAGCTTTGCCTCCACGAGGAGCCTCATCTAATGGATAAGATAGACAGCCCTGTGACACTTGACACTGAGCTGGCATCTTGCTATCAGGCATCTGGAGTGCTTTACAGACTTCCACCTCTCAGCACTGACAAAGTATCTGTGCCCATGGCCACTTTATGGCACAGCCAACAGTGGCCCTGAAAGGAGACTCCACGGAGAGAGCAGAGCACTGCCCACTGGACTGCCACCAGGCACACACAGCTGCCGGCGCCACCATCTGCCCGCAACGTTTGGAGAGGGCCCCTTGGCTGTGTTTGGAGTTGTTCTGAGCACTACTGATCTTACTCTGCGTCTTTCACCCTGTTGGGCTGGGACCCATGACTGGGTTGTGAAATCAGTTTAAGGGGCTGCAACCAGCATTTTTCTTTAAAAAATAAACGGAACAGAAAATACCCTAATGGATCACACACAGTGAGTGTTATTTTTACAAAACTTTTGCTTCGGTTTTATATATCTGTTTGTAGGTGGTGATCAAGGAAGTTTGAAAGGCAGTGACCTTGTGCACATCCATCCTGAGACCCATCTTCCTGAGATCCATCCCTGCCACCCCCATGCCCAACTGGGAAGCCAGTGGGAATCTGTTCAGAGCCCCACATCTGGCTTCACCTGGAAGGGACGGGAGTCAGGGAAGTCTTGGAGGAGGCAGGGCTTGCCATGGCACAAGCAGGAATAGAGAGGGGGCGGCAGGGCAGAAGGAAAGGTATGGGCAGCGTCCTATGGTAATGAGTGAGGTGGACTAGGCCCCGGAGGGATCTGAGGCGACAGCCTGCTCCCTTGGAGAGGTGGGAAAAGAAAGCCCGTTTGATTTCAAAGCCCCATTTTCTTTCCTTTTTTTTAAAAAATCACACACATATTTAATCAAGAAACTAATCCTGGGATAGGTTAAACTCTTACTGAAGCATAACTGGTTGATATCAAGGGCCTGAAGAAAGCCAGAGAATGTGCTGTGAGGATGCTGGTGGAGGATTAAGCTCTTCCATCAGCAGATGAGGAAAACCTTGAGACCTGTAAGGAAAGGATGTGACCCACAGTGATTATTCATCCTCAAGTGAGAAGACTGATTTTATTTCCCATCAGTCCTCAGCAACGGGATGGTTACATGAGAAATAAGCATTTCTGTTTTGAGAGAAGGAGTAAGAAGTGGATAGACCCACGCCTTCCCAGAGGTGAATAATTCTGAACTTGACCCTCTTCTGCCTTCGACATTCACTCTATGACCATGCACATGGCTTGATCTATCTCCTTCCCACCAGTGACTCCCTGAAAACACCACTGGTCCAGGCCTGGAGACCCACATACTTGCTTGGTGTTCCCACCAGAAGCCTCCATTCAACAATCCCAAGAAGAATTATAACAATCTCTGGCCCACTCCCCACCCCCGTTCCTGTATTCCTGATTCTGGCTCATCCTTCACCTACTCAAGCCATCATCCAGGTCAGCACCCTGTGAGTCACCCCAGACTCCTTCCCCTCCCTCCTTGCTCCCCACCCAAGGTCATCATCCTGGCGACCTCTCCACTCTGTCTTGAATCTGTCCAGCTCAATCCTCTCCTGCCCTCACTATCGCAGCAGCCACCCACTGATCTTCCTGCGTCCTGTCATGGCCGCCTTCAGCCAAGTGGTTCTTAACCAAGATAAGCAACAGAATGACTTGGGGAGGTATTCAAAATCTAGACTCTGACTCAATACATCTGGCCAGATTGAGCATGTATATTTTTGCAAAAGTGCTCCCAGGTGATTCTGATGTGTACCCTTCATTAAGAACCACTGCCTCCTCCTCCTCATTATTAATAACAACAAAAACAACAATTAACATTTTTGGGGGCACTGACAGGTACTTCCTTGTGTAATCTTCATGACAAGCTGGTTAGGTAAGAGCTATCACCTACTCCCATTTTACAGTTATTGACACTGAGGTACATAAGTCCCATGGCTGGTAAGGGGGATGACCAAACCATGACACATCACTCCTAACCATTCTGCTCTCCACACTACTATATAGTCTTGGTGTGAGGCTCCCTCCTTAAACCTCTTTAAAGACAGTTCTAGAAAAAGATGGCATCTTGGGGACACACTCATGACTTCCCTCTCCATGCAACCTCCCACCAACAGCTTCTTAACTCTGAAAGAATTATCTTGATCAGTGTGGTAGTTCCATGGTGTACAGATATGAAAAAAACTCACTGAGATGTATGCTTAGAATTTGTGACTTTATGTTCATTGCTGCTGCTGCTGCTAAGCTGCTTCAGTAGGTCTGACTCTGTGTGACCCCATAGACGGCAGCCCACCAGGCTCCCCCATCCCTGGGATTCTCCAGGCAAGAACACTGGAGTGGGTTGCCATTTCCTTCTCCAATGCATGAAAGTGAAAAGTGAAAGGGAAGTCGTGCAGTCGTGTCCGACTCTTTGCGACGCCACGTACTGCAGCTACCAGGCTCCTCCGTGGGATTTTCCAGGCAAGAGCACTGGAGTGGGGTGCCATCGCCTTCTCTGATTATTCCTCAATAAAAACGGACCCTGGAAAAGCCACTTAGATAAGAAAAAAACACAAAAAACTAGCAAATGTGAAAGAGGAGGGAACTTGCAGGCACAGAAGAAACTAGGAAGAAACCATCACAATGCTGGCAATTATGAAGAATTCTCTAGAAGAAAAACACATTTAAGAACCAATTAAGGAAAGATCCCCAGAGCTAACCTATAGGAAATCGTTAGAGAAGAGAAGGCTTGGAGGAGGCAACGACTGAAGACAGGATTCCCTGCAAGATGAATAAAAAACCCCAGCACAGGCTGACTTGTCTACAGTGGGGAGCATATAGCTGGGAGCTGTAGCAGCCACAGAGGACACAGGGGCTCTGAGAGTCCACAGGCGTGTCCTTGGGCCAGAGAATGGCGGATGCCCCCAAGTCAGTAGCGCTGAGGGGCTTCTTCTCAAAGAAACCTCATGTGATTTCTGTACCAATAAGGAAGTCCAGCATCATCAAACCCAGTTCCTGGTATATGTGGTGCTGATAAATACAAAGGGTCCCACTGGGGTCACTGGTGTTTCCAGCTCCCACTGTGCAGTCCAAGGCAGCAGGGCCTGACACAATGATTTTGAAGTCCATCCTAAAAGAGCAAAGAAAATTCTGAGAGAAAAAAAGACAAGTGTGAAGTATACCTTATCACCAGCACCGATTAGATATATTGTATTGGCCAAAAAGTTCACTTGGGTTTTTCCGTAACATCATACAGGAAAACCTAAATGAATTTTTTGGCCAACCCAATATTTAAAGAAAATGTGATCAGGACATATGCTGCTGGTGCAGTACAAAACAGTTCACCGGGACACACCAGAGAATCCTGGGGCAGACTCAGGTATATACATGGAATCTACTGTAAGATCCAGATGGTATTTCGGATCAGGAGGGCAAGGATAAATAGGATTATCTATCTATCCTTAAGGAAAAGGAAGTTAAATCTTTAACTCACAACTTAGGAAAATACAACTAATTCATCCAGATTTTAATGTAAAAAAAAAAAAATCCCAAAAAGATGAAATTAAAAAAGTATTAAGAGAGAATTTAACTCAATCTATAATTCTGTAGCAGAGAAAGCCTCTCTGAGTTTGACACAAAGACAGAAACCAGGCCAGGCCTAGAGATCCAGAGCGTCCATCAACAGCCCCTCCCCCTCGCCCGCAGCCCCTCCTCTTCCTCCAGTTCCCGTTCTGGCTCATCCTCCACCTGCTCCTTCTGCCCTCCATCAGCACCCTGTGGGCCACCCAGACTCCTCTCCCTCCCTCTTCACTCCCTCACCAAGACCAGCATATCTTGGCCACCTCTACTCCGTCTGTAACTGCACAACTCAGCTCTCTCCAGGCGGCCTCACTGGGCCTTGTCTTGCCACTTGGTACCAGTGCAAGGGCCACCAATGGGCCTCCCTGCTCCCAGCCATGGCCACCTCCACCTAGTGGCTTGGAAAGCCTATACAGACTACCTTGATTGCATGGACATTTTAGTTTTACAAATGCTTAAATAGTGAACAAAACTAAATGGCAAATGACAATCTAGGATAAAATATTTGTAATATGAAATAGACAAAGAGTTAATAGCCTGAATATACACTGAGTACTCTTTTCAATCAATAAGACAAAAAGAATAAACCACATTAAAATTTTTTTTTAAATGTGACCCCATGGACTGTAGCCCACCAGGCTCCCCTGTCCATGGAATTCTCCAGGCAAAAATACTAGAGTGGGTCTCCATTCCCTTCTCCAGGGGATCTTCTTGACCCAGGGATCGAACCTGGGTCTCTGGCATTGCAGGCAGATTCTTTACTATTTGAGCCACCAGGGAAGACCCTAGTAACACTAAATAATAATAAAATACAAATGAAATTTTTAAAAAGGATATACCAATAGAAAACTATTGACAAATAGAAACAATTTCTCAAGAGAATTACCAATGACTAACTGGTCTGTAAAAAAAAGTCCAAAACAAACAAAGTCCAAGTAATAAAATAATAAGTAAAAATAAAGCAGTAACAACAAAACACTATTTTGCTTATCAAATTTGCAATTAAAAATAATAATATCTAGTGTTGGGAAAGATGTAGTGAAAGAGATAGTCTCGCAGGACTACAGAGCCTAATTGATATAAACTTTCTGAAGGCAACTGGGCAATGTATCAAAATCACTGAAAGCATGCATATCCTTTGATCTAACAATTCTACTTAAAGACTATAACCTAAGGATTAAAAATAAGGACATGCACAGAGTCAGTATTATATATAGACCACCACTGTTGGTAACCTAAAGGGACAATAATAAGGAATTGGTTAAATCGTGGTAGGTATATAGTGAAATACCAGAGTCATTAATTTATTGACAAGGAAAACTGTCAACAACGTATTGCTAAGTATAAAAAGTAAGTCACACACACAAAAAAAGTAAGTCACAGAACAGTATGTAACATATGAGTATATAAACCCATTTGTGTAATGGAATGTGTATGTGTATTTACATCTATGTATGTGCACAGAAAAAAGATCTTAAAGGATATAACCAAAATAGTTTACAATATATATCTCTGACAAGCATTAATTAGTATGATTTATTTTCTTCTTTGTGTTTCCTACTTCTTTTACAAGGAACACACCAGTGTGATACAGACCTCTCCCGTCACCTGGTCTAGAATTCCCATTTGGCTCTGAGGGTACATATATGTAATATACTGTCCTCATCTGCAAATCCAACAAGCCAAGGATTGAAAATATTCGAGGGGGAAAAAATTCCATAAAGTTCCAAAAAGCAAAACTTGAATTTGTCCTCTCACTGGCAATCATTTACACAGCACTTATATTGTATTTACAACTATTTACATAGCATTTCCATTGTATTAGGTATTGAAGTACTCTAGAGATGCTTTAAAGTATACTGGAATTCCTGGAGGTCCAGTGGTTAGGACTCTGTGTTTTCACTGTCAAGGCCTGGGTTCAATTCCTACTTGGAGAACTAAGATCTCACAAGCCACACAGTATGGCCAAAAAAAAGAAAAAAAGTATGTGGGAAGATGTGCATAGGTTATACACAAATACTACACAATTTTATACAGGGGACTTGAGCATCCATGAATTTTGGTAACTCCAGGGATGAGGGGAGAGCTCCTGGAACCAAGGCCTGGACATGGAGGGACAACTCTGTATATTTCTGTGCTATTACAACTTTTCAAACAATGTTGTCTACTCAACTCTCTTGACTGTGGGTACGGTTTGTGTCTTACATTTCTTTTGTGTTCCTCTAAATGCCTGAAAGAAAAACTGTGAAACTGTTAGTCGCTCGGTCGTGTTGGACTGTTTGCGACCCCATGGACTGTAACCCACCAGGCTCCTCTCTGTCCATGGAATTCTCCAGCAAGAATACTGGAACGGGTAGCTGTTCCTTTCTCCAGGGGGTCTTCTTGGCCCAGGGATCAAACCTGGGTCTTCCACAATGCAGGCACATTCTTTACCATCCAAGCCACGAGGGAAGCCCCTTCTCAGTACCTAGGACATAGCAAGTTTCCAGCAAACAGCCCAAGGATGAATATGTCATTTCTGTGTCAGTACTTCTTGGGCTGCCCAAGCACGGGCTGATTGGCTCCACAGGTGTACCATCCAAGCCCGGTTCCCGGCCAGGCTTGAGGCTGTGTGTTGTGGGCCACCTGTCAATCTGGTCTTGTGAAGATGCCTATTGCTGCTAATCACTGTTGAGTGACGGGGCTGTTTGTTCAAAGCAAAGGTTACTGCTCCCACACTCAGAGGTATAGCCAATCCTGTGGCATCCTGTAATTAATAAGTATTCCCTATGGTTAAAAGTTGGCTTTGATCCAACAGATCCCTTCCCACTCCTTCTGCCATTCTCATCCTATTTACAACTTCCCATCTAGGCTGTTGGAGGCCTCGTCTGGAGAAGCACCCCCTTTATCCAAACTATGGGCCTCATCAGAACAGCCCTGCGTCCCTGGTGTCCCTAACCTGACTCACCAGATGCTCCTTGTCCCCCTAGATGATAAAGTTTGCTCTCGTGTTTAAGCAAATCTACTTCTCAAGCAGCTCAGCCTTCCAAGCAGTAAGCCCAGAGGTTGAAAGAGTCCTAAGAGACCACCGGAGGAGTGACATGAGGAATTTTTTTCATGTAAATGCATCATGGTTGTTCATAATTTCTGCCCTCAGTACTCATTTCAGTTAAACTCTCTGGAGAAAAAAAAATACAAATGCCATTGGAAACAGAGGTGTCAGAGTCAAAGAGATGACCAGTTGACTGCTTTTCTACTCCCTCTTTGTACAGATATAAACAATCCCAGGTGCTCCCCAGGTTCTGGAAGAAGCAGAGAGAGAAGGGAGGTCCTGGAGCACCTGCCATGAGCACTTGTGAGAGGCCAAGCTTAGATGCCACCATGGGAACCTTGAGGTAGCAGTTGACAGCCCCATGCCTCAGTTCCTCATCTGAAAATGGGGCGATAATAGTGGAACTTGCTTCATAGACTTCTTGTGGGGATTAAATGAGTTCATGGGTATGAACCACTTTAAAACAGTGGCAAGCTACAGGTGAACAAGATGTTAAGTGTTTGCCACTGATAATGTCACGGTGACAGCCATGTACTGGGCACTGTCTGCCCTTCTGTAGCCCAGGATTTCTCACCTCAACACTGCTGA
The DNA here is from genome assembly GCF_029407905.1 of Bubalus kerabau. Classification (NCBI taxonomy): domain Eukaryota; kingdom Metazoa; phylum Chordata; class Mammalia; order Artiodactyla; family Bovidae; genus Bubalus; species Bubalus kerabau. Next base: position 71,164,187 of record NC_073634.1, read on the forward strand.
CATTTTGGGCTGGATAACTCTTTGTCATGAGCAGCTGTCCTGTGCCTTCATTGAGAGGATGTCTAGCAGCATCCGTGGCCTCTCTCTATCCGCGGGATGCCAGCAGCACACCCCACCTCACCCCCTCACCAAGTTGTGATAATGGAAAACATCCCCAAACATTGGAAAATATCCCCTGCTGGTGCTGGTGAGGGCAAAACGGCCCCCACTTGAGAACCACTGACACAGTCCTAGGGCTTCCCTGGTAGCTCAGAGGTAAAGAATCCACCGGCAATGCTGGAGACTCAGGTTCAATCCCTGGGTCAGGAAGATCCCCTGGAGTAGGAAGTGGCAACCCACTGCAGTATTCTTGCCTGGGAAATCCCATGGACAGAGGAGCCTGGTGGGCTACAGTCCATGGTGTTGCAGAGTCAGACATGACTGAGTGACTAAACGTTCATGACACAGTCCTATAAAAACCACTGCCAAGGAAGAGCCATACCACATACTCTGATCTCACACCTCTGTGCAGGTCCAGTGTGGATCCAGACCTGGAAGCCCCTCATTGATGCCCCTTGTAGTCAGATGTAGGAGCTTCAGGTGGGGAAGTAAACAGTGGCCAACTTGTTTCTCTAGGTGGCTACCCTCTTCTCTTCTTTCAGATAAACAAGAAACTGGAGTCTAGGCCATCTCCTAGCTGGGAGGTACCTCTGGCAGCCTGTGGCTGTGGCCTTAGTTAAAGGGCATAGGCGTGGCTACCAAGGCTTCTGGGAGCATAGTCTAGCCCAGAGAGAGGGCCAGATTAGGAGGCAGAACTGAAGCCCTCACCACGGCAGAGAAAACACCCTTACCTAGTGAGGTATCTGGGCACAAGAGGTGTAGCCTCTTCTCTTCTCAGGAAACAAGTGGCCCCTGCACTTGATTCTGAAAAGAAGCACGTTGCTCTCTTCATAAAATAGGCTTCTAAGCACTTAGCACTGTTGAAGTTTATTGTGCATTTATTTTGACCCAGCATTTGCAACTGCTACAAACCCGTCTATGGAGATATTAGCACAGGTGTACAGCATTCACAGGGGACTGTGGTATACTAATCTAAAGTTTGGGCTTGGGACCTGATGCCTGGTTCAAATTCCAGACACAGCACCACCAGATATGTGACCGAGAGAAAGTTATCGACCTCTTTTGTGGCTTAGCCCCTTTATTTGTGAAGCAGGGCAATAACAGGGCCTATACCTCAATGGGCTGTTTATAAGGGTTATGACTTTCCATATGCTAAGAACGGTATCTGTGATCAATGCTGCTGCTGCTAAGTCGCTTCAGTCGTATCCGACTCTGTGTGACCCCATAGATGGCAGCCCACCAGGCTCCTCTGTCCCTGGGATTCTCCAGGCAAGAGTACTGGAGTGGGGTGCCACTGCCTTCTCCGATAAATGCTAGCTATTGTGATATTCATCGTGCCCTTGATTAGTAATAGCTAAAAATCTAGAAATTTATGAATCAACTGGTTAAAAACATGTGGCACATCCATTCTACGGAATACTGGGCATCACTGAAAGAAAGTTGAACTGTATCTATTTAAATAATGGAACTTATTTAACAATAAAGGTCAAACTGTTAAATAAAGAATCAAAAGAGTTGCAGATAAGTACCTGTAGCTTGAGATGATTTGTATATAAAAAGAGCTATATAGAAACGGACACGTCTTTATCTTCATGGGAAATTTCTAGAACACTCAAGAAGCTGTTAGCAGTAGTTATATCTAGGGAGTGGGAATCGATGACTGGGGAATTTTTGCTTTCTCCTGCAGTATTGTTAGAATTTCCTACTATGAGCCTGTATTTTTAAAAAATTAAAGTTTTTTATTTTTTAAAAAAAGGATAAATATATATCTACTTCTGTGGAAACATTTTCAAGATATATTGTGAAATCATTTTCACAAGTGGCAAAATATGAATGGTACAAGCCACAGGAACAAATCTCAGTTCACAAATTCAGATGTGCAAGAAATCAAACTTTAGTTTCTATAACTCAACACAGTGTTTATGGTGAGTTTCCATCCGGCCAATGGGAAGCTTAATGCTAGGGATGTCTGAACACTAAGCGCCAGACATGGGCCACTGGAGGCAGCTGTGAAGCGGGCTGAGGCCAGATCTAGTAACCTCTGCTGCTCTGGGCCGCTATGGGCAGCCAGGAATCTTGGACCAGGCTGCCTGTGTCCCCCCAGCTTGGCCCCACCACGTGGCCATCACTCTCTGGGACCTCACTCCTGCCTGCCCAGGTGAGCTGCTAGAAGGCGGGGCAGGGCTCCAGACACCTCAGATCTTTCTTCCCTGTCTCCTACCCCCATCTGGTCTGCAGAGGGTAAGGCTGCAAGGAGTTGGGGTCTTGCCACTTAGGTGAAATCATTCTTCCATCTTGTTTCTAGTCAAAGCATTCATCCTGAGGAAGAGAATCCTTTTTCTTCCATGAGCTATTCTACACATCCTAAAGTTTTCGTAAGCGTGTAAGCTTTTGACACACAAAAGCCAGAGACACCCGAGGGATGATTCCTTTTTCTAATCTGGAGAGCTGACTTGAGGAAATCAGCTGCATGAATGTGAGAGTGGAAAGGGGGAAAATCCAGGGAGGAAAAAAGAATCCTTTCTCAAGTTTTATGCAAGCCACACATATGTGTAAATGCAAAGCAGAACGTCTGAACATTTCCAGCAAATAATTAACCCACCAGTACCTACCAGGAATGTAAACTTTAAGACAGGGGTAGGGATGGAAGAGGAGCTTTATCAGTGTTATTCCATGAATCTCTAACCTGCTTGGATTTGTAATGATTAAGCTATATTCAGTACTGTTTATATAATCTATTATTTTAAATAAATAATATCAATACCTTTTTTTACCTTCAGGCTGGGGATGGAAGGTGATGATGGTGACACGTGTCTGACCCACTGGTGCCTTGGAAGCTATTTGCATGACGGGTTGAGGCACCTGTTGGGAAATAACTCTTTCTAAAGGAAGGAAGAGATAGGTACAATGAGCTGACCCAGAGACAAAAGCTCTGCTCTGTGGAATGGAGGATGTAATTCTAAGCTCGGATGGTAGTTGTGATTTTGACTTATCTGTGGAGCTGAAACTGATGGCTCTGTAAGGCAATAGGGGTACCAGAAGCCCCATGGCCCTGCTCTGACACTAGAGAGCTGGCTGACTTCATGCCAACAGGACTATCAGTGGCTCTTAGCAGGTGCAGTGTGCCTAATGGGTGTGGTAATGTCAAGCAGATCTGATAGCTCCATGGGGGTGTGGCAGGGGCAAAGGGAGGTTGCAGAGCTGGACAAAGGGAAAAGATAGTGGGAGTGGGGGTAGGGGGTTAAACTAACCTTATCCATCGGCACATCGGAGACACACACCCTGAGAATCCCCAAAATGATCATGGGGTGAGTGAGTGGGAACCAAGCAGGACCTAGGATCTCGCACTGGCAAGTAGGAGCAAGAGTCAGAGACATTCGGCTGGGCTCTAATGACGTGATAAATGAACACGAGTCCAGGTGTGTGCACAGGTGGGGAGCACAGGCGATGGAGCCACAGTGTCTATACAGGAGAGGTCAGGGAAGGTCTCCTGAGTCAGCTGACACAGATAACTCAGAATGGGTGGGAAGGGTGGAGGATGTGAGGAATCCTGTATGCAAAGGCCAGGAACTGTGAGGGAATGAGCCGGGGTTTAGGGGAACTGAAAGCAGCTCGGGGTGAATACAGGATAATGGTTAAGAGGCCGTAAAGTTTGTGTTCCATGGTAAGGAATTTGAACTTTATCCTACAGGCAGTGGTGACGCTCAGAAGGGCACTTTAAGCAGGGAAATGGGATGATCAAGTCACTAGGAAAGCTTTTTCACCACCACATTCCCACCACTCCTAGCTAACTCTCACCCAGTTGTGCAGTCTGAGTGTTGCTTCCTCCAGAAGTTGTTCTTTGGCCACCCCTTGAACTGTGGTGTTGGAGAAGACTCTTGAGAGTCCCTTGGACTGCAAGGAGATCCAACTAGTCCATCCTAAAGGAGATCAGTCCTGGGTGTTCATTGGAAGGACTGATGCTAACGCTGAAACTCCAATACTTTGGCCACCTGATTCGAAGAGTTGACTCATTGGAAAAGACCCTGATGCTGGGAGGGATTGGGAGCAGCAGGAGAAGGGGATGACAGAGGATGAGATGGCTGGATGGCATCACTGACTTGATGGACATGAGTTTGAGTGAACTCCGGAGTTTGTGATGGACAGGGAGGCCTGGTGTCCTGCAATTCATGGGGTCGCAAAGTCGGACACAACTGAGTGACTGAACTGAACCCTCAATTAAAGCTTCTAGAGGTTCCCAAGCACCCCCCAATCTCTAAACACTGTCATGCTTTCCTGTGTCCTCTTATTTTTTTCTCTCCCCTCATACACTGTGAGTGCTGAAAGCAACGGATTGTGCCTTCTGTGTCTTTTCTATGTTGTATCCCCAGGATCCGGCACAATGCCTGACATATAAGTACATAATATGAATTTAATGGGAAAACAAAAAACTTTTATGGTTTCCAGCCTAAGCTAGAGTATGGGTTTGAAAGGGAGGACAGGGGACCAGGGAGAGGGCTCTTGCAATAGTTTAAGAAATGATGAGGGCCTGTCCAAGGCAGTAGTGGAAGAATTGGAGAGCAGGGAGTGACTGGGAAAATATTTAGGGAGCAGAACCAATGGGTCTGGGTGATGAGACGATAGAAGGGAACTGGATAAGGGGGGAAGAGCTCCTGGGCTTCTGGTTTAAGCGGTTAGGTGGATGAAGGATTAACCAAGACTGGCTATTCTGGAAGAGAAGGCAATGTGTGGAGGAAGATGATGAAATCTGCCTGTGACATGCCTATAAGCATATTGGTGAAGAGGTACAAAGGGAAGCTGGAATCATAGAACTGGAGCCCAGGACAGATAGCTGGACTAAAGATAAGAGATTTGGAAGCTGTCAGCCTGCAGGTGATGGTTAAAGACCAGGGAAGGGATAAGATCACCCAGGGAGTGAAGAAGCACATCAAACAAGGACACCCACCTATAAAAAGTGGGCTTAGGGGGAGCTATGGAGAGAAAATCAGACATGAGAGGGAAAGAGACGAGAGTTGTAGCACAGCTGTTGGGGGAGAAGTGGTTCCAACGACTAGCAAATAGGGTTCAATAGTATGGAGAGACTAAGAACCCAACCAGGCCCCTCATGCAGTTGAAGAAACTGAGACCCAGGAAGGCTGACTGAGGTGTTGGAGCCCACAAGTCATCACTGCCCATGATCACATAGATCAGTGGCTATTGTATTATGATCTCTGGACTCCTGGGGGCGGGGGAGGCGGGGAGTCCATAATAATACCAAGACTTTTTTTTTTAATACCACCAAGATATTTTTTGCAGTGTTCACTTTGTTGACATTTGTACTAATACAAAAGCAACAGGAGATAAAACTGCTGGGGCCTTAACGCAAATCAACAGTCATATTCTTCATTCCCAAGCACTTCTGTTTTAAAAAAAGGTCAACTTCACCTAAGAATGTCTACAATGGAGCAATAATTATTAATCTTATTAAAACATGACCCTTGAGTATACATCTTGTTATGAGTCTATACACAAATCACTTGTGCTGAAGTACTGAATGCATTTATGTTATTGTTTGCGTGGAGAGCTAAACTACCTGCTTTTGGGGGGGAACATCATTTTTATTAGAAAGAATGATTGACAAACTTTGATAATACAGACGGGTAATGGAAGATGTGTTCTCAAAAATGAATGAAGTGAGCTTGTCAAATCAAGAAACTGCTAGATTTTTTGCCGATAAATTTTGAGCTGTCAAGTGAAAACTGTTGACAGAATGAGCTTGACAGCTTCCCAATATCTAGACTTGGTGATGAAATTAGTGGTAATAACAATAAATGTGGTATTACGAACTGAAATGTGTCTACATTTGGAAGATTTACATAAATCACTGAGCCATTATTTCCAATGACCAATGCACGATGTTAGTAAATCAGGCATGAATAAAAGACCCATTCAATGCACAAGACAGACCAACAGACTTTAATATAGCTGCTTTTTAGTCACCAAGAAGTGTCTGACTCTGTGCAACCCTATGAACTGTAGCCTGCCAAGGTCCTCTGTCCATGGGATTTTCCAGGCAAAAACACTGGAGTGGATTGTCATTTCCTTCTCCAGGGCATCCTCCTGACCCAGGGATCGAACTCATGTCTCCTGCACTGCAGGCGGATTCTTTACTGCTGAGCCACAAGGAAGCCCTAATATAACTGAGTATGAGAAATTCACTGATAGGTTTCAGATCTCACACTGCAACTAACCTTTCAGAATATGCCATCTGTCCAATTCTGGTGACATATCAAAAAAGATCCAAGGAGTAGGAAATGGCAACCCACTCCAGTATTCTTGCCTGGAAAATTACATGGGCAGAGGAACCTGGCAGACTACAGTCCAGGGGTCCACAAAGAGTCAGACATGAGTTAGTGACTGAGCCCACACACACACAATGTATAATATATAATTTTTACTGCTGTGTAAATAAATGCCTTTATCAAAATATTATGACTTTGAATAAAAAGATATCCACAATTATCTGAAAAGGCTCTTAAAATACTTTTACTTTTTCCAAATACAAATCTGTATGAAGTTGAATTTCATTCATCTACTTCAAGGAAAGCAATATATCATTGAGCACAAAAGCAGGCATGAGAATCCAGCTGTCTTCTATTAGGCTATTTGTTAATCAGATTTGCTGGGACTTCCTTGATGGTCCAGTGATCCATGCTTCCAATGAAGGGGGCGTGGGTTCAATCCCTGGTCTAGAAACTAAGATCCCACATGCTACATGGAGCAGCCTGGGGAAAAAAAACAAAGAGATATTTGCAAAACTATAAAACAATACAACTGTTCTTTTTTCATTTAGAAAATACATTTTTATAAGAAGTATGTTAACATGTAAAAGATTTGTTACTGTTATTTTAAAATAATAAACAACTAATTTTAAAGTTCAAACAAAAGTATTTAACGCTTTCAATACTTTTAAAGAGCATAAAAAGGGTCCCAAGACCAGAACATTTGAGAACTGTAGATACAGACCACCTGGTTCCTGACTCCCAGTTCTCTGGGCTTGTTTGCAGCACACCTACCCCTCCCACTGACTTCTCCACAGAAAAAGAAGTATAAAACACCTAAAAATAAAATCAATAACAAAACCTAGCTGAAGACGAGATAAGGGAGCAGGCAAAAGCTAGAGAGAGAATAAGATACTTTCCTTCCCTTCAATATAATGTTTCTTTAAGGCTACACACCAGAGCCTGGTGAGGCAGCCCTCCCAGGCGAGGCTGCGCTCACCCACAGCCCCTCCCTGCCACCTGCGGTAGCTGACAGACTGCGAGCAGAGGGACGAGAGCAAGTTCAGGTGTTTTATCTCCCTCACACTCAGAAACTGAATTGATACAGCGAGTGATTAAGACAGGTGGGGCCATTTTTTATTAGTCACGATTTACCAGGGAGGAAGCAGAGGTCTGTGCCTTGACTAATAGCAGTAACTAAATCACAGGTAGGGGCAGCAGCCTCCAGGGCGCAACCCAGATTTCCCTCCACGGGGCACTCGCTCTAAGATGCCTCCCATCCCCACTCAAGCCCAGAGGCCCATCATTAAGATGCATTATTTTACCTGTAAGTAAGGTCTTTTAAGTCACATAAAATTCTTTTTAATCTTTTGTCCATTCTTTTGGGTAACTGGTCTTTTTAATAAGATGAAAATGATCCTTTGTATTATTTTTCAACTACAAAACTAGTTTAAAACTGATTAAAAAGTAAAACAATGAAATACAAAAGAGATAACACAAAAGCTGGTTATTAGAAAATAGACCTCTAACAAAACTAATCATAAACAAAAGGCATGAGGGCCTTCCCTGGCAGTCCAGGCTCTTAGCTGTGTGTGGGATCAAGTTCCCTGACCAGGGATCAAACCCAGGGCTCCTGCATTGGGAGCATGGAGTCTTAGCCACTGGACCACCAGGGAAGTCCCAGGGGTTTGCATTTTAAAAGGACCCTTTCAGAGTATTATTACTATTAGTATCACTAAAAATATTAACTTCTTTATGATTTCATGCTTCCACTGCAGGGGGTGTGAGTTCCATCCCTGGGCAAGAAATTAAGATCCCATACGGGGCACATCGTGGCCAAAAAAAAAAAAGAAAATTCTGGGAATGAAGAAAGGAAGATTAAATACAGTATATATGGAAAAAAGACTAAATTTTATGCTAATAATTTTAAGGTTTCTTTTTTAACTTTTTATAAAAAATTTTAAATGACCAAAACTGACCAGAGGAGAAGTTAACATTTTTAGTGATACTAATAGTAATAATACTCTGAAAGTGTCCTTTTAAAATGCAAACCCCTGGGACCTCCCTGGTGGTCCAGTGGCTAAGACTCCATGCTCCCAATGCGGGGGCCCTGGGTTTGATCCCTGGTCAGGGAACTTGATCCCACATGCCACAACTAAGACCCAGTGCAGCCAGATAATTAAATAAAAACTTTACAAAAAGAAAAAAAGTTAAAATGCAAACCCCTCAGGGCAGGAAGTGCTGGTGAGTTGTTCCTCATCTTTCCTTTTGTGACAAAACAAGAGTTTTGGAGCCTAGGCCTGTCTGTCTGGTTGGAAGGAAAGAGGGTAGAGGAGGGGCTGCCACAGCTCTGTGTTTAGCAACCCTGGTCAGCCTGGACTCAGATTATCCCAAGGCTGAAGCTGGCTGCCAGCACACCCCCTGCTGACTTTCCCAAGACTAGCACCCCCAACACTTGAATCTCAGTCCCAGAAGCAGAGTCTCAGTCTCTGGTGGAAACAGAGACATGCCTGTCGATCTGGCCCTGCCCAGCTCCAAGCCCCTCACCCTTTCCCCTTCCCTCCGTCCCTCCTCCCGCTCTCCTTGCTCCCCCTCTTCCCTCCCCCCACCCCCATACTCTGCTGGGTGACAGAGTAGCTCAAGGTGTGGCTGCAGTCGAATCAGGCGCTTCACCACCTCTCCTCACTCCTGCCTCCTGGTACTTCCAGCCAGAGGAGCTGTGACAAATAGGTGGAGTCCTGAGGCCCAACCCTCAGCCTGTCTTGGCTCATTTCCCAAACTTATTTCTGAATCTGACATCAGAATCAGACCAAGAAGAGGTCTGAGGGGTGTGGTACTATGTGTGGTAAAGGGATATAGTTGTCAAGCTCTGACCCCGGTCATGGAGTTACTGCAAGAGATCTACCCTTTACACCTTGCTCTGTGGCCCATATGAATGTCCCATGTTACAGAAGCACTGCTGCTGCTGCTGCTAAGTCGCTTCAGTCGTGTCCGACTCTGTGCGACCCCATAGAGGGCAGCCCGCCAGGCTCCCCTGTCCCTGGGATTCTCCCGGCAAGAACACTGGAGTGAGTTGCCATGTCCTTCTCCAATGCATCAAAGTGAAGTGAAACGAAGTCACTCAGTCGTGTCCGACTCTTAGCGACCCCATGGACTGCAGCCCACCAGGCTCCTCTGTCCATGGGATTTTCCAGGCAAGAGTACTGGAGTGGGGTGCCATTGCCTTCTCCATACAGAAGCACTACTGTGTCTCAAATTTGTCGATGCAGCCAGATAAATAAAAATTAAATCTAAACGATCCCCCTGGCTTGTGACTGCAGCCATAAAAGACACTTGCTCCTTGGAAGAAAAGCTATGACAAACCTAGGCAGCATATTAAAAAGCAGAGACATTACTTTGCCAACAAAGGTCCGTATAATCAAAAGCTGTGGTTTTTCCAGTAGTCATGTATGCATCTGAGAGTTGGACCATAAAGAAAGCTGAGCACCGAAGAATTGATGCTTCTGAACTGTGGTGCTGGAGAAGACTCTTCAGAGTCACTTGGATAGCAAGGAGATCAAACCAGTCAATCCTAAAGGAAATCAGTCCTGAATATTCATTGGAAGAACTAATGCTGAAGCTAAAGCTCCATACTTTGACCACCTGATGCAAAGAACTGACTCACTGGAAAAGACCCTAATGCTGGGAAAGACTGAAGGCAGGAGAAGGGGACAACAGAGGATGAGATGGTTGGATGGCATCACCAACTCAATGGACGTGAGTTTGAGCAAGCTCCAGGAGTTGGTGATGGACAGGGAAGCCTGGTGTGCTGCAATCCATGGAGTCACAAAGCGTTGGACATGACTGAGTGACTGAATTGAACTGAAGTGTTACCCAGTCCATACCAGCTTATGACTACGAGTACTATCTTAAGCAACAGACACTAGAAACACTCCCTCTATGTGTACACATGTGTGTGTGTGTGTGTGTGTGTGTGTGTGTGTGTGTGTGTGTAGGGGTGAAAATACCTTGGATATTTTAATGAGAGGAAAGGTGACCCCTTTCAGAAAAAGGATAGGAATGACCAGTATACCCAACTAGCTGGGACCAGTTATTCCGAGTTGCTGACACTCTCTTCCACCCCCAGTGAAGATGAAGGCTCTAAGAATGAAGTGTGATGGGGCAGGTGCTGTGGCCAAGTTACCATGTCTCCTTAGGGTCTTATCTATGGGAGTGGGAATGGGAAGGCCACAGCACAGAGTTGAGTTTAGGCAGAAAGGGCTCCTTTGTGAACCCTACTAATGATTTAGTCTTGGACTGACTCAAGCCCTTGGCAGCCCCTAAGGCAGGTGCTTCAGTGGACTCCTTACCTTGCTAAAGTCTCAGGAGTGGGATGGGATGTGGAAGGCAGATACCCACTGTGACCTCCAGCTTCTGCTGACTGCCTGGTCTGGAGTGACCAGCCTGTCCAGATAACAGATGACTGATGCAGCACTGACCCTGACCACACCCAAGGCTAGGAACTTGATCAGGCATGTTCAAGTGCATTAATGGACACAGTGGGTTGGAAGAATTAAAATCTGGACCATATCAGATGTTTGGCAGTCCTTACCAAAGTCAGCCTCTGGTGAGAATGTGAACAGGAATCCAGAATCAAAGACCTAAAAACCAACACGAGACGTGCCACCCCATGGACATTTCCCAGTGCAGGTTGGTATTATGATTTGAAAGGCCCTAAGGAAGGTCCCCAGGTTCCCCTTCCTATCTAGTGAAATGATGCCTAAAATTCACAAATTAGATCCCTCTTCCTTTCCCTGCACTCCCTCTACTTTGGGCAGGGCTGGGTGGAGTTGGATGGAGCTGGGACCAGTGTTATTATGAGTTGCTGACACTCTCTTCCACCCCCAGTGCAGATGAAGGCTCTGAGAATGAAGTGTGATGGGGCAGGTGCTGGAGTGGACAGAAGTAATGATGAGGAACTAACTTTCTAATAATGCCTGCAACTGATTCTATTGACAATCCAGACTTTAGGTCTCTCTCCCTAACCCCACCAAACACATCCGGGTTCACTCTTTGGAAACAGTGAGCTTCTTCAAAGTACCCATCACTTCCTGCCACCCAAGACCTACAAGGTAGGATACTTTCAGGATAGGCTCTATGTAGGCTCAAAGACTATGTATAAGTGATTAACTCAAAACCTCCCTCTGTGGGTTCCTCTGTATAAATGGTGACATAGTAGAAAGCCTGGTGTATTTTGATGTGATCTGTCAGACTCTTGGAAGTCCTCCTTCCAAAAATATCCTCCTTGCTCCAGACCCACCTGGCACCCAAAATTTCACCATTAGAGGTACTTAAAGTAATTCAGTAGGTCTCTTGGAAAATAAAAAGATTTCCTGATTCAGGGTAGGGGTGGGGGATTAGCAAGGAGAAGTCACATAAGAACAAATCAGTGGTAGCCTCTGAATTCCTATGCACCACCTGAAGGGTTTAGAGGTAGAAATCCAGTGTGGGAAGAGGAGTTGGGGTGGGGAAGCAGGAGGGCTGGAGGGTCTGAAGCCATTTTTCATAGTGAATACAGGGGTTTCAATTACATTATATATTTATTTGGGGTGGCTTTGGCAAGGGACTGATAAGAGACCTGGGATGCTAAAGACTCCTCCATAAACCATCCCGTGATGCTAACACTGCAACAAGAGAAACAAGCAGAGCTCTAAGACCTTGGAAATCAAGACACAGGAGTCCTGGACTTGGGGGAGGGGGTGAGTGGGTAGGGAGAGAAGGGGGCGCGGTTGGAAGAAAACACCAAATTCAATCCCTCCCCCTCTTGGTCACTTTCCTTGTCAGAGGCAGGCAAACACCCCAGGGCAGGCAAACATTCCTCAGGGTGAGGAATACTCAGGAGGGTCCTCTTGAGTCCTCAGAATTCTCTGCAGGGTCCCCTCCCTGGAGGAGGCCTTGAATAGGAGTGCGGGACAGAAGGGCAGAGTGAGCTGTGGGCTGGGCTGTCTGGTCACGTGATGCAATCTCACTGCTTCTCATCGTGTAATTCTGTCCCCCTCCTCCTCTGGTCTCCCTCTCCTCTCCCCTCCCTCTGCTCTGTTTTCATTTGGTTAAAATAGATGCACACTCTGGTCTTTTCTATTTTTAATACCTAGCCATTACATAATCCACACTGTAATTGCTGACTTGAAAAAGTACTGGCAACAGTAGAAAATCCCCCGAGTTTTAAACAGGAAAAGGATTATTACAGCACAAAAGCCTTTGGCAGTTTTACTGACTGGTAAACCGTCTGTAGTCGTCACTTGCCAGTGGAAGTCACATGGGCCTTGGGAAACACTCGCCTCATCTCAGGGAAGGCAGGCTGGGGGAAGGGAAGAACCACAGCCTCGGCTGGGAGGGGGAGGCTTTGTGTGGCGAGGCGGGGGTGGGACCGTGCCCTGGAGCTTCTGCTGGGCCCGGTCCAGAGGGGAGCAGGGAAGGACTGAGCTTCAGGATACCAGTCCCCTCCTCCCAGGACCACCTTTTACTGCTTTTGTTTCTGGTTAAGACAGTCAAGTCTCCAACATCCCCAACCTCTCCCTCATTGACTGCCTGGGCCTTCTTACAGTCTCCAACACATTTCTGGGCAAGCCTGAGTGAGGGTGGACTATCCCAATTAAATAGATGATTTCATGAAGACAAAGGAGCAAGCAAGACTGCTTGTTAATCACACAGATCTGACCCACTCCTCTGCAAGGCTTTCCACAGATTAAGTCAACCACCACACTATTTAATTCCTCAATAAAATGCTCTAATAACAACATAAGCACTAAAAGTTTGATAAAGGGTTTCCCAACCAAATTGAAATTAACTATCTCATTTAAGACAAAAATTCTCGTGTGTTGGTGGTGTGGGTAGTGTAAGAAATACAAAGGAAATACAAAGGGACTGCTTTCTCTGCTTTTGCCAATTCTGCCACAATCCTAACCCCAATAATCGAGGAGGATCAGTCCAATCTGTATAACTATTCATGTCAATTCATTCCATAAACATTTGCTGAATGCCACATGCTGGACTAGTTGTTGGGGATATAACATTTAGCAAAATCACTGCCCTCATAGAACTGCCAGGTCAATGAGGGAGACAGAGACCTTAATCAAAATATTGCATGAACATATCATTACTATGATGATGTATTATAAGGGAAAAGCATAGAACAGTTGGGGCACTTAGAACAGAAAGACCAGATAGGGTCTGAGGGTTCCTAGGCACCTAGGGACTTCAGGGTTCTTTAAATTCAGCATCCCATATTCTTCCCATTCTCTCCTTCCTTCCTGTTTTTTCCATATAGAGAAGATAATCCTAGGTTCCTTATGGTCTCACATAGCAAACTAATCGATTCACATAGCAAACTAAAAATTCAGCACTGTAAGACAAAAGGTCATGTTAAGAAAAGCCAAACCACACTTTACAATGAGAACTACACATAATTCATGACACGAATTAAGACTCAAATCGGCTGCAGGTGTCAAAAATCCAAATCAAACTTTCAAAATGAAAAAAAGGGGGTGGGGGAAGCCTAGACCCATGTAAATGAGATATTCAGACTTAGACTAGCTTCAGGCATGATTAGATCTCTGGTGCTCGAAAAATGTCATTAGTCTCCATTTCTAGATCTTGCAGCTCAGCTTTCACTTGTCTTGTCTTCAGAATTCCCCCTGAGGTACCAAGATGGTCACCAATAACCTCAGGATTACATACATTCTAGAGGCTTAGCAACCCAGCTGGAAAAGAAATGAGAATTCATTTAGCAGTTTCAATGAAAATCCAGAGTCCCAACTGGCCTGAATTTGAGACCATGCATGCCCTTCTCTGACTGGCACAGTTAGGTGTCCTCCACCTACAGCCAAAGAATGGACTCAACTCCACCAAAACTGATCTGAGAATAGGAAGGAGGTGATCCCTAAAAGGAAAATTGAGGTGCTCTTATCTAAGAAGGGAGAATGATGCTGGGCAGTCGAAGCCCACGATCTCTACTGTCCTCAAAGTTTGTAATTAAGTGGATGTTAAGAAGAAACAACAGGTTCTTCCATCAACTGGGTCTTTCTTCCTGAGGAATGAGCAAGAGTGCTTATTTAGTGTGGCAATGACTGGATCTGCCCTGTTTCCAATCCAGCTACATGGAGACCTCGGCAGCTTTAGGGCACTCCATGGAGTCTTAATATTCGTTGATGTACTTGCTCAGAGCAGTCTTCAAGTCTCACACCTCGTGAAAGACTTCTCCTTCTCCTCACTCCCTACTCAGTGCTGGCAGGGCTGTGAAGGCCACAGCTCTCTCTGGCTTTGTCAAGTGTCCTCAGGGTCTGTGTAAATTACATGAAAGAAAGGGAATGACAAGCCCTTTGTTGGGAAGTTTTGCTTCCCTTTTGGAGTCTGAATTGAAAACGGCTTCCGCTGGGCAGGAAGGGGAGTATCAGGATAGTTTTTGGACCATCCAACCAACAGACTCCATAGAAAAGATCTTGGGGGTTGGGGGGGCGGTGGGTCACTGTCAAACATTCTACAAGTTACACAGCACTACAGCAATCATATGTTAGCTGCAACCACTGTCCATGTCCTTATAAAAGCTGCCTGGACCCCCCTATCCAATACCCTCCCACAATTTCTGCAAATTCCCAGCAACTAATGCTTTTTTCCCCACCATGGGCTCCGAAATCACTGCAGATGATGACTGCAGCCATGAAATTAAAAAGACGCTTGCTCCTTGGAAGAAAAGCTATGACAAACCTAGACAGCATATTAAAACGCAGAGATGTTACTTTGCCAACAAAGGTCCATCTAGTCACAGCTATGGTTTTTCCAGTAGTCATGTATGGATGTGAGAGTTGGACCATAAAGAAAGCTGAGTGCCAAGGAACTGATGCTTTTGAACTGTGGTGTTGGAGAAGACTCTTGAGAGTCCCATGCACAGCAAGGAGATCAAATTAGTCAATACTAAAGGATGCTTTTGAACTGTGGTGTTGGAGAAGACTCTTGAGAGTCCCTTGGACTGCAAGGAGATCCAACCAGTCCATTCTGAAGGAGATCAGCCCTGGGATTTCTTTGGAAGGAATGATGCTAAAGCTGAAACTCCAGTACTTTGGCCACCTCATGCGAAGAGTTGACTCACTGGAAAAGACTCTGATGCTGGGAGGGATTGGGGGCAGCAGAAGGGGATGACAGAGGATGAGATGGTTGGATGGCATCACTGACTCAATGGACACGAGTTTGAGTAAGCTCCAGGAGTTGGTGATGGACAGGGAGGCCTGGTGTGCTGCGATTCATGGGGTCACAAAGAGTCGGACACGACTGAGCAACTAAACTGAACTGAACTGAAAGGAAATCAACCCTGAATATTCACTGGAAGGACTAATGCTGAAACTGAAGCTCCAGTACTTTGGCCACCTGATGCAAAGAGCCAACTCATTAGAAAAGACCTTGATGCTGGGAAAGATTGGAGGACAGTAGAAGGGGATGACAGAGGATGAGATGGTTTGATGGCATCACCAACTCAATGGACAAGAGTTTGAGCAAGCTCCAGGAGATGGTGAAGGACAGGAAAGCCTGGCCTGCTGCAGTCCATGGGGTCGCATAGAGTCGGACACAACTGAGCAACTGAACAACAACAAGAGAAGCCATCGCAATGAGAAGCCCATGTCCCTCAACAAAGAATAGCCCATGTGTAGCAATGAAGATTCAGCAAAGCCAAAAATAAAAATAAATGAATACATTAAAAAAAATACAGCCTTAAATACTGTTTAACCTAAAGGAATCCTCTAATAAAATTTAAGTCAAGATGAATACATCCCAAATTAAATAAGTGAGAACATTAAAAATAAATAAATAAGCAGGGGTCTTTCCTGGCAGCCCAGTGGTTAAGAATCCACTTTGCAATGCAAGGGATACTGGTTCAAACCCTGGTTCAGGATGATCCCTCATACTGTGGAGCAACTAAGCCTAAGAGCTACAACTGTTGAGCCCATACCCTGCAACCACTGAGCCCGCACGCCTAGAGCCTGCGTACCATAAGAGAAGTCACCACAACGAGAAGTCCATGCAGTGCGATGCAGAGTGGCCCTGCTCACTGCAACCAGAGAAAGCCTGTGTGCAGCACACAGACCCAGCACAGCCAGAAAGCAAAGCAAGTAAATAGATCTTTTAAAAAATAAATACATAAAGAGGAACATTCTGGTCATGCTGCTCTGTACTTGCTTTTTTCTTTTTTAGGGGGGTGGATATGAATTTATTTACATTCAGGCCTTACACAGGTATAAAAGTCACATTTTGTGACAAATTTAAAATGAAAACAAAGTTGGAACTGTCCCCAGAAAACTCAGGACCCGTACTTTCATTGACCCCTATTTTCACAGTCCTGTGGGGTAGGTATACTTGCTTTTTCACTGATACAGAAGCTACTGTTATGTTTTCATAGCCACACAGCATTTCACAGTCCCTACTCATGGATATCTACCAATGCAAGGAACATTCTCATCCAGAGAACACTGTGCTCAAGAATAAACACTTCTTTAAACGAAACTTAGTTTGCCCCCACTGTGACTTGTCTGCTTGTATTCTTTGCCCATTTTCTATAGAGTCTGTAGTCTTATCGTTACTGATTTTTAGAAACCCTTTATATAGTATAGAAATTAACCCACTATCACATACATCCCCAAACTTTCTCCCAGCCTGTTGACTGTCTTCTATCTTTGTTTATGGTGGCTATGTCACACACTAGTTTCTTATTTTTATGTGGCAAAAGCAATTATGAACAATTTAGAAAGTACTGTCACGGGTGCAATGCACTTGAGGCTCTGAGCCACACAGCCTCTTCTGCTGGGCACCACAGAGCTGTGCTTAGTAGGCTCCTGTGGTGAAATGGCTGCGTAAGCAATCATTTTCTGAGCTGTTCATATCTGGTTTTACAGCCATGGTGGTGGTATAAATTAATCAAGAAAAAAGCAAAAGAAATGTTAAAATTTTACTTGCTTGCTCGTTTTCATCTATTAAGAGGCTTCTTTCTTAAATGTTTGAGTAATACACTAACAATGTCAAAGAAATCCTGAGCCACTGAAAATCCAAAAACATCTTTATAAACAATAATCTGAGTATTTCCAGACCCTTTCAAACTGTGGGCTTTAGGGCATTATTTGCTGTCACTACAGAGGAAGAAAATACATTCCAAACCCCACAGGAATAGAAGGGTCAAGAGTCCAATAACTCCTAGTATTTCAAGCAAGAAACCGTTAAAGTTTCCCCTCAGCCTTTCACAGAAGATAAGCATTGGCCCCACTCTGATCCCGAACCCGAACAGTTAAAAAAACCCTAGTGGCCAAATGGGATTTTCCCTGTGAGAGTACTTAGTCCTTGTTGCTGCGAACTCTGCCTACAGACCCAGTACTCTGTGGAGGCTGTCCCATTTGGCCAGAACTACCTGCCTCCCCAGTGCTAAAACTCTATGGTATTCAGCCAGCTGTGCACAAGGCAGGACTCAAAGATGCTTCTGGACATCTTTTTCCTAGTTCAAACCTGACACTCCTTAAGGAACTTGGTTTCTGGACAATGAAGATTCTGCCATAAAAATCATCCTTCAGTACCCAGTGGTATCCAAAGGAGAAACAGATGGTCTGTCTCAGTGTTGTTTTATTCCTATAACCTTAAAAAAAAAACAACCCTCCCTTGGCCGAGGTCTATACCAAACAACTATGCCCCTCCTCCTCATTGCTGTTAAGTTGCTAACCTCTCGCTCATCGAGGACTTTGCCTCCTTGATCAGTCTGCCTTTCCACTTCAAGTCAGACCTTCTGCCTGCTCACGATCTCCTATATCCTCCTATCTATAGGACCTCTCCTCATCTCATCTACAGCTGCTGCTTCAACTTCACTGAGGTTTCCAGCCTCTCGATACCACCTCCCTCATCACTTTGCTGCCTATCAGTCCTCTCCTTAATTCACTTCTTTCTCTAGTCAACAAGATGACCATTCTGCTACTAATATCCCAGATGCCTCCTACTCCAAGTCTTCCATTTGCCCACAGAACACAGCTCCTATCTGAATATGAATATACTCTGCTTTAACCCCCAAGTTGCTGAGTGGGCACTGCTAAAGCAATCATTAGTCATGAGGGCTGCTCCCTCCTGAAAGCTGCTGCTTCCAGTATTAGTTGGGTCTTCAGCACTGTTCAGGTATCCTCCCATGTGTCTCCAGATCACTCCACGAGCAAGACAGCTTTTAAAAGACATGCCACTATCCCCACTCTCCCACCTGCTCCTGGCAGATGACCTCAATTTCTGCTGCCCAGAGAACACATAGCCCAACAGAAGAAAAATGTCTCTCCAAAATCTTACCAAACCCTTCTGCCCATCACACCCCTCGCCCCAACACCATGCCCCTCGCCCTGATCAAATGAGACTTGACAGTGCTCAACAGAGTGCTAGCAAAAGGTAGGAAAGCAGTAGCTGGTGGGGTGTGGTGATAGTTAAAATCAGCCACAGCCTTGTCTTTTGTTCAAGTTTAATCTCTCTACCGGTGCTTCAGATACAGCAGACCCTTCTCCCCAGGAGACTTGCTCAACAATTGTTATTCTCTTTTCTGTCTTCAGCTTTTCCTTCTCTACTAACTTTTTCCCCAGTGCAAGATCATGCTTGGGTCTCAAAAAATAAATAGACCTCCCTAGATCCTGTGTCCCCTCCTTCACTAACACTCCTTTCTTCAAACAAGCTTCTTGAAAGAACAGCCTCCCTGACTGGGTCCACCCTTGCCCCCAGCTGCCAGCTGCAGAGATACTATCTAATAAAAGAGAGTGGACTCCTCTTATTTACCAAACATCTGTTCTTTGAAAAACTGCTTTAGAGATTAGCAAAGAAACCATGAAAAGAAATATACTGTTTGCTATTAATTCCGAATTTTAATAATATGAATGAGGAGAATAGATTTCCCTTTGTAATCAACGCCACCTCTGACTAGGGTGCAAGTTTATTTAGTGTTAGACAAACCTGTTTTCACAAAACTTGCCTGATTCTCTAGATCCAAAAGCTAAAAATAATCTTTCCTCTCTGAGTTCCCACAGCATTAGTCTTACACCTGTCATACCTTATCACTTTATATCAAATTATCACATAACTCTACAGTTAATAAGTAATTGATAAACAAATGCGTAGACTTTACAAGTACCTATTATAGACTGGATAATTTTAACAATAAATCATCTACTCAACCAATTAACTCAGGATCCTTGAAGATCCTCCATGACATTTTGCTAACTTAGTAAAGTTGCATTCAGTCATTCACAACCTGTAATAAAGGTTTTCACTTATTTAAAGCCGGCTTAAGAATATAAAATACTAAGACGTTACCATGTCATTTGGTGTTCAGACTGAAAAGACTAAGGTAAAAGTCAATGGGGGCAGGAACTACCCAATCTGAGGTAACCAGGAGGTGAGCAGAGCATTCCAAGGGAAGGAACGCATTTTTCCCTCTCTTACCTGAAAAATGGCTCAAGAAATGCTCCTCAAGGAGGGACTGAGACTTCCCCTCGCACAGTGTCTGCTTCAATTCCTTTTACATAATCTGAGCGTTCGAAGCACAGGTGCCACTTCGCCATTCCTAGACCTCCCGTAGTTTTGTTCATTTCTGAAACAGGAAATTTGTCTAAAAAATCTCCAAAGTTTTTTCTGATGCGAATAACTGCACATTATTTAAAGCATGGAAACTAAATCTGATTCTGAAAAGCAGGTTTAATGCTTAAAAAAAAAAAAGAAAAAAAAAAAAACAGTGGTAAATCCTTTTGTGAATATGAAAAATCTCCATGTCCTTGTCTCCCAACCACCCTCAACATGAGATCATCTGTATGAAATTGGTAATTCTCCTAAAACACAACACAGGGACTGGCGTCAGATACTTCTAAAGTACTGACATTCCTGCGCCCACAGTCCCTCTGAAGAAGCCAGGCTTTAATCCTCACTCAGGCAGAAATATGGGCTTGGAGGACTGTGTAAAGGTAAAAAGGTGGCCAGGAAAGCATGCCAGGAAACACAGGGCAGGGCCAGGTGACAGACCCCGGTCCCCCTGGAGCCAGAGCCAGAACCTCCCAATTTGCTTTAACCTTGTAGAGGGCATAATTTCCAGCCAGGCTAATAATCACCAGGGGCACACAGCCAGAGGGCAGGGCAGGCTGGGTAAGCAAAAGCCAGGGAATGAGCCTGAGAGGCTCCTGATTTAGAATCCAAGCAGTGAGGAGGAAGGGTGGTGGACAGCCTCCTACAGACAACTTATAAAGTAGCTGCCTTCATTGAGAAAGATCCAGGTTGCCAACAGGAACTCTCCTACCTCCATGGGCCTCTCACTTGCCCCACAGACCGTCTCAGCAGCCTGATTTCCTTTAGGAGGAGAGATCCTGTGACTGTGACTCAAATCACACTAGCAACTGACTGTGGAAATGTCCCCTCTCTGTGGAGTCACCAGCACAGAGCAGAAACTTCCCATGGTGCCATTTCCTCCCTCCCTGCTACAAAATCTTGAGTCTTAAGACTTGTCCCCAAGCCACCTAGCCAAGTTATAATGTGAGGCTGCGGGAAGAATGCTCTATACAACTCAGCATGCCTTGGGCAAAAGATTCCTTCAGTCCTTCACACGATCACTCTCTCACTCACTTATCCACTCAATCACCCACTGTTTCCAAGCACTATGACTGCCCACTATGCTCCAAGCACTCAGCTGCAAGGATGCCCTACAGGACTCTTAGCAGACAGCAGTCTGTCAATTGCCTAAGAACATCTCTAAAGTGGACCCTGGTGACCCAAAACTTCTGACAGGAGACAACTGCCTTTTGTGTCTATGCTATCAGGACCAGTTAAACAATTTCATCCCATAAATATGATTGTCAGTTGGGAAACTGAAGTGACTTAAGAGACGTCTGATTTTCTACTCATTGAAGGCTTTTCTACTCATTGAAGCCGGTCTTCTTTGGCTTTCCACCAGCTAGTGCATACATAAGTAAGTTACCATGTCATTCCAAAAGTAAACAAACCTAATGACGTCACATACACATAAAGAAACTCTTTTTTCATGTAATTAGTTAAGCCCTTCCTTCATGGGTCTAAATAAATTCGCTTTTATTGTAATGCTCTCAAAAGAATGAAGCCAGAATCTCATGAACTACCAAGTTACCACACAAACTCGGCTGTAACCAAACTGTCCAACCTTACTTAAAATACTTCAAGCTATTTATGAATAGATTAGGACTTTTCCCCCTTGAATTCAAGGGAACATCCAACATTCTCTGGTTAGAGGAATGTCAGGGCCTACAAGGGATAGGGGACAGGGCAGTGACTGTGAATACCATGGTGTCTTCCCTGGCTCTCATCTTCCTCCCACGTCTTAATTTTAGGTACCACTATACCCAGGCCACAGCTTTTGCTCTAGTTTTTCCCTCTTTGGAAAATTCATCTCTAAGTGACAGAGAGTGAAGACATGAGAAATGGAATTTGAGGCCTGTATCCTATGGCTCAGTGGGTAAAGAATCTGCCTGCAATGCAGGAGACACAGGAGATGCAGGTTTGATCCCTGAATCAGGAAGATCCCCTGTTGGAGGAAATGGCAACCCACTCCAGTATTCTTGCCTGAAAAATCCCACAGTTAAGAGGAGCCTGGTGGGCTACATCCAAAGGTTGCAAAGAGTCAGATATGAGTAAGCACACACATACTAGATCTTTGGGCTTCCCTGGAGGCTCAGTTGGTAAAGAATCCACCTGCAATGCAGGAGACCCTGGTTCTATTCCTGGGCCAGGGAGATCCGCTGGAGAAAGGATAGGCTACCCACTCCAGTATTCTTTGGCTTCCCTTGTGGCTCAGCTGGTAAAGAATCCACCTGCAATGTGGGAGAGCTGGGTTTGATCCCTGGGTTGGCAAGATCCATTGGAGAAGGGAAAGGCTACCCAATCCAGGAGTCTGGCCTAGAGAATTTCATGGATCGTATAGTCCATGGGGTCACAAAGATTCAGATACGACTGAGCGACTTTCACTTCACATACCTTAGTTTGGGCTTTACAGGTGGTGCCAGTGATAAAGAACCTGCCTGCCAATGTAAGAGAAATAAGAGACATGGGTTCAACCCCTGGGTCAGGAAGATCTTCTGGAGGAGGGTATGGCAACCCAACCCAGTATCCTTGCCTGGAGAATCCCCATGGCCAGAGGAGCCTGACGGAAAGGAGGAGCCATAAGGTCACAAAGAGTCAGAGTCAGACACAACTCAAGTGACTGAGCGCGCACACATACCTTAGTTTGAGTCCTAATTTTACTAACCGAACTTCAGTTCTATAAAGGAGTAAAAAAAAATAACACGTAGTATACAGGACTGTGTTAAATAAACTGCTGCACATAATGGCCTTTGTAAATGGCAGAGAGATTTTAAAATAATGATTACTGCCCAATCCTACCTCTCAAGCTCTGTTCTCAGGTTCTAAATGAGACCAACGCCACATTCCTCTCCAGAGTCTGTCAAGACTGCTGACAGGAAAGTGAGAACCAAGTATGACCCACCCCATCCCCAAGAATTTCAAGGGTGTCAGATTTAGAGCCCCACTTTCACCTATTACCTCTCTTTTTACATGTTATTTTTTCTTTAAATGGGAATCCCCCGCCTAAAGAACATTTCCTTTCAGATGTACCTCTAGCCCTTCAAGATCAACCCCAAGAAACAAGTTTGTCTCCTCTTCTAGAAAGAGTGCTTCTCCTTTCCAGTTACCCCTATTTCTGTCACAACGAGTAGTTGTCCAACTTCACAGGGTAAACAGACACCTTGGCATTATCAGTGACTTATTTTTTCTTCTTTATCCTCTTCCTGCCTGAGAGATGATCAGATCAGTGGTTTCTTCTATGAAGTGCCCTTCAAATTAGTTCTTTTCCTTATAATCCTTCCCCAGCTGATGCCTTTTTATTTCATATTTCAGGCCTACGCTGCCACTACAGCTTCCTAACTTGTTTCCCTAACCTCATTTTTCACTTCATTCATTTCATACATTCACACTATAAAACTTGCTACTTTTATCACCACTATTCATTACCTAGCTCAACAAGGTTAAAAAAAAAAAATGCCTGGTTTCAGCCCACCCATCACAAGTCAGAATCTATTTACTATTTAATTTCAGATATTATTATAATTGTTCTATTTTAAAATTTATTTTTAATTGGAGAATAATTGCTTTACAATGTTGTTCTGGTCTCTTCCATAAAACAACATGAATCAGCCCTAAGTATACTTATGTCCCCTCTCTTTAAACTTCCCCCCACCCTCCCACCCCATCCTCTAGGCTGCCACAGAGCCAGGTTGAGTTCCCTGTGCTACACTGCAATTTACCACTATTTATCTATTTTACATCCAGTAATGTATATATTTCAATGCTACTCTCTTGTTATTTCCTAATTTTTTTTAAGTGGCTATTTTTTTCTGAATCAGAAAAGATAATTTGTTAATGCATTGTATGATTTTTAAAATATATCTACATAGTTGGAGAAGACTCTTGAGAGTCCCTTGGACTGCAAGGAGATCCAACCAGTCCATTCTAAAGGAGATCAGTCCTGGGTGTTCATTGGAATGACTGATGCTAAGGCTGAAACTCTAATACTTTGGCCACCTCATGCGAAGAGTTGACTCATTGGAAAAGACTCTGATGCTGGGAGGGATTGGGGGCAGGAGGAGAAGGGGATGACAGAGGATGAGGATGGCTGGATGGCATCACCGACTCGATGGACATGAGTAAACTCTGGGAGTTGGCGATGGACAGGGAGGCCTGGCATGCTGCGATTCATGGGGTCACAAAGAGTCAGACACGACTGAGCAACTGAACTGAACTGAACATAGTTATGACTATATCTCAACTGAAATAGGTTCATATGCTATATATTTTTTCATGCATCTGTTATAGCCATCTTTCTGTGTCAATAATTAAAGATTTACTTCATGTATCATTGTATGGACATACCACAGTTGATTTGACCAGTCCCTTACCAATGGCTATTTTGATTGCTTTATAGACTCTGTAATAGTAAATATCCTCAAATATGTATCTCTGTACATTGACCATTGGGATGAATACCTAGAAGTTGAATTGCTGGTTTAAGACCATGTGTACCTTAAATCTGATATATATCACCAAACTGAACTTCAGAGAAAATGTATTAATATTCATTCCCAGCAACAGAGTATAAGTTCTTCTTTTCCTCCAGCCCTCACCAGCAATAAATATTTTCTTCTTTTTAAATTTATCAGTCTAAATATAGACTGATATTGAAAAATGATATCTCATTTCTGTTTGTGTTTTCTGGATTATAAATGAAACACCCATTTTCTATATTCTTTATTAATCACTTGTAATTATTTTTCTATGACTTTTCTCATTTTCCTGTGTTTTTTTCCTATTAATTTATAAGAGTTTACAAATTAAGAATTTTGCACACATTAGAGATATGCTGAAAACTCTTTTTAACCAGTTGATATCTACTTTTTATTTTGCTTATGGTGTTTGTTGTGATTTTTAAAAATCTAATCCACCTCATTTTTTTCCTTTATGGTTTGTGCCTTTGGTACCACACTAAAAAAACTATTTAAAAAAAACAAACAAACAACTATTTTCAAGTACACTTATCACTTTATGTAAAAATCTTTAAACTAACACAACACTGCAAATCAACTATACTCCAGTAAAAATTACTTTTAAAAATAAAATAAAAATAAATATCAGGTTGGCCAAAAAGTTCTTTTGGGTATTTCCATAAGATTTTATGAACAAACTTTTTGGCCAACCCAATAAGAAGAAATAAAAATAAATAAAAGTATTTATCTAGGATTTATTCTACTAGAAGGTGGCAGAGATTTTCTTTTAAATGGTTAGATATTTGTCCTAAACACTATCCTTTCCCACTGAATGTAGGTCCATTTCTGGACTTCCTAATCTATGCTGAGCACTACTCTCTAACAAGAATTCTTCTTTTCAGTTAGACGAGTTCTTTCGTTGCCCACAATAGGTTTTATGTAGGTTCCTGCTTATATTCACACTGTTGCCCTTTTTCTCTTATACCTCCTCTGCCCAGATCCTTCAAAGCAAAACCATTTCTGGGTTAAGAAAAAGTAAATGCTATTTAAAACAAGAAATACTTCCAAATGACAGAAGATAATGTACATATAAGAGGTTCTACAAATCCTTTGTGTGGCTAAGCAGATGAGCTTTTTATTCAGCGGAGTCCTTCAGTGGATCTTGGCTATACGAGGTGAATTTGGGAGGGAGAGTTAAGAATTCAATTACTTTGCTTAAGAATAAGAAATATCTGCAGTGCTTAGTAGTAACAGAGTAAGGATGGTTTGCAAAGGAAAGAGATAAGATTGTAAGAGACACCAAGGCCACATACAGTAATAGTGATGGATCTCTAATGCAAAGGTGGGCAAAGTACTTTAAGGGACAGGGAGAGCCAGTGTTAGAATTCAAGTTGCTTACTTTGCTGCAACGTAAAATACTCTCCACTACGCCAAACTTTAACAGTCTGCTACACACACAAACAAAGGCTTTGAGCTGGGAGATATCGGAGTTCTACCATCTGAGTCAATGTGGATGGAAACAGTAACAGCAACTTGAGACACTAAGACCATCTACAATCTGAACGAATTTAATGGAAGCAAGAACTCAAAATCAGAGTGACCATAAATATAAGAGTTCCCAGGAACATGGTGAATTCTGGGTGAAGGAATCAGAGTTCCCACAAGTTGCATGATGACGCTTTGAGCCAAAATTTTAAAGGAAAAGACAGTTCCAGGCTAACTAACAGATTACACAGGATGCTCAAGTCCTCAGAACCTTTTGAACAGAATCAAAGTGCACAAGGGACATTAGTGCCGAGCAGAAGCAGTTCATGGGGGAGTTTATGATTACTCAACCTGCACAAAAAACAAGCTTCGAATTATTTGCCCCATCCTTTCACCATTGCACGTGCTTCCAAAGAGGTCTTCCAGGCCCTATCCCACCTCAGGTGTCCTTAGTCAACTCTCACCTCTTTCACGAAGCTTCCTCTCAAAGTGTTGTAGCCCTCGGATGCTTCCTTTCCAGAACTTCCATTTTACTTAAAATCTAAACCTCACATTAACCTTTAATTATTTTTTCTGTTAACTTCTCTGTGGAATTCAACTATACATGCCTTGCAGACAAGAAATTTAAGAAAAGGAGAAAAAATAAACAAACCATCTAGACACATCCTAAACATCTTACATTATACTCAGAGCCTATTAAATTCCTGGTGGGGGATCAGCGCAAAACAGTGATTCAGAAGCAAGTTTACTAATCACCCTGGATGGCGACGCTCCTAAATCAAGGAACAAAGGAAGAAGAATGGGGTAAGAAAAAATGAGGGAACAGGGAAAAGAGGATGCTTTGATGAATAATGTAATTTGACTTGGGACATGTAGAGTTTAAAAAGGCTAAGAGCCATCCAGGTTACGGTATCAATAGTGTTTAGTCATCATGAGTCAGGAACTAAGAAGAGAGACTTACGTTGGAGATAGCGATCTGAAAGTTTTTGATAAGCATAGATGACATCAACCAGGGACAGTTTATGAAGGGAGCAGAAAAAGAGACCAAGGAAAGAATCTTAGGAAATGTCTTCATCACAGGAAAGACTAGTTGGGGAAAGTAAGCCTTCTGCAATTATAGACCAACAAATAATTATAAATACCTACAGACTGATCGCTTACTCCTTGAAAGGAAAGTTATGACCAACCTAGATGGCATATTAAAAAGCAGAGACATTACTTTGCCAACAAAGGTCCGTCTAGTCAAGGCTATGGTTTTTCCTGTGGTCATGTATGGATGTGAGAGTTGGACTGTGAAGAAAGCTGAGTGCCAAAAAATTGATGCTTTTGAACTGTGGTGATGGAGAAGACTCTTGAGAGTTCCTTGGACTGCATGGAAATCCAACCAGTCCTTTCTAAAGGAGATCAGACCTGGATATTCATTGGAAGGACTGATGCTAAAGCTGAAACTCCAATACTTTGGCCACCTGATACAAAGAGTTGACTCATTGGAAAAGACTCTGATGCTGGGAGGGATTGGGGGCAGGAGGAGAAGGGGACGACAGAGGATGAGATGGCTGGATGGCATCACCGACTCGATGGACATGAGTTTGAGTAAACTCCGGGAGTTGGTGATGGACAGGGAGGCCTGGTGTGCTGCGATTCATGGGGTCGCAAAGAGTCGGACACGACTGAGCGACTGAACTGAACTGAACTGAATGACCAAATAACTGACTGACTCTATTTAAGATCTCTAAATGTCAATTACAAGCCCTTTCCCCCTACCTGCAAGTGAACTCACTCCCTGATCTTCACATGGCCTTTCACAGGACGCAGCAGAAATGGACAAGTGACAACAAGCCTTCAAGGCCTCTAAGGTGGGTTTTGTTGGTAGAGGATGCTATCTATTGCTGTTCAGAGAACACCAAACCTAAGGGAAGGTTCAACACTGAGCCTTTCCATCTAGTTTATGATTAGCTCAGCCAACTGAGTTAATAAGGCCAGCCAACCAAAGATCTCACTGATGACAGTAAAGACATATATACCAGGGTCTCAAAAGGCCTGAATCAGGAGTCTTAGTGACTTCTATCTGCTTCAAGTGGTCTTTTCCTATCCTGGCTGAGAATAATATTCAGAAGGAGTAACTGGCTTCCTTTTCCAGCTATGTTCTTCGCACTCAGTCATCCACCTGGCAGATTTAAATGAGTCTTCACCTGCAAGACTGCCCTGCCCAGAACATGGGTTTATCTTCACTGAAGGGGTGAAAAAAATTATTATAGTTTGGACTGCCCACGAACTATAAAAGAAGAGAATTTCATAGGCAAAGTAGAAAATTTATAATGTCATATCCATTCCATAAGAATGAGCTCCGTCCCACTTAGCACTGATGCCCATATGTAAAGTAAAATCATGAACTAGCAGTGAAACTGGAGACTAGTGTGGAGATGAACTAGTTCCAGAGTGGGAGAGATGGGGTGCTCAAAAGTGCTACAGAAATCCCTGAAGAGGTCAAAGCCAGGGGAAAAGCCTCAGAGAAGCCCTCTTTCCTTGGATCTAGAAGCCAATGGTTTCTGTGGCCATGATGGCATCACCCATTTCAACTGGAGGAAAGGAGAAGAGGATGTAAAAGTGGGAGAAATAATGTAGCACCCCTACCTTCTTCTCTACCTGGGGCTCCACTCCAGATCAGAGCTGGCCTTATGCAGACACACAGTAAGCAATCAAACACATGATGTGATTCCAGCAGAGAGACAGATGAGTGGCAGGTGCTCAGAGGACATTTGTTCAATGAGGAGCCCCAGGAGAGATTTCCCTACCGAAGAGAATTTTTCTCACTGACTGTCACATTACCTTCACCTAGAATTCCTTCATTTGACGTCCACTGGTTTGGGATAAAGCCTTATACTTTCAGAAACTGTGCCCCACCAAACACTATATTCTGTCAAGTTTTAACAAACATTCCTTCTGTCAAAGAAAAAAAAAGGTTCTTTAGTTAAGTCAGTCTAGAAAATGCTGTATTCTCTATCTCCCTTTTTGAGCTTTATAAATGCGTATTAAAAGCTCTTCCTGAGGCAGAGGCAGCTGGAGAGCTAATATGAAATTCAGGACAAGGGCTTGGCTATGCCTAAGAGCTTTGTTCCAGAAGCATAGATAAACAGACCAGCAAGACGTCCAATTAGCCCAAACAGCAGCAGGCAAAGTTCAGAGTAGTCAACATGAGGAGATCAGTGCATGGGCAGAACTCTACCTGCCGAAGCCTACCTGTAAAAAAAGGAGAAGGGACCTGGCCTGAAAGAGGCTGGAAACCAAAGGCCACAGTCCCAGCATTATAGTCCTGGTAAGGGCTAGGGGCTCCTCCAGGGAAAAGCCAAAATACAGGTGAAACAGAGGAGAGGCAGAGACTAGTAGACCAGACCTGTCACTCAGGGTGTATGCCCAGAAGTCCCTCCCTAGGGGGGCACTGGCTTCAAAATTCCCATGGTCAGCAGATCCAACTACACAACTAGATCTTGCATGTGAGGCTGAGGTGGCTGGAGAGAGAGGTAGACGTGTGGTATAACCAGAAACTTCCAAAAAGTTGTGTCAATTCCAGTAAGGAACATGATCCATTCTGTATCAAATTTTAGGAGGTAAGGGGTCTAGGGAAATGTGCCAAAAGAAGAAAGAACCTCAGAGGCCTGAATGAAGCCAAAAGTCTGATCCAAAGAAAATGCTCTGGAAATGTGGGTAGAAATGTGGACAGAGTAAAGTTGAAGCCTGAGGGTGAACGGCTTACACGAATTCAATTGTGAGGAGCTGAGAAAAGCACTGAGATGTGAGCTGTCAAAGACTCCCTGGGATGTGTGGATTTCAATTACAAAGGCATTTTGAGAGCCTCTGTAAATGGTAAATGAAAAATGAACAGTCAACCAGGAGTGAATTCAATCCAAAACGGTTAAAGATCTGACTCATAGGTGCTATGCTGGCATCTCTGGCTTAGTTATTTTGGCTCCACAAATTAGTGAACAAGGGGGAACTGCACCTTTGTATTGACACCTCAAATGTTTTGTCACTGCTTTGGACGTGGCTTATTTTACTTCCTGGTAAAGCCCGATCTCAGCACAGCTCATTGGGAAATCCAGACCAGAAGCTGTCTATGACCAGCGGCCACAGAGGAAGCGCTCTACCCATGTCATCATCAGTGGCTTCTTTTGCGCCACCATTTTACACCATTTCTGGGAAGATGCTTCCTGCTTCCTAAGATCTGTGATGGCCTTGTCTGAGGACATCAGAGAAAACCACAGACTCAAAGGCCCTACACTCCTTGTCACATTCTGCTCGTCAGCTGTTCTGCAGACAACATCATGACTGCACAGCCAGCACACTGGTGGGGACCACTCTCAGCATCTTGTCTTTCCTCAGGCAAAACTGTAAAGAACACAAAATGGTTCTTGGGGACCCAATTTCTCCTTTCAGGGCCCTAATCTCAATTTCAATGGTGAATCCTTCCCATCACTATGACTAGGGGCACAATGCTTTCTCCCCTCTGTCCCTGCCTTAGTCTAGTTCTCAGAAATCAATCTTAAGAACTCATTCATACTTCCACTTACATGACCGATATTTCATAATCAAACCCTTCCTGGAGTCTTTTCATAGGGTCTCAAAAAGCTTACATCAAGGGGAGAAAATGTCACTGGTAGAATTCCAAGCAATAACACATAGATGAGAAAAGTCTTTGAGGGGCAAGATGTATTCTTGGTGCCGCCTGAAATTATATCACTTGACAGACCAGCCCTGTCTCTTCTTATTTCATCACCTGACACGAAAGCTGTCTCCTCTGCCAGCCCAGAGGCCAGGCTCCCCTGGATCTGGGCCAACACTCACCGCCATCTGGTCTCCCTTGGAAAGGCAAAAGAGAGACACCTCTTGTTTACTCAGTAATAATTCACTGTAGTAGTCATGTAACAGGTGCCACCAGCTCCCAATACATGCAGTAAGGCCACACCACACCCTCATCTCTGCCGCCATCATGGCTTATTCCCTAGAACACATCAACAGATTTTATTTGGATGACAGGAAGGCCCTCTTAAACTGTACACCAGTGTTACCAGTGGTGTTTTGACAGTATAAGTTACACTACAATGAAGACCTAAAGGTAAAGAATAAAGGCTTTTTTTAATCCTTCCCTACAGTCAACTGGTGACTTTCCCACATAAGTTGTTGCAGCACATCTATATACAGAACCCAGTCCTGTTCTACCAACAGGGTGCTCTGGCTAAACACGTCTAAACAAGCAGAACTGTGAAGTAAAGAAAGGTGGCATCTCCCCATCTTCTCTTCTTTCCCCACCCTCCTTTCTCAAATCTTGTCAGAGATAGAAGAGTTCTATGAAAACAGCGTGGGCTTTGGAACTGGACAGACCTGAGGAGAAATAAATCCTAACTCAGCCTTTTATTAGCTGTCTGATCTTGGGCAAGTTACCTAACTTCTTTGACTTTCAGTTTGCCCACATGCAAAAATGGAGATAATATTTCATTGATTTGCATTATGATAACTAAATGAAAAAATAAACAAAAACATATAATTTATGTCTGGTTCTCCAGAGATATGTTTGTTCTTCCCAATCTGGGTCAGTACGTACCTGGTCCCTTCATGTTCCTTTCTGGTTGTCCAAGGTGTGTGCCCCACACAAACTTTCCCTTCCTTTTCCTAAACCCTATCAAAGTTCCCATTCCTCACAAGAGCTGATCTAAATCACACTGCTAAAAGGAAAGCAATTCTGATAAGATGAAGTCAAGTAAAACATGGATGATACGGCTGGGGTTCCTGTATTAACTCTGCGGGGGATGTTTCTTCATTTAAAAAAAAAGTAGGGACACAGAAATTCAAATGAAAGGGAGGACTTCTAATAATGAGACTCTCCTAGAGGACAGGAAACCAGCATGTTGGCCTCTTTCCCTGCAAGCACAAACTCTGTGCTAAGGATGAGAAACCTTAGCACTACAGAACATCATCTCAGATTGCTGAACATCACACCTCAAATCAACAGGTCCAGAATAGAACTTGGGAGCCCTGGCTACTCCTTCTGCTCTGGCCAGCACATACTACTTCCTTAGCCAAGAAGTTACGGTGGAGCTTTTTTTCCTAGGAGGTTTCCAACGCTATTTTAAACTCGACGGAATCAAGCAGTAACAGGATGTGATTACATTTATAGCCTTGGAACAGCCTATTTGAGGCCTGAGCTCCACTTCCAAATGGTCTCAACAAGGCCCATATTAATATAGGGGCAAAGTGGGCCTGCGTCTTGACTTCTTTCTCAGTGATCTAGGAAGGAAGAACAAAGGGAAATTTCTAGACTTTCCACATCAAGAATCATGAAAGCAAATTACATTTCATTTATTACAGATTTAATTTACTACAATGAAAAATTGGCCTAAGTGTAATCACTTGGCAATGCTAAGGTAAGGACTTCCCTGATAGCGCAATGGGTAAGAATCTGCCTGCCAATGTAGGAGACATGGGTTTGATCCCTGATCTAGGAAGATTCTACATGCCACAGAGCAACGAAGCCTGTGGACCATACCTTCTGAGCCATCGCTCTAGAACCTGCAAGCTGCAACCACTGAAACCCATGCACTCTAAGGCCTGTGAACCACAACTGCTGAGCCCATGTGTGGCAACTACTAAAGCCCTTGCACCCTAGAGCCTGTGCTCCACAAAAAGAGAAACCACCACAGTGAGAAGCCCAGGCACTGCAACAAAGAGACAGCCCACTCGCCACAACTAGAGAAAGCCCATGTGCAGCAACAAAGACCCAATGCAACCAAAATTAAAATAAAACAACTTTTAAAATGCTATGCTGACTCTAAATCCCAGTTCAGCACGGGAATTCTCACTGTGAGGAGCCCTGCAGCAGTGTCCACGTTCTATGTGACTTTCTTGGCGAGGCCCCAGGGAGCCCAGAGCACTAGCCCAGGCTGGGCTCTCAGTGGTCTGGACCACTGAGGGATGAAAATGGCTGGCTGGCAGGTTCAACAGATGGAAATATGAGGAAATGAAGGTGAAATTCAAGGCCAGGGAAGGGCTGGTTCAGGCAGTATTACCTGACAGCACATGCTCAGGGAACTAGGAAAGCAGAAATAACAATAATGTAAATTATATTCTATTCATCCAAAATATCAAAATTTTGCTAGATTTCCCTTATACTTCGCTAGACTTCCTTATACTTATTTTGTGTTTAGTATTATTTCTGAAATATATACTCAGGGCTGAAATTATGAGGAACATCATAATCTTTCAATGAACATGAATCTGAGCAAACTCCAAGGGAAAGTGAAAAGACAGGGAAGACGGGCATGCTGCAGTCCATGGGGTCCCAAAGAATCAGACATGACTTAGCAACTGAACAACGACAGTAACAACCATAATCTTCCCATTGCTTAGACCTCTAAAGTTCTAAATCTGGTCCCTGGCTTCAGTATGAAGCAAGAAAAAGCAGGATTCCAAAACTTTGTGGTCAATATTCACTCCTTCATTCAATAAACATTTCTTGATGGGCTAATAAGTGCGAAGTCTTTACTCAGTCCTGGGATACAGCAGCAAACAAAAGAGATACACAGTCTAGTAAGAGGAGCTGAGAAAAAGATTAGGATCCAAAGGAAAAGGTCTATACAAGAAAACAGGCAGGATTCTGTGGCCAGCATTGGGATGCAAGGGGAGGAAACCTCTTCTGGGATGCCAGCAGAAGAGACCACGGCAGACAAGGTGCTGTTCAGGGAGATGAGCAGGGTCAAACAATGCCCTTATCCTCCCACTCCTTTTATCAAGGGAGAGAGCCACTGCAGTGGGTTGAGTTAATCAAGAACAAGTGACCAGGGTCCTCACAGTGCTACCAAGAGGCTGCTCCTTCTCTGCTCACAGCCATAGACTGTGAGACGTGGCATGTAAACTATGTGTGAGATCCTGAAAGCGCCAAAGAAAAACAAGACTTGAGCTGTCTGCTGGCAGGAATTCTAGGAAATACAGC
This sequence comes from Bubalus kerabau, assembly GCF_029407905.1. Taxonomy (NCBI): domain Eukaryota; kingdom Metazoa; phylum Chordata; class Mammalia; order Artiodactyla; family Bovidae; genus Bubalus; species Bubalus kerabau. The sequence continues at coordinate 71,198,098 of NC_073634.1, forward strand.
AGGCCAGGAATGGGAAGCATAAAAACACTTGCCAGAAGAAGCTTGGTGACCCTCCCCTGACCTGTCACTGATACTTCCCTGACATTGCAAGGAAATGATAAGAAAAGTCTGATTTCACCTGCAGGGGTACGACCAGGAAGACACCTGCTGTAATCATCAGACTTCAACCAAAAGCCTCCTGAGAGGTATGCATTTCTGCTTTAGAGTGGGCAGAGGGCAAGGATGGGGAAATGCTGCAGCCTGTATGTTACAGGAAAGGAGCCCTCTGAGCAGCTCAGCCCCAGCACTACCATAAGAGGAAGGCTGTAGTGAAGGTGCAGAGCTGATGAGAACAGCAGCAAATGATGCAGAGTGAATGCCCAGGCATCAGAGCAGTGGCCTAAAGAGATTTCCAAGTATCTGACCTCTCCGGGCCTCAGTTTCCTTATCTGAGAACAGAGATGACAGTAAGAGCATGCACTGGCTTCCTAGAGTTGTTGTAACAAATACTACACGCTGGGTGGCTTTAAACAATAGAAATTTATCCTCTCACAGTTCTAGAGGCTGCTGCTGCTGCTAAGTCGCTTCAGTCGTGCCCGACTCTGTGTGACCCCATAGATGGCAGCCCACCAGGCTCCACTATCCATGGGATTTTCCAGGCAAGAATACTGGAGTGGGTTGCCATTGCCTTCTCCGGTTCTCGAGCCTAAAAGCCCAAAATATAGGTGTCAGCAGGGCCACACTCCCTCTAAAGGCTCTAGGGAAGACACTTTCCTTGCCTCTTCCAGCTTCCAGTAGGTGCCAGTAAACCCTGCCTACATCTCAACATGGTTGTCTTCTGTCTGTGTTGTCTCCCACTTATAAGAATACCAGGCACTGTATTATGGCCCAATCAAGGAATGACTTCATAACTTGATTATATCTTACAAAGGCCCTATTTCCAAATAAAATCACATTCTGGATGGATACAAATTTTTAGGGGAACACCATACAACCCAGTACAGAGCACCTACCACATAAAGAAGTTATATATGTAAGGTGATAGAACAGTTAGTTCCTGGTATATGCCATGTATGAGTTAGCTACCTTTTGTCATTATCTCCAGCAGATAGTAGCTTCCATGAAATATGTGGATGCTCTGTTGTATACAAATCACCCTCCTTCCATTTTGAGTCAGAGGCAAAAAACTGGATGGGACTAGAGTTCCAAAAAGAACAGATGAGGACAGAGCTAGAACATGATGGGTGTACTACCACTCAACACTCCCCAACCAATACCCTATCAATATACCTAGGCTGGAGGGAGGAAACACCTGCTACAGTCACATGTTTTTTGAACAGAACTTATCATTCCAAACTAACAATGCCTATCAAAGCAGTCTCCAAATAAGGACCCACTTAGGAGGAGCTTCCAGAGCCAGGAGAGATGCTACACCAGTGAGCCCAGCAGCTTCATCACATAGTCAACTGAGTTCTGATCCCAAACTGCTTTATACAGCATATTCATCCCAGAGTAATGCAGATCCGGGAACTTCCCTGGCAGTCCAGTGGTTAAGACTCTGTGCCTCTACTGCAAGGGGCATGGGTTCAGTCCCTGGTCAGAGAACTGAGATCACTGTGCATGGCATGTGGTGTGGCTGAAATGATATACAACGAACCAAAGTGAAACGAGCTGAAACAAAACAAAATAAAATGGAGCTTTGCTATTTGCTATAGCTAGGATACCTTACTTTCAAATTAGGGGAGGGGAGAATAGATTAAAGGCTCCTGTTCTTATTCCTTCAGTAAAGGGGTTTGGGACATTACTGAAAAGAAACAGTGCCAGATCAACTGCTATCTTCATATCAAAATAAATTTCAGATGGATCAAAGATTTAAAAATATACATCCATACAAAGTACTCAAAGACAATAACTGTTTTTATAATTTTGAAGTCGGAAAGAATGCCTTTTCTAAACATTGGCCTAGCAGCAAATATATTATAAGGGAAAAGATTATCTTTGACTACCTGAAAATGTCAAACTCTTCCAAACAGATAAAAAATTGCATAAAGGTGAAAAATGAAAGACAAACTGGGAACAATATCTGCACCATATACAACTGTGAACACTTTAGCTCTTACAAATTATTTAAAAAAATACTAGTAGGAAAATGTGCAAAGGACATGACATGAATGAGTGATTTAAAAAATATATACATCTGCCCAAAAGATACTGGATTTATATTTATAAAAGATGTTTAATCTTTAATATTCACAGAAATGTACACTAAATCATATTTACTGCCATGTCTCAGTTACTATTCAAAGCATTTTACTTGGACTAACTAATTTATTTCTCATGAAACAGGTGCTATCATTAACCCTACTTTAGAGAAGTTAAATGACTTACCCAAGGTCACATAGTAAGTGGCTGAGTCAGAATTCAGTCCCCATCAGGCTGGCTCCAGAGTCACAGCCTCAACTACCACATTACAGTGATAAGACCATGTGTCATCTGTCAGGTGAGGAAGACAAAAAACACACAAGCCCGAGTTACTGATGATATGGAGAAACAGACAATCCCATGCAATGCTGGTGTTAACATTCTTAAGTGTAGTTTGGCTCCATGAACCAACATTTTAACTGTGCATATCCTTTAACTCAGTCATTCCATTTCTTAAAATTTATCCAAAGGACATACATGGACAAGAGTATAAAGATTACGTACCAAAGTATTTTCTAAAGAATGTATGCTGCTGCTGCTGCTAAGTCGCTTCAGTCATGTCCGACTCTGTGCGACCCCATAGACGGCAGCCCACCAGGCTTCCCCGTCCCTTGGATTCTCCAGGCAAGAATACTGGAATGGCTTGCCATTTCCTTCTCCAATGCATGAAAGTAAAAAGTGAAAGTGAAGTCGTTCAGTCATGTCCGACTCTTAGCGACCCCATGGACTACAGCCTACCAGGCTCCTCCGTCCATGGATTTTCATGGCAAGAGTACTGGGATGGGGTGCCATTGCCTTCTCCGAAAGAATGTATATAATATCACAAATATAAACCTCAATGGGCATACCAAAAATCCAACAAATTCATTCATTCAACAAATATTTATTGAGCACCACCTGTATACCTGGAGCTGGTACTAAGCTATAGGTACAGAAAAAGTAGATAAAAAAAAAAAATCCCTATTTTCATGGAGTCTATATTCTAATGAAGGGTGTTAGGCAATAAACAAGAAAAAAAAGTATAGCATGTTGGGCTAAACACTATAAAGAAAAGTAAAGGAGAGAAGGGAGAGGGTAAAGGAAGGGGAATTGTTACAACTTGAAGAACATCAGGGAAGACCCCGCTGATTAGAGACAAGATAAACAGATTAAATACAAAGTAATATGCATTATGGTAATATCCACACGTGGAAATATAATTCAGCTATTAATTCTATGTTTACTGACATGAAAAGATGTCTATAACACACAATCCAACAACAAAAGATTCTCACTACACATAAAAAATAGGGTACTATGTAAGGTAATGAATGTGTTAACCATATTGTGGTAATAGTATCGAATCATCACACTGCACACCTTAAACATACACAATGTTATATGTCAATTACATCTCAATGAAACTAGGGGGAAAAAGGACAAAAGGATTACAGAACAGTTTTAAAGAAGAAAAACAGTATTAAGGTATGGATCCATTCATGAGAAATTATTAATACATGTGTGCACATAGTTATGCTCTATATGGGCAAGAAAACAACACAGAAAGATTGATAATACCAAGCAAGGGTCTAGGCTGAGTGCCAGATAAGTGGTACAGGCAGCATATGTTTGTTCTCCTACCTACTCATTCACCCTCCTCTGCACACCTATGCTTTGATCCAGAAAGGATTATAAGGACAGCAAATCCACAGAGCCCCACAAGTTCATTAACTCTCCCCATCCTTCTGCTCTTCCCAGAAGCCAGGACAGTGATAGCGTGAAAGGAATAAAAGAAAAGCTGAGAGGTCATAACATGGATGGAAGGAAGCCCCCAGAGATTCAGATTCGTCTACCTCAGCACACGGGAAACAACCTGGGAGGTGTATTTCCTCCCTCCAAATCTCTAGGATTTGAAGCAAGTCTATCTGATTTAGATTCTCTAGTCCAGCTCCTCAGTTCAGTTCAGTTCAGTTGCTCAGTCATGTCCGACTCTTTGCGACCCCATGAATCGCAGCACGCCAGGCCTCCCAGTCCATCACCAACTCCCGGAGTTCACCCAGACTCACGTCCATCGAGTCAGTGATGCTATCCAGCCATCTCATCCTCTATCGTCCCCTTCTCCTCCTGCCCCCAATCCCTCCCAGCATCAGAGTCTTTTCCAATGAGTCAACTCTTCGCATGAGGTGGCCCAAGTACTGGAGTTTCAGCTTTAGCATCATTCCTTCCAAAGAAATCCCAGGGCTGATCTCCTTCAGAATGGACTGGTTGGATCTCCTTGCAGTCCAAGGGACTCTCAAGAGTCTTCTCCAACACCACAGTTCAAAAGCATCAATTCTTAGGCGCTCAGCTTTCTTCACAGTCCAACTCTCACATCCATACATGACCACAGGAAAAACCATAGCCTTGACTAGACGGACCTTTGTTGGCAAAGTAATGTCTTTGCTTTTGAATATGTTATCTAGGTTGGTCATAACTTTCCTTCCAAGGAGTAAGCGTCTTTTAATTTCATGGCTGCAGTCACCATCTGCAGTGATTTTGGAGCCCCAAAAAATAAAGTCTGACACTGTTTCCACTGTTTCCCCATCTATTTCCCATGAAGCATTGGGACCGGATGCCATGATCTCCTACTATACCCCAAATGCCTTGCAGGGCAGCCAAGAGCAAGACTGACTCATTCATAGGGCGGTGACAAGCCACAGCAGGCCAGAACACAGCACCTGGCATACCAGTGCCCACATCTTCCTTGGAGCAGAAAACAACACAGAACTGAGCCCTTTTTGCCCCCTACTTATCCCTCCCTCCATGCCTGGACCCAATAGGCTACCCTGGCTATGACACCCTAGAGATAAAGACTTCCCCACTAAGATTCTCAGGCCAGGTCTCCACCAAGAAAGCTGCCCGAGGTGACCAGCCATGCCAGAGTGATAGGAACATTTTCAGCTGGGATGCAGTTTTGAGTATATCCCTAGGTCCAGATATTTTGCTCTCAAATATGTGGAAGCAGAATACACTTCTGGTTTGAGCATAAAGCCACAAACAAGAAACTGGCAACTTCCTAAAGGTAGAATCCATGTTGCTATTCCCTATTTCTTTAGCCTGAGTGTAACCATGGAGGCACATGAATAGAGATAGGGGACCTAGGGAGAGATTTGACTATTTCAAAATATTTCTCAAACACTATCTGTTGCCTCTTGGATACCTACTCTATGCTAGGCCCTATGTTAAGAGCTTTCACATACTTACACCAAAAATAACAAATTACTTTTATCAAACATTCCTATTACATGCTACTAAATTTAGACACTTAAGGCACATACAGGTCCAACTACCCAGGTGATAGCTGAATATCCAGGCTTGAAATTAGGTTGAGGGTAAAAATCTGAGACTCTCCTCCAGGCTACAACACCGAAGAATCACTATATTACTACTATCAGGCCACAGCCTCAAGGCCCCATTCCAGCTTCTGCTCTCTCTCCTGGGCTTTCAGAAGGTAACATCACACACACACACACACACACACACACACACACACACACACAAATCTTAAACACATTTAGTCTATAAGTGAAAGAAATTCTTCACTAGTGAAGAGTGTAAGGTGAATCAGAGAAAAGCCAAAGCAATCATCTCTTCAGCAGAAGAGTCTCTTTCTCTCTTTATCTACCTCTCTCTAGCCTTTTCTGAATATGCAGTTATTGAGCAACTTTTATTATGCTTATTGCTATAGGATATAATCATAAGACATGCCTCCTGCTTGCAAGAATTTACTCTATTTAGAAAGACAAAATCAACACACAAGAAACCTGTCATTGAAAAAGGCAACTCCAAGGTGTATGTAAAACTGAAGCAGACTGACAGACAGAGAAGACAAACTAGTGGTTACCAAAGAGGAGAGGGACAAATTAGGGATTACAGATACAAACTACTATGTATAAAGTAGATAAGCAAAAAGGATACATTGCATGGCACAAGGAATTACAGCCATTATAATAGCTATCTTAAAATGGAGTATAACTTGCAGGTGTACACTATGCTGTACACCTGACACTATATAATACTGTAAATCAACTATACTCCAATAAAGAGGGGAGGAGCACTAAGATTTCCAGTGCAAGAGTGGTGGAAGTAACACAAATGGAGGGGTAAATGATAAGACAAATGGTACACATAGGTATCTTCAATTTCAAGCACAATCTCCCCCTTTTTTGTCCTATTCTTAGTAGAAATGTCTCACTTCAAGAAAAATCTGAAATACAAAAATCCAAGACATAAAATTGGGAATCATTTACTAGAAAAAAGGATTTCTTTGCTGTAAAGTTTAAGACAGATAAGATAGTAAATTTTATGTGTTTTTATCACAATTTTTTTAAAAGGCAATGTATATAGGGGTTAAAATTTTCAGCAACACAGTAAGATTAAAAAAACACAGAAACAAACCTCCAGAGGTAGTCTGTTTCTAGCAAGTATATAGAGTCCTCTCCGTTTTTCATACAAACACTAATACTAGCATGCCATGAACTTTTATCTTGCTTGCTTTAGTTTTCTCTTAATGGATCTGAGATTACTCCATATCTGTGTGTGTGTGTGTGTGTGTGTGTGTGTGTGTGTGTGTGTGTGAGAAGGTGGGTATATCTTTCTTTTTAACTGCTATATAATATGGTGCTATCCACCATATCAACTAGTCCCTTATCAACCAACATACACTAAGATATTTTTTATCAAAATGTGTTAACGGCTTTGCACACCAATTTTTGCACATTTTTCCCTCTCAACAAAAATGTTCAGATTTCACCCTTCATAATACTTCCAAGCAACTGCACTGTGTGCTAAGTCGTGTCCAACACTGCGATGCTAGGGACTGTAGCCTGCCAGGCTCCTCTGTCCACGGGATTCTCCAGGCAAGAATACTGGGGTAGGTTGCCATGCCCTTCTCCAGGGGATCTTTCCAACCCAGGGATTGAACCCACATCTCTTTTGTCTCCTGCATTGGCAATCGGGTTCTTTACTACTAGCGCCACCTGGGAAACCCAACTATGAATGATAACGGGCATTTGCTTTAATTTGAATTTAACAGTGCTTCACTTAGGCTCGTCTCTACTAGGCTGTATGTTGTGGTTGTCACAAGGAATCACCAAAGGTATGACTGATAAAGAAACAGAATACACACAGCATCCTCTGAATAAGTTGTTCATCCTTCATTCTATCATCTATCTTTATAAATAGTTTGTCAATGATATAGCAGTCCTCCCTTATTTGTGTGGGATACATTCCAAGTCTTGGAACCATGGACAATACTGAACCCTATATATTCTATGTTTTTTCCTATGGCATACACAGCGTAGGTATGCTGAACTAAAGGATGATTCACATCCTGGACAGGAAGGAGAAGGATGGCACAAGATTTCATCACATTACTGAGAACAACATGCAATTAAAAACTTACAAATTGTTTATTCCTGGAATTTTCCATTTAATATTCTCAGACCTGAAGTAACTGAAACCGCAAAAAGCAAAACCTCTGATGAGGGGGAACTACTTCTACCCTTTACTGTGTTTAATGCTCAGAAAATTAAAAATATACATACATACATACACACACACATTCATTACTTAAGTAATTTTTTCTAAAAACACCTCCTTCACTTCAGAGTCTTGGAGTCTACTATTTGGTGTCTTTTAGAGAAAGCACAGTGAGACAGAACGACTGAGGGCTCTATAGACTCACAGGGTTTGAATCTCAGTTATTCCAAGTTAATCCACTTCTCAGAGCCTCTGGCTTGTCATCTGTAGACCAAGGGCAATGCCATGTATCTCCCACGAAGGAAAACTGCCATACAGGGTGAAAAGTCCATTCAAGAGGACCAAAGTACTTAACTGAATCAGAACTGCCTGGGGAAGTCCAGGAACTGCTCAGAGAAGTGGTAAACAACAAGAAGGAATCTGATCAGTCAATGAGAGAAAGGGTGCCTCTGGCAGAGGTAACAACACACACGCCAAGGGTAAGAACTGTGCAGAGCCACAAAGCCCCAACGCAGGTACTAATAAGAAGGTGAAAGGCAATTTACTCAACAAGTTCTTATTGAGTACCTCTACACACTAGGCGCTGAAGACAGAATCATGAGCAAGAAGGTCCCTGTCCTCACGGAGCTTACAGTGTAGTAAGAGGGAAAGACAAATGAGTAAAAAGCAATAAGTGGTCTAGTGGAAACAAACAGGGTGCTGTAATAATGTGGTGTTGCTTTACATACAGAGGCCAATAAAGACCTCCAAACTGAGATAATGCTCAACTGAAACTTAAAGGCAAAGGATAATGAGGTGAAGAACAGGGTAAACAGTATTACAGGCAAAGGCCCTGAAGCCAGAGAACTGAAAGCAGGTGATGATGCATTCAGGAGATAAGGGGAAGAGGGACTTGAAATGAGACTTGAAATACAGGGAGGGACCAGATCTTACTAGGCCTTGTAGGCCACAATTTGAGTCAAAATTTGCAAGACTTTGTTCCAACCTGAGACATCTGGACTTGACTGTATAGGTAACACAAATGCAACACAGGATTTTAAAAGGAGAGACGAGGCTGGGTTGTTTTTTAAGGACAGTAGAAGCTTTTTAGAGGATAGCTGCAATAGGGAGTGACAACAGCTTAGAGACCAAAAGACAACCTACATTAGGGCACGGTCACTGCATACAGAGAAAGCAGCATCCCAGAGGCAAATCTGAAGTGCAGCTGACAGCCTTCAAAGTCTATGTTCCATCCCGCTTTCTCAGTCCAAAGCCTAAGTCCCCAGCATATTCCAAAGCAAGTGACCTGCAGTCTACCGGGTCATTAAGGCCCTCTTACCAGGTAGAGTCTGCCTCACTGGGAATGTGTGCCTACCACTAGCAATAAGAAGATGAGGTACACAGAGACAGTTATCCACTGTCCCCACTGGATGACAGGTGACAGTCTAAGTTTCCTGGGACCTCAGGATCCAAGTAAAGAGTTCAAATCCTTTTCTTTCCCCTTTAGGGGAGGGGGAAGGGGAAGGTGGTCAAAGTGTCCTCTAAGTCAGAGTTTCTCCAAATATGGTCCTGTAGATGATGACTGGTGTCAGAGTCACCCAGAAGGCCAATCAAAATGCAGATTCCTGGTTACCACCCATACCAATTTAATCAGGATAGCAGGAGTAAAGACCAGGAATTTGCCTTTTTTATTTTATACTAAGGCAATGGCACCCCACTCCAGTACTCTTGCCTGGAAAATCCCATGGACGGAGGAGCCTGGTAGGCTGCAGTCCATGGGGTCGCTAAGAGTCGGACACGACTGAGCGACTTCACTTTCTCTTTTCACTTTCATGCATTGGAGAAGGAAATGGCAACCCACTCCAGTGTTCTTGCCTGAGAATCCCAGGGACAGGGGAGCCTGGTGGGCTGCCGTCTATGGGGTTGCACAGAGTCAGACACGACTGAAGTGACCTAGCATAGCACAGCATAGCATAGCCAGCCACTTAACAATGTTGTGACAGTTCCAGGTGCATAAGAGAGTGACTCAGCTGTACATATACATGTGTCCATTCTCCCGGGAATCTGCATTTTAAGTAAGTATCCTACTCCTCAACACTTGCCTCCATGGGTAATTCTGATATATTAAAGCCTCAAAACCGTAGCTCTAAGAATAGGGCCAATGGAGGAAAGCTGACTGGCAATGTCAAAACCAGGGGACCTCATAGAGCCAAGACTCAAGCTGGGCAGGAAATAAACTAAAAAGGGAGTCAGAAGGGCTTATGAAATTTGAAGGCCCCCAAAGCAGAAAATAGAAGGCAGGACATCAGAGCATGGGGATTAGAGAGCAGAGGAGTCAGACAGGTAGCACTCTTGGGGTAATCACTAACGATGGCCATGATCTCCAGCTGCCTTAGGCTGGGTTTTCCCAGGAAGCACTAGGCGGGGAGTACAGAGGATTCATCTCACACAGACCAGCTGACTGGGCCTTGGATGTCCAGTATGTGCAGACAATCACTCCATCCAACCATCATAAGGGGGACAACACCACTAATCAGTAAGTACTATTTCTATCCCAGTGATTCCCCTTCAGCATCCACCACGATGCCAGCTATTGGTCAGGCTGTAGAAGAGCACCAGGCTATGTAGAAAAACATACAGAACACCTCTAAAGGGTAATGACTAGTCCTACTCACCAAGATTCCTTAGTTGGCACATCAGAGCCCTCTAACATTGCCATAAACTCTAGGACAACTCCAGGTAAGAAATTCTGAAGCCCACTGCCTTCAACCATCAGGTCCTACCATCCATGCACACCCAGCCAGCCTTTCACTACTCTTTACTGCTGCTAAGTCACTTCAGTCGTGTCCGACTCTGTGCGACCCCATAGATGGCAGCCCACCAGGCTCCCCCCATCCCTGGGATTCTCCAGGCAAGAACACTGGAGTAGGTTTCCGTTTCCTTCTCCAATGCATGAAAGTGAAGAGTGAAAGTGAAGTCGCTCAGTCGTGTCCAACTCTTCGCGACCCCATGGACTGCAGCCCATCAGGCTCCTCCATCCATGGGATTTTCCAGGCAAGAGTACTGGAGTGGGGTGCCATTGCCTTTACTAGGCCTCACCAAAAGAGTCCCACCCTATATTATACACTCCCATGTCCCTCCTCAAACTTCAGAGAGAAATGCCACAGATTCAGGTTAGGCAGGAAGTCCCGAACTCCTGAGGCTAGCTCCTATGCTTAATTTGGAGGGAGGAGATAGCCTGAAGGAGTGCTCACCATACCTGAAGGAAGTACCCTCAGCCTACCAGAAGGGAGCACCGAGATTGCTGAAGGCTTCTTTACAGGAAACTTATTAAAAATATAAGCGAGTTGAGCCTAATACATTTAAAAGGAGGGAAGGTAAGCTCCTGGGAGCAGAAATTAAAAGCAGGGGCAGGGTGAGGTAAGATAGGATTTCTGGGGATTTGACTTTAAATAGCATATAAAACACAAAGCAACACAAAATTTAGTTCAAACTTTTACATGTTAACTACCTGATCCTTCCTATAATCCAACAGCTGGTTTTACACTACAGAAGTAACAATGCTAGAAGATAATTTTAGTAATTCCAAAGATTATTTATGGCTTTAATCCTGAACTGCTTGCCCTGTCCCTGCTTACACTCCACCCATGATCCTGATTCTCTAGGTTTTTCACCTAATGATTCAGCTTCCAACTTCACCCTTGCCTCATCTTATTATCCCTAAGCCTTTTGCTTCTTTCCTTACTTGCTTAGGATTGCACTCCACTCTCAGCTATTCTGCCATCAAACACTCAAATAATCTGCCTATTCAGATCCTCAACCGTGATCCTAGGTACTCATGCCCCTTTCATGGCCAAGTCCCCTTGGCCATGGCCAAGGATTGAAAGGAGAAACCCAAGCAGTGGCAGGGCATTTAAGGAAGCATGTTCTAAGCAGATTGAACAGCCTATGTAAAGTCCCTGGAGCAAGAAAGCTTACCTGAAGAGATGTGATGAGCTGGGGAGGTCAAGGTAGAGAGTACACCATGGCAGATGATGCTGGAGAGACCAAGAAGGAGGGTCTTGTAAGACATATGAAGCTGTTTTATCATTCTCTTAACAAGTATTCACTGAGTGCTTACAATGTGCCAGGCACTGTCCTGTTTTACTGTTGTAAATAAAACAGACAATATCCCTATTCTCAGAGAATTTACATTCCAATTGGTGGAAACTATAAACAAATACGTGGCTAAACTAGAAAAACATCATTTATTAGCTAGTGCTATGTAAAGAAATAAACAGGTGATGTGCTGGGATGTACGTGTATAAGTGGCTACTTCATAATAATTAGGTGGTCACAGGAAAGCCTCTCTGAGGAGATGACATTTAGAAGTAGGTATCCAGGGACTTCCAGGTGGTCCAGTGGTTAAGACTCTGCACTTTCCATGCAGGGGGTGTAGGTTCAATATCTAGTTGAACTAAGATCCCATATGCCACACGGCACAGTCAAAAAATTTTTTAAATAATAAAAAAAATAAAAGTAGGTGTATCTAAATAAAAAGGAATGAGCCATTCAAAAATCAACGGAAAAAGCATTCTAAGTGTGGTAACAGTACACACATGCAGAGGAATTAGATCATGATCATTCTTAACATTTTATAAAGATCACTCTGGCTGCACTGTGGAGAATGGAATCAAGGTAGAGGAGAATAAAATGAAGACCGGAGACAGAAATGAAAATGGATGGACATGGTTTTGGGTGGACTCCGGGAGTTGGTAATGGACAGGGAGGCCTGGCGTGCTGTGGTTCACGGGGTCGCAAAGAGTCGGACACGACTGAGTGACTCAACTGAACTGAACATTAAGAGGAAGAAAAAGCAGACAATAACAATGATGATAATAGCTAATAGCACATTCTAGATGCCTATCCATTGTTCTAAGCGTTTTACATATATTAATTCATTTAAATCCTCGCAAATACTATATTTTATAAATTAGAAAACGAAGGTACAGGACAGCGGCAAGGAAGAAAAAAGCAACTGGATCCAAGAAATACTGGGGAGGACAAGTCCTATGACAGGCTGGCTGTCAGCGATGGGAAGGGGAGGGAGGACTTAGAATGACCGCTAAGCTTTGGGCCCAGCAACCGCATGGGTGGTGGTGGTGCTGTTTACCACGTGGCAGGACACTGGAGGAGGAGCAACAGGGGAAGAGCAGGAGCTGCATTCTGCTGAGTCTTCAAAACATCCCAGTGAAGTTGTCCATGTCAACAATTGGATAGTCTGGTCTGGAGAGTGATCCGGGTATCATCCATGTGCAGATGGTAACTGAAGTGGCCAGAGAGGCTGAGACCACCTAGGGGGTGTAGGAAGAAAAGAAAAGGAAAAAAAAGGCCTAGAAACAGAATGATGACTTTTAAACCACAAAAAGGTCAATAAAAAATAAAAAATTTTAAACTACGTAAGAAAAAAGAAAAACCAAAAAAAGTTTTAAAAAGCACAAAAAGAATCACTGACAACAGAAAATTAGAAATACCTTAATGTGCCTCAATAGGAAAAAAGGTAAATAAAACATAATGCATCTAGTCTATGAAATACTATACAGTAGCCAAAAAGAAAGACCTATCTTCAGGTACCAGTATGGAATACCGTCAAGGCACATTACTGAATCAAAGAAAGAAATACATGAAAAAAAAAAAAAAAAAGAAATACATGAATGATACACAAAATGTGAGCCCATCTGTGTAAATAAATAAAACACAAAAATAGCACTTTAAATTTTTTCTGGGTTCATACATACATATGAAAACACAAAGTCTGGGAGGTACATTCTAAACTTAACAGGCTGCCTCTGGGAATACAGAAATAATTGAAATAGGAGAGCAGGAGTATTTAAAACACCTATAATCTTTTAAAATTAACAGTTTTTAATATATTCATATTTTAATTCACAACAGAAAAAGGTGCTCCAAAACTGCAAATTCATACTTTTGTAAATCGTGGAAGATTTTAAATGTGGTGTGATTCTGACAATATTGTAAATTTTAGTCACATTTTATTCTGATGAGAATTTTTGTCAAGATGTTGAGCTTTTGTTTTTTGAAACTAGTTTGTCATAACATATAGTACATAACCATAGTTTTATTTTCTAACACTACTATGAGTGTGTAGACTTAAATTTACTAAGAGAACAATTATTTGTAAAATAATATTAAATCCAGTATTAGCTGTCCATTTCAGACACTACTTGCAGAGATCTATGTTACGCTTTTTAAAGAATCACCCTCACGGTTGAAAGTAAATGTACTCTTTGTTTTGGTGCAGCTATTAGTGTTCTAATAAGCATGAGGTTATATTAAGGTGGTGGAAGCAGGAGGATAATTTTGATTCCACTGGGAAACTTAGGTTTTCATAAACTTATTGGGAAAATAGTTTTCCTTGTACTGCTGAAGTTTCTTTTTGGTATAGTATCTTTCTAAAAGAAAAGTGTGAAGGAGAAATTGAAGTCTGTACCTCTCCTCAACTGACCAGCATTGTATTCATGAATACTGTGTATCTTCCAATGAACAGTGTGGAAGCTGTTCATTTTTCAATCTGAAGTAAAAATACTTTCAAAAACTTTTTTAAAAACCTACATGTTTTGATTTTTTTAGACTATATTATTATATTGTCTATAAAGTTAAAGATCAATTTTTCAAAAAATAATGGTAATTCCTGCACCTTCTTCTCAATTTTGCTATGAACCTAAAACTGTTCTTAAAAAATAACTCAGTTTTGAAACGCTGGAAAAGAGGGAGCCTACAAAGGACATCCTTTACTTCAAATACTAAACTTTCTGTTTCTTCCACCCTCGACTGGCCTTGATGTTTAAATCTTCCAGCTTGCCATCTCTCCATGTCTGAGAAGTTAACATCAAACCCCCTAATTCCATGCTCTAGCCTTAATCCTTGGCCCCAGACCAAGTCTGGCCACAGATCCCCTAGACTAGGCCAGAACCCCTGGAGGAGGGTGAAATGCCTAAGTCCTAAACAAATATGAGAGAATGAGTGTGAAGATGCCAGCTTCAAAGACAGGAATCAGGTGGCCCTGCTGGCCAGCAGCAATCTCAAAAGGGAAAACGTATTTGAAGATCTGGAAGCAGCTCTGCAGTGCTGGGGGATAGGGCTGGGGGACAGTCAGACAAAATCAGGGGGATGCAGTGTGGGACAAGCTGAAGAGATCATCAGCCCCACTCATGAAGATACTAAGCGAAGTGCAACAATATGGTGGAAACCACATTCACAGCAAAAGGAAGAGGGGAAGCTTCATTCTGTGAAGGGGCTGGGGCATCGTGGAAGGTTGTGTAGGCATATCTAAAGGAGTCACTAAAGATCAAAGCAGCAATTCCAGGAGGCACAGAGTGAAAGTTTAGAAAATTTCTGGAACAGCAGAAAGAGACCAGGGACTTGGCTCCTTCCTGAAAAGAAAGAAGGTTCTACAAATGAGGAGCAAGGACACTGAAATAAAGCCTTTCCTTCATCAATAAACCAAAGACAGAGAAATCATGATAGATCTCTGGTGATTGCACTCTTAACTTCCTGAGGATAAAAGATGATACATTTGCTCTACATGTTTTCCTGGCTACCCAAAGAGATGACACTGCCTAGGTCTTACCCAATAGCTGACTCACCATCAATTAGTCTCTATCACAGCCTGCTGTGCCTCACGCATCACATAGTCACATACCGGACAGCTCTGAAAAGAAAACAATCTGGTGTGAGCTGTCAAAGTCCTCTCGGTACCTGACCTCACCCTCTGGGGTAGGTTTCATTTCAAAACTGAAAGGGACTGAAGGGCTGGGGAAATCCAAAGATCAACAGAGCCCAAGAACAGGTGGTTCCCAGCAGAAAAGGGTCCCATGCTGGAATTCAAAACAGAAACCAGACCACTGATAAGGCAGTTAATGATGTCTGTCTCCAAGCCTTCAGACGCCATTTATACATTTTCCAATATTTACAACAGAGAATGACCATGATAATCCTACTGCTGACAACTAAAAATATAATTCTCAAATTTTCAAAAAACTTCTTGGCTTTATTAAATTTTAGAGCTTTGGGGTATCTCCAATAGCTGGGGTATTGGGGGGATTTCTTAATTCTGCAGTCATTCACATAGGCCACATTTTAATAGTAACGAATTCTATCACCTCCTCTTCCTTCTTCATCTCCTCATGAAACCTTAGAAAAACTCTTGTCCCACTAAAAAATCACCAATCAGTTCACGATGGCTCTCTCACTACAGCAATATTCAATACAATGAAAGTGTACCTCATTAAAAGAGTCAGTTTATTTTCTTGAGGTTCATTTTAACTACCTGAGTAACCCTTAGGTAAGTCACTTAACCCTTCTGGGCTCAGTTTCTTCATCTACAAAGTAAGGGGGTTGGAAACAGACACAAGAAAAGCAATAAAACTTCCCTTAACTGAGAAAAAACTTAGGTTTTTAAGTCTAAAAGGTTCATCAAGTGGCAAGGAGAGTTTCTTTTTTTAAATATCATATCTAAATCTATCATGATAAAACACTAAGCATGAAGAAAAAACTTAAACTTTCAAAGAGAAGTGGCTATTACTTACAACGGGAAAAGAATCCTATTGACGCTGGACTTTTAATCTTAATCACTAGAAATTAGACAATAGAAAGCTATATACTTTGTAGTGTGTGTGCTCAGTTACTCCTCAGTCTTGTCCAACCCTTTGCGACCCCATGTACTGTAGCCCACCATGCTCCTTTGTACATGGAATTTTCCCAGCAAGAATACTGTAGTGGCTTGCCACTTCCTACTCCAGGGCATATTCCTGACCCAAAAGTCGAACCCACGTCTCTTGCATCTCCTGCACTGGCAGGCAGATTCCTTACCACTGCACCATCTGGGAAGGCACACTTTGTAGAGACTAGGACTACTATTCAATCTTAAACCTAGCTGACATCATTCACACATGAAGATACAAGATACACACACACACACACACACACACACACACACAAAGTAAATAAATAAATGGACCTTGAAAGTAGCATCTAGGCCCCTTTTCTTAAAAAAAAAAAAAAATCACTCAAAGTGTCCTAGTCAAATTAATATTTAAGGAACTTCTTCCCTGGCAGTCAATAGGTTAAGACTCCATGCTTCCACTGCAGAGGGCACAGATTTGATCCCTGATACAGGAATGCTGCGCAGAGCAGCCACCCCCCCACCCCAATTAATATTTAAAATTGAATCAAAGCTGAGAAAGACAAAGAATACGTGAGACATGTTTCTCCTCCCCCCAAGAAAAACCATTTAATGAAATTTACTAGGTGACTTCCGATGGTGTTTCCAAGTACAAACAGAAACTGTCCTATACACAACCCTCCCTGACAGTCGGGTTTGCGAGTTGCTCATCACCTAGTGGCCTGACGAAGTAAATGCAGTTTCATCAAGTGCCCGGATAAACTTCCCGACATTTTGTGATCTCTGGCAGTATATACGGGGGCTACAGCCTGAGGGCCTAGAGATTCTGAGCAGAGAACTGCAAACCTGCCAGACTCGCAGCGAATTGAATAGATTCAGTTCACTATCCATTTGTTCCCCAAGAATGTGGGGACGGCCCACATTTTGTGCTAACTAATCACAAGAAGTGCAAGGCTGCACTTGCAAACAGTGAGAGAGACAGACTGCTTCTGTGCTGACCAATCTGAACTGAAAGCAGGCTTAGATGCTAGGAGAAAACTGCAAATATTCCTTATAAATAGGAAGAGTGTCTTCAAACATTCTCACAATTGGATATGGAAGATACAGGCTATAAACCAATGAGAACAGATAGCAATTAGATTTCAATTCAAAACAAGAAATAATTTTCTACCAAAAAGAGTTATTCAACAATATAATGGAAGAAACCATAAACAAAATGAAAACATAATCTACAGAATGGGAGAAAATATTTGCAAATAACACACTCGACAAGGGCTTTATTGGCAAAATACATAAACAACTCACACACCTCAATAACAAAAAAACAAACCACCCAATCAAAAAATGGGCAGACCTAAACAGACATTAGTCCAAAGAAAACACACAGATGGCCAACAGGCACATGAAAAGATGTTCAACACTGCTAATTATTAGAGAAATACTCTTTGCGACCCCATGGACTATACAGCCCATGGAATTCTCCAGGCCAGAATACTGGAGTGAGTAGCCTTTCCCTTCTCCAGGGGATCTTCCCAACCCAGAGATCAAACCCAGGTCTCCCACATTGCAGGCGGATTCTTTACCAGCTGAGCCACAAGGGAAGCCCAGTTATTAGAGAAATACAAATCAAAACTACAATGAAGAGACTTCCCTGGTGGTCCAGTGGTTAAGAATCTGCCTTGCTATGCAGGAGACACCAGTTCAATCCCTGGTCGGAGAACTAAGACCCCACATGCCCCAGAGAAACTAAGTCTGTGTGCTGCAACTAGAAAGCCTGTGAGCCACAACTACTGAGCCCACACACTGCACCAAACGATCCCACATGACACAACGAAGACCATATGTGCCGCAACTACGACCCAGTGCAGCCAAATAAATAAATACTTTTTTTTTAAAAACTACGATGCAGAATTACCTCACATGGGTCAGAATGTGCCATCACTAAAAAGGTCTACAAATAACAAATGCTGGAGAGGGTATGGAGAAAAGGGACACTTCCTACACTGTGAATGGGAATGTAAATTGGTACAGCCACAATGGAAACAACTGGAGGTTCCTTAAAAAACTACAGAGTTGCCATATTATTCAGCAATCCTACTCTTGGACATACAGTCAGAGAAAACTCTAATTCAAAAATATACAGGCAACTGAGTTCCAGCTGAAGGGAATGAGATTAAGTAAGAAGGTCTCTATACCATGGCTCATACAAAGCAGACAGCCTGCAAGTTCACTTGTGGTAAAGCACGAAGGAAGCAACTGGTCACAAAAGCCTCTCGCAAAGAGTACGCCCTCTATTGCAAGGGTGAAGAAATCTCATCATTACAGGCCTGGTATTGCAGCACTCCATGAAATTAGAATTATCAGAAGTCCACTGAATTCCTGATTCACAAACTTTCCTACCAGTGTGGGAAGTTCCTCGGGACTTCAGAACAGATCTGCACTTCTAGAGTGCAGCTATTGGTCCTTCGAAAGAGGCAAGTGAAATCTATCTGTGGTCGGCTGTTTTGAAGACACCAACCTGTGTGTTATCCATGCCAAATGTGCAACAATTATGCCAAATGACATCCAGCTAGCACGCCACATACATGGAAAACATGCTTAAGAATCCATTCTGATGGGAAACATTTCATTCTTTAAAAATATTTTTTTCTCTTCTTCCTATTATTGGTAGTTCTGAGCATTAGATTTTTTTTTCCCCATGGGGTCAAAACATATCTAAGTATATGTTTACAAGTGGAAAAATAGAGTACAGAAATCAGGTATTGGCAGTTTTTCCATTTTCATTTCTGTGTGAATTTTTAATATAAATGCAGGGACATAAAGGCATTAATGCAAGTCAAAATGTTTCAGTGAACAAGTTTCAGCAGTTCAACTTTATAACAATTATAAATAAACCTGTTAAATTTCTCTGGACAATGAAAAAAAAAAGATACAGGCACCTCAATGTTCACAGCAGTACTCTTCACAACAGCCGAGACATGGAAACAACCTAAATGGCCATCAATAGATGCATATATGTAAGCAATATATATACACAATGAAATATTACTCAGTCATTAAAAATAATAAAATAATGCCATTTGCAGCAACATGGATGGACCTGGAGACTATCGTACTAAGTGAAGTCAGAAAGAAAAAGACAAATACCACACGATATCACTTACATGTGGAATCTAAAATATGATACCAATGAATTTATTCACAAAACAAGAACAGACTCACAGACACAGAAAACAAACTCATAGTCACCAAAAGAGAAAACGGGTACAGGAGGGATAAATAAAGAGTTTGGGATTAGCAGACACAAACAACTATATATAAAACAGATAAACAACGTGGTCCTGTATAGCACATGACATACTCAATATCCTATAATAACTATAATGGAAAATTTTAAATATATATATATATACACACACACACACACACATATATATAATTAGATTTCTTAAGAAGTGATAAGCTTCCCAGCAATGGAACTATTCAAAAATAATTTAAATGATCATATCTGTCAGGGGACTACAGAAAGCAATCCTGTAAGTGAATGGCAGACTGGAGACAATTTTGTGGCTGTGGTACCACTTTTCACTTAAGTAAAAGTGGACAAATTATTTAACTCTATTTGCTTCACTCTTATTGTCTATAAATTTGCAACCCAAATAATAGTACCCATCTCCTAAGATTACTAAGAAGATTAAATAATACGATACTTTATAAAGTACTTAAAACGATGCCTAACATAGAAACTGTATGAAACCAGCAGCTAGCTGCGGGAAGTGGGGGTGGGGGGTGGAAAGTGAAACCTAAATGTGCTGCTTGTTTTAGTTATCTGCTCCCCACTCTCAACCAAAGAATTCCTGGTTGTCCCTGGCCAGAGGCTAGGTTCCCTTGGCAACCAGCCTCAAAAAAGGAGCTCCGATCTACCTTCCTCAGAAAAGCAGCTCATTCTTTGCCCTGAAATCTAGCATCTCCATCTGCACAAAGCAAACTCCCTCAAATCCCACAAATACCAATGTGCCAAATTAAGGAGCTGAGCAAGTATTACCCTCCTCACTTCATATGACCAATCACAGAACATCAGAGCTATAAGGACTATCAGAGACCATCCAGAGACTCCTTTGTTTAATAAATGAGGACAACAGGCTGAGAAAAGTAAAGTTCTAGATGTGGCAAGCTGATGACAGAGTCAAGACAAGATCCCAGGTCTCTTTATTCTTAGCCTAGTCGTTAAAATTGCCCCATTTTTCAGTAGGACTGGCCCTACTAAGTCCCACACTACTGACCCATACTGCGGACTTTAAACAGGTAAAAGAGGAATAGAAGCAGTAGAGTGTAGAGGTTGCGAGCAGCGGCTCCGGAGCCAGAATGCTTATTCAAATCCCAGCTCTACCACTTACTGTGTGACTTTAAGCAAGTTTCCTAATCTGTTTCTATAAAATAGGGTAAGGGTTACAGGAAAGATTAGATAAGGCTATTTTAACGGTAAGAATCCACCTGCCAATGAAGGGGACACAGGTTCAATCCCTGGTACAGAAAGATCACACATGCCATGGAGCAACTAAACCCAGGAGCCGCAACTACTGAGCCTGTGTGCCACAACTACCAAAGCCCGCATGCCTAGAGCCTGTGTGGCTCCAAAACAAGAGAAGCCACACAGTGAGAAGCCCTCACACCCTAACAAAGAGTAGCCCCTGCTTGCTCCAACTACAGAAGGCCCACACAAAGCAACAAAGATGTAGTACAGGCAAAAATAAATAACTATTATTTTTTAAAGTTGTCTATTTTTAAAAATGAAAACAATACATTGAAGCCTTTGTTTTTAAAAATAAAATCTTCACTACTCTTATTAGAAAAGAAACATGCTTATTAAGTTTTTCAAAATAAAGCACACATATACAGTATTTACTTTTTAAAACAATTGTTCCCTACGTCCTTCCCCTTTCCACTTTCCTGTCCTCAAAACTAGTATATTATTTAGTCACTTAATCCTCACAAGAAGTAAGATTAGTGTCATTTATCATTATCTCCATTTGACAGGCACAGAAACTGAGGTTCAGAGAGGTTCACAACCATATAGCTAGTGTCTGGCCAGGGCCTCTGGAAAAGAATTTTCAGACATGCAGGAAGGTAAAGATAGTAAACTCCTTCTCTAATCCTGAGAGGAAGTGGTTATGATAAAAGGTTCCTAGAAGGTACCTAAAAGGACCAAGACTGATTAATAGGATTTTTAAGAAACTCTTGCTCGAACAAGGCAAGATCAAAGAGACTTTGTAACCCCAAAAGCCAGTCATGCAGTGAGGTATAATCAATCCTACCCTCCCCAAAACAATGCAAATTATTGATAAGCCTAACAAAGCAGGCTCTGAAGATAACCATATCACTGCACACCCATTCTTACCACCCCAATTCCAAAATGATGTATCATTTTAATCCACTAGAAAGCACAGTTCAAAATAAGTATTTTTTACAGTGAGCAATTTGAGGCAGGAACAATGTCTTGTTCATACAGATCTTCCCCTCATTATCTGGTACATAACCTTCTACTAATATTTATTCAATACATTTCTGTTTAAAAATGAATAAATTTATTAATTCAACTGCTATGTGCTAGCTACTGTTCTAGAAGGTGGGAATACAGCAAAGAACAAAAAAAGTGGGTGAAATTTACATTCTAATTATGGGTGGCAAATATTAAACTATAGAAGAGAGCTCTTCAAACAGTGCCTGGCACACAGTAGGGAGCATTCAAAATATCTAAATAATGAATGCATGAACAGTATATCAAACAGAAATAAGTTCTAAGGAGGAAAACAAAGCAGGAAGGGAAACAAGAGAGACAGAGAGTAGAGATGGTTTTTATCATAGATAAGATGGCCAAGGAAAGGTTCACAGATTAGGTGAAGTTGAGCAGAAACCTGAAGGAGGCAAGGGAGGAGGCCATATGACATCTGGAAAAAGTGTTCCAGAAAAAGAAACTACCATGGTCCCAAGGCTTGGCATGCTGGATCAACTGCAGAGAGACCAGTGTGGCCAGAGCACATGGGGAGAGTGGTAGAAGGCAAAGTCAGAGCAGCTGGGAGAGGTGATACTGAAGATCCCATGTGGCCATGTGGATCACTTTAAGGACTTCAGTGTTTATTCTGGGTGGGACTCAGTGGACAGTACTCAGCAGAGGAGTGGCATGATTTGATATACACTTAACAAAATTACTCTAGTCACTGTTAAGATTAGACTCGGGAACCAAGAGCAAAAGGAGGAAGACTATATTCCAATAGTAACAGGGAAGGGGGTGAGAAGTGTTCAAACTCTGGATGTATTTTAAGGTAAAGCTCATAGGACCTGCTGGTGGATTGGATGATGAAAGAAAGAGAAAAAAGAGAGTCAAGAGGGATGTCCCTCGTGGGCCAGCAGTTAAGACACCATGCTTCCAGTGCAGGGGGTATGGGTTCAATCCCTGGTTGGGGAACTAAGATCCTGCATGCCATGTGACACAGCTCCCCCAAAAGGGGGTGGGGGGAGAATAGAGTTAAGGAAGAGCCCTCTATAAAACTGAAACTGAGGTGGGGAGAAACTGACATAGGTACAGGTTTGAGAGGAGAAGTTCCAAAGTTAATGTATTGAATACACTAAGTTCAAGAAGCTATTATCCTGTAGGCAGCTGACATTAGACTCTGAGTTCACAGGAAGACATTCAAGCTAGTAATATATACTTTATAATTCTCAAGGTATAAATGGTATTTAAATTCCTAAAAGAGAGAACCTAGGAAATGAGTGTACACAGAGGAGGGATCCAAGGAGTGATCTGAGTACTCCATCACTGGAAGCTGACGAGATGAGAAAGAAATCAGCCCAAAAATGTATGTGTTGGGGGGGAGGGGTTTGCATAGGAATTTGAGAAGAAGGGGCTAGAGAGGCAGAAAGAGAACCAAGGGAGGAGAATCCTAAAAGCAAAACGAAACTAGTGAGGAAGGAGGGTCAAATACTGCTGAGAGATTAAGAGAACCGAGAAACAACCACGGACACACACACTATATTCTAAGCATTCTTCTCTAAACCATGCATAACACGTTTTTTTTCTTTTAATCTATGTTAAATCCCAGTATTGTGCAATGAATACACATAAGGTTTCTGTTTAATGCAGCTTTATCCACATCTCAAAAAACTCTTAAATGCTCTTAGTATGGACACCAAACACTTTACACAGGGAATAATGGTGAGTAAATGTTTTATCTGGTTGAAGTAACTGTCTCTCTGAAACAATGTCCTTAACCAAGTCTTGCTTGTGCTCAGCAGGTGTTATCAGAGAAGTGAGCTATTCAAACAAATTTCTTTTGTTCTGCCGTAAGTAGCAATTATTCCTGAACTCATTTCTCTACTTTCTAACCCAAAGATCCTAAGCAGCTAAACAAAGACCCTAAATGTCCACACATTCCCCTTTAAAAACAAAAGAAAACAGAAATCCAAAAGTTGGATGAGAAAGGGATATGCTGTCCATTGCAGCTGCTTTCTTTTACCGTACAAAGGGTTAATCATTATTTGCTAATTCAAAAGCTCTGCTTTACCTACATTTTGACCTTCAAATCTCTAGATAGGAAATGTGACTTCTAGTGTCTTCATCTTAAAAGAGAATTATTGCTACAAAATAAGAATTTTTAACTGTGCTCTAGTGAACACAGACAAGTCTCAATATCTGCATTTCTGAAACAGCAAAACAATAATCACCACAAACTGAATCATGCAAATATCTTTCATGTCTCCGTGAAATGGTTACAACTTCTGAATGGACTGAACTCTATGCCTTTGGGCTCTTGCTCCCTCTGCCTGGAATACCATTCCCTGCCCTTCACTATGCACTTTACCAACTTGGGACTCAGAGTGAATGACAACTTCTCCAAGCTGCCTTCCCAGATTCCCTCTCCAAGGCTTGAATCAAGGGCTTCCTCTGAACCCGTAACACCATAGCTTGGTAAGCACCAAAGCTTACTCGTATCCCAATACTTAAAGACATTACACTTTGAATCTGTTTACTCATCTGTCTACCTCTTCAAACCATAAACATCCTGAGGGCAGGGACAGTATCTCATTCATTTTTACAGCCTCAGTGTTTGGGACATATCAAGCAATCAGTAAGTATCTGCCTAATGAAAGAACATGAAATTTTTACCTCAAATACGTTATATGATTTTGTAGCACGTTTCCTTAGTCAACCAGGTGAACGGAGGCTAATATTAAAATTACTGGCATCTATATGATGCCAGCAATCCTACTCCTGGGCATATATCTGGACAAAAGTGTAATTTGAAAAGATACATACATCCCTAACTTCTCAGCAGTACTGTTCACAATAGCCAAAACATGGAATCAACCTAAATGTCCACTGACAGCTGAATGCATAAAGAACACATATACAATGGAACATTACTCAGCCATAAAGCAGAATGAAATAATGCCATTTGCAACAACATGGATGGACTTAAGAGATTATCATACAAGTAAGTCAGAAGGAGAAACACAAACACAATATGATATCACTTATATGTGGAATTTAAAATATGACAAAAATAAACCTATCTACAAAACAGAAACAGACTCACAGGCACATAAGACAGACTTGTGGTTGTCAAGAGGGAGGCAGGGTAGGAGAGAGATGAATTAAAGAGTTTGGGGTTAGCAGATGCAAACTATTATACACAGAATGGATAAACAACAAGGTCCTACTGAATAGCACAGGGAACTATATTCAATATCCTGTGATAAGCCATAATAAAAAAGAATAAAAAAGAATATATATATAAAAGTTTCTTACTGACACAGCACTGTAAATCAACTATATTTCAATAAAATAATATAAAATATAAAATTACTGGCATCTAATCACATTCCCAACTGGTAGCAGAAACAAAGTAACTTCCCCTACCTGACATTGGAAACAGAGAATAAGAAAAGATCGACTCAGGAAGAGTCATACTAGCTGCTCTTCCTTGATTTGTCCCACACCACAGGAGAGGTTAACAGACCTCTGGATCGCTCTTCTCACCTCCTTTCCACTGATTCTGTATCCTTCTCTTCTCTCTGCCCTATTCTTTTCTCTCTTTCCTTCTCCTACCTTTTTTTCCTTCCTCATATTCTACACTTTGTATATGCATTCGTTCTCATTTCCCCTTTAACTTTTCTCTGCACTGTTCTCCAGGCCGCATTTCGGTTAGAGTGACCCTGGGGAATCCTTGGGCAATGCTTTGTCCAATTGGAAGAACTTGGGCCAATTCTGGTAAAGCACACCAACAGATCTGCTTCTGTAAAGCACACCAACAGATTTCTCCTATTTCTGAGGAAACCAAGCACTGATTCCCTAACACCAATGGAGGATTACCGGCATATGAGGTCAAATTGTTACTAGCCACAGTGGGTAAGACAAGTTTCTAAACTGCACTGTATAGTATCCTGAAAAGTAACAGGGGAAAGGCCCTCTTAATTTACAGTAATTTTAAATAAAAGAGAAACAGAAAGCTAAATATTAAGGAGAAAGAGAAAAAGAAGTCATGTTCTGGGGGAAAATGATGTATGTTGACAGGGCAAATATTAAAAGCTACAGAATAGTTGCTGGACCAGGAAGGTTGGGGAGAGGGGGAAAAAAGTGGTCCCTGCCCCAAGAGAACTTAAGTCTTATTCTCACCACTTCCCAAATCCACAAATGTAAACATTAGAGAACCAGAGAGAGGAGAGCCTCTTGAACCAAAAGTGTCAGGAACCTAACATAACGAACTGGATGTTCTGGGACAGAAAAATAATGACTGAATAGAAAACATTTTGAATTTAAGACAAAGTTATCCCATGTGTTAAAGTCAGTGACACCGTATGAGAAGCCAAGAAAAGGAATAATCCATAATTAGGAATCGAGATCCCCAGCTGAGGTCCTAACAAGCTGTGTAACCTTGGGCAAGTCGCTTGACTACTCTGATCCAAAGATGGGTCTTTCACTGGCAAAACTGACTGTGATGATTAAATAACACTTTGAAAAGTTTTATATAACATATATGTGAGGTCAAAGGAAGCAAAAATTCTGCGTTTCAAAGTGAAAGCCTGACTCACCTTCCCAACCTTGTTAAACCCTTTAATGAACCTGGAAGAGTCATGTGAGGCTCCAGGGGTGGGGTGGTGACTATTTATAGTCAGTTCCTCTGTATCTCAGTGGCTTCATCTGTAAAATGGGAGGTGTGGAATTCACTCACATATCCACAAGATAGTGCAGGTCTGAGGAAGGAAGTGGAGAATGTACTGTACATGAGTAAAACATTTACACAACCCTCCCTCCCAGGGATAAATAACCCAGATCATCTGGACAGAATTAGAAGGGGCCTTAGAGAGCATTTACTCTCCTGTTTACAGATGGGAAAACTGAGGCTCAGATAAATGAACTTGATTGTAGAAGTCTAAAAGCCAGACAGTGGCAGAGCTGGAGCTAGGGGCCAGAGCCACCAATTCCCATGTCCAGTGCCCTCTTTGCCTGATCTCAGGGTCACGCAAAACACCTGAGGCCCATACAACGCATTACCAACAGCAAGACACACTACAATTTCATCAAAAGCTAAATGTGGGCTACCCAAGGGAAGGGGTATAAGACTCTGAAGAGGTCAGTGCTGAGAGCTGGCAAAGGGAAGGCTTTGTTAGGAAGGTAAGTCAAGTCCCAGACATATTCAGACATGAAGAGATTAAAGAAATACATCTGGAAGAAAACGTTTATGACTTTCCTGGTGGCTCAGATGGTAAAGCATCTGCCTACAATGCAGGAGACCCAGGTTCAATCCCTGAGTCTCAAAGACCTCCTGGAGAAGAAAATGGCAACCAACTCCAGTATTCTTGCCTGGAAAATCCCATGGATGGAAGAACCTGGTAGGCTACAGTCCATGGGGTCGCAAAGAGTTGGACATGACTGAGCAACTTCACTCCACTAGGCAGTCTTGGGAAGAAAGACCCAGTGGATAAAATTTTCTTTAGGGAAAAGAAACAGGTGGCAGAGGACCAGAATGCTTTGAATCACGTTAATTCTTTTTTTTTTTTTTTTAGGATAATTCTTGATTATAATTACCTTGTAAATTATAATTTACTCCTTTTGTTGTCTCCTAAGTTTTAACGAGGTTTTTATCTCTTTAGTTTGACATGCCTCTCCTTCTTTTAAAAGTAGAGAACAGAAATTACCAGAGTACACTGCATGCAGTATGAGTAAGTAGTTTTTGCAAATATTTTCGTTTCTTCATATAAATGTGTATATATGTTTCAGTTATTATGCAAAACATATTTTTCATAGTGGTTTGCTTTTAAAAATGTGAGAACCACTGAAATAACGAACAAAATAAAAGGTCAAATAGTGCCTGGCACACAGTAAGCACTTAGTGCTGTGACTGTCACTGTGACTGTAGGTGCCCATCTATTGAAGTTGTCTGTGGGACTATCTACGGTAATGTGAAGGCCCTTTGGAGAGTCTAATGCACAAGATCAGTGTAAGTGAAAAGAAGCAAAAAGCCCTTCTCTCCACCCATACAACACAGCCCTATTTAGGCACATATTTGTTGCTCGGTCCCCAAGTTGTTACAATGAACTGAAAAGTCTACAGGCCGAAATTTATCTAACATTGTCACGCTCAGTCAATATCTGTGAAGAAACGGAGGCCTGGCGCCAGGGTTAAGTTTATTTATTTTCACCTGGGTGGAGGTTGGGGTGGGGAAGGGGGAAGTCATGCCCATGTGTAGCTGAAGGAAGCAAATGAGTCATACAAAGAAACTGCTCCCACAGAGCCAGGTAAGTTCAAATGTGCCACAGACCAGGCCGGACGGACAGATACTTGAGGCTTCATGCAGGGCTGAATCACTTCCTTCTCTCTAGCCTCATCCAGACATATTAAAAAAAAAAAAAAAAAAAGGCATCTGAGCCCCTTACAGACATAGCTCACACCAGGAAAAACTGGGAATTCCCAAACAGATACAAACAGGGGATGACTATGCATCAAGAAGTTACCTGAGAGGTTCCTTTAAATAACAAGCTCACCTAAACGTCCAAATAGTATCTAAATTCTAAAACCCTGACTTAAGAGAAAAATTTGAAAATGTGCTCACCAATAAGTCTATCAGAAGGTCTGGAATCCATCCTGGACACTGTGTGACCTTCAATTAGTCACTTCATCTCTCTGGGCCTAAATGAATTCATCTGTTAAAAAAAGAGAGAACACGTACTTCAGAGAATCATCGTAAAAATTAAAGACAGTATGCAGTAAAACGGTTAGCCGAGGATCTAGCACTGGTAAATGCACAAAAAATGTCCTTCCCTTCTAGTCTACAAGTTAACAGTTGAGGTAAACTGAGGTTCACTGGCCAAGCTGGCCTATGAAAAAGGTCATAGGTATCCTAGACGCTTCATGGAAATTGCTTTTTTTTAAAAAAAGAAACTTCATAATACCATTTATTTCTCTCTCCAGCACAACAGCCTATCTTATAAGTCTAGAAAAGCAGTAATTTCGCATCTCATTCCTTAGTGATTGCTAAATGTTTTGGTACTGCGCCCCCACTTATCCATTCATTATTAAACATAACGAGCTAGGGACTGGATATGATGCCTACTTTCTATAATTAATCGCGGTCCTGTTGCAAACTAATGAGAGAAATGTATTAAAATTCGCCCGCTGATGGAACTTCCCTGGTGGTCCAGTGGCTAAGACTCTGCTCATAATGCAGGGGGCCCCAGGTTCCAGTCCTGGTCAGGGAAATGAGTCCACATGCTGCAACTAAAAGATCCTGTACGCTGCAATGAAGACTCAAGATCCCACATGGCGCAATTAAGACCTGGCACGGCCAAATAAGTATTAAAAAACAAAAAAACTCCCCGCTAAGGTTGGGACCAGCCTACGCGGTTTCAACCCACTCTGGTCACAGCACTCGTTGCGCGGAGAAGGCCCCATACCATGGGTGGGGTGGGAGGGGGGCGCATTCTAGTTTTCAGGCCGACCCCAACTGCTCGTTGGCGACGAATCCAGGACACGTGTCGCCATTTTGTGTTCAGCAAATATGGCGGCCACCCCCCGGGGAAGGGGGCGGGGGACTGAGGGGCCGCCACGTTAGCCGCTTTCCATAAAGGATCCTAAAGCACGCCGCGCACTCGGCCTGTTCTGTCTCGCTCAACCGAAGGAAAAAGGGAACGGGCAGAAATCACAACTGGAGCACCAACGGCCCCAGCGACCTTTCCTCAGCGGGAGGGCAGCTCGGCTCCACACCCTCAGGAAAGGTCCTCCAAGATGGCGGGCCCATTTGGGGGCCGCCCCCGGACAGCGCGGGCGCGATGGCTGCGCTGAACGGGGAAGGTGCCGAAAGGCAGCAGCGGGAGCGTAACCCTCGCGGGGGAAACCGCAGGAACCCCCCCAAGAGCCCGGATAAATGCACTCCATTGTCTTAAACGTGTGACGAGGCAGCAGCGACTAAAACGACACCAGCGTAGGAGGTGGGGTTTCTGCGGGCTTAACGAAGAGAGTTGCAAAATGCAGACAAAGCATTATGTAAATGGACGCCATTCTCTTTATGGCCCCGTTTCTAGCACTTCCCAGAAACCATCAGCACAGCCGCGACTCTGATGGCCGTGGCGCGGGATGATTTCGGTTTTTCTCCCCACCAGCTGCCGCCACAGGGCCGGGGCAGGGGTGGGGACTGGCGCGGGGCGCCCGGACGCTAAGGACGAAGGGGCCCCACGTGCCCGTCCGAGCGGGCGCCCGCCCCAAAGGCCTCGTCTGGTCTCCCCTCCCCCCCGGAAGACCGCGGCTGCCCCTCCCGTCCTCCCCACACCCTTGCGCATGCGCTCTGGTCTCTTCACGCGCACGTTTTAAACCCGCGGCGTCCTAGCAGCCGCCTGCAGTTACGGCCAGGGCTGCCCGTGTCGCTCCGCACTCAAACCGCATTTGTACGGCGGGAAATAATGTGTCGCTCCCAAGCACAACATTGCCATTTCCAAACGTCTGCCGGCGCCTTCTGGGTTAATAAAATACATGTTCGTCTTAAAATTTTGCCGGAATCACAGCTTCTGCCCACCGGTGCTTTATTTTCAATGCTAGCCTATTAAGAGGATTTTTGAAAAACTACTCTATTGGGGTTGGCGCAATCTTGTGACCTAAAAAGGATGGGTCCTCATTTTTTTTTCAAAGGGTCCTGCGCAGCAAGCACTTCCGGGGTCAGAGGGTACGCGGGGTTGAAAGCGGGCTTCCCGCCCCGCCCAGACCGCCGAGGCTGCCGCCGGAGTCGCCACCGCCGCGCCCTCGCCCACCCGCCCGCCCGCCGCTCCCGGCCCCGCTCGCCCCCTCCGCCGCCGCCGCCCGCCCCTGCGACGACGCCGCGGCCTCCCGCCCGCGCCCGCTCGCTCCCGCGGCCCTCGCTCGCCTCGCGCCGGCAGTTTTGGGCCTACACCTCCCCTCCCCCCGCCAGCCACCAAAGACTTGACCACGTAACGAGCCCAACTCCCCCGAACGCCGCCCGCCGCTCGCCATGGATGCCGGTGTGACTGAAAGTGGACTAAATGTGACTCTCACCATTCGGCTGCTTATGCACGGAAAGGAAGTAGGAAGCATTATTGGGAAGAAAGGGGAGTCGGTTAAGAGGATCCGCGAGGAGAGTGGCGCGCGGATCAACATCTCGGAGGGGAATTGCCCGGAGAGAATCATCACTCTGACCGGCCCCACCAATGCCATCTTTAAGGCCTTCGCTATGATCATCGACAAGCTGGAGGAAGATATCAACAGCTCCATGACCAACAGCACGGCGGCCAGCAGGCCCCCGGTCACCCTGAGGCTGGTGGTGCCGGCCACCCAGTGCGGCTCCCTGATTGGGAAAGGCGGGTGTAAGATCAAAGAGATCCGCGAGAGTACCGGGGCCCAGGTCCAGGTGGCGGGGGATATGCTGCCCAACTCCACCGAGCGGGCCATCACCATTGCTGGCGTGCCGCAGTCTGTCACCGAGTGTGTCAAGCAGATCTGCCTGGTCATGCTGGAGACGCTCTCCCAGTCTCCGCAAGGGAGAGTCATGACCATTCCGTACCAGCCCATGCCGGCCAGCTCTCCAGTCATCTGCGCGGGCGGCCAAGATCGGTGCAGCGACGCTGCGGGCTACCCCCACGCCACCCATGACCTGGAGGGACCACCTCTAGATGCCTACTCGATTCAAGGACAACACACCATTTCTCCGCTCGATCTGGCCAAGCTGAACCAGGTGGCAAGACAACAGTCTCACTTTGCCATGATGCACGGCGGGACCGGATTCGCCGGAATTGACTCCAGCTCTCCAGAGGTGAAAGGCTATTGGGCAAGTTTGGATGCATCTACTCAAACCACCCATGAACTCACCATTCCAAATAACTTAATTGGCTGCATAATCGGGCGCCAAGGCGCCAACATTAATGAGATCCGCCAGATGTCCGGGGCCCAGATCAAAATTGCCAACCCAGTGGAAGGCTCTTCTGGTAGGCAGGTTACTATCACTGGTTCTGCTGCCAGTATTAGTCTGGCCCAATATCTAATCAATGCCAGGCTTTCTTCTGAGAAGGGCATGGGGTGCAGCTAGAACAGTGTAGGTTCTCTCATAACCCTTTCTGCTGTTTTCCCATGATCCAACTGTGTAATTTCTGGTCAGTGATTCCAGGTTTTAAATAATTTGTAAGTGTTCAGTTTCTCCACAACTTTATCATCCGCTAAGAATTTAAAAATCACATTCTCTGTTCAGCTGTTAATGCTGGGATCCATATTTAGTTTTATAAGCTTTTCCCTGTTTTTAGTTTTGTTTTGGGTTTTTGGCTCATGAATTTTATTTCTGTTTGTCGATAAGAAATGTTAAGAGTGGAATGTTAATAAATTTCAGTTTAGTTCTGTAATGTCAAGAATTTAAGAATTAAAAAATGGATTGGTTAAAAAATGCTTCATATTTGAAAAAGCTGGGAACTGCTATCTTAAACTCTTTGTTGGTGCCTTTTTTTTCCCTCCCCTTTTAGCGTTAGGCCTTTGTAGGAAGAAAGGTGGGCCCGTTCCTGGTATTTTCTCCAGCCCTTTTCATCTTATTGGTAAGATTCCATTCCCTCTCATCCCAACAAAGGAACCCGGCAGGCTGGGCCTGCTTTGGGGTGTTTGCAGAGATGGAAGGCTCTCTTGGAGAGTGACATCCCTCCAGCTAGGTTCCAGAGAGAGGCCTCTGCCCGTTTCTCTGGTAGAAAAAACATGAGGGTTTTCTCGGATTGGAAGAGTATGCCCATTCTGTAGGACCTCTGATGAATGGTAGTGTGTCCTCTAGTCCAGCCGGCCCCAGCCCCACCCCCAATCCCATGTGCAAAACTCTTAGCCAGGAACAAAAAAATGTTCTGAGGTGGGAGGAGCCTGGGGGGCCCAGAGAAAAGGTGGGGGAGGGAAGGGCTGGGCTGGGGGGGAAGGGAGGGGCTGAGGAGGGGGGAAGGGAAGAGGGCTAGGGTGGGCCTAAGGGCTTGGGAGAGGGTAGGTGCTGCAGGGTGGTGGTAGGCATAGAGGGTGGTGTTTGGGCAGCAGGATTGAAGGGGGATGGTACCAGCGGGGCGCACGTGTCGAGCATAGCACCTGTGGCAAGCAGCCTGTCAGAGGATGTTCCTACACCTGCCAAGTGGTGTATCCAGAAACAAAGGAGGCCCAGCTTATAATTCTTCAACTGTGTGCAATGTTGAGAGAAATCATTGTACCAGGAAATAATTCTGCCTAAATGGGGCAGTCCACACTGGCAGGAATGTAGGCTGATCTGTCGACAACCGCCGAAGAATGACCTCAATGTTAAAAATGCAGATTCCCGGGTCCCACCCCAAATCTCATCAGAAGACCGAATTTTTAACAAGACTCAAAGGTTCGGAATTAGTGCCGCTAATTCTCTTCACCAGTGGGGAAGGAAGATTTTGCTGTAAAGGCCTAGCAGCCTCCTGTCAGCCAGTAGATCTAGGCTGAACCTGATGAGAGGAGGAAATTTTTCTACTCTTAGGCAAAAACACATATAAGAAACAGCAGATTAGGAAAAAAATTAGGTGCCAAAGTGTGTAGTTCAAACCAGGCAATGTGGGAGATCACAGAGAAATCCCTGTGGGAGGGGAGTGTTAGCCACCATAAATACCTGTTGAGGTTTCTTCTCTGCAGGGCATCTTTTTTTGGAGGTACAGACCTGGTTCCCAGGGTCCCTGGAGGTAAGATTGGGGTCTATTATGTATTTCATATCTACTGTGAAGTCAGGCAGGTGGTCACAAGGAGCACAAATCCTGGAGTCGAACCTGAATTTAAATTTGCATTCTGCCACTGTGGCCATGGGCGAATTACTTAAGCTCTGTATAAGATGGAGCTGTTGAAATCATCATCTCCTGGGTTTGGGGGTGGGGGGAGGGTGGGGCAAGCATGTGTTAAACAGAACAGTGCTTACAAGACAGTAAACTTCAGTATAGATTGTGAAAAGCCAAAGGCCCATTTCTGCCCACAGTTTCTTTGGGCAGAGAAATATTGAAAGAAAGCAATGTTTACTAAATGATAAGCTGAGAGAAGGTAGTTGTCTTGGGCCAGGATAAATTAGGGAGACCCTAGCGAAGACCCAGAAATAGGTTCAGTGTCTTCTAGAAATAATGAGCTCTTGTCTGTAGAATAGGAGGGGATAATTAGGTTGGACCTTGAGACACCAAGCTAAATGGTTTGTGAGATGTCCCTGAAACTTGCTGGGGGAATGGTTCCAATGCCCTGTAAAAAGTACACCTCATTTTCCTCAAACCGTTTTCCTTCCCACTGCTTCAAAGGCAAAGCTGACACTAATTTGTAGAGTAATGATTTAGGTAGCAAGAATGGATAGAATAGAAAGACGGGCAGCTTAGAATAAAGGCAAAAACTGCAGTTAGAAAAATGCCCCAGGTAAGCAGGCTCTAATATTGGTGGGGAAGTAGTTATCAATAGAAATTCATATAGAAGGGGCCGCCAATGCAAGAGAGATTGAAACTGCTTGAGGAGGTGAGAAAAAAAGATGTATGGAATGAGAGGTCAGACCTGGTGATTGGAGTATTTGCAAGCAGAAATACTCAACAAGTAGCTTGAAATAGAAGACAAACTGAAAGGGAATCAGCTACAGGGAGACAAGGAGAGGAAAGGGCTAAAGACTGAGCTTTGGGGTATAACCTGGAGGTAAAGGGATCTAGTCTGATTGTTCACCGCTATATTCCTAGTGCCTGTCACCATACCTGACATGCAACAAGGGCTCAGTAAGTATTTTTGGGATGAATATGAAGGACACAGCCAAAGAAGAAGCAATAAAGGCAGCAGGAGAGAAACCAGAATAGCACCCTTGAAAATGGTCAAGGAGGACAGTTTCAAGGCCAGTGGAGTGACAATAAGGCAGTAATTGCAAGGTTTAAGGTTTATTGGACATCTACTAGGTGCAAAAATACTTTGAACTAAAACTCTTAAGTTTTGGTACACTTGGGAGGTATGTAATAGCCCATTGTAGTTAAAGCATAGTACTTGGTAAGGGAGGGAAAGGGAGGTAGAGGAAGCCGCGGAATCATTTGAGACTAAATTATAAACAGCTTTCAGTGCGAAAACAAGGGTTTGAGCTTTATTTTGAAAACCAGTCATCTCCAAATATTTTCGTAAAGTGTACCCCTTTTATAAAAAGTCATTCAGATCAGATCAGTCGCTCAGTCGTGTCCGACTCTTTGCAACCGCATGAATCGCAGCACGCCAGGCCTCCCTGTCCATCACCAACTCCCGTATGCTCATTTATCAATAAATTACTTGTGTCTGTAGTCATTATGCTTATTTATAAACTATATACATGAATAATTTGAAATATGCTTGGAAAAGATAAACATAATTGTTAATAAGATAAACTGAAGTCTAATTTCTAATAATTTTTTTTAATCCCCTTTCCTCCAGTCATTTTGGAGATTAAAGGGGACATTGGAGAAGATAATTTCGATGTCATGAGTATCCTTCAGTTTTTCAGTTCAGTCGCTCAGTCGTGTCTGACTCTTTGCGACCCCATGAATCGCAGCACGCCAGGCCTCCCTGTTCATCACCAACTCATCCTTAGGAAACAGAATTTCAGAAGAGAGATGCAGAGAAGCCAGATTGCTGCAGGAGAGGAGGGCCTGGGGGCCAAGGCAGTGAAGACAAGAGTGTAGATGGCTCAAATGCTTGGTACAAAGGAGGAAAAGAAATAGGACAATAACTTGATGGGGGAAAACTGGGAGAAAGTCTTCTCTTTTTTTGTTGTTTTTGAAAGAAACCTCAGTAAAGGCAGAGTAAAAAGGAGGCAGCAGAAAGCTGAAAATGAAAGCTGCAGGTTTGAGAAGACTAAATAGAGCCCTGGGGCAGTGACTGTCAGATGTCCTGCAAGTTTGACTATTACAGTTGAATCCACTTTGTCCCCCCGTCTACAGGCCCTTGCACTTCAAGAGTCCTCGCCTTTCTCTTTGGGGCAGCTTCAGCCCACCCCATCCTCTTCTGGACTGAGGACTGAAAATGGATGCACACCCTCTGCAGTTGCTGTGTTTCTTCTCACAGCCCCATCATTCCTACCACCAGCTGTTAGGCCCCAGCCACTGCCACAGTCTGGAGGAGGCTAAACAGCTTGACAAGCACCTGTTGTGTCATACCCCCGAAGTTGTCCCCTGTATTTAGAAGGCCAGTCTTCCCCCAAGCCTTGTGCCCTCCATTGCCCCACTCCGCACACGTATATCACCGCCATGTACCCCATCCCTGCCAGCAGAACCACTGGGCAATGCATCACCATTTTAGGGTTCACCCCCTAGAGCAGTTACATATTCTCTGTCACTTGTTTGCCAAGAGCTTGAGGTTTGTGAGCTGAATCCACCTTACCACCACCACCCTCACCCTCACCCCACCCCCCAGCTACCCTAAGTAGTGAACCACATATGGTCCAGCATTTCTGGGCTGTCACCTCCTGCCAAAAAGACAGCACCCAGCCAAACATATAAATAGGCAGTCACCGTCAGAGAAGCTGCCCACTGCTGAGTCCTCTGGCCACCTTGCCTGGCCTGGTCACCTGAAGATTCCAATCTGACCACATCACTCCCATGCTTAAAGGCCATCAAGTCCCACCTCCACCCATGGTCTTCAAAAGATAATCCAAACTCAGTGGAGTTTCCAGACCCTTTGGGATCTGTTTCCACCAGTGCAAAGCCTGCCAACTTCTTAACAGTTCTCCAAAGTCATTCTGTTTGGACATCCTTGCATTTGGAAAAGCATTTGTTTCTTCATAATCTGTCCCTGGATGTCCTCTTCATTACTTTCCTGGGTTCTGGGGCTCCTGCTCTTTTAGCATGAAAATTCTGCAAGGAAATTTATAGTGATGAGCAAGAGACCTGAGTTCTAGTCCTGGCTCTAGGTGATTTTGGACAAATTGCTCACCTTTCTGGGTTTCAATCCTTCACCTGAGATAACTGGATAAGATAATACCCATGGTTGCCTGGGGAAATGATACTGCCTTCATGGGTACCTACCTCTGCTGCCCTTCCTGCCACAGGACTGACTTTGACACACATGCCTTCTGTAAACACTCTTAAGAAAAAGGGAAGTTAACAAAAACCTGGCAGCAACAAGCCCAGCTTGGCATTTTAGATAACTATTCAACCAAGTCTTGATGGAGGAAAAAGCAGAAAGGAAGAAACTACCAGAGACATTTGCTCTGAACATCTGAAGGTGCTGGCACCTTTAGACTTTATGGGGAAGCAGAGAGGGCAGTAGAGGGGAAGGCACAGGGGTCCGTGCCAGGGAAGGTTACACACAGGCAGGCAGGGTAAGCCGTCCCACCAGCAGACCCAGGCCCCCACGCTTTCCTTCCCCCGCTCTCAGGCCCTAGCAGTGAAGGCTCTATGAAGTGGCTATGGCTCCCCTGAGTGTCCCCTGGACACTAAAGTAAGGAGAAGATAACTCTAGCTGCCCCCTGCTCCTCCCAGCAGCCTCTTAAGACTCCAGACATCTGCCCCGAAGCTGAGTACATCTTGGTGGGGAACTGAGGCAGCTCTTCTTCAGTGAAAGCAAACACATTCCCCAGTTAGTCACTCAGGTGGTGGAAGACCCCAAATCACTTATTCCCTGAGCTATGCAGCCGCCGCAAGGAGATAGACACACTTCCTTAAACCTGCCTTCATGGAGATGAAAAGCCATGCCGTCATTTGTTAGTTTACCTCTATTTCAGAAAGCATTTCCAGGGCTTGTTCAATGGGTCCTTAAGAGAACCTTCTCCCACTGGCTCCTGACAGGACGTCAGTGAGGTCAGATATGGTCATTCTCCAGCCTACAACCTGAGCCATGCCAGCAACATCTCCAGGACTGGCTAACATTTATCAAAAGCTTGGTGTGTGCAAAGCACTGCTCCAAGCACTTTAAATGAATTAACTCCTTGAATCCACAAGGCCCTGTGAGGTACATATTCTGATGCCACTTTACAGGTGAGGAAACTGAGGCACACAGCAATGAGATGACTTGTCCAAGGCTACAGAGCCAATGGGAGGCAGAGCCAGTATTTGAGCACAATGTGGCTCTCAAGCTGCTTTCTAACCACCATTTTGGTTTTGTTTGTTTTGGGGGTTTTTTAATGTTTATTTACTTATTTCTGGCCACACTGGGTGTTGATTGCTGCTCCGGCTTTCTCTAGTTGTGATGTACGAGTTTCTCGAGTTTCTCGTTGTGGTGGCTTCTCTTGTTGCAGAGCATGGGCTTTAGGGCGTTAGGGCTTCGGTAGTTGGGCTTCCAGGCTCTAGAGCACAGGCAAAATAGTTGTGGCACACGGATTTAGTTCCCCTTGGCATGTGGGATCTTCCCGGATCAGAGATCAAACACGTGTCTCCTGCATTGGCAGGTGGATTCTTTACCTCTAAGCCACCAGGGAAGCCCCTAACCACCATTTTGGGTTGTCCCACTAGGCCAGAAAAATTGCCCCAAGAGAGTCTAAATGGTCAGAGAGTCTGCACATTGTTTTATTTTGTCATTTTTTTTTAATTATGAAAGTATGATAACAGATTTTGCCCCAGGAGAGTCTAAATGGTCAGAGAGTCTGCATATTGTTTTATTTTGTCTTTTAAAAAATTTTTTTTAATTATGAAGATATGATAACAGATTTACAGGAGGCTTGGAAAATACAGAACAAGTTTCCATATAGTTCCACTATATATTACAATTATTTTTAAGTAGATAAATTAAAATTTTTAGTTGGAGTTTTAATATCAAACTCTCAAAACTTAATAGAATGAATACACAGAGAAGTAGAAGGATATAGTAGACCTGAAAAGCTCTGTGAACCGATTCAACATAATTAAGATTTATAAAATTTCACACAATGGTAGGATACAAATTCTATTCAAGTTGCCATAGACTGTAAACTAGGAGACACTGGAACATATCCAGGGACATAAAACAAGGTACAAAAATTTCACGGTATAAAGGTGTTGAAATCATACAGAATCTGTTATCTTATCACTGTGGAATTATGTTAGGTATCAATATCAAAAGATATTTGAAAATAACCCACATATTTTCAAGTGCAATGTGACATTTACCAAGAGAGATCTTTGACTTAGTCATCAAAAGCCTCAATAAAGCTAGACTGAAAAAAACACAGAGGG
Source organism: Bubalus kerabau (assembly GCF_029407905.1). NCBI lineage: Eukaryota > Metazoa > Chordata > Mammalia > Artiodactyla > Bovidae > Bubalus > Bubalus kerabau. The sequence continues at coordinate 71,237,087 of NC_073634.1, forward strand.
TGATTGCAGAGAATAAAGCATTTAAATGAGAAATTAGTATCAAATTAATATTCAAGATATTTTAAACAAAATCCCATGTATTTTATTTTGTCTTTAATAACTTATTGCCCAATTTTTCAATTAACTCAGCAATACATATTTTATAGAACATACATAAATATATAATACATATGAAAACCCATATTACTACATTATTGTGACTAGAGGTTAACATTCTCTAGTCTTTTATATACTACTCTTTTAAAGTAATATATATATTAGCCTTTTAAAAATGGATCATACTCTACACACTAATTTGTATGCTATTTTCCTTTTTATTAAATTGAGATATCCTTCATATACCATAAAATTCACCATTTTAAAGTATACAATTTTGTAGGTTTTAGTATGTTCACAGCATTGTATAATCATCACCACTATCTTATGCCAAACGTTTCACCACCTTGAAAAGAAAACCATACCAGTCACTCATCATTCCTCACACACCCCATCTACCCTAGTGCCTGGCAACTAGAACTTCTTCCTGACTCTACTTCCAATAATCTACTTCCTGATTCTATGGATTAGCTTAGTCTGGATATTTCATATAGATAGAGTTATCTAATATGTGACCTTTTGTGTCTAGTTTCTTTCACTTAGCATAATGTTTTCAAGGCTTCCTCCATGCTTCCTCCATAGCATGTATCAGTACTTTGTTCCCTTGTATGGCTGAGTATATTCCATTGTATGGCTGTAGCACAGGTTGTTTATCCATTTATCAGTCAATAGACATTTAAGCTGTTTCCTCTCTTTGGTTATTATAAATAATGCTGTACGAAACATTGCTTTCTAAGTTTTTGTGTGGACATATGTTTTCATTTCTCTTGAGTATATACCTAGGAGTAGAATTGCTGGGTCATGTGGTAAATCTGTTTAACTTTTTGAGGAACTGCCAAATAGTTTAACATGGTGGCTGTACCATTTTACATTCCCACCCGCAGTGAATAAGTGTTCCAATTTTTCTACCATCTTGCTAATGCCTGATAGTTTTTCTGTTTTTTTTTTTTTTTTTTTTTTTTGAGTCATCCTAGTGGGTGTGAAATAGTACCTCATTGTGGTTTTGGTTGGCATTTCCCTAATGATTTGCATTTCCTTAGTTGAGCATTTTTTCTTGTGCTTATCAGTCATTTGAATATCTTCCTTGGAGAAATGTTTATTCAAATACTTTGCCCATCTAAAAAATTAGGTTATCTTGCTGTTGAGTTGTAAGAGTTCTTTATATATTCTATATAATAGAATCTTATCTGAGAGATGACTGCAAATATTTTCTCCCATTCTGTGGGTTGTCTCTTAACTTTCTTGATAGTATACTTTGAAGTGTAAAAGTTTTTAATTTTGTTTAATTTTTTTTTTTTTTTGGCCACACCATGCACAGCTTGCAGGATCTTAGTTCCCTGACCAGGGATTGGACCCAGGCCCCGGCAGTGAAAGATCCAAGTCCTAGCCACTGGGCCACTAAGGAATTCCCAAAAAGTTTTAAATTTAGATGAAATCCAGTTTATTTTTTTCTTTGTTGTGCCTTTGGATGTCATAGCTAAGAAACCATTGCTTAATATACAGTCATAAAGATTTATACTAACTAAGCAGGGTTGGGCCTGGTTAGTACTTGGATGGGAGATTTATACTAATGTTTTCTTCTGAGAGTTTTATAGTTCTACCTCTTACACTATAAAACTCTTAAAAGAAAACATTAGTATAAATCTTCATGACCTTAGATTTAAGCCTTTGATCCACTCACTTTGAGCTAATTCTTGTATATGGTCTGAGTACAGATCCAAATTCCTTCTTTTGTATGTGGATATCCAATTGTCTCAGCACTAATGGTTGAAAAAGATTTTTTTAATTATATCCTATTTTTTAACAATCAACTATGAACATTTTCACTGCAATAAATCAATAAATATTATTTTATAGTAGTATTTTTATTAGCCATATGTGCTTCATCACATTGATGTAATTTATTTAACTAATCTCCTATTTACAGAATTTAAATTGTTTCTACATTTTACTGTCTTAAACAATACAATGGTGAATATACTTAGAAAAATATCTTGAGATTCATCTCTATTTTCTTATGAAAAATTATCAAAACAGGAAAGTCTGGATTAAAGGGTAGCTTTATATTCGAGGCTTTAGATGCACACCATCACCTTGCTCTAGAACAACAGTTCTCAAACTTTTTGGTCTTGGGATCCATTTACATTCAAAACCCAGTGTGGTTCCTAACAGGCTTTTGTTTGTGTGGATTATTTTTATTCATATTAACCATCTGAGAAATTATGTGCTGTGCTGTGCTAAGTCGCTTCAGCCATGTCCAATTCTCTGCGACCCTATGGACTATAGCCCGCCAGGCTACTCTGTCCATGTGATTCTCCAGGCAAGAATACTGGAGTGGATTGCCATGCCCTTCTCGGGGGATCTTGAAATTATAGCATTAAAAAAAATTAAATGTTTTTATATTCATTTCAAAATAAATATAATGAACCCATTAAGTGTTAACGTAGGTTATATATAATTTTATTAAAAACAGTATTTTCCACAACAAAAAATGTTTAGTGAGAAAAGTGGCAGTTTGACACTTGTGCAGAGCCTTTTAATATCTAGCTTAATAGAATATTCTGAGGTGTCATATCTTCTTCTGCATCAGTCTGCTGAGATACTGAACATCAACTAGCCTCTGAAAAACTGCTCTCCACACTAATGAGAGAGAACAAAATGGCAAATGACATCTCAGTGTTATCAAAAAAATAGTTTTAAAAGACTGCCCGGCAGAGCTGAGAAATTGTTTAAAAAAAACATTTTTTTTAATAGCTTTGACCTCTCAGACCCCTAAAAAGTCTCAAGGAGCCCTATGGGTCCCTGACCACTCTTGTAGAAATACTGCTCTGTGGAAAAATTTCTCCAAAGTATACTCTTACAGCTGTGTCCTTTTCTTTGCACTTCCACCAACACTGGGAATACCTTTCTTTAAATTTTATTTTATATTGGAATATAGTTGATTAACAATGTTGTGTTAGTTTCAGGTGTACAACAGAGTAATTCAGTTATGCATATGCATTTATCTTTTCTTTTTTGAATTATTTTCCCATTGAGATTATTACAAAAGATTGAGGAGAGTTCCTTGTGCTGTACAGTAGGTCCTTGTTGGTTATCGATTTTATATCTTTTTTTCACATTTACTAATTTGTTAAGCAATAAGTTGGCTCTCTTTATGATTTGAATTTGCATTCTGTAATTTCTAATAATGTTGAAACTTTTTTCATGATTTTTATAATTTATGTTTTTCTTTTATAGGTTGCCTCTTCATATCCTTTGTACATTTTCTTCCTGAGATGAATATCTTCTATCTTAGTAATTCTAAGAGCATTCTATATATTTAGGAGTTACCCTAAATATATAAGCTGTAATTTCTAAGGCAGTTAATATGAATAAAAATAACCCACACAAGAAAAGCGTGTTAGGAACCGCAATAGTTTTTGAATGTAAAGGGATCCCAAGACCAAAAAATTTGAGAACTGTTCTAGAGCAAGGTGATGGTGTACATCTATTATAGCCTAAATATATGTGCATCTGAATTCCAGGGATTGTGAATGTTGAAGTTTTTTGATGTGCATGAGTTTTTTTTTCCATTTTTTTTTTAATTGAAGGATATTTGTACATGAATTTTGTGTTGTTTTATATAGGCAAACCTATCAGCAGTTTTAATGGTTTTATCCTTTCCTTTTGCCCTGTGCTGTGCTGTGCTTAATTGCTCAATCATGTACGACTCTGTGACCCCATGGACTATAGCCTGCCAGGCTCCTCTGTCCTTGGGGATTCTTCAGGCAAGAATACTGGAGCGGGTTGCCATGCCCTCCTCCAAGGGATTTTCCCGACCCAGGGATTGAACCTAGGTCTCCCACATTGCAGGTGGATTTTTTACCATCTGAGTCACCAGGGAAGCCCTCCTTTTGCCCTATCTATAGTCAAAGAAATTCTCCTCTAATTTAATTTCCCACTACCACCAGGTGAATGGGCCTGTTTGGCCTAGGAAGGCATTGCGAAGTACAGGATTAACACTTTAATAGTATTAATAATATCTTCTTATTTTCATTCTATTGATTCTGTATTACACAGTGAAAGTGAAAGAAGATCTTTAATGTAATCATCCCAGGACATCATCCAACCAAATGTCCTTGGGAGGGGAAAGTTTCTGCCTCCTCAGAACAAGGTGACAAAAGTAGGATTTATTCTTTGTGTATCTGATGAGGTGGATCTTACTGCTCAGAAGGCTGGAGACTGCTGAGTCTCCTGTTCCTCACTGGGGAGGAGATAGCCCATCTGGGTGGGCCTCCTGGCCTCATGCCAACACTTTGGTGCCCAGCAGGTGGCTGTCTCAACGTACCTGAGATGGGGCCAGTTTTTACCCAAAAATTTAGCAAAGGATTTGGGTCTCCAAGAAGTCAAAGCTTTATTCAGGGACAGTAGCCTAAGCACTCATGACCCATTTCTTAGGAAGAGACATTTTAAAATAAGAAAAGGAAACTAGAACTTAGCAGACTGACAGGATATTCTAGCTAACCACAAATTTACAGAATTATAGCTTAGCTACAGAGATCTTCTCCTTTTGCAACTTTTTGCAAATCTCTCCAGTAAATGCTACCTTCTAGAACCTGACTGCTCTCTGAAAAAGGTAATCAGAAACCATTACAGAGTGGATTTTTGCAGCCAAGATGGCTAAACTGCATTAGCAGGCATTTTCCCAATATTGTTTCCCATATTCTCAAGCAGACTAGAAATTTTTATTTGCCAATCTGGCAGGTGAAAATAAATGTCATTGCATTGTGTGAATTTTCATTCCTTAGATTATTGGTGATTAAAAAAAAAAGAAAAAAATATGTTTCTCAGATGTTTGCATTTCTCTTTTGGTGAATTACCTATTAACATCTTTTTCATTTTTTTCTATTGGAGTGGTCATATTTTTCATATTGATTGAGGAACTCATTATATAATAAAATAGTAATCCATCATATACTGCATTTTTTTCCTTCAATTTGTGAGTTTCCTGTTAACTTCTGCTCTGCACAAGTTTCTAATGACTAAGAAGCTAAATCTATCAATCTTTAACTTCATGGTTTCTGCCTTTAGTGTCACGCTTGGGAAATCCTTGCCGAACCACAATTATTAGAAAAAAAATATCCTGTTTTTTCTTCTAGTGTTTTATATTTTCATCTTTTACATTTAAATCTAATCCACCTGAAATTGATTTTGGTATATATGGAAGAGAAAGCTAATAGTTTTTTCCCCAAATTGCTGGCTAGTTATCCCATTGATATTTCTTGAATAATCCAGGAATGACAAATATGTGCCTTAGTGTAGTTTTCTGTTCCTGGGCCTCTGGAAGACATTTCTAATCAAATGCAGAGCTCCTGGCTAAGCCTAGACTAGGCCTCACAGCCCTGCTAGCACTTCAGGGCAGCCACCTCCTACTCCTACCTGTGAGACTTGGTATCAAGATGAAACTCTTTGTCATTTACATGACTGAACTGACTTAGCAGCAGCAGCAGACTAATCCTTAGGGCTTCCCTGGTAGCTCAGCTGGTAAAGAATCCACCTGCAATTGCAGGACTCCTCAATTCAGCTCTGGGTCAGGGAAGATCCCCTGGAGAAGGGATAGTCGACCCATATACTTGGATTTCCCTGGTGACTAAGATGGTAAAAAATCCAGCTCCAGTGTGGGAGACCTGGGTTTGATCCCTGGGTTGGGAAGATCACCTGGAGGGGGCCATGGCAACCCACTCCAGTATTCTTGCCTGGAGAATCCCCATGGACAGAAGAGCTTGGCGGGCTACAGTCCATGGGGTCGCAAAGAGTCGGGCAGGACTGAGCGACTCAGCAAAGCACAACACAGACTAATCCTTCTTCTTCTTCCCTATTGATATGAGAAGACCTTTATTAGAAATTACATTCTTTTTTATTCTAGACTTTCCTTTCTGTCTTATCAATATGCCTGTCCTTTCCTGTGCCATCTCCACCTGTTGGTTATTACTTCCATGTACTAGAAGGTAATGACTGGTAGCATAAGGTTTACACACTTTGCAACACATTCTTGAATATTTTCTCTCATTTAAACTTCTAAGTTTATTGAATCAAAGTGCCTCCAGAATAAGTTAACAAAACTTAAAATTCATTTTCATTTAAATTTTATTTATTTAATTCATTAATTTTAATTAAAATTTTTAATTCATTCCCAATTTAGGTACACAGTATTTCTTTCCATTTTTAAAGATTCCCTTTATGTTTCTGAGGAGTCCCTGGTGGCTCAGACAGTAAAGAATCCACTGCAAAGCAGGAGACCTGAGTTTGATTCTTGGGTCAATAAGATCTCCTGGAGAAGAGAATAGCAACCCACTCCAGTATTCTTGCCTGGAGAATTCCATTAACAGAGGAGCCTGGCGGGCTACAGTTCATGGGGTCGCAAAGAGTTGGACACAACTGAGTGACTAACACATTTCTGAATAGTTTTATTTTAAGTCCTACACATTACTGGTTAACTTTGTTCCTAGATATTTATTTGTGGTGAGACCTTTTTTACTAATATAACATCTAACTTCTTATTACCAGAGTGTAGGGTTCATGAGAGCAGAGACTATATACCTTTTATTCATAACTGTAGCTCCCCTGTAGGCTCTATATAAATTTTTAAATGAGTGAAGGGATAATAGCATAAAGCAGTCCTATGGTCTTAGTGTGTTGTTAATTTGTAACAGACAACTTTACTAATTTGATTAGCTTTGTTTTTCATGTGATTCTCTGGAATTTTCCACATTTGAAAATATAACAATTATCTTCTTGCCAATATGTATTGTTCTTATTGATTTTTCTTATAAGACATTGAATTGAATAGATTTTTTTATTCAGGTTTCTATTGTCCTTTGAGAACAATCCTAAGTTATAGGGATGACAGTGGGTACCTTTTTGCATTCCTTTTATGGTAATACTTCTAGTGTTTCACTGTTAAGTATGATGACTAGAGTAAAAGCAAATTTGATGGAAAAAATATAATGGTTCTATTCTGGACATGTTCAGAGGGATATTAGTGTGGAGATGTCCAGGAGACAGCTGGACATGTAAGAAATCTGGGCTGGAGACAAAGATTTGGGAGTTCACATCATGTAGGTAGGAGTTGAAGCCTTGGGATAGATAAATTCACAAAGAGAGAAGGCCAAGGATAGAACTAGAGAACATCAGTCTCAAGGCTGAGTAAAGCCAAGAGGACACCATCAAAGAGATGAGAGGAAATCAGTAAAGAAGGAGTCACAGAAGACCAAAGGAATTTCTAGGGAGAGGAGGTGATCAACACAGCCCAACGGTGAGAAGAGGGTGATGGAAGATAGGCCAAGGATTTAGTGTCTAGGAGGTCACCCATGACCTTAGCGAGTGTCAGGAGTGTCCATATTGTGATGGAGCTGAGCTCACCTGTGGCAGGTTGGGAAGAGGTGAGAAAGTACAGACCACCATAAGGACTCCTTCAAGAAGCTTCACAGGGAAGAGAAACCAAGAGATACAAGACTAAATTGAAAGGGAGACAGAACTGAGAAAGAGATTCCGATTTTTCAGGTGGCAGTGACACAAGAATGTTTGTAAGTTGAAAGTGAAAAGACTATGAAACAGACTAAAAGTTTGAGAAAGAAATACAGGGAAAATATAGGTAAACAAAGCACAGAGGGTGTGGAAAGGATGGGCTCCTGGGGTGGGGGCCCCGTTGGCCTCAGTCTCCACTTTCTCTGAAGAGCAAAGAAGGATGCAAGATGGGTGAGGACTGGGTGTCTCAGGAGAAAGTAACTACCCACCTCTGTCCTTTCTGACCCTGACTGGCAGAGGAAGGAGGATGGGAGTCTGGACGGCAGTGGGGGTGCAGAATTACAGGCTGGGCCTGCTGAATAGGGAGGCCTGAAGGGCTACCGGGCAGACTTAGGCTTCCAGCTGAAACTGGAAATCATAAACCCACCTGGTCAGAGTAAAGACCTAAAGAGATTCCAATTTAATTGGTCTGGTTTTTAACTTGGGCATCAGGAATTTAAAAAGCTGCCCCTTGTTAAACCACAAGGTCCTACTATATAGCATAGGGAAGGAACTATGCTCAATATCCTGAGACAAACCATAATGGGAAACAGTATAAAAAAGACAATATCTGTATGTATAACTGAGTCACTTTGCTGGATAGCAGAAAGTAATGCAACATTGCAAATCAACTGTACATCAATAAACTAAAAATTAAAATAAATGAATGAATAAATATGTATAAATGAAAGAAAAAGAAAAAGCTGCCCCAGTGATTCTAATATGCAACCATGGTTGAGTATTGCTGGGGTCAAAAAGTACCTTTATGGGAATTCCCTGGCAGTCCAGTGGTTAAGACTCCATGCTTAACCAATGCAGGAGGCCCAAGTTTGATCCCTGGTCAGGGAAATGAGATCCTGTAAGCCACACTGCAAAGACAAAAAATAAAGTACATTTTGCATACGGAGACCCCAAACCTAGTTGGGAGGATAAAGAGAGGCTTGGCAGTTCTGACTGAAGCCTCAGTGTCCTGTGGGGGTATGGACATACCCCCAGTCACAAGAGGACAGATTCCTGCCTTGTTCTGCCCTTTGGTCAGGATCTGAATTCCTTTCCTGCCTTAAGTTAAAACACACAAAGTTTCCCTGACAGAGAGATCCAGGGGTCCCTGGAATGGCAGTAGAATGCCAGGCTGAGGAATATGACAGAAGTTAGGGCAAACAATATGCTTTTCGGCTTAAGAACCAAGCCCTCGGCCTGGCTCACTCAGAGTGTGTGTGTGTGTGTGTGTGTGTGTGTGTTTCAGGCTGCCTATTCAACTGAAAAACAAAAGCGGCTCTGAGACCAGAGGGGAGGTTTGAACAAGTGACCAGGATGACTCATGCTGCTTGGCTGCAGAGGTCAGGAGGCTGCCACCCCTAGTGGGCGGGGTGTGGGCGGGGCCTGGGCAGGAAGCGCTGCAGGTACAGCGGCTCCTGTGAACTTCCCACTTGGGCAGGCTGCCTTTTGGGTCAAGCAAATATTTTTACAAAAATTAAGACAAAAAATGTAACTTTCCGCTTACGGCTGCAAATTTCTGGTGGAAGCACACAAGCTGAAGCAAGGATGAGGCCAATGTCTCTTACAAAAGCCCTGGGGATGTTCACACAAAGATCAGGTTAACAACATTAGGTCAGAAACTGACCTTTTTCAACACAGGCTTCCAGTGGGAACAAGAGAAGGGCTGCCTAGCATGGATGCCCCTGTGAGGGGTCAGGAGGTAGGAACAGCCCAGAGGAGCACATTTAATGGACACTTTCAATGTGCAGGTTTTGAGACATGAAGGAAACATTGAACCTATGCTGCCCAACACATATGTTGCCATATGTGGCTGGTGAGCATGTGAAAGGTGGCTGGTTTGAATTAGATGTCAAATGGACACCAGATTTCAAAGATGTAGTATAGAGGGAGAAAAATGTGTAAAATAGCTCATTAATCATTTATTGATACTTTTTTATGCTGACTACACAGTTGAAATAATCATATTTGAACATAGTAACCTGTTATTAAAATTAATTTCACCTGTTTCATTTTACTTTTTAAAATGTAGCTATTAGCAAAGTTGAAATCACATTTGTGGCTTCCCTGATATTTCTGTTGGACAGTGCTGGCATATGCCCTTCACCCAATGAAGTTTTATTGGACACCTACTTTGCCCAAGGAAGCGTGAAGGTACAAAGCCATATAATATTAATAATGGCTCCAGTTTTTACAAGGCTGACTACTTGCCAGGCACTTTGCACTGATTTAGTAACTTGCCCTAGTTAAGAAAGCGCACTGACTTCCAGAACCCACATTATTAACCAATTGGCCAAACTACCTTCCTGATGGTAAAGACCTTGGGGTCCAGTTGGGGTACATCACAGATGCCTGCCCTGACATCATAAAGAGACTTTCACACAGCCGAGAATATCCAAGTTAAAAACTTAACCTCAGGATCATGTACATTTCAGATGTTATTTTTTTTTTAGCATAATTGAAACACACAGCCATCTAGCTGCATTCTCTCCCCCCCCCCCCTTTTTTTTTTTTAACAAAGATTGCCAAACATTTTTGACATGCTGGTCAGAGGAAGAGGTTCAGGATGTAACTGAGGAAAGAACAGTTGTTCTCCACTTGGCTGCCCAGTGCAATAAGCTGGGGAGCTTGGGACAATGCTGACACCTGGGCCCCATCCTTAGAGATTCTGATGTAATTAGCCTGGTTTCGGGTCTGGGTTTGGGTTTTTTTTTAAGCTGCTCAGGTGGAGTGGGGGTAGGTTCTAATGTGCAATCGTGGATGAGAATCACTGGAGTAAAAAGTTAACTGGTCCATATGGAGGTTGGATCTCCCAACCCTAGGCTCTCTCATTTGTTTGCTTCTGGTTCATTCTGCCCACCTGACCAGCTGAAGGTGTGCCCATGTCCTGAACTCATGACAATGGGCTGCTGGGGTGACCGGAGCTCAGTACAAGAAAGGGGACAAAGCCCTAGAGCTTTGTAAAGGCTGAGCATTTTGACTTGGACTTTTTCTGAACTTGTGCATTTTTTAAATACAGCTACCCTGGGGCAAACTCTGTTCCACTGTATTTACTGCTCAAGTTTTATGTATTTATAAATCTATACCCACATACACATATGCTAGCGGATGAAATCAGCAGGAAGTTGTGGAAAGTACACTGGACAGAAAGCCAAGAGTACTTGCAAAGAGTTGTAAATAAGCTTCAGAGATTTACTGCACAGTGTAGTAAACAGTAGACAACAGTATTGTTTTATAATCATCATTTCTAATGAGATATCATAACTTAATGTCCAACCACTAAAAAGAAAGGATAATTATATATCATTACAGAGATGCTAATTATTACTGCAATGGCAATCATTACAATATATAAAGGTACCAAATTAACATGTTGAACACCTTAAATTTACACAGTCACACAGTGTTATATGTCACATATATTTCAATTGGAAAAAAATTTTTAAAAAGCCAAGAGCACTCCCTTCCAGTTCAGTCTGCCACTTCAGTGATCTTAATTTCCCCATCTGTAAAATGGGTACGAGTTGGCTTAGGCAGGCCTAAGATCTCTTCTTTTTCCAGTAGTCATGTATGGATGTGAGAGTTAGACTGTGAAGAAAGCTGAGCACCGAAGAATTGATGCTTTCGAACTGTGGTGTTGGAGAAGACTCTTGAGAGTCCCTTGTACTGCAAGGAGATCCAACCAGTCCATCCTAAAGGAAATCAGTCCTGAATGTTCATTGGAAGGACTGATGTTGAAGCTGAAATTTTGATACTTTGACCACCTGATGCGAAGAGCTGACTCATTGGAAAAGACCTTGATGCTGGAAAAGATCGAAGGCAAGAGGAGAAGGGGATGACAGAGGATGAGATGGTTGGATGGCATCACCAACTCAATGGACATGAGTTTGGGTGGACTCCAGGAGTTGGTGATGGACAGGGAGGCCTGGCGTGCTGCAGTCTAGTTCAGTTCAGTTCAGTTGCTCAGTTGGGTCCGACTCTTTGCGATCCCATGAACTGCAGCACACCAGGCCTCCCTGTCCATCATCAACTCCCGGAGTTTACTCAAACTCATGTCAACTGAGTCGGTGATGCATCTAACCATTTCATCCTCTGTTGTCCCCTTCTCCTCCTGCCTTCAATCGTTCCCAACATCAGGGTCTTTTCAAATGAGTCAGCTCTTCGCATCAGGTGGCCGAAATACTGGAGTTTGCTGCAGTCCATGGGGTTGCAAGGAGTCAGACATGACTGAGCAACTGAACTGAACTGAACTGAAGACCTCTTCCAGTGTTGAAATTTCAGAATTCTATTTATTTATTTATTTATTTGGCTGTGCCATGTGGCATGGGAACTCTTAACTGTGGCATGTGGGATCTAGTTCCCTGACCAGGGATGGAACCCCAGGTCCCCGAATTGGGAGCTCAGAGTCTTAGCCACTGGACTACTAGGGAAGTCCCCATTCCAGAATTCTAGATTGAGGGCAGACTCTGCCTTAAATTTTGTGTGTGATTCCCCAGGACAAGTCCCCTCTCTACAACAGATCCTGTGCTGTTGGCCATGATGGAGATATCACCTATGAAACAAAAATTTCCCTCTGTATCCTATCATGCTTATCCCACCCTTCCCACCCCCACCCTCCTCATGTAAATTAGCCTGGGGACTCAGATCGAGAAACTTTGATCTCTTTATCTGGAGGCATAAAGATAGCATTGCAAAGCCTGTGGCTAGTGTGGAGGTGGCATGGTTCTGCGTGCTTCACATTTTTCTGGCAAGTTTTATTCCTACCATATTCTCAGAGCAGGGACTTTCCTCCAACAAGACCCTGGGGAAACTGGTGATGGAATGTAGGGAAGAACAAGGACAGGGTGGGGGAGTCTTTTTGGAAAGGAAACATCAGCAAATTCTGATATGCAAAGATTTGAAAAACCGTTCACTTCAAGGTCACTCAGAGAGAACATGGGACTGAGCTATGGACTTGGTTATCTCACTGTATCATTTGAAAAACGATGTTTCATGTTTCCAAGCATTAGGTGCCAAAAGGCCTCTCTCCAAACCCCCGAGTCCCATTCTGGGGCCCTCCAGCCCACCATCTGTCTGCACGCTGCCAGTGCGTGCTCTGAAATGCGCATCTGACCATGTTCCTCCCTAGCTTAGAATCAGTCCCCAGCTTGACTCCTACCAGACCACCTCCATGACCAATAGAAAAAAAATCAGTAAAATCTAAGTTCTTCTCCACGTCCTTTGAAGCCCTTCACAATCTGGTCCCAGACTACAATTGTTATTCCATCTCGAGTAGATCTGTGCCTTTCTCCTACTCTCCAGCCCACCAAACCTGTTGACCTCCTACTGTCCCGTGTGTCATATTCCCCTCTGGGCAGCACGAGCTCCAGCAGGACAGACAGTGGCTGGGCCACTCCAGCTGTGTCCACCCTCCAGCACCCATCCCGGTTCTTGGGACACAGGCTCAGTTAAGGTCTGCTGCCTAAATGACCAGCTAACTGAGCTTTCATGTAAATTAAGGCCCCTGGACAAGACAATTCCTAAATTCTCTTCTGGCACTAGCTTCTGAGAACTGTTCCCCTGGGCCGAGCTCAAACCTGCTTAGAATTTGACCCAGTTCATACTAACAGTCACTGCAGTTTCCAATCCAGAAAAAATAGAGACAAGTGGTCTGACAAAGGGTTTGAAAGGTTTTTGTTTATTTTTAGTAAAGCATAAAAATGTTTAGTAAATCCTCTGGTTGCATAACAACGTGAATGTACTTAATGCCACTGAACTGTACGCTTAAAAATGGTTAAGACAGTAATTTTATGTTACGTGTCTTTCACCACCATTTTTTCAAAAGGACCATTCTGAATGTTCAGTTGCTACCACAATGCCTCCTAAAGAAAATGGAGAAAGAGAAGATTCCTGGTCTAACAAAATGTTCAAGTGCGATGATACTCAAAGTACCTTAATACCACTAATTTCCAGAAGTTTCAGCTGTCATGCAGCCCAGATCTAAGAAATAAGCAAAAATAGCCTCTTGCGTGACCACAATAAATGTCACTAGACTAATTAAAGAGCTGATTTTATGAGGTCGGCAATCTCTACTTCATGGTCAAGGAAATTGAGGCTTAGAAAGGGTAACTTGTCTAAATTTATACAGCTGGCCAGTTAAAGAACTAAGATTCAATACTACTTCAGGTGTGGAAAGATTTTTAAAGGAAAAAAAAATTCAAGTTCATGCTCTTTCCATTTCACCATGGTTTGACTTCCTGGATGCTGTAATATTTATAATGTCTTCCTTATATCACTTGGTTTGGTTTTTATTTCGTTTTGTGCCATTTTTACTGAGGTATAGTTGATTTACCATATTATATTCTTTTCAGGTGTACAACTTAGTGATTCAAAATGTTTATAGATTACACTCCATTTAAAGTTATTATAAAATACTGGCTACATTCCCTATACAATATATCCTTGTTGCTTATTTATTTTATACATAGTAGTTTGTATGGTTTTTGTTTTGTTTTCCCAAAACAACTTTGACTGCCTGATCCAAATAGGACTTTACTGGAAGGAGACTAGGGGCTCAAAGAACTGAAGGAACGGCTAACAGACAGGGCCAGACTGGCAGGAACCAGGCAGCTAGGGGACCTTCTCTCTAGAATGCAGTGGTTCATGTGACACACACTTGAGCTTGCCAGGCGAAGAGACTCTCTATTCAGGTTTCAAATTCTCGGGAAGGAGAATCTGGTTTCCTGCCTGGGTTAGGTGTCTCCAGATCTATCAATTAGCTCTGCCAGGGAAATGGAGTTCTGGACCCCAGACTTGGCCACTGGAGCTCATCCTGGGTGCTGGCTCTCTTCTCAGAGAAGTTCGGGGAGTCCCTGTGGGCCAGGCAGACCTCTAGGTGTGTCCCTAGAAGGAAATTTTCTGGGGGAGGGAAGAAGGCATCAGGAGTGCCCTGTCACCCCAAGAGGCCCCCGTGGAAATAGGCTCTGAACTATATAGGCTCTAAACTACATAAATTCAGCCTAAGCATTGCATATTGTTCCATTCATGGTTTCATCATTATTTGGAGTTACAAACTTTGGCAGCTTATCTGCAATTTTAACCTCAGCGGACTTTTCAAAAACTGTTAAAATTCATCTCACCTGTGCCAAGGTGTCTCCTCTGGGGTTTGCCTTCCAAAGCCACCCTAGGGGGTTTAGAGGGTCAGAGGGTTGCTCAGGGGAGGAAGAAATGAAGGCCTACTACAATGTAGAAAGCTCAGAGCTGGCTGGGTGGCAGGCTGTGTTCACTCTCCAGGAACCCCGGAGGGCTCTCTGAAAAACACAATTAATATGTATTTCATGCATTTGACTCCATTTAGCTGTGTGTGTTTGGGCTCATTGCATAGAAACCTGCCCCCACAGCCAGTCTCGTCTAGCAATAACCAAGCCTGGCCTAAATTCTAAAACTCATTTAAGGTTATTAGAACCATTAACTCTATCTCAAGTTCAGCTTATAGACACAGATCACTAACTACATTAAATGGCCAGCCTTTCAAAGTCAGGAAGGCCTGTGAGTGAACCTGCAGCAGCAGCAACTACCCTGGTACAACACCTTACTGCTGGTTCAACTGCATGTCTCTACAATCCTGAGAAAGCTGTTATTACAACTACTGAAGGATGAGAAAAATGAGACACAGAGGAGTTCTGACTTGGCCCTAGAACAGAATCTTGGGGAATCCCAGACAGAATAGGGACTTGAATTCAGTCTTCTGACCCCAGAGTATGTTACCTAATGACTGTCTACCTTTACACAGAGGGGCTGACGTCTCCATACAAAGGTACCTTTAAAGACTGCATCGGATTAGTTTCTCTGCCCAAGAAAATAGTGTCACCCTTTCCCTGTGTTCTGATTGCGAGAACAGCTGAGCTGGAGCAGATCCTGTTGACCATTTGTTGCCAAATCCCGGATTACACCGTAGACAAGAGGGGTTTTCTAGGACTACGTTAAAGTGAGTATAGTTAAGGTAAGGGTTTCAGGACCATGAACTAGAGAGAACCTTATTCTAAACCTCAGGATTGAAATCCAAAACCAGTTTTTGCTTTTGCCTGTTAGATGTCAATCAAAACTTAGTTCAGCTTCAGTGCTTATACACAAGGTCTTCAGTGTTCTCTACGGATTGATGATTGTCTGGCCTCTCCGTCACCCCTGGGCGTGGGAGATGAGTGAAAGTGGCATGGAAGTGGGTAAGATTTGGGGAGACAGAAAAGCAGCCTCTTCGTGGTTCTGATCTGTGTTTTACAAACCCTGGGTCAGGCTTCACTGATGGGCTAAATCAATTTACTAAGATTGATACTTTTTTATTTTTAAAAAACTTTTGACCACGCCATGCAGGATCTTAGTTCCCTGGACAGGGATTGAACCCAGGCCCCAGCAATGAAGGTGCTGAGTCCTAACCACTGGACCACCAGGTACTTCCCTAAAATAATTTTTTAAAATAAATATTTTTGAGGGTAGTGGCTTGAAATGTAAAACCCTTCCCCCCCCCCTTTTTTTTTTACAACAAGTCAGTTTAAAAAAAAAGTTTAAAAGCCACTGGCTAGGTGGATTGAGAGCTGGAATGCCTAGGTTTATAATCCTCTGCATTTTATACTAGGTTTCAGCTGTCAGGGAATATCATGGGGGTTATTTAAAACTTGCCATGTAGAAGTATGAAGCCAAAACCAAAAGCTGGAAAGAAAAGATTTAGAAACTTGGTTTTAAAAATATTCCTAAATTTCCTGCATTAAAAAGTATAAAAAAGAGGGTTTCCCTGGTGGCTCAGTGGTAAAGAATCTACCAGCCAATGCAGGAGACATGGGCTGGATCCCTGGTCAGAGAGGATCTCACATGCTGTGGAGCAACTAAGCTCGTGGGCCACAACTATTGAGCCTGTGTTCTGGAGCCCAGGAGCAGCAACTGCTGGAGCCTGCGTGCCGTAGAGCCCGTGCTCCACAGCCAGAGAAGCCACTGCAATGAGAAGCCTGCACAGCACAACTAGAGAAAAGTCCACGCACCAACGGAGACACAGCACAGCCAAAAATAAATAAATAAAAATTAATTAATTAATTAAATTATTTTTTAAAAGTATAAAATAGAATTGAAAGGTAAAAAACAAATGGAAGAAAATACTTGCACACACATTTCAGAGTCAATGTTCTTAATATAAAAATGACTATACTAATATAACACTATAAATCAACTATACTTCAATAAAATACTTTTTTTTAATGGTTATACATAAAAGTCTGCATTTTCCAATAGAAGGAAAAAGGGCAGAGGCAAATCATTCAAAAAAGGGAGAGAAATACAAAGATGTCCAACTTCACCAATAATGTTACTTAAAACAAAATATTTTTTCACCTCCCAGTGTTTTTTAAATACCCAGTTTTGTCAAAGATGTAAGAATATAAAAGGCATCACATACAGCTGGTGGGACTATAATTAGATAAACTGGAGGAAAAATTGGCAATCCCCACCAGAAGCCTTGAATATCATGTACCCTTTGACTCAATAATTCCTCTTCAAATAATTTATCTCAAGGAAACAATGATGGGTGTGTTCAAGGTTGCTACAATAGTAGAAACTTGGAAAACACCCTAACTGTCCAACAATAGAAACGTTAAGATCTCCTTTGTGTAAAAACTGAAATAAATAACGTGCATAGCAGAGTGTCCTAGTTAAGACCAGCCTGGGCTTAGAGTCTGGGCCATTTGTGGGGCTGGAAGGCTGATTACTCCTCTGGAATTCATTTCCCTGAGCTAACAGGTGAAGGCAGGAGGAAGGAGAAGTTTGGGGAACACAGGATTAGAGAAAGGCAGACAATGGGACTTTGAAAATAAATGGAAAGAGAGGTTTGAGATAGAAGCAGAAAAACTGTTTTCATGAGGGACTTTTTAGACTAAGTTGGCACGTGGGATTAGCAATATAGATAAGTGTGGTGGTGAAAACTCGCCTGAAGAAAAGTAAAGCAGATAAGAGTATAGGGAGTGTGGGTGAGGGGGGTACTTTGCAAGTTTATTTAGCGTAGTCAGGAACTGGCTGCTCACTCAGTCGTGTCCAACTCTTTGCAACCCCATGGACTGTAGCCTATCAGGCTCCTCTGTCCATGGGATTTCCCAGGCAAGAATGCTGGAGTGGGTTGCCATTTTCTTCTCCACGAGGGTAGTTAGGGAAGACCCCTCTAATGGATTGACACTTGTCAGAGATGTGAAGGGAAGGTGAGAAATACCAAAGGAGTCTAGGCAGAGGGACAGCAAGTGCAAAGGTCCTGAGGCATCAAGACACTTGCTGTGTTGGAGGAACAGCAAAGGGGATGTGGGGCTGGAATGCAGTGAACAAAGAGGGGAGTGAGAGATGACGAGTCAGTGAAGCAGCCAGGTCATGTAGGCCATTATAGCCACTCGAAGGATTTGCCTTTTACTTTGAATGAGTCAGGGAGCCATAATGGGATTTTTGAGTAGAGAAGGGACACGACCTGAGTTATGCTTTTAAAGGATCACTCTGCAGAGTGCAAGGTAGACAACAGAATTTGGGGGTGGGTATGGGGGCAGAAGATAGAAACTGGAAATAGTTAGAAAGTGAAAGTGAAGTTGCTCAGTCGTGTCTGACTCTTTGTGACCCCGTGGACTGTGGCCCACCAGGCTCCTCTGTGCATGGGATTCTCCAGGCACGAATACTGGAGTGGGTTGCCATTTCTTTCTCCAGGGGATCTTCCCGACCCAGGGACTGAACCCAGGTTTTCCGCATTGCAGGCAGGCGCTTTAACTTCTGAGCCACCAGGGAAACCCCGGAGATAGTTAGAAGGCTACCGCAATAACCCAGGCAGAAGGCAGTAACTTGGACCAGGATGATGTCAGAGGAAATGGTAAGAAGTGTTCATATCCTAGATAAATTTTGAAGGTAAACTGGCAGGATCTGCTAATGGATGGGTGAGATGTTGGTTTATGTGTTTGTGTGTGTGTGTGTGTGTGTGTGTGTGTGTGTACATGGGAACCCCACTTCATCCCAAGTGAATCAGATTGTCTGCATGCAGATAGTTCATGATATTTCCTAAAAGCTTCCCAAGGAGATGCTAACCAGGGTTGAAAACCACAGTTCTACATTGGTCATAGGTTATAGGAGATTCTCTTCTTTAATCTTTATTTTCTATAATAAAAGTTGTCATCAGCAGGAAAGACATTTTAAACAAAACATCTCTCCTCCCCCACTCTGAGATATAAAATATGGGTAAGATAACAATCACAGGGCTTTATTTTAGTATCTCCCATTGCCAAATTCCTACCATCCTTCCATGGCTAGCAGACATGCTACCTCCTCTCTGGAGCCCCTTTAGCTCCCCAAGCCCCTGCGATGGCTCATTTTTGCTTATTCATTTTTGGAGTGTAGTTCTCCAGATTTTGTGTGTGGAGCCTGCATTTTGACTGCAGGGAGTGGTCCTATAAACCCAGTCTGGAAACCGTCAAAGCAGGCCCTGGAGGCTTCTATTTGTCTGGAGGCCACAGTTCAGCTGGAAGAACTGGTAGAGAGAAGACCCGGAATGTCAGCCAATGGGACACAGGCAGGCCAAAGGCTGGCCCCGGATCTGGGGTAGATCTGGGGTAGGCCGCGGCTTCCCCTGAGGCACTGGGCTCCTGGTTCATCCATCCTGAAGCCCCAGATCTGGGGAGGCAGGGAGTGAACTATTTGTATAAGCCATGGCCCAGGAATGTATCCCAAGTTCTCTGGCAGCAGGCTCCTGATTTGGAGGTCTAATAAAAAGTTATGAAGAGAAATGGAGAAAGCCTCTTTCCCTCTTAGACCTCGGCTCCACACGCACTGTTTAGTATCCTGCTTTATAAGCTTTCAAGTCAAATTATGACTAGTTTTCCCATGTCAATACACATTCTTCAAAAATACAATTTTGTTGATCACATATATTATTCTCGTTACCTAACTATCCTTTAATCACTCCCCCATTGTTAATGTGTAGAGTATTTCTAGCTTTTACTTCATATTAAATACCATATATCTGATCTAAAAGGAAGAATTAGGATGCAATCCTCAAATTTTGAGACTACAACCAAGAGGAAAAGTTCTTTCATTTTTCAAAGATTTCCCTACTTTTTAAAAAAAATTCTTCTTTGGAAGGGCAATCACTCTTGCCAGCATCTGAGTTATATTTGTCTTTACTATTATGATTTATATCTGTATATAGCTCTACAGTTCATAAATCTCTTTTCCCCACGTCATCTAATGGACCCAACAACACTATGAAACAGGCTGTTATTCCCATTTTACATGTGGAGAAATGAGGCTCAGAAAGGCTACATGTCATGTTCAATACAATTATTGAATGTCAGAACTTAGACTTGGGCCCAGGTCTTGGGACTCCTAAAACCACATCCTCTACGATATGCAAAGTATTAGGCTAGGGTGTCCTGGGGGAAGAGATGGACAGACAGCAGTAGAAGGACAGGTATGGAACAACTCTATAAAGCAGTGTGGTGAATGCCACTGAAGACATACAGATAAAGTAGCACCAACACAGGCCTTGCAAGGACAAAGCAGTTCCTCTCATTGGGGGACACTGTAGAGGTTTTTGGAGAAAAATGACTAAAAGTCAGGTCTTTGAAGAGGAGTAGGATCTGGATATTTCAAGTAAGAAGGAGGACTTTCCAGAGGCGCAGTGAGAGCGAAAGGAAAGTATGGCTGATTGTGGAAAGGAGCAGCACAGAGAGGGGTAGGTGGGGTGCGGCTGAAAGGAATGGAATGGTAATTGTAGCCTCGCAGAGGTTAGAGCCAGAGGGCTTTGGAGCTCCTCTGCTGAGGAAACCAGAGACGGGAAGGAATTTGCTGAAGGCAGTAGGAGGCGAGGAAAGGGCAGGTTCTTGATTCTACCCTAGCCTCTGGCCACCCAAGCCAGTGCTTCTTCCCTGCAATAAACTTGATTGATCTCCCAAATCTAAGGGGCCATTTCCGTGGCACAGTCTTTGCGATGGATCAAGGACCTGCAGCAAAATGAGAGATCAGCACCAGACCTTGGGAGGAGAGCCAGGAGGCTACCGCAGTGGCCTGGCAAGGTGACAGAGGAGGCCGAAGAAGGAGGAGTCAGAAGAACAAAGAGGAGGGAACTGGGAGATAAATATTGCAAAGGTCACACAGCCAGGACCTGATCAGATAAGGGAGGGAATGGAGAAGGGACTAGATCTGAGTTTCCACCCCCTCAGAGAAGGCAGCTTGATGGTGTAAGGGGGGGTGGGGGTGGGGAGAAGTCAGTGAGGAGCCAGAGAGACCAGGTAGACTTCCAAAAAATCCTGCAGCATTGCAGAGCAGTCTGCACCTCTGGCTACAGTTTGTGAAAGATACATACGTTGCTATAGTTGTTCTGGAAAAATACACAAAAAAGTGGTATCACTCAGGGCCTTGGGAGAAAAATGGGTGGTTAACAGACAGGGGTGCTGTGGTCTCTCCCTTTCAGATATACATACCTTTGGATGATGAGCCACGGGCATTAATATCTAATAGCAAAATAATTAGAAAAAGGTTTTCAAGTTGTATAGAAAATGGAAGGAAAGAAGAAAATAACACAAAGGAGTAATGGTTCTTTTTTCCTTCGGTAGAGGAGACTTGAGCACCTTGAAAATGTGAGGGGGAGGGGATAGTGAACCGTGGCCCGGGAGTGGGAGTGGGAGGAGAGAGCTCCGAGGCCCCCGAGGAAGTCGGGTTGCTAGGGAGGAGGAGACATTTAGGAAGAGCAGGGTGGGAAAGAGGAAAATGGAGGGAGTGTTGCCCGCGGATTCCGCTCAGAAAGCGCGTGGGACACTGACAGCCGGCGGGCCCGCAACACGCCCGTGGACCTGGGGAGAACGACCTCTCAGATCTCCCTGCTGAAAAGCGGAATTGCTCCTGCTCTCGGGGCTTGACATTCAAGGCAGCACTATTTACGGTGGTAAAACGACAGAACTGTTAAGTAAACCGGCATGGCAGGAGGTCCCTTCATGCCGTGGATTAATATTAAGTGAATCCCAAGTGGGATTTGGGGTTTCCATGAGGAACAGAAAAGATGCAGAGCAGTGTACATTATATGATGCCGTATTGGAAAACAAAAGGAAATGCCGTGTGTGCGTGCATTATGTGTGTGTGTGTGTGTGTGTGTGTGTGAGAGAGAGAGAGAGAGAGAGATTTTACGTGGTCATGGGGGAAATCACGGAAGTATATAAGTTAAAATTGGGATAGTGGAAGATGAGGGAGAGGGGGCACTCCTTCCTACTTACACAGTAAAAAGGAGCAAGTGCTAAACAAAAGCACAAACCACCAAGTACCCGAGATCCGCGGTAAGGTAAAGTCCCTGAGGCCAAGGACCCCGGGGCGCAGGCCGAATTGCACCAGAGCAGAGGGAGGGCCCGGCAGCTTTATTTCCAATTCTTGGGCTTCGCTAAGGGCTTCCTCCTGGCTCTTTGTTAAGGAGGACCGGGAGAGGGCAGGGCGCGTGCGCCGCCCGCCCCTGCGGAAGGGCAGGGGAGGGTGCGCGGGCTGGGGCCCTGCCTCGCTCTGTCGCGCTGCAGGTCGGCCGGGCCCTGCGCCCGTCCTGGCGTTGCCCCGCGGTCGCCGCTCCTCTGCTCGGCCCCGCGCCTCCCACCGCCGGGCCGCCGCTGCCTCCCGCCCGGACAAAGACGCCTGCCTCGGGCGCGGAGCCTCGCCGCCCCGCTCTCCGGCCGCCCAGCAGCCCTTTGTTCCCCACTCCCTTTTTCTTTTTTATCCCCCTTCCCCCGCCCCCACCTCCCTCAGCTCCTGGTAACCTCTCATCTACTTTCTCCGTCTTTACAAATTTGCCCGTTCTAGATATCTCGTCGGGAATCTCACAATATTTGGCCTTTTGCGTCAGGTTTATTTTGCTTTGCATAACGTTTTAAAGGGTCCCACAGAGTCGGACACGACTGAAGTGACTTAACAGCAGCAGCAGCATGTTGTGTATGAGGACTTCATTTTTTTTTTTTTTTTGCAACCTAAAATTTACCATTTTAATGCATATTTTAAAAATTAATAAAAGGAAGGCAAACATTAAGAAAATACACAAAATCCTAGAGATTTAATTTAAAAAATTTATAAAAAGGCTTGCTTTCCTCCATCTGAAGACACAGCAAGAAGATTGTTTACCATCTGCAAGCCAGGAAGAGGGTTGTCACTAGACACTGAATCTGCTAGCACCTTGATCTTGGAATTCTCAGTCTCCGAAACTGTGAGAAATAAATGTTCGTTGTTTATACCATCAAAAAAAGAGAAGCCAACAACGTGCAGCTGGAAAATAATCAAGGGACAGCAAAGACTACACCCAAGTGAAGGATGGGAGTGGAGGAAAGCAGTTAGAACTGTCTTGTCAATAAAAATGTAAAGTGATTCATATTTCATTTTTTTAAAAAAGGAAAACAAACAAAAAAAGTAAAAGAGTGAATTCTCTGACGGTCCAGTGGCTAGGACTCTGTGCTCTCACAGCCTAGGGCGTAGGTTCAATCTCTGCTGGGGGAACTAAGATCCTGCAAGCCAAGTGGGGTGGCCAAGAAAATAAAATGAAATAAAGTTTTCTAGTAACCATATTAACAAAAATTTCAGAGCAGTAAAGCATTTTACTTAGTCCAATGCAGTAAAAATATTATTTCAACATATAATCAATTTAAATATTAATGAGATATATCTCATTCTTTCATCCTTGGGCTTCAAGATTTGGGAGGTCACATAAGTGCTCAATAGCCACATACGGCTACTGTATTGAACAGTCCAGGGTTGGAACCTGGGGTGGGTGTCAGACAGGTATCAAGACCCATATTTCATCCCTTCCTAGGCTGTGTAAACACAAATTACTTGTCTTCTTTCACCTGTTTCTTCATCTATAAAATGGAACTAACAGCAGTACCCACCCTATAGGGTCATTGTAAGGATTAATGGTAGATGGGGCTTCCCTGTTCGCTCAGACATTAAAGAATCTGCCTGCAGTGCAGGAGACCTAGGTTCCATCTCAGGGTCAGAAAGATCCCCTGGAGAAGGAAATGGCAACCCACTGCAGTATTCTTGCCTGGGGAATCCCATGAACAGAGGAGCCTGGTGGGCCATAGTCCATGGGGTCCCACAGAGTGCAACAGGACTGAGTACCTTCACTAACACTTTCAATCGTGCATGAAGCATTTAGTATGCACTCGTAAATGTAGATGATTATTAGTGGTAAATTAGATGACTACTAATTTGAATTAATGAATTTTGGTATTATTGTTATTGTGACTTCATTCATTCCCATCGGATGTTGTGCTTTGGAGACAGTCCAGAGGGACAGTTAAAAGAAATGGACAAACTGGGAAAACTTATTTGCAACATATATGATAAGCAAAATATTATTTTTAATATGTAGAAAGCACGTGCAAATAAATAAGAATATGAAGAATTTAAGTGGAGAATTCAAAAAAGGATACCAATATCTGATTTTTTTTAAAGGAAGACCCATTTGAAATAACTTCAGCTATCCTAAGAACTGAATGAAAATAAACACATTATACCATTGCTCAGTAACAAATTGGCAACAACCAGAATTGGGTGGCACCCAATTTTGAAGATGAGGTGGGGAGATCAACTCTTTATTCAAATCAAGATTTTCTGAAGTTTCAATCTTCAGATATACTCCTAGATTATCAAAGTAAATAAGCAAAGTTCTGGCTTCAAGGGGAAGCTAGCCAGACAGCCTTTCTATCCACCTCATCCCTCTTCCAAACAAAGCTGAATAGCCACAAACACCTTTTGGCAAGTTTGATTTATGTTTACTTATCCCTTGTGCAGTCACTACATATTTGCTTTGGTAACAGTCCTTCACCTCTATTGTTGACATTTCATGTACCTTGAAATAGTCCCAACATTGTTCCAAATTTGGGCAGGGCTAACTGACATTCTTACTTAAGCCACAAAACCCCCAGAATATTCTTAGACTTTGGCTAATTCCTTCAGGAATGCTCTATCTGCCAGCAGGTTCAGCTAAGTATTTGGGGGACCCAGTGTGAAGTGAAAATGTGGGATCTCTTTTTCATAAAAGAAGGAAAAAAGCTTTGTCCTTTCTTCTGCAGTCTCTGCCAACCTGTTATGTTGTTTGCTTTTTTTTTGGTTGTACTTTCAGGCATGAGAATACTCAAGGGGCAAGTGTGGACCCTCCACAGGTGCCTGGGGCCCTGCACTTTTCAATCTGGGAAAACTTGATGTAGGGCTGTGGGAAGAAACTCCCTCAGACTAAGTCAGCCTTTGGGTCTCTGCATTCTGCTCTGTGGCAGGAGCCTTGAGGTGAAAGATGCCTCATGGTGCAGTCATCTCAAAGGGAGGGAGGGTTACAGGAAACAGGAAAAAAAAATACATTGGTTAGGAGATCAGAATATCATCCCTGCACGTACATGAGTATCTGAAAGTTGGATTAATGAATCAGCTCCCAGAGAGCTGATCCACTCTGTGTGTTAATACATGAGGTCTCAAGCCAGGCAAGGCTAAGGGCCAGTCTGACTAAGCCCTGAGGTGAGTTGACACCATGGGGAATCTCTCTGGATTGGCTGGCCAGTCTTCGGCAGTGACCCTAT
This sequence comes from Bubalus kerabau, assembly GCF_029407905.1. Lineage (NCBI taxonomy): Eukaryota > Metazoa > Chordata > Mammalia > Artiodactyla > Bovidae > Bubalus > Bubalus kerabau. The sequence continues at coordinate 71,262,301 of NC_073634.1, forward strand.
TCTGTCTCCCTTCATACACTTCTAGGAAGTTTCCTAGACTGTTCAGGGGCCCAAATAGGAGAGAGGATGGTTAGTTGAAACCCTGCTTTATTGCATTACAAAATGCCTCTCTTGAGGCACTTCCAGGCCCCACCTTGGAGGGAAAAGCCATCTGAACATTCAGTAAACATTCTAAAAGATAGTTGTGTCAGAAGCCAGGGCTGGAGATGTCTTCAGTTACAGCCCAGGGACCAACGTGCCTCACTCCATGTAAAGCCGGCTTCCATATGTGGGTGTTCCCTGCCTCCCCCATTCACTGGGAGTCCAACATTAAAAGAAGCCAACACAGGTCCCTCACTTTAGTCAGCCAAAGGATTAGAAATGATTCTTTCCTGACTCAGAGGGAAGGGCCCAGCACACAAATACCGGCAACTACATGAACCAAAGAGGAGGGTGGGGTGGAGGGTTGGGAAGGCACCAAGTGGGCCTCATCTGGTGTCCTTTCCAACAGCTCCCCAGTCCCCAGTGTCCTTAGGGTTCGACTCTTCCCAGAGACGGTTCTCTCCTGTCTGGTCACTATGGTCAGCCCTGTCCCACCTGGAACATGTTCCTGTGACCACTTGAGTTTTGAGAAAAAGAAGAGGGAGAAAGCGGAGAGCCTCTTATTGGTCAATATTACTCTTTTCCTCTCACCAGCATTTATATTATTAACCATCTTCTTCTGAAAAGACTTTTTTCCTTTTTTTGGGGGGGGGGGTGTGTGGGTGGGTGGGTGGGGGATATAGCTCTCTTCTGGTTCATTCATTTTTTTATTCACTCAGTCATGCCTGCTGTATGCCAAGCATAGTGATGGATGTGGGGGACAAAAGGGTGAGAGTCCTGGTGTCTGTCTTCAGGTTCACTCACAAAGGGCCTCCCCTTTCCCTGGCTACTCTTCCACCTCTCTTACTTCCTCCTCTTTTTCCTCTCGGTTCGCAAAGATGTCCTCTCCTGAGGCTTCTTCCTTTGGTCCTCTTCTTTTCTCCTGCGTGCCTTCCTTCATTCCCATAACTCCAATGTCTCAAAAATCTCTTAAATCCTACCCCCAGTAGAAAACTCTCTCCTGAGCTACAGAACTGATTTTCCAACAATTGGCCAGTTATTTGTACCTGGATGCCCCATAGTAACTCAATATAATCCAAGAAAACACTTCTCTAACTTTCCATCACTCCCACCCCCTCCTGCCTTACCCCTGGTGACCACCTTATCCTTGTGACTGCAATGCTTATGTAAACAAAAACACTCTTTCCCAGGACAAAAAGTAGGGTTTGTTTGACTTTACCCATGCCCCTGACCTTCCACGGCCAATCAGTGGTCAGTTTCTACAGATTCTACAGCCAGGCTGTGTCCCACAGATGTCTCTTTATTTTCATTCCTGCCTCCACCCTGGTTGAGTCTCTCCTGGACTGTTAAAAAGCCTTTTATCTGGTTTCCATGCTCCTGGCTTTATTTTTTTTTAAATATTCTACTGAGTATTTTCCCAGGTGCCGCAGTGGTAAAGAATCCATCTGCCCATGCAGGAGATGCAAGAGACTTGGGTTCGATCCTTGGGTCGGGAAGATCCCCTGGGGTAGGAAATGGCAACCCACTCCAGTATTCTTGCCTGGAAAATCCCATGGACATAGGAGCCTGGCAAGCTACAGTTCATGGGGTCACAAAGAGTTGGATACAACTGACCACACACACACACAAATTGAGTATTTATATACTTTTTAAAGCACTCTTTATTTATGGCTGCACTGGGTCTTCATTGCTGCATATGGGCTTTCTCTAGAGTGTGGGCTCAATATTTGTGACGCACAGGCTTACCTGAACCTGTGTCCCTGAGTTGGCATGTGGATTCTTAACCACTGGATCAACAGGGAAGTCCCTGACTTTTCCTGTTTTTAATGCAGAGCTCCCAGCAGGCCTTTTTCTTGTCTGCAAAGTCTTCAGGGATGCATGCTATCACCAGAATAAAATACAGAATCCCAAAGTTGACATCTAACGGCTCATGAAAACAGGCCTGTCCTTTGCCACATATTCTATTTTCCATCAACACAGGCCATTTCCGTCTCCAGGGAATGAAGCATAAGACTGAGGCAAAAAGAGTTGATTTCCCATGGCTACATCTTCCAGGGCCTAGCACAGAGCCTTGTAAGGAATTGCAACAAAATGAAATAGAAAAAATAGCAACTTAGAATGAGAAGCCCTGGTTACTAACTGTTATACTTAGGTCACCTAATCTTTCTCAGCCTGTTTCCTTATCTGCTGTTTCCTTCCCTGTGGCATTTACTGTATATCAGGTAGATATATATGTGAAAGTTTTGACAGATAGCAAAAATAACCTATGTGAATTTAGTCGATAATATTTATTCATTGAAAGGGAAATGGTTGAGGAGAATCACAGAGGGGACATGAGAAGCTACTCAGGAATAAGAAAGCACAGTGGTAAGCACTGCTATAGAAGGCTTCTTCTAAGTTGCCTAAAGATTCTGTCCTCCAGTTGCACCTGGTCACATGGTGGACAGTCATCCGGCCCAGTCCTAGCATGAGTGGGGTTAGGGACAAGAGTGTAAATGGAGGCCCCTTTACCAAATGCCACATACCTTCATCAAAACAAAACCACAAAATATGAACTATGGTTTTATACAACTGAAAGTTTCACCAAAGTCGACTGAATTTAATTAATTTTACATACATTGGGGTATACCTTGATAAGACTAGCAATATAAAGTAATAAACAAACATAATTCTTTTTTTTTAAATAATTAAAAAAACTTTCTTTTTGACTGTTCTGAGTTTTCGTTGTTGCGTGGGCTGTTACCTAGTCACGGTGAGTGGGCACTGCAGTGGTTTTTCTTGTTGTGGAGCATGGGCTCTAGGGCACACCGACTTCAGTAGTTGTGGTACATAAGCTTAATAGTTGTGGCTCACGGGCTTAGTTGCTCCTCATATAGGATCTTCCTGGACCAGGGATAGAACCCATGTCTCCTGAATTGGCAGGTGGATTTTTTACCACTAAGCCACCAGGGAAGTCCTCAGAAACGTAATTCTTAAATTATCATACATCCCATGAAATTATTTCTCTTGTGCTCATTTTGGCAAAACCTCTAATGATGTGTGTGTGAAAGTCGTTCAGCTGTGCTGAGTGACTCTTTGCGACCCCATGGACTATATAGTCCAAGAATTCTCCAGGCCAGAATACTGGAGTGGGTAGCCTTTCCCTTCTTCAGCTAATGATGTGTGGTAAGTGTAAAATACACATGGATTTTGAAGACTTGTTGCGGAAAAAAAAAAAAAAAAAAAGAAATGCACAATTTCTCATTGAAATATATATTTATTATATACTGAAATGATAATGTTTTGTATCACTTCAGTTCAGTCGCTCAGTCGTGTCCAACTCTTCGAGACCCCATGAATCGCAGCACACCAGGCCTCCCTGTCCATCACCAACTCCCAGAGTTCACTCAGACTCACGTCCATCGAGTCAGTGATGCCATCCAGCCATCTCATTCTCTGTCGTCCCCTTCTCCTCCTGCCCCCAATCCCTCCCAGCATCAGTCTTTTCCAATGAGTCAACTCTTCGCATGAGGTGGCCAAAGTACTGGAGTTTCAGCTTCAGCATTATTCCCTCCAAAGAAATCCCAGGGCTGATCTCCTTCAGAATGGACTGGTTGGATCTCCTTGCAGTCCAAGGGACTCTCAAGAGTCTTCTCCAACACCACAGTTCAAAAGCATCAATTCTTTGGCGCTCAGCCTTCTTCACAGTCCAACTCTCACATCCGTACATGACCATAGGAAAAACCATAGCCTTGACTAGCTGGACCTTTGTTGGCAAATTAATGTCTCTGCTTTTGAATATGCTATCTAGGTTGGTCATAACTTTCCTTCCAAGGAGTAAGCGTCTTTTAATTTCATGGCTGCAGTCACCATCTGCAGTGATTTTGGAGCCCCCCAAAAATAAAGTCTGACACTGTTTCCCCATCTATTTCCCATGAAGTGATGGGACCAGATGCCATGATCTTTGTTTTCTGAATGTTGAGCTTTAAGCCAACTTTTTCACTCTCCACTTTCACTTTCATCAAGAGGCTTTTGAGTTCCTCTTCACTTTCTGCCATAAGGGTGGTGTCATCTGCATATGAGGTTATTGATATTTTTCCCGGCAATCTTGATTCCAGCTTGTGCTTCTTCCAGCCCAGCGTTTCTCATGATGTACTCTGCATATAAGTTAAATAAACAGGGTGACAATATACAGCCTTGACGTACTCCTTTTCCTATCTGGAACCAGTCTGTTGTTCCATGTCCAGTTCTAACTGTTGCTTCCTGACCTGCATACAGATTTCTCAAGAGGCAGGTCAGGTGGCCTGGTATTCCCATCTCTTTCAGAATTTTCCACAGTTTATTGTGATCCACACAGTCAAAGGCTTTGGCATAGTCAATAAAGCAGAAATAGATGTGTTTCTGGAACTCTCTTGCTTTTTCCATGATCCAGCGGATGCTGGCACTTTGATCTCTGGTTCCTCTGCCTTTTCTAAAACCAGCTTGAACATCAGGAAGTTCACGGTTCACGTATTGCTGAAGCCTGGCTTGGAGAATTTTGAGCATTACTTTACTAGCATGTGAGATGAGTGCAATTGTGCGGTAGTTTGAGCATTCTTTGGCATTGCCTTTCTTTGGGATTGGAATGAAAACTGACCTTTTCCAGTCCTGTGGCCACTGCTGAGTTTTCCAAACTTGCTGGCATATTGAGTGCAGCACTTTCACAGCATCATCTTTCAGGATTTGAAAGAGCTCAACTGGAATTCCATCACCTCCAGTAGCTTTGTTCATAGTGATGCTTTCTAAGGCCCACTTGACTTCACATTCCAGGATGTCTGGCTCTAGGACAGTGATCACACCATCGTGATTATCTGGATCGTGAAGATCTTTTTTGTACAGTTCTTCTGTGTATTCTTGCCATCCCTTCTTAATATCTTCTACTTCTGTTAGGTCCATACCATTTCTGTCCTTTATCGAGCCCATCTTTGCATGAAATGTCCCCTTGGTATCTCTCATTTTCTTGAAGAGATCTCTAGTCTTTCCCATTCTGTTGTTTTCCTTTATTTCTTTGCATTGATCGCTGAGGAAGGCTTTCTTATCTCTTCTTGCTATTCTTTGGAACTCTGCACTCAGATGCTTATATCTTTCCTTTTCTCCTTTGCTTTTGGCTTCTCTTTTCACAGCTATTTGTAAGGCCTTCCCAGACAGCCATTTTGCTTTTTTGCATTTCTTTTCCATGGGGATGGTCTTGATCCCTGTCTCCTGTACAATGTCACGAACCTCATTCCATAGTTCATCAGGCACTCTATCTATCAGATCTAGGCCTTTAAATCTATTTCTCACTTCCACTGTATAGTTATAAGGGGTTTGATTTAAGTCATACCTGAATGGTCTAATGGTTTTCCCTACTTTCTTCCATTTAAGTCTGAATTTGGTAATAAGGAGTTCATGATCTGAGCCACAGTCAGCTCCTGGTCTTGTTTTTGCTGACTGTATAGGGGGCTTCTCCATCTTTGGCTGCAAAGAATATAATCAATCTGATTTCGGTGTTGACCATCTGGTGATGTCCATGTGTAGAGTCTTCTCTTGGGTTGTTGGAAGAGGGTGTTTGCTATGACCAGTGCATTTTCTTGGGAAAACTCTATTAGCCTTTGCCCTGCTTCATTCCATATTCCAAGGCCAAATTTGCCTGTTACTCCAGGTGTTTCTTGACTTCCTACTTTTGCATTCCAGTCCCCTATAATAAAAAGGACATCTTTTTTGGGTGTTACTTCTAAAAGGTCTTGTAGTTTTCATAGAACCGTTCAACTTCAGCTTCTTCAGCGTTACTGGTTGGGGCATAGACTTGGATTACTGTAATATTGAATGGTTTGCCTTGGAAGCGAACAGAGATCATTCTGTCGTTTTTGAGATTGCATCCAAGTACTGCATTTTGGACTCTTTTGTTGACCATGATGGCTACTCCATTTCTTCTGAGGGATTCCTGCCCGCAGTAGTAGATATAATGGATATAATGGTCATCTGAGTTAAATTCAGCCATTCCAGTCCATTTTAGTTCGCTGATTCCTAGAATGTTGACATTCACTCTTGCCATCTCTTGTTTGACCACTTCCAGTTTGCCTTGATTCATGGACCTGACATTCCACGTTCCTATGCAATATTCCTCTTTACAGCATCGGACCTTGCTTCTATTATCAGTCACATCCACAGCTGGGTACTGTTTTTGCTTTGGTTCCATCCCTTCATTCTTTCTGGAGTTATTTCTCCACTGATCTCCAGTAGCATATTGGGCCCCTATTGACCTGGGGAGTTCCTCTTTCATTATCCTATCATTTTGCCTTTTTATACTGTTCATGGGGTTCTCAAGGCAAGAATACTGAAGTGGTTTGCCATTCCCTTCTCCAGTGGACCACATTCTGTCAGACCTCTCCACCATGACCCACCCGTCTTGGGTTGCCCCACGGGCATGGCTTAGTTTCATTGAGTTAGACAAGGCTGTGGTCCTAGTGTGATTAGATTGACTAGTTTCCTGTGAGTATGGTTTCAGTGTGTCTGCCCTCTGATCCCCTCTTGCAATACCTACCATCTTACTTAGGTTTCTCTTACCTTGGGCGTGGGGTATCTCTTCACGGCTACTACAGCAAAGCACAGCCGCTGCTCCTTACCTTGGACGAGGGGTATCTCCTCACCGCCGCCCTTCCTGACCTTCAACGTGGGATAGCTCTTCTAGGCCCTCCGCGCAACCACTGCTCCTTGGACGTGGGGTTGGTCCTCCTGGCCGCTGCCCCTAGCCTCGGGCGTAGGGTAGCTCCTCCTGGTCGCCGCCTTATTAAAATTAATTTTACCAGACTTCCCTGGTGGTAGGGGACACGGGTTTGATCCAGGAAGATTCCACAAGCCACAGGGCAACTAAGCCTGTGTGCCAAAACTACTGAAGCCTTAGCACCGACAACCAGTGCTTCCCAACAAGAGAAGCCATTGCAATGAGAAGCCTGTGCTTGTGACAATTAGAAAAAGCCTACAAGCAGCAACCAAGACCCAGCAGAGCCAAACATAAATAAATACTTAAAAAAAATTAATCTCACCTATACCTTTTACTTAAGATGTATGACAAAAAGTTTATTTATATTTTTAGCTTGCGTTATATTGCTATAGCATAGTGCTGACCTAAGGATTAAAAAGAATTTGAAGTGTATAAAATCTGAATTACTCAAAAATTTTAACAAATGTAAAATATAAAAAATTTAAATTATTTTTCAAGTTTTCACAAATATTTCTTCTAAGACACTAAAAAATATTAAAGGTAAGGGCCTTCCTTGGCAGCCTAGTGGTTAGAACTCTGAGCTTCCACTGCAGGGGGTGAGGGTTCAGTCCTTGGTCGGGGAACTAAGATCTCACATCCCACGTGATGTGGCCAAAAAAATAATTTTAAAGTTTTTTAAAAATTAAAAAGAAAAATATAAATCATAATTAATGAATATCAAACATTTAAATAAAGTAAATCTAAACTTTAATTTTTAACAAATAGTTTAAACAGAATGACATATTAATTTCTATAAAACTAGAACTATTTATAATTCTAGGATTATATATATATTGACTTGACAAAGAATTATGCACATCACAGATACATTTATGAAAACTTAACAGTACTATGAGTCTTTTAATATTGAAAAAGTTCACTTCCTAAACTGTCACGTGCAATGCTGTGAATATTTGGTAAGCTATGAGTACATCAAGAAGAAGAAAGAAAATTGATGATCTGCACTACTGGGAAACCATACTGTATTTTTCAGGAATCTGTTGTCTCTCTACTATGGTATATTGATGGTAGAGAAGGCCTTATCCTAATCACCAGAACTTCTGAACATGTTACTTTTTATGGCAAGAGAGAGTTTACAGGTATGATTATGGTAGGGATCATGAAATGGGGGGCATTATCTTTGTGGGCCCAGTGTAATCACAAAGGTTCATATGAGAAGAAGGCAGGAAGGTCAGAGAGAGAAAGAGAGATTGGAAGATGCTACATAACTGGCTTTAAAGATGGAGGATAGGGCCATAGCCAAGAAATATACTTGGCCTCTAGAAATTAGAAAAAGGGGAGGAACCAGGTTCTCTTTTAGAGCTTCCAGAAGGAACAGAGACCTGCTAACACCTCAGTTTTAGGACTTCTGACCTCCAGACTGTAAGATAATAAACTTGTGTGGTTTAAAGCCATTAAGTTTGTGGTAATTTGTTATAGCTGCAATAGGAAACTAATACCTCTGCCATCTGAGAAGAAGGATCCAACAATTATTTTTTAAAAAATAGTTTCAATATGTTTATTTATGTATCTGGCCACACTTTGTGGCATGAAGGATCTTAGTTCCCTGACTAGGAATTGAATCCCTGCCCTCTGCAGTGGAAGCACAAAGTCCTAACCACTGGACTGCCAGGGAGTTCTTAATTTGTTTTTTTCTCTTAATAATAAAGTGGTCTGTTCCTCATATCCTCCCTGAATGCCAAAGCAATCTTCCAACATAGAGGCATACAACCCACAACTTTCATTGCATTTGGTCCCAGTCCCCTTTTGAGAACACAGGTTAACAGATGGAGAACAGGGTTTCTAAAGGCTTGTATACAGTTAGTAATAAGAGTAGATATTTAGGGTTATGAGTGGGACTGGACTGGCACTGAATACAAGATACTCAGTGACAAAGATTCCTGTGAGTTCTTTAAATAATTTATTATTTTATGTGTTTGTGATATATGAGGCCCTGTGGCTCAGTGGTAAAGAATCTGCCTGCCAATGCAGGAGACACAGGCTCAATTGCTTGGTTAGGAAGATTCCCTGGAGAAGGAAATGGCAACTCACTCCAGTATTCTTGCCTGGGAGCCTGGAGGGCTACAGTCATTGGGTTGCAAAAGAGCCAGACATGACTTAATGACTAAAACAATAACAAAGTATAGGTTACAGAGCAGGTACTTCTTGCTTGAAAGCAGAGTAAAACAAGCAGGAAAGAGTGAATCAGTTGTGTTTGTTTGTATGCCTGCTGAGTCGCTTCAGTCATGTCCAACTCCTTGTGACCCTATGGACTATAGCCCACCAGGCTCCTCTGTCCACAGGATTCTCCAGGCCAGAATACTGGAGTGGATTGCCATGCCCTTCTGCAGGCGATCTTCCCAACCCAGGGATCAAACCTGCATCGCATGTCTCCTGCAGTGGCAGGAGGGTTCTTTACCACTAGTGCCACCTGTTTGCTTGTTTAGCACTGATCTAACTAATTTCAAGTCTAAGCAAAGGCATTGATAGAAGACCTCTTTATGATTAGAAGATCATAGAATCTTGTAAAAGTTTTCAAACCAATAGTTGGATTATACTTTTTAAAAAACTTTCAATTTATTATTATTATTATTTTTGGCTGCACTGGGTCTTCATTGTGTCACTCAGGCTTCTAGTTGGGGTGGGTAGGCTTTGTTGCCCTGAAGCATGTGGGATCTTAGTTCCCCAATCAGGGATCAAACCCTCATTCCCTGCCTTTCAAGGCAGATTCGTAACCACTGGATCACCAGGGAAGTCCCTGGATGCAAACAGTTGGACAAGACTTAGCACACACTCATTCCTATTTAATTAGGAGCAATCAAAGTATCTTCAAAGTCAAGGAAGGCCAGTAGCCATCCGAAACTAGAAGAGGCAATGAATGGATTCTCCCCTCCAGCCTCCAGATGGACTGTGGCATTGCTGACACCTTGAGTTCGACTCAGTGACACAGATATCAGACTTCTGGCCTTCAGAACTACAAGAATTCATTTCTGTTGTTAAGCTGTAAAGTCTGGTCATTTGTTATAGCAGCCATAGGAAACAAAAACATCCCCAAAAGGATGTTTAAATTAAATACAATTCAATTTTTCATCCAATTCTACTTTTCTAGAATCTGTAAAAATTATTCTAACATTTTGAGAAAAATAAGAAAATTAAAATGGCCATAACATTCTTGGAAAGAAAAAAATGTAATGAAGAAGGACTTATACCAGCAGATATTTAAGTGTGCTTTAATGAAATTGTGATTACTACATGAGAATAGAGAAGTCAATCTATAGAATAGAATAAAATCTAAAATCAATTCTATCTATGCTTATATAAGGATTTAGAATATGATTAAGATAGCATTTCAAACTGGTGGGGTAAGCGTGGCTTGTTCAATAAAGGATATCAGGCAAGTTGCTAATTAACCACTTGTATAAAGAAATAATAATAATTTATATTACTTAACTCATATCATGAATCACCATTAATTCTAGAGAGATTAAATAAATATTTATGTATAAGTAAATTCTCTACCCAGAGAGAATTTTTAATAAATTATAAATTATTGTAAATCCAAAGGATGACATACTAGGCAGTCATTAAAAACAATGAGAAAAATATTTTATGACATGGAGAGATGACTGCAAGCACTGTTAATTGAAGAAGGCAGGTTATAAAAAAGTATGTACTGCACCATTCCATTCAGAATTTTTTACTATATGCATATTTGGTTAGAGAAACAACTCAAAAGACAGATCCAAACATATCAGTAATTTTTTTCAGTGGTACAATTATGTGCTGAGTCACTTCAGTCATGTCCAGCTCTTTGCGACCCTATGGACTGTAGCCTACCAGGCTCCTCTGCCCCGGGGATTCTCCAGGCAAGAATACTGGAGTGGGTTGCCACACCCTCTTCCAGTGGATCTTCTTCCTTCCAATCCAGCAGTCAAACCCACATCTCTTAGGTCTCCTGAATTGGCAGGCAGGTTCTTTACCACTAGCGCCACTATAGGCTATCTGTATTTTCCTCTTTTTACTTATCTGGATTTTAAAAAATAATAAATGTACATTGGTTCTGAAAAAAAGTATTTAAATTTATGTGATTACTCTAATTAGGAGTAATCAAAGTATCTTCTTTTTCAAGATAAAATTCTAATATGCTTGGTTGCAAGGTATAATATATTGGTTTCACTGGGTACCTACTTATATTACTTAATCTTTCACAATACTGTTGAGACAGATAATAAAAATATAAAATAATCCCCACTTTACAGATTAGGCAATGAAGGCCTAAAGTCAAGCATCAGACTAGGATTTGGAGTCACATCTGTTTTTAAGGACCATGCCCTTATTCATAATATCAAAACACTGGAAATAACCTAAACCTCCTTAAGGGGAACCAGATAAATTACACTACATTCATACAGTATAAAACTCTGCAGCCACAAAAATAAAACTGAGAATGCTCTCTGTACACGTAGAAGGAAATGTTTCCAAGATATAGTGTTAAGTGGGGGTGGAGGATGGGGAACACAACAAGGTGCAAAAGGTTTGTATAGCATGGCACCATTTGTTAGAATGGAGTAAAGAAGAATATATATTTTAGCTTGTATATACATAAAAGGCTTCTCAGGTAGCTCAGTGGTAAAGAATCTGCCTGCCAATGCAGGAGACACAGGTTCAATTGCTGGGTTGGGAATATCTCCTGGAGTAGGAAATGGCAAGTCACTTCAGTATCCAGTATTCTTGCCTGGAAAATTCCATGGACCAAGGATCCTGGCAGGCCATGGTCTGTGGGGTTGCAAAGAGTCAGACATGATTGAGGGACTGAGCATGCACACACATGCACAGAAACATCACTAGTGGGATAAACAAAACCTAGTAACAGAGTTTTCTGTTTAGGATGGGGGAAATGGGCAGACGGGGAACAGAAACAGGAGAGAGACTTTTTGTTCAGTCAGTTCAGTCGCTCAGTCGTGCCAACTTTTTGTCATATACATTTTTATACTATTTTAGTTTTGAGCCATGTATATGAATTACCAATTCAAAAAAGTAAATACACATAAACATTTTAAAAGCAAAATAAAATAAAACAAAACTTTGTCCTTTCTGCTCTTCCACATGCCTTAGACGTCTTTGGAAGGCAGTCTGCATCTGCTTTTCAATGAGACACATGGGGTAGCAGGCCTCAGGATTCCTCCAGTGGCTGGAACAACAGCGTCAGCACAGAGATCAGGAAGACGGCCCGGCCCGCAAGCAGTGCCAGGCCAAGCACGCCCTCTTTCCTTACTCCTAACTTAGAAAACCAAAACCAACACAAACCCACTCATCAGCATTTCTGTAGCCAGCTGTTAACCAATCCTCTTCCTGCCCTTTCCTTTCTTTTCTTCCTTTTTCCAGAAAAACCTGGAAAGCTCTGCAAAGCTTTGCAAAATGACTTACTTGCTCTGGCTGCCTTGTTTTTCTTCTCTCCTTTGGCCTGTGTCATCCTCTGAGGCAAGGACCGCAGTCTGACTTCCTGCCAGCTGGCCTGCTGGGTTCATTTCAGTGTCTTCAAAAAAAAACACACACACACACACAAAAACACAACAACTGTATTTTCCTAAACCTACAAACCTCAAGTTAGGGGTCATTTTGTCCAGCTTCATCCAAAGTAGAACATCTCAGTTATAAAAATTTAGGCGAGTAAATGTATTTGGTTTTAAACATAATCCCTTGGTTTCACTTTGTCTATCCAATCAACTCGGAGTGACAACTCTCATAAAATATCTGCTCGAGCTAGGAATCCCATGGGGCAGGACTAATTGTGTGTCGAGTTTCGCAGAGCAGAGAGCCCCAGTAAATTTCCATTTAGTAATTCAGTGACTGTCAGTTGACACCTAATATGTATCCATGGCTATCTGAGGCCCTGTGCTGGGGACAAAAACAAATGTGAGACCCAGCTCCGGCCCTCAATCTCTAATCCCCCATTAGGACATCTTCAGCTCATAAATGTGTCTGGACTCATTCGTTTTGTTCTTTTAAATCCATTTGCAAGCTATCTACTATATCACTAAGTTGTGAACATTTTCATGGTTAGCCGTGTTCAGAAATATGATTTACAGGGATGGTTTTCTCTAGCTTCTCCCTTTTTAAAGACTTTTGAGAAATAGCTTGTACATTATAAAGATCATAGCAAGAGTTCAAACTCTGGGTAATGTAATCCACACAAGATTCACTAACCTTTCAGGGTGTTAATTAGTTATAACAGTGTCATAGTGTTCAGCTTTCAGTAGCTAGAATTCCTTCGCTAATATGCAGGAAATTTGAGATGTATGCCAGATGCGTTCAATGAAAGGTTCTGCTCAAATCAAATGTGAGTCAAAAAGCAAGTCATTCTCAGCAACATTGAGCTTGGCAGGGAATCAGGCGTCTAGAAACATATAATCCGCCCCAGCCCCGCAGAGTACTGGGCTGGAACACTGTCATTTAGTGAGTGCTGCTAAATGTGCTGGGAACACAGAGCAGAAGGCACCACAGAGACTGTAGGCCCACATGTATTACACATGCACAGCATCCCCAGGAATGACACCGTGAGATTCATCTGCCCTGGCTTATTCTCAGGGAAAACCCCAACCAGGCTGAGGATCATGAACACCACAGACTGAAAGTAGCAGCCAGAAGCCACTGCACCGTTGTGGCTTCCACAGATCCATACAAAACACAGCGGCAGGAAGAAGGAGTGTTGCCTTTCTCAGGTTTCCTGTCAGGACATCCTGGCTTGAAACACGGTTTTGTCACTGAAAAATCTGAGCTAGTCGACAGATGGGAGACTGCCAGATTGTGTCCTTGAGAATCTCAGAAAATTGGTCAGTTTGCAAAAGAGTTCACAAGCTGGTATGAAAATCACCTATTTCCATTAATAACTGGTAGATTTTCTTCCAGGCAAAGAGCGGGCATGAACCGATTCAAGGAATGGGGTCTGGGGAAGACTCCATGTACACATTCTGAGCAGACAAGGTCTTTTTTTTTTTTTTTTGGCAATGCTGTGTGGCTTCCAGGATCTTAGTTCCCCAGTTCAGTTCAGTTGCTCAGCCGTGTCCGACTCTTTTTGACCCCATGAACTACAGCACGGCAGCCCTCCCGGTCCATCACCAACTCCCGGAGCCTACCCAAACTCATGTCCATTGAGTTGGTGATGCCATCCAACCATCTCATCTCATCATCTGTCGTCCCCTTCTCCTCCTGCCCTCAATCTTTCCCAGCATCAGGGTCTTTTCAAATGAGTCAGCTCTTCTCATCAGGTGGCCAAAGTACTGGAGTTTCAGCTTCAACATCAGTTCTTCCAGTGAACACCTAGGACTGATCTCCTTTAGGATGGACTGACTGAATCTCCTTGCAGTCCAAGGGACTCGCAAGAGTCTTCTCCAACACCACAGTTCAAAAGCATCAATTATCTGTGCTCAGCTTTCTTTTTAGTCCAACTCTCACATCCATACATGACTACCGGAAAAACCATAGCCTTGACTAGATGGACCTTTGTTGGCAAAGTGATGTCTCTGCTTTTTAATATGCTGTCTAGGTTTGTCATAACTTTCCTTCCAAGGAGTAAGCATCTTTTAATTTCATGGCTGCAGTCACCATCTGCAGTGATATTGGAGCCCCCCAAAATGAAGTCAGCCATTCTTTCTACTGTTTCCCCATCTATTTGCCATGAACCAGGGATCAAACCTGTGCCTCCTGCAGTGGAAGTGCGGAGTCCTAACCACTGAACCATCAGGGAATTCCCAGAGCCCTGTCTTAAACAGCCTTGGACCAAATTTACAACAAGATTTAACAAACTTGGGGTATAAGCATTACCATATAAGACAGTAGGCACTGTTTCACTTGTGACTCTGAAGATCACCTGTGAATTCCCCATTGCCCCATGGGTTTGCCACCCACATTGAACAGATCAGTTCAGCAAAACAGTCTAAGGCAATATCTTGAACACTATAAGCCATCTCCCTGGGAGAACCACAAGATAAAAGTTGTTTCATCAGTAAATAATGTCCAACTCTTTCGCAACCCATGGACTGTAACCCGCCAGGCTCCTCTGTCAGGGGATTTCCCATGCAAGGATACTGGAGTGGGTTGCCATTTTCTTCTCCAGGGGATCTTCCTGACCCAGGGATAGAAGCTGCATCTCCTGCACTGGCAGGCAGATCCTTTACCACTGAGCCACCAGGGAAGCCCACAAAATAAAAAGAGGATCCATTAAAAGGAGAGGAGACTGTAAGCCAGAGCCCTGTTCCCCAGGCTTGTCATGGCAAGCTCCAGATCAGAGCACTCATCCGTTAGTTCATTTATTCATTTACTCATTCAACAAACATTTATAGAATACCTCTGAGGTTTTAAGCACTATGCTAGGGGGTCTGAGAACACAAAGGCAAATCAGACCCAGTTCCCTGCCTTTGAGAAGTTCACAGTTGAAGATGGAGAGCCAGGAAGATCAAGTACAGTAAGGCACCGTGTGGGTATTGAGTGTGACTGCCCTTCTTGTTGTGTGCCTGCCTTGTTTCAAACATGGTGGCACACAGAGAGTTAGGGAAGAGTGATGACTGAGCTGCACACCTGAAGAGTAAATAGAACCAGGTCAGGGGAAGTGGGGAAGGAAAGAATGTTCAGGCAGTGTTAGCATCATGGGCAAAGGTACAGAGGGGAGAGAGAAGCCATGGCTATGTGGATTGAGAATAGAGGGCGGGAAAAGTGGGGTGGAAGAGATGAGGATGGATGGGGAAATTAAAATCAGGTGATCAAGGCCCTCGTTGTCATGCTAAGGCAGGAGCTGGGTCTCCCTTTGTGTCCCCCAGGGGATGGAGACACTGGTACATATTAGTTGCCAATAAACATATGAAGACAATGAGGTGCCACTGATGGGTTTTAAGCAGGGGAGTAACATGACCAGGGCTGCATCGGAGACAGGCATATTCTGGGAAGACTTGAAGAGGCTTAAAGTGCGTGCAGGAAGACCAGATGACCATAATGACCTGCAGTCATTGAGGTAAGAGATGAAGACGGGCTGAACTAAGGCAGTGCCGGTGGGAGTGGAAAGAAGTGAGTGCACACAGGATCAGTACCTCAGACAGGAGAGGGGCTGCCATTTTTAGGTCAAACAGTATGCTTGATGTTTATCACGTCTCATGGGCAAAGCCAGACCACATGCAGAAATTACTGGCCAATCTGAAGATTCTTCAAGACCACAGACTGAGACTATAGAGCTGGTGGTCTCCACTGCCCATTAGTGTCCGGGCAAGATGCCCCTTCTCAGGTCCCCACAGAACTTCTCTTGTGCTTATTCCCATTGCCTCTTCTGTGGCAGAGGAAGCAAAAAAAGGAAAACACTGTTCAGAAAAGGATGACACCCAACTATCTCTAAGTGACCAATCTCTGTCCAAATGAACAGGTTGGGTTAAGATGAAGGGGCCCCAATCTCTTTACAGAATGTCAGAGGGAACAACAGAGATCAATTCAAGTCCTTTGTACACAGAAAGGAAGCCAGAACTCCAAGAGGGAGAGAGACTTGCCCAAGGACAGACCTAGAGAGGAACAAGAGAACAGGGAGGGACAGTCAAGAACACAAGTATGATCTCTACTCCTCCCCCCCTCCCGCCCCCGCAATTAGGAAGTCCTTTAAAGTTCCCCTAACCTTACCATTAACAGAGGGGAGGAGGAGACAGGTAAAGCCAGTGTGTAAGATGAGCCAATTCAGCTAAGCCACACCAGTTTCCCCAGCTTCAAAGAGAAGAGAGATGACTACTGACTCTGACTGTTGCTACAGGTCAGTGTAGACTTTTGAGGCCCTGTTGTCCATCTCTCAGCCGTGTTCTGGGAGTACTATCTGTTAACACTAGTATTCATACTACCCACCTTTGCTCTCGCCTCAACCACAAGTTTCTACTTCTACTATTCTGTAAGTCATAAAAACATTTTTACAGTGCCAATATTTTTGTCTCAGTTTCACCTCTGGCACCAAGTAGTATGATAAACTTTATAGCTCTGAGTCTTGGTCAGAAAACAGTGTTGTCTGTTGGTGGGAATGTAAGCTGGTACAGCCACTGTGGAGAACAGTACGAGGTTTCTTAAAAAACTAAAAATAGAACTACCATATGACCTAGCAATCTTACTACTGGCCATATACCCTAAGAAAACAATAATGCAAAAAGACATGTGTACCCCAGTGTTCACTGCAGCACTATTTAAAATAGCCAGCACACAGAGCAACCTAGAAGTCCATCAAAAGATGAATGGATAAAGAAGATGTGGTACACAGATGGCTGCCATGGCGCACGAGTGCGGCTGCCCGAGGGCAGGGGCAGTGGCTGAGAGGAGCCACCCTGCATCAGAGGTAGGAGCAGCAGCTACGCTTTCCTGGAGCAGCCGTGAAGAGAGACCCCACGTCCAAGGTAAGAGAAACCCAAGTAAGACTGTAGGCACTAAGAGAGGGGATCAGAGGGCAGACAGACCGAAACTACAATCACAGACAACTAGCCAATCTGATCACACGGACCACAGTGTTGTCTAACTCAATGAAACTAAGCCATGCCGTGTGGGGCCACCCAAGACGGGAGGGTCATGGTGGAGAGGTCTGACAGAATGTAGTCCTCTGGAGAAGGGAATGGCAAATGACTTCAGTATTCTTGCCTTGAGAACCCCATGAACAGTATGAAAAGGCAAAAAGATAGGACACTGAAAGATGAACTCCTCAAGTCAGTAGGTGCCCAATATGCTACTGGAGAAGAATGGAGAAATAACTCCAGAAAGAATGAAGGGACGGAGCCAAAGCAAAAACAACACCCAGTTGTGAATGGGACTGGTGTTGGAAGCAGGGTTCGATGTAAAGAGCAATATTGCATAGGAACCTGGAATGTTAGGTCCATGAATCAAGGCAAATTGGAAGTGGTCAAGCAGGAGATGACAAGAGTGAACATCGACATTCTAGGAATCAGTGAACTAAGATGAACTAGAATGGGTGAATTTAACTCAGATGACCATTATATCTACTACTGTGGGCAGGAATCCCTTAGAAGAAATGGAGTAGCCATCATAGTCAACAAGAGTCCGAAATGCAGTACTTGGATGCAATCTCAAAAACAACAGAATGATCTCTGTTCGTTTCCAAGGCAAACCATTCAATATCACGGTAATCCAAGTCTATGCCCCGACCAGTAATGCTGAAGAAGCTGAAGTTGAACAAGACCTTCTAGAACTAACACCCCAAAAAGATGTCCTTTTCATTATAGGGGACTGGAATGCAAAAGTAGGAAGTCAAGAAACACCTGGAATAACAGGCAAATTTGGCCTTGGAGTACAGAATGAAGCAGGGCAAAGGCTAATAGAGTTCTGCCAAGAGAATACACTGGTCATAGCAAACACCCTCTTCCAACAACCCAAGAGAAGACTCTACACATGGACATCACCAGATGGTCGACACTGAAATCAGATTGATTATATTCTTTGCAGCCAAAGATGGAGAAGCTCTATACAGTCAGCAAAAACAAGACCAGGAGCTGACTGTGGCTAGGATCATGAACTCCTTATTGCCAAATTCAGACTTAAATTGAAGAAAGTGGGGAAAACCACTAGATCATTCAGGTATGACCTAAACAAATCCCTTATGACTATACAGTAGAAGTGAGAAATAGATTTAAGGGACTAGATCTGATAGATAAGAGTGCCTGATGAACTATGGATGGAGGTTTGTGACACATTGTACAGGAGACAGGAATCAAGACCATCCCCAAGAAAAAGAAATGCAAAAAAGCAAAATGGCTGTCTGAGGAGGCCTTACAAATAGCTGTGAAAAGAAGGGAAGTGAAAAGCAAAGGAGAAAAGGAAAGATAATAAGCATCTGAATGCAGAGTTCCAAAGAATAGCAAGGAGAGATAAGAAAGCCTTCCTCAGCAATCAATGCAAAGAAATAGAGGAAAACAATAGAATGGGAAAGACTAGAGATCTCTTCAAGAAAATTAGAGATAACAAGGGAACATTTCATGCAAAGATGGGCACAATGGAATAGTACTCGGCCATAAAATGGAACAAAACTGAATCATTTGTAGAGACATGGAGGGACATAGAATCTATCATACAGAGTGAAGTAAATCAGAAAAACAAATATCTTCTGTTAATGCATATATATGGAATCAGAAACATGGCAAAGATGAGCCTCTCTGCAGGGCAGGAGTAGAGATACAGAGGTAGAGAGTGGACATGTGCACAGGAGGCGGGGCGATGGGGGCAGGGGAACTGGAATACTGGGGTTGACATATATACACTGTGCTCAGTTGTTCAGTCATGCCTGATTTTTCGTGACCCCACGGACTGCAGCCCGCCAGGCTCCTCTGTCCATGCAATTTGCTAGGCAAGAATCCTGGCATGGGTTGCCATTTCCTATTCCAGGGTGGGTCAAGACCAGACTTTTCAGTTGAGATAACTGCCATCAAACATACACTATCATGTGTAAAACAGACAGCTAGTGGGAACCTGCTGTATATAGCACAGGGAGCTCATCTTGTGCTCTGTGGTGACGACCCAGAGAGGTGGAAGGGGTGGGAGGTCCAGACGGGAGAGGATATATGTATACACACAGAAATACGCATACAGCAAACCGTACTTCGTTGTACAGCAGAAACCAACACAACATTATAAAGTAACTATACCTCAATTTTTATTTTTTTCCCAATTTTTAATGAAAAAGAAACAACAGTGCTGTGACACACAGGGTGAGCAGGTTGAGATCCCTCCTGAACTTCGTATCTCCAGCTTCACAGGCACATCTGTGAACAGTGAACCTCTCGAGGAAACACATGTGGTCTCTGCAGATTCCACAGCCACCTTGTCTCAAGGCCTGACTTCCTCCCCGCCCCCTCCCCCAGACCCACCCGCCCTGAGCAGGAAAAGGAGCAGAGAAAGCTGTTTCTTTAGCTCTTTCCTCTTTCTCCGCTTAGGTCTATCACATCTCACAAGGTCAACACCTATTTTCTTAGAACCATAATATTCATATTTAGAGGTTTAGGGTACAATTCTGTCCTCTATCATTGCACCTGGTTTTTCTTGCTTTCCGAAGCGCTCCATTCATACATCATGGCTTACTTTTCCCCAGGCAGTGAGTCATATTCACAGACAAATTTTATCTTCTGGGTCACAACCTGGTCAGCTCCCCCTTCTCACAGAAAATGATCAAAGGCCCAGATCTGAGTTTTTAGCTTGCACATATATTTTACCTTTATATTAGCTTGTACATAATTCATTAAACATTTAAAAGAAGAAAATAAAAGAAAAAAACTTTTTTAAGAAAAAAAAATCCTCAGTACATCCTCCAACTTCCCCAACCCTTGTTTTAATTTTCTCCACAGCACATCTGACATAGCATATAGCCCTTCAGCCAACTCTTCTTCTTTCCCACCTTCCTTCCATAGTCTTTCTTTCTCTTCACTAGAGAGAAAGGTAGGGCTTTTGTTTGTTTTGTTCATTTCTGTATCCCCCAGACACAGCTCAGTGCCTGGCACATACTAAAAACTCAAGACATGTTAAATAAACAAGCTGCTGACTAAACAGTTCATTTTCTTTCCTTTTCTCTGGGGCCTACCACTCCCTCTCCTGCCACAACAGTGTTTTTTCTTTGGCTTAACAGCTAAGAGATCAGATGACCATACATTTTACATCAGCTCTAGAGGGACTTCACTGAAATGGCAGAGGATATTTCTTCTCCATCTCCAACATCTCCATCTACTGAAATCCTATCCATTTGGCAAATCCTACCCCCACCTCTTCTGTGACACCATCTTTTCTTTAACCTCTCACAGCAATCTCCCCCCACCTTGGAACCCATAGCACTTGATGCCTGTATCCCTCATCTAGAATTTAACACTTTCTGCCTTGTGCTGATAATTTTCCTGAACGTGATTGCAAAAGGAAGATCAACAATAAGACAAGGGTAGTATTTCCTTGGCAAAGCTGGCTTCCTGCCCCTCCTCCCCAACTTAATTTCTTGCTGATTTAACAAGACCCAGATCTGGGCTTTACACTTTTAAGCCATCCCATGTGAAGGGATCCACCTCTGAAACACCTATTAACCAAGTTCACACAGAGGTTGCAGGGCATACAAACCAAATGCCAATGTAATGATTCATACCAAGGAACTGTGGACATTCTAATGGACTAGAATGCTTGAATTGGCCTGACTGGCTGATCTTTTCCTCAAGGGCTAAAGAGTGCTTGGTTAACAGAAACTGAGAACAAAAGTAATCAACCTAAAGTCACATCTCTCTTTATGGCAGGGCCCCCTTCCCTGCTATAGGAGCAGTTTGATGAAGGCCATCACAGGGCTCAAGTTCCCTCAGATAAGGCCTGCCCTTCCTTAGGTAGTACCAGGGCCAATGCTCTACTTCCAAGGATGGCCAAACCCCTTCTGCTCAGTTTAGACTCTAAACTGCTTTATCACTTAACCTAAATTACAACCGTGTTCCAGCCTTTTCTTCTTGAGACTGCTCCCAGACATCTGATTAGTGCTTGGAGTGTCCTCAACCATTTGGGCAACAAATTTACAGACACTTCCTAGGTTTACTCCCACGGAGAACTCATCATCCTTTACATGTGGATTTTACTGGTATGAAGGCAAACTTATTTCCTGTCACTGGGGTGTATAAACCGCACTGACAAAATAGAAGACATTTCTCCAAATAAGCACCTGGGGGACCATGCCTTATAGGTTTCAAACTAAGGTCCTAAGACAGGACAGAAAGAATTGCTTTGGCAGCAAAGAGGAAGGAAAAAAACACCTTCCATTTAAAGTGGCCCAGAGTCAACTAACAAGGCTCATCTGCTCTCTCAATCTGAAACACAACAGCTACCTACCTTGTTCAAAACCAGGGAATATTTACCTACCAAGTCCTGGGCTTTGAGGAATGATTTCAAAATACCTAGGCCCTGATTAGTTTGCCTTATCCCAGGAATGTGTCTATCTTCTGCTCTAGCCAAGTTCAAGATTTTACAAAAAGAAAGGAAACAAAAGAAAATGGAGAGAGGACTTAGGCCTTTGTTGCTTTACTCGGGTCTCTTGCAGTTCCACAGACAACTAGCAGTGGGTATGGGTTGTCATTCTCAGGATGAAGTTCAGAGAACACCTCTCTGAGATAGCAGTAAACCTAACTTACACTCACCACACTTCTGTCTTTCACACTGCTGACTGGCAAATGAGCCATGGTTTGTACATGGAGCAGGTGCAGGAGAGGTGGCTTCTGCCAGATGGTGCTAAAAAAAGGCCCCAGTCTGATACACAAGTCTTTCCATTAACCCATCCATGACCAAAGCAAAGTGTTTACTGGGAGTGGTGATCCTTCTTTGTTTTTGCAGACTTCTAGGGTCTCAAAGGCTGCCCTTCAGCGCTCCATCACTTAACCTGCTTTTTTGCCTTATACACATGGCAGGTGTAGCCAAGAGACTGGGATATGGAGAGGGTTTTAGTATAATCTGCCTTCACTCTTACCCTCTGGGTGGTCCTGAGCACCTCATACTCTAGAAAAGGGCTGACTCTTTACTGTCTCTTTCTTGCCCGAGCCCTGCAATGGAACTTTAGTAGGGCCTCTGAGATCACTTGCTCTATCACATTCTTGCTTTAAGAAGTGATGCACACCATTTACCCTGTTGAACCAGTTTCCTCCTCTCTATAAAAGGATAATTCAAACCTAGCTCACAGAACCAGCTGTGGGAATCGAATGAACTAACTTGTGTGAAAAGGCAAATACAGTCCCTGCTACATAAGCCCTCCAGGATACATTCGTTTTCTTCCTTGCAGGAGATGGTCCTACCTTGCTTACTCTGTTAGACCAGCTTCCTATAAGCTACTGGAGAGTGGCTTGTCCTCATGGCTCACTCATGCCATCCCAGGAAATGGCCATAGCACTGTAACATGAGATGAAAAATTCTAGTAAGGAGCAGCTAGAACAGAAAGACAACTGCACGGTGCCACAAGGCAGTGTGCCCTAGACAAGGCTCCCAGCAGGAAATCCTGTGGCCTCGCAGTATCACAGGTGCTGGGGCCCAGAGAAAATTCCCCTAACCACCCTTCCGTAAACTCTCATCAGGCCCCACATTCAACTCATCAGATAATGGATGAGCCCTCTGCTACCTTTTCTTCTAAAGCCACTCACTGGACAGGCTGTGGAGCTCATGCTAGGAAAACGGAAGTTTCTCTCCATTAGAACTCAGTAGTGGGAACCACACAAAGCATTTTAAGAACTACCCAGGAATTAACGGCCCTGCAACGTGGCTCTAAGGGTTAGGGTGACTCTAAGCCGGTGGGAAAAAGTGGAAAAGCAACTTTTTACATTTTGACAACTACTACTAGGCTGCTAGGCACAGACTAGTGTGGAGTGGACGGTGTTTTGAAAAGGAGATCTGAACGACTCGCTCAGGGCAGACAGGCCAGCCAGAGGCCACGCTCCCTTCTGCTTCCACACCAGGCAGGACAGCCAGGGCGAGGCTTGGGCGGGGAGGGGCCCGGGGTCTGGCGCGGCGGCTCTGGGTGCAGTCAGGCCCCACGTGCCCCGCCGCCCCGGCGGACCAGCCGGCCAGAGTCCAGGATCGGCCCCAACCGCGCGAGGGTAACAGGAAGTCGGTGCCCGGCCTTACATAGGATGTGAAGGTTAGGGTGACGCCTGAGCGGCCTGGCCGGCTAAAGACCTCAGGAGAGATTCACGCCAGACCGCCTGCACCCCTCCCCTCCGAGCCCGCCTCCTCAGCACCTTTGCCGCAGCTAGGCAGCCGGCCCGGCCCCGCAGTGGGTCACGAGGCAGCGTCGGCGGCGGGCGCGGCCGGGTCAGTCCCGGCAGGACCTGTGCCCGGCGCCACCCACGGCCCCCACCCGGCGCGCGCCACGTCCCCGGCTCCGCCCCGGGCCCCGAGAGCCACGCGGGGAACCCCAGTGACGTCACCGTCCTCCAGCTCTCGCCTTCCCGCGCTCTCCAGAAAAGACGCGAAGGTGGTGACGTGTCCGGGGCTTTGACGCGGCTGCGCAAAAGACGTCGGCAACAGAACGTCCTGCGGCGCCGCCTGGTGGAAGAAAAGCCCCAAGGTGGCCGGAAGCGGCGGAGCAGGCGAGAGGAGAACGTGACTGACGTCAGCCTGCGAAGCCGAGGGGGCCGTGGCCGCGTGATCAGCCTCCGCCCTCGGCGCCGGAGCGTCTTTCTTTTGCTCGTTTTCTCAGTATAGTGTGGTAGCTTTCTTTTAAGCTTTCTTTTAAGGTTATAACCTTGCCTTTTCTAGAGCTTAACGATGTAAGTTACATTGTTGGTTATAGAGAATTTGGGGGGGAAAAGCAAAGGAAAATATATGAAGGAAAGGAATAGCAATATCCCTTTTCGTGTTTACTTCTGGCCTTTCTTTTGCTTTAATCAGGTTGTGAACTCGCTGTATGGCAATGGTTTTAAGTACAAAAGCTCTTGAGGGACGAAAAGCACCAAAACTAAGTTAGAAAAACACGATAGAGGAGAAACAATAGGTTAAGGGTAATAGTATTTAATGAACGTTTAACAGACTATCTCATTTACTATGCACATCATCCACAGGAGGAAATGGGCTCAGATCTTTTAAAAACTTGCTTAAGGTTACACGGTTCATAAGCGGGTAACAGAGTAAGGGGTTTGAACCCAGCGGTTGAACTCTGAACTTTAAGATGGAAGTCTGGGGAGAGGGTGAAAAATTGCATGGAAAATAGATGGTGGCAGACCGGCTTTGTATTTCTATAACCGTCAGATGGTGACTAGTTCCCAGGAGCAAGGCTTCAACCGTAGGATCAGCTTTGCAGTAGTGTGCCATAAAACAGCTCCCACTAATATGTGCCTTGAACCACACAGCTATGTGCTTGTTACTGACCAGAAGCACTGCCCTCTCCCATTAGCAGTGAAAGGTGAGGGTCTGCACCAGCGCTGGGTTAGATCCTGCAATTCGAAGTGCAACCTGCACTCTGGGAGCATTGCTTCAGTCCAGCAACTTGCTTCATCCAGCTGGATGATAAAATTGCAGGCTCTTGGACCCCACCCTGGAATTTCTGAATATATGTTCTGACTATATCCGTGGGTGATTTCTGTGCACATTAAAGCACTAGTGTAAACATGTTCTCCTGCCCTTTCCTGTTGAGATAGGTGGGATGGTAGAAAGATGTGAAGGGAGCCTGGTGTGGGAGGGCAGGCAGATAGGAGGTTTTGTTTTTTTTTGTTTACCTGACAAGCCACATGACTTGTGGGATCTCAGTTTCCTGACCAGGGATTGAACCTGCGCCACAGCAGTGAAAGCCCGGAATCCTAACCACTAGACTACCAGGGAACTCCCTGTAAAGAGGTTTAAAAAGAGGATCAAATAAGGAATGTCAGGAAATATCACAAGAGGGGCCAGAAGAAAAGTAGGAAATCAGAATTTATAAGATTAAAAAAGAAAAAGGGACTATGTTGAGTAAAGCAGGTTCATCTTGGGAAGTTCACGGACAAAATAGACACAGGGCTGTTCTCTGTGACTGACTTTTCTGTGTTGTCTGTGACTTGGCTGAGAGAGTCCATTCATTCAAAGGGCTGGAGGAGGGCAGCCCCTGCCCATTCATTCCCTCACCTTCAGTGGATAAAGCAAGAGTACCCTGAATTCTAGTGGAGGGCAAATCTTGGCCTATTTCTGACATAGGAGGCCAGGCAGTGAAAGAGCAGTTCCTCTGGGATGACATATACTGGTTGCACTCTGTAAGTGGCCTGGCATGGGGGCTGGTGTGGGTGCCTTTGTATGCACATGTGGGCTGGAGGGAAAGGGAAGTGATTGGCTGACTAGACAGAACAGGAATCAGTGAGAGAAGAGGGGGACCTTCCCCAGAAAGTCACAGAGCTGATGACCTCTGGTACCTTGAGAGAGCCAGGTGGCAGGCCTACAGAACTTCCCTTAGGTGGGTGGTTCTTAAGAGTCAGATTTTCTGAAGGTCTCTGGCCTCTCATGCCTCTGAATAGTAGCAAGCTGTTGAGATGCTAGCAATTTTGGTAGAGGCAGATGTGAACCAAAGTGTCCTGGGTGTAGGAGTAGCAAGTAGTTCTCACCATGCCCACTGTGTTAGGGGCCTGGCTATGTTGCTTGAAGGA
The DNA here is from genome assembly GCF_029407905.1 of Bubalus kerabau. NCBI lineage: Eukaryota > Metazoa > Chordata > Mammalia > Artiodactyla > Bovidae > Bubalus > Bubalus kerabau. The sequence continues at coordinate 71,288,260 of NC_073634.1, forward strand.
GGAGTTAGGATGCCCATCAGTATACACTCAGTCTGAGGATGGCCAGTCTGTGCAGTAGGCAGGAGGCTGTGTGGACATCGGAAGGTTTTGCACTTCCCACTCCAGAATACGAACAGTGGCTGCAGCATGGAAAGGCAGCAGATGGGCAGCCCTCAGAGTTGGGAGAGACCAACAATTAATGAAGGAAGTGTGCAGCAGATGGTACGGGTTAGAGTGTGTATGGGTGGGTGCAGGGTTTGAAGAGCACTGGACTGATGGGAGTATCTAGGCCCCCTCTACTCTTGTAGTGAGGGGCAGGTCTGAAATGAGGTCAGTGCTGATGGTGTCCCGAAGGTATTTGGATGCTGGGAGTGGGTGCAGCAACCCTACTGGTACTCTTAGGACTGTGTTCAACCTGGTAGAGACGGTGTCAATGTAACTCTGAACCCATGCCAGATTTTGATGGACTGTGTTGATGGGCCAGGGGGGTCCTGGGTGAACACCCCAGCACTGGAGGAGGAGCCTCTTTGGGTAAATTATTTGCCCCAGCTATGTATTTTATGGCCCATGTGGTTCTAATGGCCCCCAAGGTTAGAGTCAAGTATTGCTAGACAGCCAGGATTTGCCTGTCACTCATAGGTTTAGCTTGATCAAAAAACTGTGACTGATGTCCTCAAAGACTGAAGGACTTAGGACAGGCCAGCCACGGTGTTTCCTTGGGTATTTTTACTTTTCAGGCAGGCACTCTGCCTCACCTAGTTTTAATGTCTCCTCTTCTCTATACTTATCCAAGCCCTTCCTATCCCTTTTTATTTTGTCCACGTGGCAGGGTTTGTGGGATCTTAGTTCCCCGACCAGAAATCAAGCCCGTGTCCCCTGCAATGGAAGCATGGAACACCAGGGAGTTCCCCTTTTCCTCTCCTTTAAAGCCCAGCACAAAGTCTAATTCTCCCTGGACCTCTGGGTTCTCAAGGATCTTCCTCATTGTCTAAAGCACTTGAGAACTCTCCACACAAGCCAGCCCCTCAATTGTAGAGGACAAACAATCCTTAATTTGCCTACCCATCTCCTTCATGTAGGGGCACAGGTCCTTCTTTTACCGAAAATGCTCACAGACCCGTCTCCCACCTCCATTAGGTCCATCAGACCTTTCTTTGGGGATTTTGGACTTTGTACTTTTGAGTTGAGCAGAGCAGTCAGTCCTGCTCTAGAGCGTAAGTGATAGCCGTAGTTCCAGGTGCATTTATTGTTGTTCAGTCACTAAGTCTTTTCCAACCCTTTATGACCCCATGGACTGCAGCACACCAGGCTCCCCTGTCTTTCACCATCTCCTGGAGTTTGCTGAAATTCATGTCCATTGACTCGGTGATGCTATCTTAGCATCTAATCCTCTGCCACCCCTTTCTCCTTTTGCCTTCAGTCTTTCCCAGCATCAAAGTCTTTTCCAATGAGTTGGCTCTTCACATCAGGTGGCCAAAGTATTGGAGCTCCAGCTTCAGCATCAGTACTTCCAATGAATGTTCAGGATTGATTTCCTTTAGGATTGAATGATTTGATCTCTTTGCTGTCCAGGATGTGTTAGGAGCCAGATATCCTACCAGAAGGAGCTGCACTGTGTTGATAGTAATGAAGCCTCAGGAGAGGTAGAGATGGGTCAGATGGACCCTGGCTGCAGGGGTTCTGAGGCCTAACCACACCCCTGCTCCACCCAAGGATAGTTGTCTAGCCCTATTTTAGTGTTCATGAACCAGTCATTCATTCCTGGTTTTGCCTGAGCTGGTTAGAGTTGGCTTTTTGTTATGTGCAATCAAAAATGCCTACCTACACACTTCTCTTGTCTTCCAAAGATAATGAATTATGAAGAATTTATATTATAAAGCAATATGATAAAGTGGAAAGAACATGCACTTTGGAATAAAATGAAACATTTTTAATGCTATTTCCAGTAAGATACTTAATCTCAGAGAGACTGTGTAACTTTATAAAAGAAGGAGTGGTGGCTAAATTCAAATAATGATGAGGACTAAATGAGAAAAATGATTAAGTGAGATTATAAATGAAAATGCCTGGGATGTAACAGGCAAATAGGAAATGTTCCATTCTCTTCTTTTCTCCTTAAAGGCAGGCTTCTATTCTGTGACTTTCAGTATCTCCATTCTGTGATCAGTGAATTAAAAAATAGAAACTGAATCTTACCACCTGTTAAGCTTTTTGGAGAGTAATGAAGGAAATAAAAATCAAGTGAACAAGCAATTACAAGCATTAGTTTGAAACGTCAATCAATATTGCCTTGACACCTGAATCTCTTTTTCCTAGTTCACTATCACCTAAATCTCCCAAAAGGTTTATACTTTTATAATTAGGCCAACACAAGATATAATTTATAAAAACTAGTGACACTGTGCTTTATTTGAGAAGAAAATAAAAGGATATGATTGGAACTCTGTCAGGATGATCTTCAACATTTTGCCCTAACCAAGGTATTATTAATTTTCCAACATGTTAGTATAAGGTGGAGTGCTGCTGACTTCTTAGAGAATTAGGAAAAGGTTGAAACAAACTCTGAAGGTGAGTCCTTCAGGAAGATAAGTGAGCTGGTTTTCTGTTTCTTTAAAAACTCTACCTAGGAATATCATCCAAGTTAAATGAAGACTATACACAGCAGCACCAAAAGGGCTATTTACAAGAAGAGTTTTTCTTCGAAAGAATTCACTTGAATGCACTGAGAAACTGCATCTTAGCTAAGAGTAGTTCACTAAGGAACAGAGCCATCTAAGTGTCTAACTAGTATTTAAAGTTGTCAAAGGGTGGGGATGTGCAAATTTAGCAGCAAAAGACTCTTGTTTTGCTTCAAGGGAAAGTGATGGTGGTCAGAGGGGCCAGTTCCAAGGGCTGGTCCAAGGGGGGCCGCTGGTCTTGGTACTCTGCCACATGCCCGTTGCGGTGGTGCCCATACTCAAACTTGATTCGAAGCTCACCAATCTTGGATTGGGGAAGAATATCTGGGATCCACTCGATGATGAAAGGTGTTGGCTCCTTTTGATCTGGGGAAGTGTTGCCTGAAGATAAAAAAGAAAAGAAAAAAGAAGTGATTAGTACAATTCCAAAATAAATTTTCACAAATTTTAAAAAGAAAAAGAAGTAAAAAAAAAAAAAAAAAAACTGTGTGAGAAGGAAAAAAGGGAGGGGGGGCAACAAGAATAATCAAGGCAAGGGAAAAGTGATTACTGCTCTATCTATCCAAAATAAAATTTCAGGGAACTGTCTGGCATTCTCAAATAAAATAAGACCTAGCCTGGATGAAAATAGGGCCAAAAGAATCATAAGGAGAGGCCAGGCTAAGAGGGAAAGACAGCTGGATGAGAGGAAAAGGGAGACTAGCAAGAAAAGGTCAAGTTTCAAGGAAACCAGAAAGAAACAGAATTAAAATCCAAATGGTTCTAAAATAGATTACAAATCCATAATAACCACAAGAGAGTTGTAATGGCATATATCTAGACAGACAAAAAGAACAAAACAGAAAGATCCAAAATGGATACAAAAAGAAGAGGAATTTAAGATAAGGCCAAAATGGTATTTTCAATTAGTGTAAGAAATACAAGTAAGTGTTTCTTATAACAAATGGGGTGCATCAACTACATAATTATCTGGAAGAAACTAAAAGATGACAGAATCTTGCTTCATAACTTACATCAAGATAAAGTCCAGAATATTAAAGATTTAAATGTGAAAAACTCAGATTAAAGAATGCTCTTGAATAAATATAAAGTACTAGCAGAATTAAAAATAAGCATATAGTATCACCTCTAAAACATGGAGACAATAAACATAGAAGACATAGTCCATTTAGCAAAAAAACAGAAAAAACAAAAAGGGGGTTTTCCTGGTGGCTCAGTGGTAAAGATTCTGCCTGTCAGTGCTGGAAACACGGGTTCAGTCCCTGATCTGGGAAGACCCCACGTGCTGAGGACCAACAAAGCCCATGAGCCACAACTACTGAGCCTGTGCTCTAAGCCAGGGAGGGGCAACTACGGAAGCCTGTGCACCCTAGTGCTCATGTTCCGCGACAAGAGAAGCCACCGCCGAAGTGAGAAGTCTGCACAGGGCAACTGGGGAGTAGCCCTGCTGCAAGTAGAGAAAAGCCTGCACCGCAAAGAAGACCCAGCACAGCCAAAAATATTCAATAATAATAATAATAAAATAAGAAGACAGAAGGCCAACCATATTAATTATGGTAAAGGGGATATATTAAAGTCAGAGAAAAAATAAAAATAATATAATACTGATAAGAGATTCAACAAGAACAAAGTGTCACAAAAAAGTTAAAAGGATGGCAATCATCAGAAAAATGTAAAACAAAAGAAAGCTGGTGTCACTGTTGTAATACTGAATAAAGACAAATTAAAGGCAGATGTTATTTTTAAATTGATGAACTATTGCTATAGGCTGAATCTATATTCTCTAAAATTTCTCCCTAATACTATTGTATCCTCCCAAAATTCATAAATTGAAAACCTAATCCCCAATGTTGACAGTACTTGGAGGCGGGGTCTTTGGGAGGTGATTAGGTCATGAGGGAAGAGCCCTGATGAGTGAGATTTGAATGCCTTTATTTAAAACCCCAGAGACATCTATGCTCTTTCCAAAATGTGAGGACACAGAGAGAAGCCTGCTGATGGCTATCTTTGAAGCAGGATGCAGGCCCTCATCAGACATCGAATCTGTAGGAATCTTGGACTTCCCACCCTGCAGAACTGTGAGAAATAAATCTCTGTTGTCTAAGTCACCCAGTTTACAGTATTCTGTTACAGCAGTCCAAATGGACTAAGATAATATATTTCCATTGATATCTATCAATAACTCTGCTGCTGCTGCTGCTAAGTCACTTTAGTTGTGTCCGACTCTGTGCGACCCCGTAGACGGCAGCCCACCAGGGTCCCCCGTCCCTGGGATTCTCCAGGCAAGAACACTGGAGTGGGTTACCATTTCCTTCTCCAGTGTGTGAAAGTGAAAAGTGAAAGTGAAGTCGCTCAGTCATGTCTGACCCTCAGCGACCCCATGGACTGCGGCCTACCAGGCTCCTCTATCCATGGGATTTTCCAGGCAAGAGTACTGGAGTGGGGTGCCATTGCCTTCTCCAGTCAATAACTCTAATGTACCAAAAAACAATGCATTACAATACTTAAAGGCTTTTGCAATATCAGAAGGCATTTAGAGAAACAAAACTGTAGTAGTAAATTGTATTACAACTCTGCTATCTAAGTTTTACAAATCTTAAAGCTACACAAAATTTTATATTGGATAAATAATAACACGTTTGCTAGCACAAATTCATATCATACATTAGGTTAGTGAGAAAATATTTTTAAATTCCTTTAAAAAAATTGAAAAGGCACATCTTCTGAACTCAAAATAATAAAAGTAGGAATGGATACTTAAGAATATAGAAATAAAAAAAAAAAAGAATATAGAAATCAAAAGCCTCAACCAAATAGAAATTTTAAATACAAAGTATTGGGAACACAGAAACTAAACTATGATTATAGACTATTTAGATATTAATAAGAAGAACCTTAAATGTTCCTATTATCAAACATGAATTTTAAAAATTAACTGATAATTCCAAAAGGTATAAAAATTAAAAAGTTCCAAGAAAATGTTAGAAAAAGTTTATAAAGAGTTCGGAAAGTTTAACAGACAAAAGTGGAAAATAGTTCAAAACACACAAATCATTTTCTATATAACTACTACCAAGACCCAAAAAAGATAGCCTCCAAAAAAGAAATTGTAGGCAATTAATAACCCTCTTTATGAAAGTGAAAGAGGAGAGTGAAAAAATTGGCTCAACAGTACTTTTTTACTCAAAAAGTAAAGCTCAACATTCAGAAAACTAAGATTGTGGTATCCGGTCCCATCACTTCATGGGAAATAGATGGGGAAACAGTGGAAACAGTGTCAGACTTTATTTTTCTGGGCTCCAAAATCACTACAGATGGTGATTGCAGCCATGAAATTAAAAGATGCTTACTCCTTGGAAGGAAAGTTATGACCAACCTAGATAGCATATTCAAAAGCAGAGATACTACTTTGCCAACAAAGGTCCGTCTAGTCAAGGCTATGGTTTTTCCAGTAGCCATGTATGGATGTGAGAGTTGGACTGTGAAGAAAGCTGAGCACTGAAGAATTGATGCTTTTGAACTGCAGTGTTGGAGAAGACTCTTGAGAGTCCCTTGGACTGCAAGGAGATCCAACCAGTCCATCCTAAAGGAGATCAGTCCTAGGTGTTTATTGGAAGGACTGATGCTGAAGCTGAAACTCCAGTACTTTGGCCACCTGATGCGAAGAGCTGACTCATTGGAAAAGACCCTGATGCTGGGAAAGATTGAGGGCAGGAGGAGAAGGGGATGACAGAAGATGAGATGGTTGGATGGCATCACTGACTCAATGGACATGGGTTTGGGTGGAGTCCGGGAGTTGGTGATGGACAGGGAGGCCTGGCGTGCTGTGGTTCATGGGGTCGCAAAGAGTCAGACACGGCTGAGCGACTGGACTGGACTGAACTGAATACTTATGAATAGATAATAAAAAATCCTAAATAAAGTATTAGCAAATAGAATCTACATATATATTAAAAGAAAAAAGGCCACATAGGATTTATTCCAGAAATGCAAGATTATTTCAATATTAGAAATTGATTCCTAAAATTCATATTGGACATCAACTGTACTTAAATTTCATTGCACTTGGGTCAGTAGAGTTTATCTTTAGAGGTTTCTCAAAAGATGGTAAAAAGGTATTTAAAAAAAATTCAATTCCAGGGAGCTGCCTGGTGGTCTAGTGGTTAGTATTTAGCACTTTCACTGCTATGGCCCAGGTTCAATTCCTGGTTGATGAACTCCTGCAAGCTGTGTGGCAAGGCCAAAATATAAATGAATAAATAAAAATATTTTTTTAAAAACTATATTAAAAATCAATTATAGCTCCAAATAAAAATAACTTAATAAACTAAGAATATGATATGCTATTAAAATAAAAAATTTTATCTGAAATAATCAATAGTTCATTATTTACTAGTGAAACTTAGAGCAGCTTTTTCCAGAAATGTATTCTATATGAAATACTAATGGCATTCCCCTGAAAAGAGTTCACTGGTCAAATAAATTGGGGAAATTTTAAGTTATATAAAGTTCAGTACAAATCTTTATTTCAGGATCTTTTTAATATGTAGATTTATAGGATGAGTTACTAAGAGAGATACATTATATTGTAAGACACTACTCACTACTGCCTCCCTACTCCAATTGTAACATTTTCTGAGATCTGAGTGTATCTTACAACTAGGGAAGTTTTCATATGGCAAAATTTCTTTTCCAACCAAAAAAGTTATTACAAAGTTGACTGAACATCTTACATTCAAGGGTCTTCAAATCAAAGAAAGACAGTATATAGCATTTTTCAAACTTATCAGATCACGGAACACTTTTTTCAGAGAATATTTATCACTATCTCTTCTTCAAGACAGTTGGAAAATGCTATGCTGGGGGAGTTTTATTATAGTAAAAACAATAATTTTACTATAATAAAATGAAAATCACAGCTGCTAGCTTTACTATTATTCACTGTTGCTCTTGAAGTTGTAGGTAATTTAATAAGAAAAAAACAATGGTATAAACACTTGATAGGAAACAAATTTGTCATCATTTTTCAAGTGATATAATTAATTTCCCAAAAACCAACAGGTAAACAACTATCATCACTAATAGGAACTCATTAAGGACAGCAATCTGATAGTAATTATACCAAAATCTGGAGAAGGGCATGGCAACCCACTCCAGTACTCTTGCCTGGAGAATCCCATGGACAGAGGAGGGCAGGTTACACAATCTCTGGGGTTGCAAAGAAGCAGACACGACTGAAGTGACTTAGCATGCATGCATACCAAAATCAAAAGCTTCCCATACACTGGCAGTAACCAGTTAGACACATGACAAACATCTTACTCACAAGAGTAGTCAAAAATATATTTCACAGGAGTTTGACAAAATAATTACAAATTCTAAATTTCTCCATGACATAGTTCACTGCCCTGAAAGTGCTTATAGCCTAGTTAGTGGAAAGACAGGTGAGTGAGTACTGCCTGGATGGCTAGGAGTGAAGGCTCTGACTGCCTGGGGTTGAAGATCAGCTCTACCACTTCACTAGCTCTGTAACTCTGGGCAGGATACTGTACCTATCTTCACCTCGGTTTATTCATCTGTAAATGGGGATCACATTTACAGATGTGATAGGCCCTGAGTAGGCCGATGAGCATTAAGTGAATTAATCTATGTAAAGCACTTAAAATAACACCCAGCACATGGCTCATTAAGTGCATTTTGTTGCAGGTGTCATTATTGCTAAAATCCCTCAGTTAAAAATAGACAAAGCAAAAGCAACTCATCAAATACAAATGACTAATTGAAAAACTTACTCATTGATATTTGAGGGTAATGTAAATTAAAAGAATGATAGGATATTTTTTGCCTATCAGATCAACAAAGATTAAAAAAGAGAAACTCTTTCATACATGGTTAGCAGGAGTAAAGTGTAGAATTAGTACCATCTTTCTGGAGAGCAGTGTGACAAAAAAAATCAAAAGTCCTAAAAATGTAAATAAACTTTGACGCTCCAATTTCACTTTTCTTTTTTTAAATAATTCTATTTATTTCTGGTTGCACTGGATCTTCGTTGCTGTGCAGGGCTTTCTCTAGTTGTGGTGACTGGGGGCCACTCTCTAGCTGCGGTGCTCGGGCTTCTCGTTGTGGCTTCTCTCATTGCAGAGCTCAGGCTCAGTGGTTGTGGCACCCAGTCCAGTCTTAGTTGCTCCGAGGCATGTGGAATCGTCCCAGACCAGGAATCGAACCTGTGTCAGGTTTGATTGGCAGGCGGGTTCTTTTCCACTGTGTTACCAGGGAAGTCCTCCAATTTAACTTTTAAGAATTTATCCCCCAAAATATCCTAAATAAGTTAGGAAATAATTAAGGCCATAAAAGATTCTTCTAAAAGGAAGTTAATTATAAAAGGAAGCATTGTTTATAATAGCAAAAAGTCTGATATAACTTAAACTCAGGGTTGATCAGAGTAAGATAACTTAATGAATGAATTTTATGCACCTGTTTAAAAATGTCATATTCACAATAGCCAAAAGATCAAGCAATCCAAGTATCCAGACAGATGAATGGATACACAAAGTGTAGTCTATACATATAATGAAACATTTCTCAGCCTTAGAAAGAAAATTTGACATATGCTACAACGTGGATGAACATTGAAGACATTATGGTACATGAACTAAACCATTAACAAAAGGACAAAAATTGTATGATTCTAATTTAAGTAGTCAAATTCATACAGACAGAAAGTGGAATGGTAACTAGGGTTGGGGGAGGCAGGAATGCGGATTAGTATTTAGTGGGGACAGTTTCAGTTGAGGAAGATGAAAAACTTTTGGAGACGAATGGTAGGGATGGTTGCATAACAATGCCAAAGCACTTTATGGCAGAAAAATTTTATGCTTAAAAATGGTTAAAATGTTAAGTTTTATATTATATATGTTTTATAATAATAAAAAAGTCTAAAATAATGTTGAAGACAGACATGGAAAGTTGTTCATGATATATTTTTAAGTGGTAAAAGCTATTTAGATATGATACCATGTTTCAGAAACTCTTTCTATGCACAGAAAAAAAAAAAGAGTGTACACTTCAGTCATGTCCAACTCTTTGCGACCCCATGGACAGAGGACCCTGGTGGGCTTTTCCTGCAGCCTGCCAGGTTCCTCTGTCCACAGGATTTTCCAGACAAGAATACCGGAGTGGGTTGCCATTTCCTCCTCCAGGAGATCTTCCCGTCTTCTCTCTTACGTCTCCTGCATTGGCAGGCGGGTTCTTTACCACTAGGGTCACTTGGGAAGCATGGCGGGCGGGATTATCGGTGGTTTTTATTTTTCTTTATGCTCTATAGTGAAATCTATGATTTCTATATAATGAACAGGTATTGCTTCTCTAATTTTATTTTAAAAGCAGTGGCTCAAATGAAACAAAACACCTTATCCCATGACTGCCTTTACAAAATGTATGAATGTGTCTTCTTCGCTTAAGGGCAAGACCCAAAGTCCAGGACAGCATAATACACACAGGTGACCTTCAGAGGAAGGTGTGCTATTGAAACCACCAATTTACTTACCAACTTTGAGAAAAGTTTTTAGTTCCAAGGGTCGCAGCACTGGTTGCTTTTCTATACGACCATAGGTTTCTGCTATGCTCTCTACTTCTACTTTAGGACATTTAAACAGCTCATAGGTCCCATCTCGGTTCTGGATAAAACTCCGGGTGATTTCCAAAGGCATCTGGACATGGAGACAATACCCAGAAAGGTGAGAAAGGAAAACCTTTACAAGTAGACAAACACTGGATGACAGTGGGTTTTATTCATTCTTTCAAGTGCACTCAAGACTTTCCCTTGTATTTTCAACAGTTCTGCCTTTTCTCCTATATATTGTTCATGGCTTTCCCTTTTTTTCTACAACTTTAATTTGAATTCCAGCCAAACCCTAGTGAACTGAACCCCTAATACCTTCATGGCTACATAACTGCTGCTGGCACAGATCTGCTCTAAAGTCACTTTATTCCTTCCTCACTGCTCTGCTGGCAGCAGTCTTCTCCTAAAAACTCTACCGACAACACCTATGGCGCATGTCTTGTGTGTTTCCACCCTCCTTGGCACTGAGTCAGACAACGCCTGAACTGAGTTTTATCTTTGCCACTAAACAGCAGGCTGAGCTTCCCACAGCCTGTTTCTCATCTGCAAAACACAGTCCACACCAAGTCATGGCTGTGAGCTGGAATGGGGTGATATAGGTAAGTGATGTGCAACAGACAGAAGCTCGGCAACTTGACTTTACTCTGGGTTGTTTCGGTGCCTCCCTGCACACCATATGTTTCTTTCTGTGACATCCTGCATTTAAAGAAGTTCCTCCATTGTCTTTATGTTAGCCTAGGGCTAACATAAGTCTTCCCTAGTGTTTACATGTAAGTTCTACAAATACCAATTTATTATTTTTCTGAACATAACAACGCCTTGCAATCAAGCTAATCTTAATGTATGAAATCACATGATGTTGGGTTTTCCACAATATTTCATTATCATAGGAAGGGAAAATCCTCAAGTTTTTAGGATCTGCTTGAAAAAAATGTTTAAAAATGTCTAATACTATCCCTGTAAAAAGGAACACAAACTAAGAATCATTTCTCTAATGAGAACTCAATTGCAGTTTGGAGAGGGACACTAAATTGTGCTGGACCTACTGACTTCACAAGTAGCATATCATCTCAAATTATACATATACTTCCCAGGTGCCTGCCAGTTAATCTAGGGCTCACCACAGATAGTAGGGGAGCATTATTTAATTTACAAGAAAAAGCATCCTTGTTTTCTCATCCCAAAGGCAAAGAAAAAAGGATGCTCCAATTTCAAAAAGAATACAACCTCAGGTTCCAGTGAATACCTATTAAAATCAGAGTTGGAACCATAAAGTCACAAATGTTCCTGAATAATCTCTTAGGATGAACAAAAGGAATTCTCTGTAGTGTCTGTAACTCAACGAGCTGGTGCTTCCTGCACTTGCTTCTCTCTCTTCCCCACTCTGCCCTCCCAGTGTTGTAGAAATCAGCTCTTACCTCCGGGGTATCTAAGATTTGTTTAACCTGCAGGATATTCGTGATATGCCAGGTATACTTGGAAAAGGTTCCCAGTGGCAAGGCATCTTTGCGAACAAAAGCTTTAAGGTAAAAAAAGGGGACAAAATTAACTACTGAAAAATAATAGCATTACCTGTGCTCTTTCACTGAATTTGTCATTTTAGTTTCTAGAGAGTTCAGTGAAGTGATATCCGTGCCTTATAGAATCTTGCCCTCTAAAAAAGAAATCCTGGGCTTTCCTGGTAGCTTAGTGGTAAAGAATCCGCCTGTCAATGCAGAAGACCTGGGTTCAATCCCTGGTCCCAGAAGATCCCACATGCTCTGGAGCAACTAAGCCCGTGTGCCACAACTACTGAGCCTATGGTCTAGAGCCTGGGAGCTGCAACTACTGGAGCCCAAGCACTCTAGAGCCCATGGTCAGTAACAAGGGAAACCACTGCTATGAGAAGCCTGTACAATGTAAGTTGAGAGTAGACCCCGCTCTCTACAACTAGAGAAAAGCCCACAAGCAGCAAGGAAGATCCAGCACAGCCAAAAATAAATAAATAAAAATTTTTAAAAAATGCTATTTTTTCTTTTTTGGCTGTGCTGCATGGCTTTCAGGCTCTTGGTTACCTGACCAGGGATCAAACTCAGGCCCTGGCACTGAAAGCACTGAGCCCTAATCACTGGACCACCAGGGAAATCCCTAAAAATGGAATTCTAGAAGCAAATCTATAAACAGGGTTTTGGCAAAATGTGGTGAACCAAATGATACGGATTTTTGCTATATGAAGTCTCTGATGCTTCCTTGAGGTACTAATTTTGGGCATCTTAGAAATTTCTTTCTTTGTTTCATAAAACTACAGACATAAGACTCCATTATAAAACAGCTTCTTACAACTTTAGATACAGCAGAGGTCAAATCAGAGTCCTTAAAATAATTACATGGAGTTTAAACTTTGCTCATGCGGTTGCCAATCTATTATTACCCTGCCTCCCGATTATAAAGGAGTTCCACTGAAGGGCCTAAAAACATCTAAGGGATGGGTTAAAATTAATATATTAGACCTCAAGTGTAAACGGGAAGAATCAACATTGTTTCAAACGTTAGAGAGATAAGGTGTAAAGATGGGAGATTTTTTTGGCCCTAAACGGAGTGATTCACTGTATGTACCATTTAAAGTGAAAGTGAAAGCGTTAGTTGCTCAGTCATGTCCAATTCTGTGATCCCGTGGACTGTAGCCTGCCAGGCTGCTTTGTCCATGGAATTCTCCAGAATTAAACTTTAGTCCCTATTATATCATCAAATAACAATTTACTGAAGAAATAGCTCTGATTTCCAACTACAGACACTCTTGGGCTATTTGCCCCTGAGCAATCTTTTCTTCCTCCTTTTCTCTCCCTCATTTTTCTATACTACCTAATAAGTATCTTGAGATCTCTAGTAGAAAGATATTATATAAAATCAAGAAATAAGTACCAGAATACTGTAATGGTAAAATGTACCGAGCCTGAGAATCACTCCAAAAAGAAAATCTCCCTCTATCAAAAATCAGGAATCGTGAAAAAAAAGTTTTAGTGTTTAACACATACTGTAATATGCTTCCAAGAAGCCAGCCCAAATAACAACTGGAGCTTGCAATGTTTTTGTTGAAACTGGCTCTTATCTAGAAAATACCCAATTTCTTGGTGGGCACCTTCATTGCCCTTCATTGGTGGTTCTTTCATCAAGTTGTGCTCTCTGAATCTTTCCGTCAATTCTTACTAGAATAAGCATGAGGCCTTTGAAGTGTGTGATCATTATTCTAAGAGCTGATGGGCTAAGGCTTCATGCTCTGAGCATGTAACTAGAAGACCTAATCCTGAAAATCCTGCACAGATTTTCCCAAACATAATTCTGTAAGGTCCAGATATCTACGGCTATTCCTAAAGAAACATCTTGTACCTGTGGTAGAGTTGGGAAGCCGTTTCTTCGCACTGCCGATGGATATTCTCTGTTGCAGGGCATCAAAAAAGGACTGAGGAATGTGGAAAACCAGTGGCTCTGGTTTGCCTACAGGAAATAAGAAGAACTCATTTAAAGAAACATTCTGGTGTGGAGGGGAAAGTAGAGGAAATGGAACTAATGAGCAGTAATAACTAAAAATACCACCGAGACTTCTTTATACAGAGGCAAAAACGAGCTTTGATGGACCTTTATGAATCTAGCACTGTCACTCGCTCTACTCCTGATCCCTTGCAATTATAACCTATTCTTGTCATCTACCAAAAATAACTTTTCTAGTCCTCAATTTTGTAAACGCCACCACAGCACAGACTTCTCCCTTTAAAGAGGACATGAAATGAGATGAGGACATTGAGGCTGAGTTGAGAAGGTAAACTTGATTCACTCCTGCTCACTCTCCCAGGCACTTGCTGCTTGCGTTCATGCTCTTAGATGGCCAGAACTGTGAGTGCCAGAGGCTGCAAAGTTAGGACACCATCCAATAAGCATCAGTCTTCTCTCTGATCTGAAGGTAGGAAAACTGTTTGAAAATACTTAACAAACTTCTTTTAAAAAACTTACAAAACACTAGGTCAACAAAACGTCAACAGAAAATAGTGTTCAGGGGAGAGGTTGAAAAAATTCAGAGTTTTTCTTACTAACTCTGCCCAAGGGTCAAGCTCCAACAGAGCAAAAACATCCAGAACCAAGTGGATTAATAAGTAACTTCCACCTCCCTGGATGCAACTTAAAGAGCAGTTCTTAAAGACAGTTCAGATACCTTTTTTGAAATAAAGATCAAATCAAGAAAAATAAAAGGTTTTCTGGAATTTCATATTAAGATTTTACATCCTTTCAATTGATTTTACCTGCTTAATTGAATGTAGAATGTCAATAACAAAACTGTCATTGCTTTTGAGCCACTATAATATTAATATAGGGGCTTCCCTGGTGGCTCAGATTGTAAAGAATCTGCCTGCAACTCGGGAGACCTGGGTTCAATCCCTGGGTTGGGAAGATACCCTGGAGGAGGGAATGGCTGTCACTTCAGTATTCTTACCTGGAGAATTCCATGGACAGAGGAGCCTGGTGGGCTATAGTCCACAGGGTCACAAAAAGTCAGACATGACTGAGCGACTAACACACTTTTGAATATTAATATATATGTAGTTGATTTTATTTTTAGCCATGTGGCCTGATTTGCAGGATCTTACTTCCCGAACCAGGGATTGAACCTTCGCCCTCAGCAGTGAAAATGTGAAGTCCTGACCACTGGACCACCAGGGAATTCCCATATAGGCAATTTAGAGAAGTCACTGAAGAAAGGAATTTTAAAGTTTCATCTTGAAATTAGATTATAGGCTACATGCAAAGATCATTACGACTCTAAAAGTGCTAACTCACCAGAACTCAGCTGACGGAATGCTAGGGTTTAGGTTTATAAATTAATCTTGAAAAACCCTTGTAAAAGACACAGAATCACAGTGCTGGAGGGAGCTGATGGTGACTTTGACAAAGGTGGTGGCAATAGAGATGGTGAGAGAGGGTGGTATAAGGAATGGGATGAAAAAGGGCCATAGTTTACAGCTTACATTATTGTCAATGTTCTATTTTATGTTTTGGGAGGTGGGTTAGTAGATATTTATTATATTATTTCAAAAAATATATAAATAAATGAAATTTTAAAAGAAGAGAAAAATAGACTCTCTTTTTAACCTTCCCTAGTTTTTTGTTTTTTTTTTAATGATCTTCTATCTTTGCAGCATGCCAAATCTTTAGTTGCAGCATGTGGGAGCTAGTTCGCTGACCAGGGATCAAACCCAGGCCCCCTGCACTGGGATTGTGTCATCTTAGCCACTAGACCACCAGGGAAATCCCTAAATTTCCCTAGTTTATTTTGTTTTTCTAAAAATAACTTCTAAAATTTTATTTCTGATTAAATTTTATTTATTCTGAACCAAGGTATATAAAACTAAGCATGTATTTCAACACCTTCATTCTTATTCCTTTCTTCACATGAAGCCACAACTGCTCCAACTCTTCAACTCATCTCCTCCTACTGAGTGTCTGCTGTTGGGCTACTATTCCCTTTGGGGTGCTTTATATTTAAATGATATTCATAAACTTCAACATATTCAGCAAAGAACATCAAAATGTTGTGAGGTTTGTAAATAATGCCACGAGGAATGTTTGAAGACCTGAGATGTATCACTTGGAAAAGAGAAGACCTGTCATGCAGGCCAATGGGTGTGTGTGGTAGCAGGGACTGTTACTTGAAAACGGGAACAGAAAATTACTCCATGTGGCTGGGGCGCAGACTAAAACCAACAGGAAGTATTATTAGCAAACATTTCCCCTTAGTATGAGGAAGACCTTCCTCACAGCTCTCACTGTCCAACAATGTTATGAGCTGCCTCAGAAAGGAGTGAGCTGCTCACCACTGCACAAAACCTGAAAACCATCCATCAAGGATGCTCTTCAGGCAATGGGCAAGGCCTGGTAGATGGTCCACTTCTGAAATTGCTGAGGTTCTATGAGGCTATCATGATCAACCTGAATGCAGCTTGTGTTCTCCAGTCTTCCTTAGCAAACCTGTGCTATGTGCTGTGCTTAGTAGCTCAGTCATGTCTGACTCTTTTCGACCCCATGGACCGTAGCCCACCAGGCTTCTCTGACCATGAGGATTCTCCAGGCAAGAATAATACTGGAGTGGGTTGCCATGCCCTCGTCCAGAGGATCTTCCCGATCCAGGGATTGAACCCAGGTCTCCTGCATTGCAGGTGGATTCTTTACCATCTGAGCCACCAGGGAAGCCCTTAGCATATCCATGTAATTTTATGTAACTATCTTAGTCTCACAGACTTCCCTGGTGGCTCAGATGGTAAAGCGTCTGCCTACAATGCAGGAGACCTGGGTTCGATCCCTGGGTAGGGAAGATCCGCTGGAGAAGGAAATGGCAATCCACTCCAGTACTATTGCCTGGAAAATCCCATGGACAGAGGAGCCTGGTAGGCTACAGTCCATGGGGTCACAAAGAGTCAGACACGACTGAGTGACTTCACTTTCACTTTCATCTTAGTCTCACATATTTAGATTTTTTTCCGTACTTTTTTCCTCTCATGCTTTAAGTTTGAGGGTTTAGAGTGACCTTCTAAGGCTTGTTATCTCCCTCACCAAATACACACCCATGCACACCCTAAGACCAAGGCTGTCTATTTTTACTTATTATTTGCTGTGGTTTTTCTTTTCCATCACCAAATTCAATTTTGTTGGTCCTGCATTTTAATTATGTGATTATTCCTTTATTTCATTTAGATTTCTATCGTCTTGTGGTCCAGTGCCCTCTAGACTGAAGCCCAATTACTTTTTTTTTTCAAGACAGAGTAGAGCTATACACAATCACTTTAATTTATCTGACTTTCAGCAACAGCGCAGTTAGATGACCAACACTTACCATCAAACTGATAGTGCATGGTTTGATGGATGCGTTCTGTGACACTGGCCAGCCAGTCTTGGAAGGATAAGGTCACTTGTGCCTCATCTAACAGCTGACCACAGGCTAGGAAATAAAAAAAAAAAACTTCATTAATTTTTATCTTTTCTTACAGAATTTAACAGTTAACTGAACCCTGAAAAAGCTAAGGAGTTTATAATATACAAAAGAGCAACAAGCCAAAATTCAATGACAGTAGGTAAATTAAGTGAAATGGAATACTGCAGGGATTTTCTTTTTAAAAATCCATCTAAAAAAAAATCCATCTAGAGAAAGAAAAAAAAAGAAATAGGAAGCTCTGAGAGACTAATAGGTTTAAGATTATTAACCACAGAAAGTTTGCAGCCTTTCAACATCAAACTGCAAGCTGAAGAATGGTTGGTTTAGAGCCATTAATTGACCAGATTCCCGATGAGTGTGTCTATATACTGACCTACCGTTCTATATCTTCTCCTGAAATGTCTTCACATGTCTGAAGTATATATCCCCTTTTCATAAAGACGTAAAGATGCCAAAACTACTATTCATTTAAAATTAAAATTCTCATAGGCAAAAGCATCTAATGATAAGCTGGAAGAAAAACTATTTTCTTTTTTCTTTGTATCAAAGTGATACTTTTAATTTGTTTACTTCCTGACCTTCTACAAACATTTGTTCTTAGAATGTGTAAGTTCTTAATTAAAATTGAGATTTGGTCTTGTACTATTTGCTGACATGACTGAAATGATTTAGCATGCACACACACATGCACCATCTGCTATTTATGTATTTATTGGTCTTGTCTTCAAAACCAGAGTGTGAGCGTAGAGATGACGTCTAATTTTTAATCACCCCGCCAAATTATATGAGAGTTAAGAAGATGCTGATCCCCAAACATACAGGATTAACTCTTCTGCACAGAAAAGTGAGATATATATATATATAAAAATTTATAAGTTATGTTCAAATCAAGTCATTCTGTCTCAAAAATTCAGAATGATATTCCTGTTACTGCCTTTCAGTGTTTTCAAATTTCACTAATTTTGTATTTCTTAACAAATATTTATCATTGTATAACTGTAAAATATGTTTCTTCTTCAGTTTTGAACCACCTATACCAACTACATGTGGGTAATGAGCAACAAAAATAAAATATTCTACAAAATCCATGATGCTAAATCATGTCAGTAATTTTTGTTGCATTTGTTATTTAAAAGACAATTTGGTTGTGAGCTTGTTTTGAGGCAGTGGGAAGGATTGCACAGATCTTGGCCTCGGTGCTAGCTATTGTTTATCTAGAGGGCCAACATGCAACATTTCATGTGATTATATTCCCCTGGGCTTATTTAGGATAATTTTCCACCTCTTTATCCTATTCTGGGGAAAGGACACTTACCCTGCCTTTTTAATGAAGAAGCAACCACAGGCTTCTTCAGGCCACTTTTCCTTAGATTACTGCTCACTGCATCTGGAGGTAGCAGGGAACTGTTCGTCTGTGCACCTAAACCACAATCATCATAGTGTTTAACAAGACGTCTGCAGAGTATAAATCAATTCCACATTAATTTCTGAAGTCTAAAACATATAAAAAGCCTATGTTAATTTCTACATTAGCTTAGCTTCAGTTTCTAAAAGGAATTAGCATTATCCTTTATATATAACATTTAAAGTGTCTTACACTCTTTACAGGAAGTTGGTGGGGGGACTAGAAGTGAAAGGAGGAAAATAAATTCACCCTTTGTTCTACGTCTCAGACAATCACTATCAATTTTCTGGTGAAGCAGTGTTCATTTTCTTTTTTATAAATAGTTTATTTTGCTGGTTTTGTGATTTTAAGGACCTGTGATTACATCCGCCTTCATGGATCACTGCCTTGCTGTGGCGAAGGGGCTTGCGTAACTCAATGAAGCTATGAGCCATGCCATGCAGGGCCACTGAAGACCAATTGGTCATAGTGGAGAGTTCTGACAAAATGTGTTCCACTGGAGGAGGGAATGGCAAACCATTCCAAGTATTCTTGCTGTGAGGACCCCATGAACTGCACAAAAAGGCAAAAAGATAAGACAACGAAAGATGAGCTCCATCCCCCTCGCTCCCCGCCGCCCCTGGGCTCAGAAAGTGTCCCTTGTGCCAATGGGGAAAAGTGGAGGGCAATCACTAATAGCTCCAGAAAGAATGAAGCAGCTGGGCCAAAGCAGAAATGATGCTAGTTGTGGATGTGACTGGTGATGGAAGTAAGTCTGATGCTGTAAAGAACAGTATTGCATAGGAACCTGAAATTTTAGGTCCATGAATCAAGGTAAATTGGATGTGGTCAAGGAGAAGATGGCAAGAGTGTTGAACATCGACATTTTAGGAATCAGTGAATTAAAATGGATCAGATCAGATCAGATCAGTCGCTCAGTCGTGTCTGACTCTTTGCGACCCCATGAATTGCAGCACTCCAGGCCTCCCTGTCCATCACCAACTCCCGGAGTTCACCCAGACTCACGTCCATCGAGTCAGTGATGCCATCCAGCCATCTCATCCTCTGTCGTCCCTTTCTCCTCCTGCCCCCAATCCCTCCCAGCATCAGAGTCTTTTCCAATGAGTCAACTCTTCGCATGAGGTGGCCAAAGTACTGGAGTTTCAGCTTTAGCATCATTCCTTCCAAAGAAATCCCAGGGCTGATCTACTTCAGAATGGACTGGTTGGATCTCCTTGCAGTCCAAGGGACTCTCAAGAGTCTTCTCCAACACCACAGTTCAAAAGCATCAATTTTTCGGCGCTCAGCCTTCTTCCCAGTCCAACTCTCACATCCATACATGACCACAGGAAAAACCATAGCCTTGACTAGATGAACCTTTGTTGGCAAACTAATGTCTCTGCTTTTGAATATGCTCTCTAGGTTGGTCATAACTTTCCTCCCAAGGAGTAAGCGTCTTTTAATTTCATGGCTGCAGTCACCATCTGTAGTGATTTTGGAGCCCCCCAAAAATAAAGTCTAACACTGTTCCCCATCTATTTCCCAAGAAGTGATGGGACCAGATGCCATGATCTTCGTTTTCTGAATGTTGAGCTTTAAGCCAACTTTTTCACTCTCCACTTTCACTTTCATCAAGAGGCTTTTTAGTTCCTCTTCACTTTCTGCCATAAGGGTGGTGTCATCTGCATATCTGAGGTTATTGATATTTCTCCCGGCAATCCTGAGTTCAGCTTGTGTTTCTTCCAGCCCAGCGTTTCTCATGATGTACTCTGCATATAAGTTAAATAAACAGGGTGACAATATACAGTCTTGACCTACTCCTTTTCCTATTTGGAACCAGTCTGTTGTTCCATGTCCAGTTCTAACTGTTGTTTCCTGACCTGCATACAAATTTCTCAAGAGGCAGATCAGGTAGTCTGGTATTCCCATCTCTTTCAGAATTTTCCACAGTTTATTGTGATCCACACAGTCAAAGGCTTTGGCATAGTCAATAAAGCAGAAATAGATGTTTTTCTGGAACTCTCTTGCTTTTTCCATGATCCAGCGCATGTTGGCAATTTGATCTCTGGTTCCTCTGCCTTCTCTAAAACCAGCTTGAACATCAGGAAGTTCACGGTTCACATATTGCTGAAGCCTGGCTTGGAGAATTTTGAGCATTACTTTACTAGCGTGTGAGATGAGTGCAATTGTGCAGTAGTTTGAGCATTCTTTGGCACTGCCTTTCTTTGGGATTGGGATGAAAACTGACCTTTTCCAGTCCTGTGGCCACTGCTGAGTTTTCCAAATTTGCTGGCATATTGAGTGCAGCACTTTCACAGCATCATCTTTCAGGATTTGGAATAGCTCAACTGGAATTCCATCACCTCCACTAGCTTTGTTCGTAATGATGCTTTCTAAGGCCCACTTGACTTCACATTCCAGGATGTCTGGCTCTAGGTCAGTGATCACACCATCGTGATTATCTGGATCGTGAAGATCTTTTTTGTACAGTTCTTCTGTGTATTCTTGCCATCTCTTCTTAATATCTTCTGCTTCTGTTAGGTCCATACCATTTTTGTCCTTTATTGAGACCATCTTTGCATGAAATGTTCCTTTGGTATCTCTCATTTTCTTGAAGAGATCTCTAGTCTTTCCCATTCTGTTGTTTTCCTCTATTTCTTTGCATTGATTGCTGAAGAAGGCTTTCTTATCTCTTCTTGCTATTCTTTGGAACTCTGCATTCAGATGTTTATATCTTTCCTTTTCTCCTTTGCTTTTCACTTCTCTTCTTTTCACAGCTATTTGTAAGGCCTCCCCAGACAGCCATTTTGCTTTTTTGCATTTCTTTTCCATGGGGATGCTCTTGATCCCTGTCTCCTGTACAATGTCATGAACCTCATTCCATAGTTCAACAGGCACTCTATCTATCAGATCTAGGCCCTTAAATCTATTTCTCACTTCCACTGTATAATCATAAGGGATTTGATTTAGGTCATACCTGAATGGTCTCAGATGACCATTATATCTACTACTGTGGGCAAGAATCCCATAGAAGAAATGCAGTAGCCCCCATAATCAATGAAACTGTCCGAAATGAAGTACTTGGGTGCAGTCTCACAAATGACAGAAGGATCTTGGTTCATTTCCAAGGCAAACCATTTAATATCACAGTAATCTAAGTCTATACCACAACCACTGACACTGAAGAAGCTAAAGTTGATCAGTTCTATGAAGACTTATAAGACCTTCTAGAACTAACACCAAAAAAAAAACGATGTCCTATTCATCATAGGGGATTGGAATGCAAAAATATGAGGTCAAGAGATACCTGCAGTAACAGGCAAGTTTGGCCTTGGGAGTACAAAATGAAGCAAGGCAAAGGCTAACAGAATTCTGCCAAGAGAATGCATTGGTCACAGCAAACACCCTTTTCTTACAACACAGAGATGACTTTACACATGGATATCACCAGATGGTCAATACTGAAATCAGATTGATCACATTCTTTGCAGCTGAAGATGCAGAAGTTCTACACAGTCAGCAAAAACAAGACCTGGAGCTGAATGTGGCTCAAATCATCAGCTCCTTATAGCAAAATTCAGGCTTAAACTAGAGAGAGCAGAGAAAACCACTAGGCCACGCAGGTACAACCTAAATCAAATTTCCTGTAATTATACAGTGGAGGTAATGAATAGATTCAAGAGATTAGTTCTGGTAAACACAGTGCCTGAAGAACTACGGACGGAAGTTTGTAATGTTGTATAGGAGGTATGGACCAAAACCATCTGCAAGAAAAAGAAATGCAAAAAGGCAAAGTGGTTGTCTGAGGAGGCCTTACAAATAGCTGAGGAAAGAAGAGAAGTGACAAGCAAGGGAGACAGGGAAAGGTATATGAATGCAGAATTCCAGAGAACTGCAAGGAGAAACAAGAAGTGAAAGTGAAAGTTACGCAGTCGAGTCTGACTCTTTGTGACCCCATGGACTATACAGTCCATGGGATTCTCCAGGCCAGAATACTGGAGTGGGTAGCCTTTCCCTTCTTCAGGGGATCTTCCCAACTCAGGGAGCAAACCCAGGTCTGCCGCATTGCAGGCGGATTCTTTAGCAACTGAGCCACAAGGGAAGCCCAAGAATATTGGAGTGGGTAGCCTTTCCCTTCTCCAGCAGATCTTCCTGACCCAGGAATCGAACCAGGGTCTCCTGCATTGCAGGCTATTCTTTACCAGCTGAGCTATCAGGGAAGCACACAGAGAAACAAGAAGGCCTTCTTCAATGAACAATGCAAAGAAATAGAGGAAAACAACAGAATGGGAAAAGACTTGAGATCTCTTCAAGAAAATTAGAGATATCAAAGGAACATTTCCTGTAAAGATGGGCATAACAAAGGACAAAAACGGTATGGATCTAATAGAAGCAGAAGAGATCAAGAAAAGATGGCAAGGATACACAGAACAACTGTATAAAAAAGATTTTATTGACCCAGATAACCACGATGCTGTGGTCACTCACTTAGAGCCAGACATCCCAGAGTGTGCAGTCAAGTGGGCCTTAGGAAGCACTGCTGCCAATAAAACTAGTGGAGGTCATGGAATTTTAGCACAGCTATTTAAAATCCTGAAACATGATGCTATTAAAGTGCTGCACTCAATATGTCAGCAAATTTGGAAAACTTAGCAGTGGCCACAGGACTGGAAAAGGTCAATTTTCATCCCAATGCCAAATAAGGACAGTACTAAAGAATGTTCAAGCTACCAGACAATTGCACTTACTTCCCATGCTAGTAAGGTTATGCTCAAAATCCTTCAAGCTAGGCTTCAGCAGTACTTGAATTGAGAACTTCCAGATGTACAAGCTGGGTTTGGACAAAGCAGAGGAACCAGAGATCAAATTGCCAACATTCGCTGGATCATAGAGAAAGTAAAGGAATTCTAGAAAAACACCTTCTTCTGCTTCCTTGACTACACTAAAGCCTTTGACTGTATAGATCATAACAAACTGTAGAAAGCCCTTAAAGAGATTGGTGTACCAGACCACCTTACCTGCCTCCTGAAAAACCTGTATGTGAGTCAAGAGCAACAGTTAGAACCTTACATGGAACAACTGAATGGCTCAAAATTGAGAAAGGAGTACAACAAGGCTGTATAATGTCACTGTGTTTATTTAACTTATATGCAGAGCACATCATGCAAAATGCAGGGCTGGATGAGTTGCTAGGAGAAATATCAACAATTTCAGATATACAGATGATACCACCCTAATGGCAGAAAGTGAAGAGGAACTAAAGAGCCTCTTGATGAGGGTGAAAGAGGAAAGTGAAAAAGCCGGCTTAAAACTCAGTATTGGAAAAATGAAGATCAGGGAATCTGGTCCCATCACTTCATGGCAAACAGAAGGGGAAACAGTGGAAGCAGTGACAGATTTCCTCTTCTTGGGCTCCAAAATCACTGTGGATGGTGACTGCAGCCATGAAATCAGAAGACAACTGCTTCTTGGAAGGAAAGCTATGACAAACCTAGACAGTGTGTTAAAAGCAAAGACATCACTTTGCTGACAAATGTCCACATAGTCAAGGCTATAGTCTTTCCAGTAGTCATGTACAGATGTGAGAGTTGGACCAGAAAGAAGGCTGAGTGCCAAAGAATTGATGCTTTCAAAACTGTGGTGCTGGAGAAGACTCTTGAGAGTCCCTTGGACAACACGGAGATCAAACCAGTACATCCTAAAGGAAATCAACCCTGAATACTCATTGGAAGGACAGATGCTGAAGCTGAAGCTCTAATACTTTGGCCACCTGACATGAACAGTGGACTCATTGGAAAAGACCCTAATGCTGAGAAAGATTGAAGGCAGAAGCAGAAGAGGGTGACAGATGATGAGAAGGCTGGATGGCATCATCAATTCAATGGACATGAACTTGGGGAAACTCCAAGAGAAGGTGATGGACAAGGAGGCCTGGCAAGCTGCAGTCCATGGGGTCACAAAGAGTCGAACAACAACAAAAATTATACCAGGATTACCAGATTTAGCAAAAAAAATTTTTTTAATTTCAAATAATTTTTAATTGTAAATGTGTCCCAAAAATTACATGGGAAATACTTACACCCAAAAAATTATTCACTGTTTGTATGAAATTCAAATTGAATTGAGTATTCTGTACTTTATCTGGCTACCTGAGTGATCTAACATTTCTACAAACTCCTTACAGTCAATTTTAATGGCTGCCTGGCATTCTCTCAAGTGGTTTGTTTAACTATCCCCAGTGGTTGGCCCTTTAGTTGCTTCTAATTTTTCATTACCATAAACAAATACCTAATGAGCATCTCTGGACAAAATGTTTTTCCTATATCAAGGATTATTTCCTTTAAAAAAGATTATTTAAAAGTAGAATTACTGAGTTACAGGGTATAAATTTTATTTTTTTTTAATTTCAAGTTTTCTGGGGAAAGACTCATAAGTAAACATTTAACCACAATCTCTGCTCTATATTGCTGCCAGAAGTCTCTCTCAAAAACACAGAAATAACCAAGTCGCTGTCTCTCCATCTTTCTCCAACTTCCCAGCACCTAAGCCATGCACAATCACTTGACCCGCCTCCAGTAATATTCCCTCTATGGATAGGAACATTTTTCAAGGTTCTTAACAAATACTGCAAACTACTTTCACAAATGACTAAAGCAACTTACACTACATTAGCCACGCTGAAGAGACCAATTTGCCTGTGGCCTCATCACGCAAAAAAAAAAGCTTTGCCAACTTGGTATCCTAAAGTATCTTGTTTTAATTTTGTTTTTATAAAACATTTGCATTTCTCTCTTCACTAGTGAGTCTGGAGTTTGGTCCACATGTGCAGACCAGGTAATATTTTCCTTTCATTCAGAGTCTAGGTCTTTTAACACTTATCAACTATGATACTTTAGCATTTTCACACTGATTTATATGAGTTCTTAACTGACACTGATATATTTGAATTAAAAAAGAAAAAAAAATACACATATAATGCCACCTGCTGAAAATGCAGAAAACAAAGTATATTTCTAAATTATCATGGAAAATATAATTAAACACTATCACAAATTTTTAAACAGACACCTATCAATGAAAACTTTGTAAGTCTATCCTAAGGCAGATTAAGGTGTAAAACTAGTTTGAAATGATTCAGGGATGAACAAACATATCAATAATACAAGCAGAGTTTGAGTGGATCTTATACTTGGCCAACAGAACCAACTCTTAGCTTGAAAAAGAATTATCAATAAGGGTAAAACTTTTTTTTAGACAGCAACAACATTACCTCTTTTATTTGCTGATATTCAGTGAAACACATAAAACACAGTAAAACAATATCTAAAGGTCACACCACCAACAAACAAACGAAACAGCTTCTCACCAGATACTTCCTCCTTTTTCCTCTTCTTTGGCTTAGAGGCAGTAGACTCACAAGCTGATACTGGTGATTCTGAATGGCAACCTAACTGGGGCACAATAACCTCCTTTAGACCTAAAATAAAACAAATTTCTGAATTATTAATATTATCTATGAATAACTATGGGTCCCAACCTAGAGAAAAATTAATTTCTAAAAAATCCAAATCCCCAAAACAAATTACAGCATGACTGCCTGCTTAAAATCAGTTCCTTTAAAGAACTCCCCAAACATACGTTCTTGTTCATGGGCCATTAATATGATAAAAGGCTCTACAGAGAAATGTAAAACAAAAAATTTGGGAGTTGCTGCCAGCTAAAGATCATTCAGAAATGAAAATAAAAGCACAAGATGAAAATGTTAAGAACAACATAAGTCTTTATGTAGAAACTTTAGAAGATTTTTTGAGTAAGGTACTAGTTTTCCCCATCTTCAAAGATAAGAAACAAGCGAGACAAAATAGAAGGTACTTTTTGTTTGTTCTTTGTTTTTACTAACATAGGGCACCTGTAGAAAAGTTAAAAAATCAAAGCAAAGCTAACTTTGCTTGATTCATTGTCTCAGTGAAAATGCCCAAGTTTCATTATCGTTAATTTCAACCAACCAACCAACCTTCATGCAAGTGTGCTGACTGGAATTAAAAGAAGGAATGCTTTTCTTTGGATTTATCTAGCAACTGCTTCTGAAGGTTGCTAGGACAATCTCCAAATGCCATCAGTGAGACTCTTTCATTGCCGTTTTAGAAAAACAGAGTAAATGTGTCAACCACACCACCTACCGCTGGAATCAAAGTTTAGGAAGTCTGAGAATTCCTGAGCCAATGTCTCGTCACTGGCAAAGGCACAGATGCAAGCAAAGAAATGAATGCATCTCTGGACTGCCTCATCCTTGGAAGCATTCGACTTGTGTGACTTTAGAGTATGGCAGGAGCAGAAGAAACGGCGTTCAGGCAAGCTTTTGGCACCGATTTTCTGCACAAAGGATGTATGTAAATACCCCAAACTATGCTTCTGGCTTGCTTTGCATTTCACCACCAAAATGTTTTTAGTAATCCTCTGTACAAGGGGACCTGTGGGTTCCGTGGCCAACTGCCAGATGGTTTGCTTGGTTTCTGGGGAGGCCTGCATGGCATTCAGGACCGAGCTCTTTAGAGTCAGAGGGGTGGCCTCTGCCTGGCAGTTCACTGCCAGCTTGATGTGCTGGCACTGGTTCTCCACAACGCCCTGGGTGGCAGCTTTCAGGCATGAGGGAACATAACACCGGCCAGAGCTCAGCTGAGTGATGATGGTCCCATCCACCGTCTGGATGGTTGTCTCTGAAACACCTAGCTCCACAAAGCATCGGTAATCGGGGCCCCGGTCTCTTTGCCGCACTGAGTAGACTTGCAGATCGGAGCCTGTGATGATTTTGACAGCTTCAACACTAGGCTGCTTCCGGGCACCGTACCGGAAAATGGTTCCACATGTCTTGTTCTTACAGCTCAATCCCCGGGTTCCATTGTATGTGCCACATCGGGGACACTTTCTGATCCCCCTCAATGTGGCCTTCCCCAAATCAGATAAGAAAGCTGGAACTTTGGTCCTTAGAGAGTTTGGTTCCATTTTTCACAGGTTCTAGAAAGGACAATAAGCTCATCAGCCCGAGTATACATGTACAAACACACACACAGTTAAAATCACTTACAATATGTAGTACAGAAAAGTAAAATGAAAAGAAGCTATCCACTGTAGAAGCTATCAAACTGTACCCTCAAAGAAAACATCCATTTAAACCCTCAAATAAAAGTGTAGGAAACTTTGCATTTTGCATCTCTCTAGTTTTTAAGGCCTAATGTAATAACTGAAATATTTCTCAAGATTCAGTCTTGTTTTATACAACAAGCTAGGTTAACCTAATCTTTTTCTGACCACACCGAGGGATCAATGGCAGTGGAAGCACAGGGTCCTAACCACTGGACTGCCAAGGAATTCCCTAGTTAACCTGATTTCAACATGCAGAGATGTTTGACTTGAGCGACTGGAGAATGGGAAAGATGAGTTCTCTTTCACCATTCCCCACAAAACTCAGACCAATCTTACCTGTATCAATTGCCAGAGTATCCAGAAAACAGTATAACCTGAATTCATAAGACCTAAAAAGTGTTTCATTAGTTTGTGATGATCATAGAGGACAAGTGAGGATGCAACAATTTGCAGAGTAAAAAACACTGTTTAACTCAAGTCTTCTGAAGTTTGAACTCTGTGGTGTAACAGTGGAGACATTCTGCCTCCTCCTTCTCGGCCAGCCAATGGCAAGGCTCATGCCCAATGTTCCATAGTCAAAGATTCCCACTGCCCTAAGTGGAGACCACGGCAGCCTGTAAGTAAAACAGGAAAAAACTATTAAAGTTATACAAAGAGTGATTCTTTCCTTTTAGAAAAGGAAAGTCTTTCACAAATATTTGAGAAATATTTGATAGAAATTATCATGGCTGTTTTATACTTCCAATCACAAGAAGGTAAAACAGTGCTAATGTCATTACACAGGGAGCTTTCAAAAACACCTAGAGCCAGGTATGTAAATAGTCGAACACTCAGCCTTCCTAAGAGTAATGCACTGCATTTTTAGAGCACTTTATGCTTTTCAACATGCTTTTATGTTCATTATTTCATTTGAACCTCACCATATTAGTGTCACCATATTTGAGCCAAACAACAATGGCTTTTCAGATGAAAATCAAAAAGTTAAGTAACTTGCCTGAGGCGACTTATCAAAATCAGCAGTGTGGTTGCCACTAACCCAGTGTCTGCTAAAAAGAATGTGAATCTCTGTTTCTGATTTCCCCCCAACATTATGAACATTTTCAAACATATAAAAAAACAGAATTATACAGTCAACCTTCATATACCCACCCACTAGATTCTAAAATTAACCTTTTACTATATTTGTTTATTACATATCCCTTTCTTCATCTATCAATCCCTTTCATATTTTGATGCATTTCAAAGCAAGCTGCAGGTATCAGCAGCATGCATATTATTAACTAAAGTTTAATATTTTTAATGCTTTTTAAAAAGGTAAATCTGCTTATGATTTTGAAATAAGGTGTGAGCTTTGCTTTTGCTCTCTGACCCCAAAGAACAGTCTTTTTTTTTTTTTCCAGGTGTGCTGAGTGTTGCTGTGCGAGGGCTTTCTCGAGTTGCAGTGCATGGGCTTACTTGCTTACTTTCTCTGCAGCATGTGAAGTCTTCCCAGACCAGGGATCGAACCGATATCCCCTCTACTGGAGGATCATAGAAAAAACCAATATCCCTTAACTACTGGACCACCAGTAGTTAAGTACCACCAGGGAAGTTCCCAAAGAATGGTCTTGATAAAAGACTCTCCCTTCACATCTTCTCTAGTCCACTGATTAACAAATTGAAAAGTACAAATAAGAAAAGTCTAGGAATGCCTACATTTTGGTGCTAAGAACTAATCCCCCATGTAATATGTACTCAGTGAATGAAGTTTTGTGAAATATGATTGATAGTAGGGTTTCTCCACCTTGGCACCACAGACATTTAGGGCTGGATACTACAGGGAGGGAACACGGCCCCACCCATCAGCAGAAATTTAGATTAAAGACTTACTGAGTATGGCTTTACCCACCAGAGTAAGACTATTTTCCCCACATAGGAAGGAAGCCAGTCCTTCCTATCAGGAAGCTTGCACAAGCCTCTTATCCTCATCCATCAGAAGGCAGAGAGAATGAAAACCATAATCACAGAAAACTAACCAAACTGATCACATGGATCACAGCTTTGTGTAACTTAATGAAACCATGAGCCATGCTGTGTAGGGCTACTCAAGACAGATGGGTCATGGTGGAGAGTTCTGACAAAACGTGGTCCACTGGAGAAGGGAATACCAAACCACTTCAGCATTCTTGCCTTGAGAACCCCATGAGCAGTATGAAAAGGCAAAAAGATATAATGCTGGAAGATGAAGCCCCCAGGTCCGTAGGTGTTCAATGTGTTACTGGAGAAGAGCAGATAAATAGCTCCAGAAGGAATGAAGAGGTTGAGCTGAAGTGGAAACGACACCCAGATGTAGATGTATTTGGTATTGGAGTAAAGTCCGATGCTGTAAAGAACAACATGGCATAGGAATCTGGAATGTTAGGTCCATGAATCAAGGTAAATTGGATGTGGTCAAACAGGAGATGGCAAGAGGGAACATTGACATTTTAGGAATCTGAACTAAAATGGATGGGAATGGGTGAATTTAATTCAGGTGACCATTATATCTATTATCGTGGACAAGAATCTCTTAGAAGAAATGGAGTAGCTCTCATAGTCAACAAAAGAGTTCGAAATGCAGTACTTGGGTGCAATCTCAAAAATGACAGAATGATCTCGGTTTGTTCCAAGGCAAACCATTCAACATCACAGTAATCCAAGTCTATGCCCCAACCACTAATGCCAAAGAAGCTGGAGTTGACCAGTTCTATGAAGACCAACAAGACCTTCTAGAACTAACACCAAAAAAAGATGTCCTTTTCATAACAGAGGAATGTAATGCAAAAGTAGAAAGTCAAGAGATACCTGGAGTAACAGGCAAGTTTGGCCTTGGAATACACATGAAGCAGGGCAAAGGCTAACAGAGTTTTCCTGAGAGAACGCATTGGTCATACCAAACACACTCTTCCAACAACACAAAAGACAACTCTACACATGGACATCACCAGATGGTCAATACCAAAATCAGACTGATTATATTCTTTGTGGCCAAAGATGAGAAGTTTTATACAATCAGCAAAAGCAAGACCAGGATGATTGTGGCTCATATCATGAACTCCTTATTGCAAAATTCAGACTTAAATTGAAGAAAGTAGGGAAAACCACTAGGCCATTCAGGTATGACCTAAATCAAATCCCTAATGATTATACAGTTGAAGTGACAAATAGATTCAAGGGATTAGATCTGACTGAGTGCCTGAAGAATTATGGAGGACGTTCATAACACTGCACAGGAAGTGGTAACCAAAACCATCTCCAAGAAAAAGAAATGCAAAAATGCAAAGTGGCTGTCTGAAGAGGCCTTTCAAATAGCTGAGAAAAGAAGACAAACTAAAGGCAAAGAAGAAAAGGAAAGATACATCCATCTGAATGCAGAGTTCCAAAGAATACCAAAGAGAGATAAGAAAGCCATCTTAAGTGAACAATGCAAAGAAATAGAGGAAAACGATAGAATGGGAAAGACTAGAGATCTCTTCTAGAAAAAGGGAACATTTCATGAAAAGATGGGCACAATAAAGGACACAAACAGTATGGACCTAACAGAAGCAGTAGATATTAAGAAGAGGTAGCAAGAATACACAGAACTATACAAAAAAAGGTCCTAATGACCTGGACAACCACAATGGTGTGATTACTCACCTAGAGCCAGACATCCTAGAGTGTGAAGTCAAGTAGGCCTTAGGAAGTATTGCTAGGAACAAAGCTAGTGAAGGTGATGGAATTCCAGTTGAGGTATTTCAAAACCTAAAAAATGATATTCTTAGAGTGCTGCACTTGATATGCCAGCAAACTCGATATGCTGAGTTTTGGAAAACTCAGCAGTGGCCACAAGACTGGAAAAGGTCAGTTTTCATTCCAGTCCCAAAGAAGGGCAAAGCCAAAGAATGTTCAAACTACTGCACAATTGAATTCATTTCACATGCTAGCAAGGTAATACTCAAAATCCTTCAAGCTAGGCTTCAACAGTACGTGAATGGAGAACTTCCAGATGTACAAGCTGGGTTTAGAAAAGGCAGAGGAACCATAGATCAAATAGCCAACATCTGCTGGATCATAGAAAAAGCACAGGAATTCCAGAAAAACATCTACTTTTGTTTCACTGACCACCCTGAAGTCTTTGACTGTCTGGATCACAACAAACAGTGGAAAATTCTTAAAGAGATGGGAATACCAGACCACTCTATCTGCATCTGAGAAACCTGTATGTAGGTCAAGAAGCAACAGTTAGAACTGGACATGGAAAAACAGACTGGTTCAAAATTGGGAAAGGAGTACGTCAAGGTTGTCCCTGCTTATTTAACTTATATGGAGAGTACATCATGCGAAATGCCAGGCTGGATGAAGCACAAGCTGGAATCAAGACCGCTGGGAGAAATATCAGTAACCTCAGACATGCAGATGACACCACCATTGTGGCAGAAAGCAAAGAGGAACTAAAGAGCCTCTTGATGAAAGTGATAGAGGAGAGTGAAAAAGCTGGCTTAAAACTCAACATTCAAAAAACAAAGATCATGGCATCTGGTCTCATCACTTCATGGCAAATAGATGGGGAAACAATGGAAACAGTGACAGACTTTTATTTTCTTGGGCTCCAAAATCACTGCAGATGGTGAGTGAAGCCATGAAATTAAAAGACGCTTGCTCCTCAGAAGAACAGCTATGACCAACCTAGACAGTATATTGAAAAGTGGAGACATTATTTTGCCGACAAAGGTCCATATAGTCAAAACTATAGTCTTTCCATCATGTACAGATGTGAGAATTGGACCAGAAAGAAGGCTGAGTGCCTAAGAATTGATGCTTTCTAACTGTGATGCAGGAGAAGACTCTTGAGAGCCCCTTGGACAGCAAGGAGATCAAATCAGTCAATCCTAAAGGAAATCAACCCTGAATACTCATTGGAAGGACTGATACTGAAGCTGAAGCTCCAATACTTTGGCCACCTGATGTGAAGAGCTGATTCATTGGAAAAGACCCTAATGCTGGGAAAGACTGAGAGCAGGAGGAGAAGGGGATGACAGAGGATGAGATGGTTGGGTGGCATTACCAACTCGATGGACATGAGTTTGAGCAAATTCTGGGAGATAAGGAAGGACAGGGAAGCCTGGCATGCTGCAGTTCATGGGGGTCACAAAGAGTCAGACGCAACTGAGCAACTGAACAACAACTATTATGCGGGGCTATCCTCTGTGTCACAGGATGTTTAGTGGCATCCCGGGTCTCCACCACTAGATGCCAGTAGCAGTCAACGAGTCCTCCCCAAGTTATAAAAAACCAAAAATGTCTCCAGATATTGCTAAATGTCCTCTTGGGGGGCAAAATCACCCCTTTAAAAACACCTAGAGACATTAGCCTGTTTACACAGCACTTCCTTCTGAGGTCAATACACTTTTTTGGTAGGTATTCTCAATCAGTCAAACGTGGTTTCTTAGGAACGAATGTTGTTCCAAAGCTGATTATCTCTATGACCAAATCTTTTAAATTCTGAGCTTCAGATTGCTTTATATATAAATCAATTTTAAAATTACACCAATGATGATGATTTCATGTTATTATTAAGGTGAAAAAACAGAACAACTTTGCTCATTAAGGGAGGAACTATTTGCCAGTTATAGTTTATTTTATAAATCATTTAAGTCTATGATTTTGCAAAAGCAGACTAAAGGACTAATGACCCTTTTATGCCCTACTTTCACTACCCCCACTTGCCCTTCCACCCCACAAATCCTCACTTTTCAAGAGTAAATACAGTTAACAGGCTGGCATATATCCATCAGACTATTTTCTGTGTTTATCAATCAATAAATATATATATGTACAAATGTGGGATTTTGGTTTTAGAAAAATTGAGTTATATTATACTCAGTGTCCTCAAGTTTGCATTCTTAATATTTTACCACAGTTGAACCATCTCTATTAATGAGTTTTAGTTCTAGACAATGTTGCAATTAACAACTTAAACACTGACCTTAGTATATAGGTGCAAGTATTTCAGTAGAAAAGATTCTGAACATTGTTTCTAGTTTTCTTAATTTATTGGGTACAGAATAAAATTTTATTGGGAGACAGAAATTTGACTTCTAAAAATGTTATTATTCATCCTATCTCACTTTCTGTTCTCAAATACATTCCAAGCAGATAAAACATTCAAACACACAAAAAATGGAACCATCAATACATTAGAACAAAAAGAGGAGGGAATTTTTTCTTAAAATATTTTTTAAGGATGTCAGATTGAAGATGGCCCACATGACACAAAACCCAGAATCCAGAAAATAGTAAACATTAAATCTAGAAATAATTAATTTTTCCTATTCAAGAAGCACAAGCTGGAATCAAGATTGCCGGGAGAAATATCAATAACCTCAGATATGCAGATGACACCACCCTTATGGCAGAAAGTGAAGAGGAACTAAAAAGCCTCTTGATGAAAGTGAAAGAGGAGAGTGCAAAAGTTGGCTTAAAGCTCAACATTCAGAAAACAAAGATTATGGCATCTGGTCCCATCACTTCATGGGAAATAGATGGGGAAACAGTGGAAACAGTGTCAGACTTTATTTTTGGGGGGCTCCAAAATCACTGCAGATGGTGACTGCAGCCATGAAATTAAAAGACGCTTACTCCTTGGGAGGAAAGTTATGCTAACCTAGATAGCATATTGAAGAGCAGAGACATTACTTTGCCAACAAAGGTCCATCTAGTCAAGGCTATGGTTTTTCCTATGGTCATGTACGGATGTGAGAGTTGGACTGTGAAGAAGGCTGAGCGCCGGAGAATTGGTGCTTTTGAACCGTGGTGTTGGAGAAGACTCTTGAGAGTCCCTTGGACTGCAAGGAGATCCAACCAGTCCATTCTGAAGGAGATCAGCCCTGGGATTTCTTTGGAAGGAATGATGCTGAAGCTGAAACTCCAGTACTTTGGCCACCTCATGCGAAGAGTTGACTCATTGGAAAAGACTCTGATGCTGGGAGGGATTGGGGGCAGGAGGAGAAGGGGACGACAGAGGATGAGATGGCTGGATGGCATCACTGACTCGATGGATGTGAGTCTGGGTGAACTCCGGGAGTTGGTGATGGACAGGGAGGCCTGGCGTGCTGCGATTCATGGGGTCGCAAAGAGTTGGACATGACTGAGCAACTGAACTGAACTGAACTGACTGGGGTATGTTTTACATACCGTAACATAAACCCATTTTAAGCATAAAATTCAATAATATTTATTGTTTATAGAGTTGGGTATCCATCACGACAATTAAGTTTTAGAACACTTCTACCACCTCATAAAAGAGCCCTCTTGCCTTCTGGAGTCAATCACCATGCCCACCCTTAGGTAATCACTAACCTACTTTCCGTCTCTATAGATTTACCTTTCCTGGACATTTCATATAGATGGAATCATACAATATGAGGCCTTTTATGTCTGGCTTCTTTCACTCAACATGTTTTCAAGGTTCTACCACATCGTAGCATGAATCAGTACTTCATTCCTTTACACTGCTGAATGGCATTCCACTGTATGGCTATATCATTTTGTTTATCCATTGATCCTTATACATACTTGGATGGTTTCCACTTCAGGGTTATCATGAACAATACTGTCGAGCACATTAACATGCAAGTCTTTATGTAGACAATTGTCTTCATTACTCTTGAGTAGAAACCGAGAATTACAATTAATGGGTGGTAGGGTAATTTTACATTTACCTCAATAAAGAAGTTAAAAAAACAACACTGATGAATAGGAGTAGTCAGACTTCCCTGTAGCTCAAATGGTAAAGAATCTGCGTGCAGTGCAAAAAAACAGGGTTTGATCCCTGGGTCAGGAAGTTCCTCTGGAGAAGGGAATGGCAATCCATTCCAGTATTCTTGCCTGGAGAATCCCATGGACAGAGAAGCCTGGCGGGCTACGGTTTGTGGAGTCACAAAGAGTCGGACATGACTGAGCAACTAACACTTCGGGGTAAGTTTAAGTGTAACGTTTTAAGAAACTGCCAAAATGTTTTCCAAAGTGACTGTGCCATTTTACATTACACCAGCACCATTATACATTCTCACAAACTTTCTCCATTTCCTGGCCAACATGTGTTATTGTCTCCTTGGTTATGGCCATTAGATTATAATGGGTGTGGAGTGGTACCTCAACCATGGTTTTTACTACATTTCCCTAGTGAATAATGATGTTGGTCACATTTCACATGCTTATTTAGTCATATGTCTATCTCTTTGGGGAAATAACTATTCAAATATTTGACCCAGTTTAAAATTATGACTCATTTGATTACATGAAAATGGTATTTTTCTTTATGGAAAAAAGTACCTTAGACTAAGTTCAAAGATGAAAACAAACTAAGCAACCAAAGCAATGGAAGACTTGTACAGTGAAAACTACAAAACATAACTGAAAGAAGTTAAAGACCTAGAAAATGGAAAGGCATCTTTTCATGTTCATGAACCAGAAGAGTTGATCTTATTAAGATGGCACTACTCTTCAAATTGATCTACAGATCCAATGTAATGTATTCCTATCAAAATCCTAGATGCCTTTTTCTGCAGAAATTGACAAAATGATCCTAAAATTCATATGGAAAT
Source organism: Bubalus kerabau (assembly GCF_029407905.1). NCBI lineage: Eukaryota > Metazoa > Chordata > Mammalia > Artiodactyla > Bovidae > Bubalus > Bubalus kerabau. Next base: position 71,324,630 of record NC_073634.1, read on the forward strand.
GCAAGGGACCTGCAAGAGCCAGAAAATCTTGAGAAAGAACAAAGTAGAAGGACTGTCACTCCTGATTTCAAAATTTACTACACAGCAAATTAAGGCAATGTGGATAGAGAAGGAACAAATACTGTATTACATCACTTACATGTAGAACCTAAAAAGACTAAACTCACAGAAGCAGAATGGAATGGTAGTTGCCAGGGGCCTAGGGCATTGGAGAAACTAGGCGATGTTAATGAAAGGGTACAAACTTTCAGTTGTAAGACGAATAAGTTCTGGGAATCTAATGTACAGCATAGTTATAGTGGTTAAGAATCCATCTTGCAACACAGGGAACCTGGGTTCAATCCCTAGTCCAGAAGATTTCACACACTGGGGGGCAACTAAGCCGGTGTGCCACAACTACTGAGCCTATATTCTACAGCCTGTGAGCCACAGGCTGTGCACCCTAAAGCCCTTGCTTTACAAGAAGACAAGTCACCAGAATGAGTAGCCCACACAGCGCAGCTAGAGAGTAGCCCCTGCTCACTGCAACTAGAGAAAGCCTGGGTGCAGCAATGAAGATACAGCGCTTTAAAATCTTTATTCCAAAAAGAATAGATGATTTTTAAAAAAGAAATGGTAATTATGTGAAGTGATGGAAGCATTAGGTAATGTTATAGTGGTAATCATTTTGCAATGTAAGTGTGTTACACTTTAAACTTACATAATGTTATATGTCAATTACATCGCAATAAAATTGGGGGGGAAATGACAATGTGACAATAGACATACAGATAGATATAGAAACCAATGAAACAGTATTGAGAATTCAAAAGTAAACTCTCTCATTTATGGTCAGTTGATGTTCAACAAGGATGCCAAGATCCATTAGTGGATAAAGGACAGTCCCACGAACAAATGGTGCTGGAGCAATACATAGCCACCTGCAAAGGAATGAAGTTGGATCCCTGTTTCACACTGTATATAAAAATTAACCCAAAGTGGATCGTAGACATAAATGTAACAGCTAAAACTATAAAACTCTTAGGAAGAAATACAGGCATATATCTTTGTGACCTTGGAATAGGAAATGGTATCTTAGATATGACACCAAAAGCCTGAGTGACAAAAAGAAAAAAACAGAAAAATTGATCTTAATCAAAATTAAAAACAACTGTGCTTCAAAGGATGCATCAAGAAAGTAAAAAGATAACCCACAGAATGGGAGATCATGTTTGCAAGTAATATATATGATAAAGGACTTGTATCCTGAATATATAAAAACATTTATAAGTTAACAGTAAAAAGACAAATAACCCAATTTTAAAATGAGCCAATGATATGAATGGATATTTCTCCAAGAAGATATGCAAATAGCCAATAAACACATGAAAAGATGTTCAAAATCATGCCATTAAGGAAATGCAAATCAAAACGAGATGCCATTTCACCAAGATGACTAAAAAAATACAGACAATAATAATGATAAAGAAAAACTGGAACCTTCATACATTGTTGATAGTATTATAAAATGCTGCAACCACTTTAGAAAATTGGTGGTTTTGTACATAATGCTCATTGTAGTAATATTCATAAAAGCCATAAAGTAGAATCAATCCAAATGTCCATCAACTGATGAATGGGTAAACAAAATGTGATATATCCATAAAATGGAATATTATTTGGCTATAAAAGGAAATGAAGTTCTGATACATGGTATGGCATGGATGAATGAACCTTGATATTCTATGCTACATGAAAGAAACCAGACATAAGAAGCCGTACATTGTATGATTCCATTTAAACAAAATATCCAGAATCAACAAATGCATAGAGACAGATGAGTGGTTGCTAAGGTCTGAGGGGCATGGGAGGGATTACGAGTGACTGCTAATAAGTGTGACATTTCTTTATGGGGTGATGGAAGGTTGCATTACTCTGTGAATATACTAAAATCACCAAATTTAACATTTTAAAAGGGTGAATTTTATGTTATATGATTTATATTTCAATACATCTGCCACTAAAAACAAAAGGATAAATTGAAAATCACAAGGACCTACTGTATAGCGCAGGGAACTCTACTCAGTACCCTCTAATTACCTGGATGGGACAAGAATCTGAAAAAGAGTGGATATATGTATGTATATATATGTGTGTACAGAATCACTTTGCTGTGCACCTGAAACTAACACAGTACTGTAAATCAACTATATTCCAAGATAAAGTAAAAATTATATTTAATGGGGAAAAATAAATATTTGAAATGCAAATACAAAGGGCTAATTTCCTAAAATAAGAGTTTTTACAAATCAATAAAAAAGAAGCAATCCCACTAGAAAAATGAGTAAAGGGCATGGAAAGACAGCTTACTAAAAAAAAAGAAAGAAAATTTTTTCTGGTGGTGTGGCTTGTGAGATCTTAGTTCCCCAACCAAGGAATGAATCCAGGTCCTCAGAAGTGGCAGAACAGTGTCCTGACCACCAGGGGATTAAAAAAAAAAAAAAAAAGTTTTAAATGTCCAAAACTCAACCTTGCAATAAGCAAGAAGCAAATTAAAACAGGACTTCAGCAAAGTGACAAAAAGATGTTATCACAGGAGGATGTGGAGAAACACTCTGTATTGTTGGTAGGAGTGTAAACTACAATATCGTCTTCAAAGGGATGTAAATAAAACTTAAAACACACTTTGACATAACAATTCCACTTTTAAGATTCCATGAGTTCAAGTCTCACATGAACACGAAACATGCACAGGGGTAGTCCATGCAAGGTTGTCCATAACTGCACGAGAACAGAAGCAGTCTAAGAGCTAACTAAATAAATCATAGTGTAACTATAAAATATGCTACTACAGAGCCATTAAAAAATATCAGATCTATATGTATTGATGAGGAACAAATATCAAGATACACTGGGGGGTAAAAAAAAAAAAAAAGGTATAAAACTTCGTGTTTAATGTGATACTCCTGGTTTAAAAAAGAAAAAAGGAAACAGGGAAGACACATACTTATATAACATATTGCCTCAAAAGAAGTGATGGGGGACTTGGGAAATGGAAAGAGGGAGGGATATGCACATTTCACTGTTTTGTAAGATTGAATTTTAAACTTGTACTAGTATCACGTAGGATTCCCAGATGGCTCAGTGGTAAAGAATCTGCCTGCCAATATAAGAGATGCAGAAGATGAGGGTTTGATCCCTGGGTCAGGAAGATCCCCTGGAGGAGGAAATGACAACTCACTCAGTATTCTTGCCTGGAAAACCCCATAAACAGAAGAGCCTGGCAGGCTACAGTCCAAGGGGTCACAGAGTCAGACACGACTTAGCAACTGAGCACGAGCATTACTTCTTACAGAAAGCATACATGAACAAGTAACACAATTTGTAAATGACACGGATAGAGTAGGATAATTCGTTAAGTTTAGAAATCCCACTATATTTTAGTATAATTTACTAGCCTTTTGCTAATATACAAATGACTTAATTAGCACCAGGACAGTCCCAATTAGGCCAGAGAGGGTCAAAGGAGGAACTAATGATGTAAGCCCTGATGCAGGTCCAAGAATGGGGGAAGGTGGTCTTCTCTCTTCCCCACTTCTCCTTTGATTATAAAAATGCAGCCCTATTGAATAGTTCTCAGGGTTGTGCTCCCTTGCTGGCTTGCTTGTATCTCTCAAAAGCCTCCTATGCTAATAAACTCATTCTTTACCCGCCACTTTGCCTCACACTTAACTCTCTGAGCTTCACTAAGTCCTGACACTAGTTGAACGGTTTCAATTAAAAGATCAATATAGTGAGTTCCCATTTCCTCCTAAGTCAGGGATCTTGGATTTAAGTCCGAATTTGAGTTTTGGCTGAGTCCCACCTGAGAAGGAATGCAGATTCATAAAGAATCTGTATTTGAGCTCTGCCTTAAGGGTCTCCTTTTCTGGGCAAGTTTTCTGAACAGCCTCCTCGGATGGTGTAGAGGGACTGGGGCTGGAAGAGCTACCCCATGAACACTCCCTGTGGTGGTGGGCTTTCAGCCATGTGCCATTTGGCTGTCGAGCTATATTCAGGTCGCTGAACGCTGTTTAACCCTTGTGAAGCGCAGTAAGTGAACGAGCACCATGAATAAAACATAAAACTTGCTAACATTTATTGAGTACAAGTAAGCCCTTTCCATGCATTTACTCATGTAATGCTCACCACGATCCTTTGAAACAGGTATTATTTTACCAGTGGCTCAGAGAAAGCAGGGATTTGATTCCTGTTCCTCGGCCAGCCTCTAGATAATCTAAGGTGAGTTTGGAATTTGTTGGATTCTTTGTCAAACCAGAAAAGAGAGGAAGGGGCAAGACTAGAGCCAGAACTCTCAACTTCAGGTCCAGGCTGCTTCCGTTTGCCCTGCGCTGCCTCGGAACACCGGAGAAAGCTCAAGATCCCCTGTCACCCGGCCAGCGGGTCCCGCACCTTCCACCTGGCTTCCAGGACGCAGCCCGCCCCCAGACGCATCACCCGGGAACCTACTTCCCGGCATCCTCCCCGTGCGACCGCTCACTTCCGGTCCTAAGTAGGCCCGAGTAGAAGCATCACTCGGCCAGCACCCTGCTCTTGGGAAACGCTATCTGCCGGGATTCCCGGCTGTACGCCCTTGTCCCACTGCCGCCCACGCCTTTGGTCAACACAGTCCCCTTACCTGCCCTGCGCCCCCCACCCTGCGGCCCCGGGCTCCCACGCTGATGACCGCCCTCACCTCCTCTCTCTTCGCCTGCCGCGGCCTTTTACAAACGCGGCCAAACTGTTCGCTGTAACGACAATCGTTATTGGTCAGAGCCGCCCCGCCTCAGTTCGCGTTGTCTGACGGGAGTTGTAGTTTACTCATCCTAGAAGCAGCGGACAACGGCTGCGACCAGGCCATTGTACCACTTAAGTTTGTTTGTTTGTTTGTTTGTTTTTTGCTATGGCAAGAGTGCTCTGGACAACTCTGCTGGTACTGGAAGGCACAGACAATTCTAGGGCTGGTCATGGCTAGATTAGGCCTGAGTGAGTCCTGTTTCTGAGGAGAATTCCATCCGTCATTGATGCAAGTCTTAGATTTTCTATATTTTTAGCAACGTCGGCTGCGATTTAGTGTTTTGTCAAGGGAGTGTTGTCCACCAAAGTATTCGCTGTTTCTGTCACTTGTGTGTTTGTATCATGTTATCTTTTCTCCCTTAATTATACTCTGACGTATTACTTGAACGTTTTCCCTTAGAAGGGGTTGGAATTGAGTTAATTGAGTTCCGGCATGACCTAGTTTTAGTCCATGGAATTGCAGAATAAATCTACATACTCTTTGTTGACAATAGCTGTTGAGTACAAATATGTTAAGGGTGAGGCTTGTATGTACTGGAAAACCCCGAAATGAGATTTCCTGCACCTTTAGCCTTCATCCTGCTACTTTAATTAATCGTTGCACTGTGGACTGGTCACCTGAGAACTGCCAAATGAAATAATATGAATAAATAAAAAGGTGAGAGTTGTGTTTGTTATATTCAGGGACTTACTGAGGACTGTAATCAATGAGATAGTCTCTCAGCTCTGAGGAAGTGATGTGAAGAGGTTGGGGGGGAAGTTAGCACATCTATGATTTTGGAGAAGGGGTATATGCATCAAGCACACGTTGGTAGAGGGGTGCTTCTGGTGACAAAGCACAGGTATCTTAGTTAAAGATTTTAGTGTTTTGCTAAGTATGGAAAGATGCAGGAAACTAGGTTCATAGAATCTGAAAATATCCGTATGAAGTCCTATTCTCCCAATTTTTCCAGAGCACAGAGTGCCTTGTTTCTGATCTCCACCCTGAACTCCCTTCAAGGTGTGTTGAAGGTCAGTGACTGCAGTGGCTAATGACTTAATCCTTACAGAGCCAGATGGTGAGTGACATTCTTTAGCTGGCAGAACCTTAGTCTTCTTAACTATTAATAAGAGAAGGGGTCCCTTCCGTGATTAAGATTTGCTATGTTGTTTCCTAATCTGGAGGTAGAGGGGAGAAGGGCACATTTTTCCTTTTCCACGAAATTTTTCCAATTTTGTCTTTCCATTTCAAGTTTTAAAATGATCATCAGAAGATCCTGGATCGGGACTTCCCTGGCTGTCCAGTGGCTAAGAATCTGCCTTCCAATATACAGGGGAGGTGGGTTAAATCTCTAATTAGGAAACTAAGATCCCACATATGGAGGGACTAAGCCCCTGCACTGCAACTACTGAACCCACACGCCCTAGAGCCCATGTGCCACAAGAGAGAAGCCCACAAACCACAACTAGACAAAGTCCACACTATACAATGAACAGCCTGTGCAGCCAAAAAGAAATTTTTTTAAGTATATCCTGGATCATCTAAATGATCACCCACGTCTGGTTGTGTTTATGATTGTATTAGTGCTAAGTGATTACACAAAGCAGTTGTTCTCAGCTGGGAGCACTGCTTACACATCTAGTAGATGCCATAGGTGTTGAAGATCCTCCAATGCACAGGACATCCCTTACAACAAAGAGTTATCTGGACCAAAATGTTAATAGTGTCACAATTAAAGAGACTCTGTTGTAAAGAGAGAGTGTTTAAAATTTTTTTCCAATGGAATTGCCCAAATGCATCCTAAGAGATCTGTGGGTTTTCAGCTGATACACATTATATATTTCAAACAACCTCATTCTAAAAGAGGTTTCTTTCTTCCAAGCCAGGCATGCTAGGTTCTTCAATTCCTTCTTCAAATAAGGGCTTTATACAAATAAGGGCCTTCTTTATTTCAGTATGCTAATATTTTTTTACCCACTTAATTCTCTCATTGTTTTTATAGTATTTTTCTAATTGTCATAAGTTTGGGATTTTTATTTTTCTTTCTTCTTTGGCTCTCCTGGGTCTTCATTGCAGCGTGTAGGCTTCTCTTGGGGAGCACAGGCTCTAGAGTGGATGGACTCAGCAGTTGCAGAGTGTGGGTTTAGTTGCCCCTAGGCATATGGGATCTTAGTTCCCTGATCAGGGATCAAACCTGTGTCTCCTGCATTAGAAGGTGGATTCTTAACCACTGGACAACCAGGTAAGTCCTGGAAATAATTAATAAGGTAATAGTAGATAGCCTTGTCTTCCTGACCTTAAGAATGTTTCTAGTTTCTCCATTTGCATGAGCCTAGCTTTCACTCTAATTATACTTAGTTAAGAAAGATGTCTAGTTCAAAAAATATTGTTTCCAAAACTTTCTCTATTACTTTCAAAGATAAATTTATCTTTTTCCTGCAACTTGCTTTTGTCACTTAACATAAGATACTATGATCATATTTCTTTAAAAAATATATATATATATATATTTTTTGGCTGTACTGGGTCTCGTTGCTCCGAGGGCATTTCTCTAGTTGTGGTGAGTGGGGGCTTCTAATTGTGGTGCACAGGCTTCTCATTGCGGTGGCTTCTCTTGTAGTGGAGCACAGGCTCTAGGTGCATGGGCTTATTTATTTAGTAGTTATTTATTATTCAATATACAATCACTATGTCTAAGTCCTTGGAGGTCAAACGGACAAAGGACATGAACAGAAAAGTCACAGAAAAGAAACACAAACAACCAATTACCATGGGAAAAAAATCACTAACTTTACTTGCAATCAGGGAAATAGAAGAGATCATTTTACATGTCTCAGATTGGCAAAAATGAAAGCTTAATAACAATCAGCATTGGTAAAAGCGGGGCAAATGGGTGCTTTCAGACATTTTTGGTTGGAGTGTAAAATGATACAACTTTTAAGAGGGCAATTTGACAATATGTATCATACAATTTTTACACTTTAAATTCTTTAATCCATCTCTCAATTCTAAGTATCCTAGAGAAATAGTACACACATGCACACAAACACATTCTTGAACTGCTGTTCCAGTTTTTTTATATAAAACAGAGGTATTTTTTTGTTGTGTATTTCCAAATGGGTGAACAGTAGAGGTTTTGTTTTTGGTGATCATTTACTTACCTTTGTGATTTATTCATAATTTATTGTCTTGAGATGTTAAAAAAATTATTGCTTTCTTAAATCTATCTGCTCCTTCCTCTCTGCTTCCTTTTCTCTACAGCCCACTAAATCAGGAAGGCAGTCTGCACTAAACATCTCCACCTCCCACTCCCTAACCCACTGCATCCACATTTTGTTCCTACTGTTTCACTGAAAGTGTTAGTTTTTAAAGTCACCAGTTACTTCTTTATTGCTAAATCCAGTGAACATTTCCCCCCTCTGCCACACTTGACCCTTGACTACTATTTCCTTGAGTGGTTTCCTTCCTGATCTCTGCAACATTATGGGCCTTCAGTATTTCTCCCCTGTCAGGCAGCTGTTCCTCATTCTCCTTTGCAAGCTTAGCTGTCTCTGCCCCCTTCCATACAAGATAGACCTAAGAGTTCTGTCCTCAGGCCTCTTCTCACTCTACTGTCTCTCTGGGTGACTGCCACTCCTTGGGTTGAACTACCACCTAAATGCTGATGACTCCCATCTCTATTCCAGTCTGGATCTCCCTTCCAAATTCTACAACACTGTCTACTGGATATTTCTACCTGAATGTCTTATGTGCCTACACCCCACATTTTGGAAGGTAGATCTCATAGAATTGGCCCTGGTATGGTCCTTTAGTTTTAGCTCTTATCACCTCAAACCCAGTATTTTATCAGCACACAGCAGAAAGCCATTTGTTTAAAATGAGATCGAGATAATTAAATTAATTAAATGATTTACTACCTACAGGGTATATATACAGCACTGAAGAAAACAGTCACCAACTTTTAATGGGGAACATAGTTTTAAAGATATAATCACATAAATACATAATTTAAAATTATGACAGATGTTCTAAAGGGAAACTATAAGATGACTAGAGAGGCTCCTGATTTAGACTGTGGGTAGAGAAAGGAAGACGTTTTAGAGGAAGAGACATTTAAGTGGAGAGCTGAAGACAAACAGCAGACAGACAAAAGGCATTCACATGGCAGGGCTCTGCAGTGGGAGTTCTGATCCCCAATCCACTCTGCTATGCCCTGCTTTGTAAAGCATTTCACCTGCGCCAGTTGGCTCAATATTAGGCTCTGCCAACAGAGGGACCTAGAGGAACATGCAAGGCAATGACAGGAGGGAATGTTCCTTACAGGTTCTGGTTCAATCTTTGTATTCAGTGTGCAATTCAATGGATCAGTGTACAGAAGACCCAGGGGTGCTCCCTTCAGTGGTTCTCTGGACCTGCCCCTGCTGCACCCTCAGGCTACACTTTTCCTCACTTGCAGCTGCTTCTATGGCAGCTTTGGATGCACCAGCCTGTAGCACCATCAAAGGCTGACAGATAAAATACAGGACACCCAGTTAAACATGGATTCCAGTTAAACATCATATAACTTTTAGTTTGTTTCATGTAGTATTTGGGACTGTGCTTTCACTTGCTAAATCTGGCAACCCTAGCTCCCTCACCTGGTGGACCATTTCTGGAGATCAACTCTGGCCAATGGTAGGCAGCTTCTAAGGAACAGGTCTGGCCCACACCTTCTGGCATGTTTCTTACCAGGCTGCAGGTTCCTGCGAGAATCAAGCCCACTTTGAAGAGGTTAGAAACTTCAAGTGCTCTCCTAAACCCTTAGCACTGTCCACTCTGCTCAGAAGTAGTAGCTTTTTTTTCTTTTTGCACTTGCAATTTTTGGACTCCTTCTAGGGATTAACCATTTTTCACTATTTACACTAAAATTTCCCTTTTCAAATTTTAGTGGTGGTCTCTGTCTCCTGATGGGATTCTGATATATAAAGTGGCTTGCAGTGAAGTTGGGTAAACACAGACTACTTTAGAAGACAACTGCAGGCTGTATTAAAGATTTTGGTCGTTGTTTTTCAGTTTCTCAGTCATGTCAGACTCTTTGTGACCCCATGGACTGCTGCATGCCAGGCTTCCCTATTTGTCACCATCTCCCAGGTTTGTTCAAACTCATGTCCACTGAGTCGATGACGCCATCCAACCATCTCATCCTGTTGCCCCCTTCTCCTCCTGCCCTCAATCTTTCCCAGCATCATGGTCTTTTCCAAAGATTTTAGATTACATCCTAAATATAATCTGAAGCAAAGACTTTCAAGAAGGGAAGAGTCATGATCAGATCTACATCTATAAAAGATTCCTTTGGGCTTCTGATTCTGGCAGAAAGGTTAGTAGTCTGGTACCTGGATCTTTACCCTTCTCCTGGAAACCACAGGGAACAATAAGGAAAACCTATGACCACCAACTCCCACAAACAGTATCTTAAGTGAAGCCAGGGATACAGAGAAAACTCAACACATTCCACATTGAGAAGAAGTGTGGTACTGGATGGGAGGCCAACTGAGTGTTGTGGGGGAAGGACAGGGAGTGAGGAGGGGGCCAGTAGTGGCAGACCTCAGAAATCACTTGCAAATATTCAGTCTGAGAGCCAAACCGTGAGTGGAGCCAGCTGTCAGAAGGACTGAACTAGTATGTGAGTACTGGAAGAGGCAGGGAGGGAAGATGTGTTAAGTGCCTAAAGGATCCAGAGGAGATGTCTTTCAGAAAGCAAGTTAGGGGATCTCCTTGAAGACAAGAGTTTTGTCACTTAATGGAGCACATGAAGCAATCAAGGGTGCTCAGCTGGCACAGAACTTCTGAACAGGGCCTCATCCCAGAGAGGAACCATGTCTACACTTTTAAGCAGACAATTCATTGCAGCCACAGAGAAGGGAGGTAAGAAACCCTGACAGGTTCTTTCCCCTTCATCCTCCTGCTGGTACTTGGTCTAGAAAAAACCAACCATTTCAAATATGAATAAACAGAAAGATGTAAGCACAGCATTTGTACCAAGATACTGTAATTAAAAATAAGAAAGACAGCAAAACTTACCCAGAGTTTCCCCGGAGAAAACTCACAAGAAAATGTTCCCATAAAGCAGTTGAAAATAATACACTGACATTCCAATGTAAATTTTAAAAATCTAATGAAGCAAATGCAGCTAAGAAATATAAGAATTCAGGGAAGAGCTGTCCCTAAAGTGAAACAGAAATTGGTAGAATTTAGGAAACAGAAAAAAATATTTTTTTCCCCCAGAAATGAAGGTTACATTAAAAGGAACACAGCTGAGTCAGGATACCATAGGAAGCACATTAAGGAACAGAGATTAGAGATGAGAAACGCAGGGACTTCCCTGGCGGTCCAATGGTTAAGACTCCACGCTTCCAAAGCAGGGGACGCGGCTTCGATCTTTGGTCAGGGAACTAAGATACCGTATGTCATGGTGCCAAAAAAAAAAAAAAAAAAAAGGCAAACGAAAAGATAAAAAATAATTAAGAACAAATGATAGAAATTGATGACAGGCAGAGGAAATCCAACATACAACTGGAGTTGCCAGAGAAAACCAAAGCAGTGGAATAGTACAAATATTTATGAATATAATTCAGGAAAACAAGAAATATTAGCTTGGTGCATGTACTTGGCTCAGGGAATGTTTTTCTTCTTACACAATGTTTTCCCTGGCTTGTCTCTTCCCATTTGCCTGATTTTCCAGTATTTAGTCTTTTCACATTCTCCATAGTTCTGCGAAGCTTCTCATAATACAGAGCCCGACCTCTAGAAAGCCTTAAGTCTGGCCTGCTGACCATCAATCTGGATTGGCTGCCAGGTCTCTTCACAACTGTAATCCTAAGACTTCCTATTATCTCACTCCTGTTTGATCCTGTTTCTAGATACTACATTGTATTTTTTTCCATGACTTGTTCTGATGGAGTTTATCCAGTTTATCCCTGAGAATCAGTCTTCTATGAACTTACATATCTAGTCTTTATTCTATTGTGACCCATGACCATAATTCATTTACACTTCTGAAGACAGTGTCCCACTGATACCTAGGTTCAATGTTGTCATTGGGTATTTTTCTCAATCCTTTTTCTATCTGGTAAATTTTAGGATGGGCCCCTTACAGGCCTGGCATCCTAAAATTTTATAGTGGTGTGGCTTCACATGAATCTTTCCTATTTATTGTGCAAACTCAACATTAGCCTTTCTTCAACCTTAAAACTCAAAAAATCATCAGGGAAATTTCCCTTTATTTAATAAATTCCACCCACTCCCCTATTTTCTGTTTTCTTCTTGGAACACTTATTGATTTTATATTATAAACCTCCTGAATGGATCCATATTTATTTTTTCTACTTTTGATTTCTGTTCCAGGACATCTCCTTGTCTTTTAATACTCCCACTGAATTTATTTATTCTCATTTCTTGTTGTGACATTTTATTAGGATTGTTCTAATTTCTTGAATACAGTATAAGTTTTCAGATTCTTGAGAGCTGCTTTTTATTTAGCTCTACCTTTTGCAGTCAAAGTTTTTCTCAATTTCTGGTGACCTTTGGCTGACTTCATTGAAAAGTGAAGCACTAAAAACCTGTTTGGAAGGTTTGTGTACATGGGTAGGGCTTACTAGTCAACACACTCCACTCTACGAGGACTGGTGGCCAGTTACTTTTTGGTTTTGTTGTTCAGTTGCTCAGTTGTGTCCGACTCTTTGCGACCCCATGACTACAGCATGCCAGGGTTCCCTGTCCTTCACCACCTCCCGGAGCTTGCTCAAACTCATGTCCACTGAGTCGGTGAGGACCTTCAAATATCAGCATCTGTCTTTTCACTCAAGAGCAGCTTAGTATTTCCACAGTAGGAGCCTCTAAATCTTGCATGTTTAAGTATGGTTAGTGGTGTTCTAGAGCTGAAAACAGATAAGCTAGGGATCTCATTTATCTAGTATGTAAACCTGCTTAACTCCTACTTTCTGTGCAGTAACTCATTTAAGCATATTAACCCTGAGTCAAAAATCTACTTTTTCCTTTTTTAGGTGAATTACTATTAGAATAACTTCAGCCTCCAACTTCAGAGGCCATAGGGTAAAGTAGTACTCAACTGAGACTCATTCATATACATTTTACTCAAGGTTCTTAAAATTTGTTGTTTTAGAGGTATGTTCTTCAAGTTCTAAACAGTCAAAATGTAGTCATTGGAAAAAATGCAATAATCCTGTACACAAAGAAGATTTTGTGTTTAGAAATCATCACTCTTTCATTGAAAGGGTTTGCTCTTTATTTCCTACAAACACAGTTTATTTTTCCAATTCAACTGTAACCTCAAGAGCACCCTGTATCTCTTGGTAAACTCAATTCTAATTCTCTATGCAAACTAATCCTTATCAACCGCCTTTTCCAAAGTAATAGAACTCTTAACACACATACAAAAGGAAGCTAAGCAAGCATAGAAACAAAACAAGAATAAAACTAGAATGTGAATCTCATTTTCAACAGGGAGAGAATATCAACAAGGAAAATGAGATCCTGATTTCATATAATAAGTTTTCTACAGGAATTCTTTGCAGTATCCCAATGCAAAGCATGGTTTCTGAAATAAGATTAAAAAGAAATCTAACAAATACCTGAGTGAATATAACAATATGGCTAGACCAAAAAGAAAAAAAAAAAAATATCACACACAATAATCACTGCAAGAAGATCCCAAAGGTTATAGAAAACATAAATGAACTTTAATATCCAAACAGTCAGGGCAAAGAATACTGGATTAATGAACCCTTTAAGTGTGAACCACTTCAGGTTCTTTACAGTACCAGATGTATTTTAAAGTAAAATCTGAATGCATATTGCAGAGAAAGAATTCATTTTAAAAACTGTAATTTCCTTACTGGATACTAATACCAGTATGATTTTTAGACTGTTAATTTTTAAAATGATTTAACACTGAGAATAAGATTTAAAGCAAAGTCAGCAATGTTCCTGAATTGCAAATTTGTTCAGTAGTAACCCTTTGAGTAATACTACTTTCTTCTCAAAAAGTAGTCTGTACATTTTAGAATTGTGCAATAAAAAAATATTGGCTAATAAAAAGTGTTATTACTTGAGATAGTCAAAATGAAAGGAAAACTACACTTTTGCCTAGATTATTTATGCCCAAATAATTTACCCTGCAGTCCACAGATGTACAGGACATAAAATTTTTTTGAATAAGAGAAAAACAACGAGGGTCCTAAAACAGGAACATAAACCAGAAGAATCTAAAAACAGCATCCTATTATTTCATTTTTTGAGTATTTCATTTAAGCTGCTTTTGGTTGCATGCCCTGATCTGTAGAAGTTAACAAGGAAATAAAATTTCCAAGTGTTTACAACTGCATAGAATTGAGCCCCAGAGAATTATACATTTATGAGCTGTCTTTCCTGGGCTCTGGTTTACTAGAGTATTGGCTTAGAGACCAGTTCAGGCTCCTATACTGCTACCTGGAGAATACAGACTAGGAATCTCTTAAGATTCCACGGGCCTTTTCTGTTCCTGAACAAAATACCGGGAGCTCTCTGGTCTTAAAAAGAACAACCAAGCATCCAAATAGGTATAGTGGGGATCCTTTTTCTTTGTGAGTCAAACAGGAGAGTTTGTGACTTTAATTGAAAACAAAACAAAATCTCCCACTATTGTTCTAAGAGACTCTGAAATGTACTAGAAATTTCAAAACTAGAACAATGCCATCGCAGATTAAAACTTCTTAATGCTTGGAGCCAGCCCAAAATAAAACTGGGAACTCCAGGAAAACAGGTACCAAAAGAATCAAAGTAATGATTGCACTGAGGCTTCTCCTCTTCGAAGGCTGTTTAAGGAGGTAGGATTTCAAGGGTTTTTGTTATTTTTTTGTTGTTGTTTATCTTTTGGCCTCTGAACATTTAAAAAATGCTTCGCCCGGCTGGTCATTCAGGCTAATTTTGAAGTTCACAAGGAACCCCCATGCCTGACCTAAGGATATTCTACAGTTTCACAGCTATCATTTGTACATTAAAATCAAGTTGATTTACTCTTTTCGAGTAAATGTAACTAGAATATGGCAAATTAATATATTTTTTTACATACAACTTTGTGTCTCAAAATTCTTGAAAAACAAGAGCTGATGACTTTGTATTCAAAGACTACCAAAGTGTGTATTTCATATTCACATGCAAACAAAACTTTATAAATCTCCTGTTGACTCTGCATGATGCCTTTAAGGAGGAAATGACGTACAAAGTTTGGTAACTGTGCAAAATATTAAATTGCTAAAACATTTTACATAATGAAATAATACATGTAAATATAGAAGTTGACATATGAAATTAACATGGGTTCATAAGAACTTATCACATTTCAGAGATTTTCTTTAGTAACAAATTTTTGTTTTTATAATTCCTGGTACACAGCAAAGTTTATCACAGAAGATAAAAACCCTTTTAAACAGATTCAACAGGGAATTCTTGAGGCACCTTCTCATATAAAACACAAGATGAATACAATTATCAATCCATCTGAGAAAAGTTTTCAATCTAAATGAACATCATTTTTTTTTTCCATTTAAGTGTATTTTACAGAACTTTAATAAGGCAAGACAAATTTATGAAAAAATGTAGATACAAAAATGATGTAAACTAATAATTTATATTTAAAAACGGCAGAGGGAAACCGTGGCGATGGGACAGCTCAAATAATGTCTATTTCAAAAAAACCTAAAACAGAATTGTGCATTAGCTGAAGATTACAAAGAACTTCTAGACTCTGCACAGTTTTGGTTTTTCTTTTTTTTTTTACATCTTTATATTACATGTTTTAAATCATATCAGGAATGCAAACTAGAACTGCACACTACTTCAGTGGAAAAAAGTTCAACATTGTGCAATTTTCTGCCTCAATTTTAAAAAAAGTGGCAGCAATCCCTGCATTTGTATTTGAAACAAGGATCTGAGAATCTTTATCAAAAAAGGTAATGAAGGCAAAAATTGGCAGACATCCAGCATCTTGTTTCTTTTTAAAACAATGTGGATGATAAGTAATTTCATGATTGAAAAATGAATCTTTTAAATAAATACACTGTATCTGACATTTGCACTGACTGATTTGATAAATCTGTAAGTAAACAACGGCTTTACTACTCCCTGTAGCCTTAAGCCCCTGACTTTAGATTCTGGAGTCCTTTTTCACTGGGTTTCATACCCTGCCACTCGATACCCTGCAGGCTGATTAGGCATCATGCTGCCATTCTGTCCTGGAGGTGGCTGCACTCCATAATTTGGTCCCATCCATGGTGGAGAAGACTGTGTCTGACTGGTGGAGAATGTGAAAGAAGCAGAGGGGAAGGGAAATCCACTGATTAAAATAAAATGTAATGCCAAGAAGAAATTACACATATGTGGGAAATATCCTTTTTCTTAAGCCCAAATATAAGAATAATTGTTATGTCAGAGAAAGCAAAGGCAAAAGGTTTTTTCTTTTAAAAATAAGCATCTATGTAGCTTTAATGTGTATGGTTTAATTCTGTTAGTTTAACTACAGCTAAGAAAATACCCTTTATCTATAAACATTTATTCCCTTTGAACTCAGAAAAACTCATCTCTAATCTCAGAACTGTTTTCCTGGGGTTTGACATACATTGAACAAGCCACTGTCTGAAAGAATCTTGATCATCTGGTATAATACGGACTTGCATTTATATTACTCAAAGAAGAAATTAAAGTATTTATTAGTATATGTAAGCTTATATTTCAACATAACAAGATTCATTTTAAATAAAAACTGTAAAGTGTTTTTCAGAAATTTAAGTAAAATTACATAATTCAGGATGTATAAAGAAGCTTTTGTATAACAATGTATAAATAAACCCTTTTGCACAGGAAAAAAGCCTAATGAATAAAGCAACTAGGATCGAAATAACTGTATCCAAGAAAGGCCAGTGACCATTAGTCACATAAAAACCTTAACAACTATTAAGTTCCTATTTTCTTACTTAAATATTTGTTGAGTCATTCAAGCATTACCAAAGTGCTTATAATGCTGGTTATAAATCAAAGCAACACATTTGCAGGCAATTTTTAAAAGATATACACTTAAAACTATAAAGTAAAAAACTCTCTAAGTCCTTCAAAGGCTATGCTTTAGATAGAAGGCCACATTACCTGCTAATTACTTAAAATCTCTTCCTAAGTTCTTGACATTTTCAAAGGTTAATAATAAAGGAAAAGAACAAGTGTGCTTACTTAAATCCTTGCTGGTTCCACGGCTGGCCATACATTCCATATGCAGGTACTTGCCAACCATTAGGCATATACTGGCCAATTTGTTGTGCATTCCCATACCACTGGCCCCACTGGCCATAAGCTTGTGGATATCCAATTTGATTCTGCTATTAAACAAAGTTATAACAGATAATTTAGCATTATTTGAAATTATAGGTGCATATACAGTCCTTATATACCACAAATACATAACCATAACAGATAGGGTCATCATTACAATGAAAACTAAAGGATAAGCAAGAGTAAGTTGTCACTGCTAAAAAACAGCAAGGTCATACTGCTTCAACTCTACAGTGATGCTCTAAATGCCATATTCTTTGAGCCAGCAGGTAATGCCCTAGAAATAAATATTCAACTCAAGAGAACATTTAAGTGTTTTGTAAATTATCCATATGACTGTTTCCTTTAAATAAGGAAGATATGAAGACTATTCTTATATTCAGTTTACTTAAGAAAGTTATATAGTTTAGGATTTTCTCAATCTTATCTTGATGTTTCATTTACTATTTCCTCATAGACATATTTGTGGGATCAAGTTTGAACTACTAGAGCTGCCTGGAAAAACAAAGGTGGCAAAATCTGGAAGAAAATGCCAAGGTCCTAAATATATTTATAGCTTTTGTTTCAGCTGAATTCAAACATGCTTGTGAGTTCTCCAAATAGTATGTAAGTCTACTAAGAATTAGAAAAAAATTTAATATCCTGTCAGGTTTGTTAGAACATTTTAAAATCCAATGTGGTGTGAGCATGAGTCAGTTGAGGCAGTCACATTCATCATGTCACCGCTGCATACATGAACCATCACTCTGGAACTATAATATTATACATGTAGGAAGAGCCCCTATATGCCATCATTGTAGCTAGAAACATTAACAAGGATCATTAACAATTCCATTTAAAAATACCTATTAGCCCAGCCATTACTTTGCAAAGTCAAGAACTCTCTCACCTGTTGCACAGGATTTATCATATCGAGAGTTTCTTTGCCCCAGTAGCATTTCACAACATGGCCTTCAATGGTAGTTCCATTAACAGAAACAATTGCATGTGCTGCACTTTCATGGGAATTGAACCTATTGAAAATAATATTAAGAATTACAATGATATTACAATTACAATAATATTAAGAATTACAATATAAATTGTTTAAGGTACTTATAAATAAAACGTATTTGAAAAAATCAAACTGGGCCTGAGGTAAAACAGGAAGTTAATATAAGAGAATAAAATGGCCTATGTTTTCAGTTTTTGGAGAAAATTCTCTTAATAGAAAATGATTTGCCTTTGTATTGGAAGGAAGGAGTTATTGTGGCAAATTTAATAAAAGCTAGATAAATGTATATTTCTTTATAACCAAAGTAAATTTTAAAGAAAACCACTAAGTTAAAAGTTCAAAAATGATCTGGAGGTAAAAGTTTTTTTAAAAACCACACCTACCGAACAAAAGAATATCCTTTATCTGGAAAGACTCGAATTTCCATTATTTGTCCAAATGGTGAAAAAGTCTGACGCATTAGTTGTTCTGTTACACAAAAACCAAAACCGAATCACATTAAAATCCTACCAATATCAAGTACTTTAAAATTAATCTTAAGATGCCACATAGGTAAGGTCCCCGTACCTGTCAGCCCGGAAGTGACGCCTCCACAGTACACAGTACAGTTGCTTGGACTGGACTGATTTACGACCTCATCATATGATAGCTGTTTGGTGTTTGCTGGGGAGAAAAGTTTAATATTTTTAGTTCACAAAATGTTCAAAAAGAGGAAAGCAATATTAACTATACTACTGTAATGGTAGTATTTATCTTGTTCAAAATGCTTGTTTAATACATATTACAATTTGATTGAGGATTAAACCTCCCCGAAGAATGTCTAAATATTACTCAGTATTCTCTAATTAATAGGAGACTTGACATTAGAGATATTACTTATTATTTATAATTACAAAAATGAAAACTAAGTACATTTTTCAACAGTAGTCTTGATTTGCTTCTCATCTATTTCTGCAATAAGTCTCCGGGAACAGCTCTAACATTTAAAATCTAGTGTTTTTTCCTCCAAAATTCCACATTTCCTTTTCTTCTCCAATACACCTACACTCATATGTACTCTTTGGAGCTGGAGGCTTTCGGGTTGCCCAGTTAGTTCTGATTTGTCTTCCACCAAGCCACTGGCCACCCATCTGTTGAATGGCGTTTTCAGCATCCTGTTCCACACAACATTAGAAATGACAAAGAAGCCACTATTAGTTGACGTTAAACAACTGTTTGCAAAAGAGAAAACTCATGGTTGCTTTCCACAAATGTTTTCTTAATGGAATACTTTATGATATACACAATATATGACAGCTTTCCTAAAATACAATGGTGCTTTTAAACTGTCTTTCTTTTACCTCATAAGGGCTTTTGGGAATTTTAATCACCTGAAAGACTTGAGCCCAAAAGCCCTTGTGAGATAGCCATTGTCAAGTTCACGTAACAACCCAGACTATTATGGATGAAAATCTCACTTCATACAATCCAACAAGTTTTCAACAACAGCATTTGGTTACTCATTCATCTTACAAGTAAATACTGAGCAGTCATCATGTTCTAGACAGCAGTTAACGTTAAGTGCTGGGAATACAGTCAAAGAGGCAGACACGGTCTCTGCTGCCATGGAGCTTCCATTTTTTGGAGGAGACAAATAAAGTAATTATTAGTTGTTGTAAGTGCCATGACAGAAACAAAAGGCTGAGAGCAAGAATATGCCATACTGAGATACAGGGGGAGAAGGCAATGGCACCCCACTCCAGTACTCTTGCCTGGAAAATCCCATGGACGGAGGAGCCTGGTAGGCTCCAGTCCATGGGGTCGCTAGGAGTCGGGCACAACTGAGCGACTTCACTTTCATGCATTGGAGAAGGAAATGGCAACCCACTCCAGTGTTCTTGCCTGGAGAATCCCAGGGACAGGGGAGCCTGGTGGGCTGCCGTCTATGGGTCGCACAGAGTCAGACACGACTGAAGTGACTTAGCAGCAGCAGCAGCAGAGACACAGGGATAAGAATCTACCTTAGGGAACCCTCTTACACTGTTGGTGGGAATGCAAACTAGTACAGCCACTATGGAGAACAGTGTGGAGATTCCTTAAAAAACTGGAAATAGAACTGCCTTATGACCCAGCAATCCCACTGCTGGGCATACACATCGAGGAAACCAGAATTGAAAGAGACACGTGTACCCCAAGGTTCATCGCAGCACTGTTTATAATAGCCAGGACATGGAAGCAACCTAGATGTCCATCAGCAGATGAATGGATAAGAAAGCTGTGGTACATATACACAATGGAGTATTACTCAGCCATTAAAAAGAATACATTTGAATCAGTTCTAATGAGGTGGATGAAACTGGAGCCTATTATACAGAGTGAAGTAAGCCAGAAAGAAAAACACCAATACAGTATACTAACGCATATATGTGGAATTTAGAAAGATGGTAACGATAACCCTGTATGCGAGACAGCAAGAGATACAGATGTATAGAACAGTCCGTTGGACTCTGTGGGAGAGGGAGAGGGTGGGATGATTTGGGAGAATAGCATTGAAACATGTATAATATCATATATGAAACGAATTGCCAGTCCAGGTTTGATGCAGGATACAGGATGCTTGGGGCTGGTGCACTGGGATGATCCAGAGGGATGGTATGGGGAGGGAGGTGGGAGGGGAGCTCAGGATGGGGAACACGTGTACACCTGTGGCAGATTCATGTTGATGTATGGCAAAACCAATACAATACTGTAAAGTAATTAACCTCCAATTAAAATAAATAAATTTATATTAAAAAAAAAAAAGAATCTACTTAGGGCAGCACGATTAGGGAAGGTCTCTTAGAAATGACTTTTAAGCTGAGGAAAAGGAGCTAGAAAAGTCAAAAAACCAGAGTGTTCCTGGTAGAGGGAAAACCACTGCAAAGTGTGTTAAGGCAGGCACGAGTTTGGTACACATCTAAAAGAAGCATGTGAAACACAACTAGTTTCACTGGAATCTAGTGTGCCAAAAGGAAAAGTGTGAGAAGAAAAAACTGATTATTTTAAGTAAGAGATTATCATGATCCAATTTATGTCTTAAGAAGACCATCCTTATGTTTTAAGGAGAACAGTTTGGGGAGATAAGACAGTAAAAAGACACTTTATAAGACTAATGTAATATTCAGATTAAAGAAGAATGTTGGTGACCAGGACTAATACAGTAGCAGTGATGTAATCTAAAGGAAGAGTCAATAGAATGGGGGTGGGGGGGCCGTGTGCACAGTAACTAAAAGGGCAGGAATCAAAGCCGACTCCTAGGTTCCTGCTTGGGCAGCAGGGAGGACAGTGCTAGCATTGATGGAAATGAGAAGTCTGGGAGGCAGTGGAGGAACAAGTTCGAGGAAGAAACGATTATTTAAGACACATTAAGTTTCAGATATATGTAAGACATCTAAACGAAAATAATTTGTTAGTTAAGTGTGAAGTAAATGGAGCTGCAGATATAAGGTTCAGAGCCATGAAGAAAGGCTGGAGAGAAAATAAAGCATCCTAGGATAGAGCCCTGAAAAACAGCAAAATGTGAAAACTGGATAAAGGAGAAATTGCGAGCTAAGGTGACTAAGAAGGAATAGCTAGTGATGAAGGAAGAAACCCACAACCATGTACTGTCGAGAGCCAAGCAAGCAGAAATCCATAGGTGAACCTGAAAAGAGTAGGCCTGGTATAGAGTAAGAATAAAGCCAACTTAAGAGTAGACTGAAAAGGACGTGGGCTTCAGCTTTGGTTTGCCTACATCAAATGTGGGCTTCACCTAGCAAACAACAGGTAAATTTAAGGCTAAAAGCTGTTCTTAAGACACATAAAAAGGAAATGATTCTTCTTAAAAAAACAAATATTGCTTTCCACACTAACCAGTCTGAACTCTGTAAGATGTTTAATAACTATCTGTTGTTGGATGAACTGTGTCACTTAAATTTATATGAAGTCCATCCAGCCTCATAACTGTGAAAGTGACCTCACTGCATTTGAAATAGGGTCTTTGCAGGTATATTAGTTAAGATGTGGTCATACAAGTTACGGTGGGCCCTTTTAAAGAAGGGCTGTTATAAGAAGATGAGAAGTTAACGAGGACACACACAGAGGAAAGAGGGTCATGTGAAGACAAAGGTAGAGACTGGAGTGATGCAGCTACAAGTCAAGGATGCCAAGGATTGCCAGTTACCACCAGAAACTAAAGAGGGAAGGAAGGATACTTCCAGCATCTTCAGATGGAGCATGGCCATGATGACAACCTGATTCTGGACTTCTATCCTCTAGAACTTAGAGAATCTTTCTATTACTCTAAGTCATTCAGCTACTTTGATACAGCAGCCCTAGAAAACAAATATAATTACATGCTCATATACAACTACAGGAAAGACTTCCTCCACTGTAACAGGAGGAAGAGGGAGAAGGTGAGAGCATTTAATGTAGGTTTGGTGGTAGAAAGCTGAGGGAATTTCTGTATGATAGCTTTTACTTTCTCATTTGAAGCTCAGGGTGATGATGGAGAAAAAGAGTGAGGAATATTTGAGGAGAAATGAGGGAGCATGAAACAGTTTTTCAAAGAACAGGAAATCAATTTTACTAGAGAAACACAGGTTTACAAAGACAGTACCATGTGTTTATCTATGTGTAACCGCTAAATTAGAAGTGAAACCAGCTGACTCAATTTCTCTCTAGCAACACTCCGTTACTTCAGAGTCGGCAGGGAGGTATGTTCAACCAGTCCTGGAGTCTGCCTAGGACACACAACACAGGAGAGGCAAGGGAGCCAGGGGCAACCGCAATCCGTGCTGCGGCACTTCGCAACACCAGGAACGCCTGCCAATCACACAGCGCAAATTTATAGACACTAAAACATAAACTTGGGAAGATCAAACTGTATCACTTACTCAAAGTTATATACCTTTTGTGTGATGATTGTCAGGATTATAATCCATGTCTGGTAACTACAGAGGTCACACACAGACATCCTCTGCTATATCTGACTTTCATACTAACTATGCATTCAATAGTGACATATAGCAGGGTAATATATTCCATAATACCAAATGCAAAAAAGTGAGTTTTTACTCCACCCACAGACCTCAACCTATATCACCAAGTATCACAAAACATTGACAACCTGTTTATCAATCCTTTAAGGTAAATGTGGCTATCAGTTCATTGCATGAGGTATTCTTCTACCTTCCCTAAATATTATGCTGGGATTAACAGTAAAGCTTTAAGAGGTAGTTACTGTCTCATAGTTTTTATTTTTTCATCTCCTTTTACACTTGGTAGATGGGACCATACATGACAAGAGCTTTTACATCTTCATCTCTCAATATGCTTTACCATTTGCAATTTTTCTTCTAATATATGGATTTTTCCTGACCTCTTAGATTAATACCTGCTTCTTAGAAGACACTTTCGCTTCATGAGAGGAAGATGATAGTTAGAATCTGATCGAAAGATACAATGCCACTGTGTGAACAGCCGACACACAGTTACGGTGCATTCTACCTTCTTCTGCCTTAACTTAAAAGCCATGTTAAGGACTTCCCAGGTGGCGCAGTGGATAAGAATCCGCCTGCCAATGTAGAGGACATGGGTTCGATCCCTGGTCCAGGAAGATTTCACATGCTGCGGAGCAACTAAGCCCGTGTACCACAACTACTGAAATCTGTGTGCTCAAGGGCCCGCAACAAAGAGTTGTGCCCCCCACTCTCCACAACTAGAGAAAGCCCTCTCGCACCAATAAAGACCCAGCACAGACATTAATTAAAAAAGAAAAAGGCCACGTTAATATTTTTAGGGCTGATGTTTTATTTGAAAAGTAAATTTTGAAAAAGTAAAATGGCTGCAAGCTGGCTGTTATAGTGAATATCTGGATAGGGAGGAATAACCAGACATTAGTTTCAATATAAGCAGACACAGAAACTAGAAAATAAAAGATAATTTGAGACTAGTTGGCATAACTGCAAACAGATGTTTTTAAAAACTCGGAAGGAACTGGTACAATAAATGAGGCTTATAAATTTCACCTGAAGTTATCAAGAAATGATACCTATTTCAAATACTCCCTTTACTAAAGAAAATCCTTTCTAAAATACATTTCATAGTATCACAAATTTTAATGGCTCATTCTAAGGGACTCTTGCACAAAAAATACAGTATTTTTGCACTTATCACTGGCAAACAATCATAACATAGAGGCAATACAATAAAATTAAAGGTTAATGAAGCCTCAGTGTATAATCCAGGATTAATGCATATAAATTCTCCTATCATCCACCCCTGTATTTTTAGAAGTGTGATATCTTTGCATTTAATTGTTTGGACCCTCGAGTTATCACACTAAAAAAACGCTTTACTTGAATTAGTAATATATTTACAAGGTTCAAACTTCACATAGTACAGTATAGCTAAAAGTTTCTCGCCGTCCTGCCCATGTGCCTCGCATTACCTGCCCCACAAACAGGAAACCTTACAAGTGTCTTGTTAATCTCTGCAGGGGGAATGCAGGGGGAAAAGAAATCACCCCCACCCTGCCCCCTGCCATGCATACACATATAATATGCTCTCTTCTTTTTTACACAAAAAAGTTTTTTTACCTGACAATTTCCCATGGAAATCTTTCCATAACCAGTACTTACAGAGGTTCCTCATTCATTTTCCTTTTGTAAACACCACAGTACTACATTGTATGGAGAACATACCAAAGATTTTATCCAGCTGTCATAAATGTAAGCCTTTCCTTATCTATAACCGCCTTTCACCTCTCATTTGAGAAACTATGCTATCCTTCCTTTTCTCTGCAAAACTCAGAAACTTCAAGCCTATGCAAATTCATGTTCAATAGTGTTTACTGAATGAAGGAAATGAGGAGACATTTTCAAATACATTAATATACTCTTTTTAGAAAAATTCCCATCCACTGGAACATTTTATTAGTTACTTTTAAATTAACATAGGAATATAAAACAGGGAGAAAACAAATCAAATATATATGAGATACTCAATATCTGTCCTATCTTTGGATGATGATTTAAACACCTCTACTTTTTATATTCTGAAAACATTTTCTCAGTACTTTGCATGCTGCTGCTGCTAAGTTGCTTCAGTCATGTCCAACTCTGTGCGACCCCATAGACGGCAGCATGCATCAGGTGCTAAATACATGTGCTTAGTTGCTCAGTTGTGTCCAACTCTTTATGAGCCCGTGGACTGTATAGCCTGCCAGACCCCTTTGTTCCTAGGATTCACCAGGCAAGAATACTTGAGAGAGTGGCCATTCCCTTCTCCAGGGGGTCTTCCAGACCCAAGGATCGAACCCCAGTCTCCTGCATTGCAGGGGATTCTTTACCATCTGAGCCACCAGCGAAGCCCAAGGTGCTAAATAAATGTTGACTAAATAACCAAACAGGAGAAAGAAGGTATCATCTAGTAAGAGTACTAATTATCAGTGATATGAACAAATGGTAGATGACAGAAATGACTAATAATCGAAATGAAATGAACATTTTTGTTCTTTCTTCTATTGCACATGCACTTTTTATTGAGCTCACCCATTTGTTGAAAAAGGAGACAAAGCCATATCCCTTAGACTTTCCTGTCGCCATGTCTTTTACCACTCGGGCATCTCTGAAATCAGAAACAATCAGAAGTTTAGGTTTGCAAACTCTCCTCTGGATATCAAGCGAGAATTTCATACACAACTCATTTTCATGTTTCATCTTCATTAAAATGAACCTTTAATACAAATTTACCTTTTATTCTATAAAATTTATCATGTATTAGCAAATGAGGCTTAATTTTATAAACATGCAAATCAAAAACTTCTTAAATATATATGTATACATTTTATAGAAACTGCCTCCCACTTCAAAGTTTTTACATTTTTAAATATTAAGCATGGTAAAAGCAGCTATTCACATGAATTACTTAACTTATAGGGTTCACTGGCACACTAAATGAATGGCTTTCTTTAACCATGCAATTTATAATTTGCTATTTTACACTATATACTACCTAATCATTAAAAAATTAAAATAGAAAACTGGAAACTAAAAGAATGAAAAAGTTGTATATTCCCTAAATCAATTAATTTTTTTCATTTTCTCAGATCAGTTCACACCCCCCTTCTGAACTATGGGTAAATTTTGAGAACTTGACATTTTCAGAAATGTTAAACTACTGAAGAAAAATACTAGACACACACTTAGTCTTATTCAATATAAGAAAGGATTTTACACTAAATTCTAAAATAGCAATCATATAAGATTGATTGGAAACTACAAGATATAAAAGCAAAATTTTAAAAAGTCAGAAAGTAAAAAAGCACGCCAACATTTATCCACTGTGAACCGTAGCTTGTAGTTAGCCAGGGCAATTCTGTCCATTCTTCAGAGATACTCTGCAAAATAACCAGAGCCCTATTATTTGAGATTGAGTGAAAAACCCAGCCATGATAGCTAAAACTCCATACCTCAAAAAATTGGACTCAAATTGTGCTTCGCAGGCAATCTGCTTTTAAGTTAGCCAGGTATGTCACAATGCTTGTTCTCTCAGGACACATGAACAAAACAGGCACTTTCACAACAAAAACCCAAGTCAGAAAGCCATGCAATATAATTTTATATTAAAAGTATACATAAGCATATTTTGATAAATTTAGGAGTGATTTATTAAGTGCTTAGGGTCAAAATGACAAAGAGGTGATGGTGAAAGAGGAAAACTAATGCAAGTCACTTCTCAATATGTAAAAATACTTATGGTACACATGCATTTAATTTGTCGCTGATTCTTTTCTACAGCAAAATCTGTTAGACTACCCTAAACTCAAGGAACAGGAAAAATTTAAGCTGTATAAATTAGGGAAAGAAAGTGCTGTAATTTTTATACCCAATATTTTAATAGGCCAACACTTACTACACAATTTTTATAAATCAAGCACTGTTGTAGAATCTACAGACAATACCTGACTATCATGAGAATCTCTCAATGTATGTATTTATCAATGTATCTCCTTTAATTAAAAAAAAAATCAAGAAGTGATGCTACCAACTGAAAATGGTTCCTTCAAATTTATAAACACTAACTCTTAGGATAACCTAAAGCTTAGACATTATCTCAACTGAAAATTATAAAACTTAAAGGTTGTATCAAGAAAAAAATCATATATACATCAGTAATCATAGTAGACTCTAAGAAAATCTACAGACTACAATTATGATACCAACATATTTAACAAAAAGAAATGATTGATTCTTGATTAAAAAGTAATGAAATTACTAAAATTTGGATGTCATTTAACTTACACTCACCAATTGTTAAACAATCTTTATCTTAACCCCAAACTAAATATCCACGCTTTCAGAAAAGCGACTGCAGTCAAAATCTAGACATTTAATAATATAGCATTTAATCTGTTAAAATGTTAGAAAAGCCTTTTCTTCTTAAAGTTAAGTTTTAGGAAATGTTAGCCTTGATTCTTATATTATCTGAAAGAATTCTCTAAGGAAGAAGTAGCAAAGATACAGATCAGAGTTCTTTAATCCTTTACAGTCCTGTGACTACACTGAAAGTGGATAAAATTTACAAAGATACTACACACCAAAATGAAAAGAAGCACAAAATTTTGTATACAGAAATTTATAAAGCCTTTAAGAGGTCAAAGGTTAAGACTGTCCAATCTAGATATTTGAAAGCCAGCTAACCATCATCAAAACCCTAAAACAGACTAAAAAGAACAATCAAGAAATTAGAACTTTTCCTAAAGTCAGTCCTAAGAGTTCAAGAAAAATGTCACCTAAAAGAAGAGCCCACCTATAAACTCTCATCTTGTGACTGCCTTTAAAGTTGGCCCCTTACTTATGATCATTCTTTGGTCACTATCCATTTTCATCCTCCTACCAGTGAAATAAAACTCTTTAAATGAAAATTCCCAAATTCAACATCAATATCACCAGCATTTACTTTCCAGTCTCCTTCTCATCTCTGCTGTTGGTCTGTTCATCAAACTAAATCAAAGCTAGAATTTCCTTTTTTCTACTCTTCTAGCTGGAACACCAATAATAAAGCAACCAGAAACTCTAAAAACTTTGTTTTCTAGATTCAACAATTACTTCTAAGAAAGTGCAATAATCAACTTATTCTTACTCTATTACAGGCATGCTTTTCAAAATATTAAAGTTCTTTTATGATGAATACTCAAGTGAACTATTTATAACAGGCCTAAACTGTACAATTAATAACAATGCAAGCAATACAGTGCTTCACAAAATACTAAGAGGCATTATTATTGTTGTTAATAGCAACAATAACAAAATGTTAAATGGAATTAACATTTAATAACTGCTTTTTAAACTATTAAGGTTTCTTTTTGTTAAAATATATTAACAGAAAATGCATGGTATCATAGAAGTGCCAAAGGGTCTAAACTCCTTAGTCACAGCACAAGTTCACTAAAGATTATGACCAGGCTAGCAAGACACTCATACAAGAAACAGGATGCAGGACAGCACATTCGTCTCTTAAAAGCTAATGCTAATTGAAAAAAAAATTTAAGGTAATTGAAGACCAAAGATTTATCAATGGGAAAATAATCTTTGGCTGTTAACTGCTTGAATAGGCTCTAAACAATACATTTATTCAAGTGAATATTAATACATTACATTCAAGTGTCAAAATTAATGTCCAAAAAAATTCACAACAGATTTTCAAATTACTTCTATATGATTGTTTCTAATTAAAAGCATTTTAAAATTTATCTTCTGTTACTTACGATATTCTTCCAAATGGTGCAAAAGCAGCTTTTATATCTTCAGTTGTAATTTCTGGACTGAGATCACCAACAAAGACATGGAAATGATCTTATAGGGGAAAGGAAGGGGAATTGAAAAGAAAAATACAATTTTAGAATTTAAAAAAATGCTAAGATCTATTCAATAAAGTATTCTTAAAATAATTTATGTATTACAATAAAGTATAAGTAAAACACTATCCTATATCTAGACAAATTCTATCAGTTTTAAACATAATGAATAATGAATCAAGGTGACAATACAGGAAAGATTCTCCTATGATATATCTAATGGGAGACTGATAGTTACATTTCTACTTATAACCAATTATTATACTGGCCAAAATAAACTAGTAATATATAACAAGTTTTGCAAAAAAAAAAAGAAAATATATATATATATATAAATAAATGACTTATTTACCATTCTAATAGTAATTATTCACATTTATTCAGTTTACCACTACATTAAATCTTTACAAATTAAAATAGTGGTATTATGAGTTATTAGGCTAGATTTGCCTCAGTTAAGACAGTTTACTGAAGCTAGCTATGCGATATACTTGGTTTAACCATATTTTGTGAAGAACAATCAAAGAAATACCTTGCATTGCAACAGTTTGATGTTAAAGTATTTGAGTTTTCTCAAAAGCCAACAGTTTTGGTTGCCCAGACATTACACCATTCAGTTTATGTGAATCCATGTGCAAGTGAACTAAGACTGAAGGCAACAGAATGAAAACAGTAATCCCTTCACTTTATATCAGTCATTAAAAAAGCACTGGAGAGAAATAATGATCCCATATATGAAGTTTTCTTAAAAAGACAATGCTCAAAAAAAAAAAAAAAAAAAAAAAGAAACACTTTAAATATACAAAATAGTTGGATCAACACTTTAAATGGACATACACATCAATTCTGACAAAGTATATCTGGAAAGAAAAGTTACCCCTACTTGGCAGGCCTTAAGCAACATATTAGGTTGCCGTTTGGGAGACATAGTTTCAAGTGCAACTCAAGCAATAAGAAGATCTGGGTATGAAGCACAGAACTTGACCTCAAGGAAACAGGGTATCTTGCCCTTCAGTGGTGAAGTATTTCTAAGGCATCAGCTGCTACCAAGGGGGGAATCAGAGAACTTGAAATAGCACCCAAGTAGCGGACAAGCCACACTTGGTGAACACTGGGAAAAAGGGGGAAAAATATTGCCAGAGAGACAAATAGAAATACGATCCCTCCCTCCCCACTCCCCCCAACATCAAACAAAAAAACTTCAGGTGGTTAGTGAATACCCTTTCAAGAGATTTCATTTTATGTTTAAGAAGATACAATTACCTTGTGAACGCTGTGTGCTGACAACGGTACTACCTGATGACAAAGATTAGATTTGTTCTTAAATTTATTAACACAAACACAGTCAATCATATCTTAGGATAACGATCAAAACATTACTGCAAATGCATGATGTTTATATGCTTACAAGAAAACTACTATGTACAATAAACACAAAAGTTCAAAGAGTATAAAATATACTTACTGCTTGTGTCTTTCTTTTGACTGCTGGGAGTTGTTGCCCAATTCACTTTGACTTCCTAAAAAAATGTTTTCTACATTTATATTTCATAAAAATAAAGGTCATAATCAGGTGTTACAAGATTTGCATCTATGAATACAATGGTATATGTCTGACAAGAAGCATTCAAAATTTTCTGGTCAAAATTTCAATACTTTTTAAAAAAGAATTAACAACTTTGTTTCATTAAGTAAGGACATTAAAAAAATCATTACCATCTGTTATCATTTTTTTTTTTTTTTTGGAGAAAAGGCTTTTTAACATTAGGAAAAATGTAGAAAGGACATAATCTCAGAATTATTTCATTTTTCCCTTAAATATTTATTTTTTTAATGTACAGTTCTGCAAATAACAAATCCTAACCATACATAACTTCTCTATTAACATTCAACTAACCTGCCTAATTGCACTCATCTCACAGGCTAGTAAAGTAATGCTCAAAATTCTCCAAGCCAGGCTTCAGCAATACATGAACTGTGAACTTCCAGATGTTCAAGCTGGTTTTAGAAAAGGCAGAGGAACCAGAGATCAAATTGCCAACATCCGCTGGATCATCGAAAAAGCAAAAGAGTTCCAGAAAACATCTATTTCTGCTTTATTGACTATGCCAAAGCCTTTGACTGTGTGGATCACAATAAACTGTGGAAAATTCTGAAAGAGATGGGAATACCAGACCACCTGACCTGCCTCTTGAGAAATCTGTATGCAGGTCAGGAAGCAACAATTAGAACTGGACATGGAACAACAGACTGGTTCCAAATAGGAAAAGGAGTACGTCAAGGCTGTATATTGTCACCCTGCTTATTTAACTTCTATGCAGAGTACATCATGAGAAACACTGGGCTGGAAGAAGCACAAGCTGGAATCAAGATTGCTGGGAGATTGCTGGGAGAAATATCAATAACCTCAGATATGCAGATGACACCACCCTTATGGCAGAAAGTGAAAAGGACCTAAAAAGCCTCTTGATGAAAATGGAAGAGGACAGTGAAAAAGTTGGCTTAAAGCTCAATATTCAGAAAACAAAGATTGTGGCATCTGGTCCCATCACTTCATGGGAAATAGATGGGGAAACAGTGTCAGACTTTATTTTTGGGGCTCCACAATCACTGCAGATGGTGACTGCAGCCATGAAATTAAAAGACGCTTACTCCTTGGAAGGAAAGTTATGACCAACCTAGATAGCATATTCAAAAGCACAGACATGACTTTGCCAACAAAGGTCCGTCTAGTCAAGGCCATGGTTTTTCCAATGGTCATGTATGGATGTGAGAGTTGGACTGTGAAGAAAGCTGAGCGCCGGAGAATTGATGCTCTTTAACTGTGGTGTTGGAGAAGACTCTTGAGAGTCCCTTGGACTGCAAGGAGATCCAACCAGTCCATCCTAAAGGAGATCAGTCCTGGGCGTTCACTGCAATGACTGATGCTGAAGCTGAAACTCCAATACTTTGGCCACCTCATGCGAAGAGTTGACTCATTGGAAAAGACCCTGATGCTGGGAGGGATTGGGGGCAGGAGGAGAAGGGGACAACAGAGGACGAGATGGCTGGATGGCATCACCGACTTGATGGACATGAGTTTGGGTAAACTCCGGGAGTTGGTGATGGACAGGGAGGCCTGGCTTGCTGCGATTCATGGGGTCACAAAGAGTCAGACACGACTGAGCGACTGAACTGAACCTGCCTAAAGTACCAATAAATTTTTTTTTCTTTTATTCTTCCCCATTAGTAGTCAGCATTCCTATATATTTCAATAAAGCCTAGTAATTCAACAGTTACTTCAGTATTTACCATATGCAAGGAACCATGAAGAATACTAACATAAACACATACTCTAAAAGCTTTACCCCATCTTTTTAATATTAATTGTGATCGTTTTCTGTAAAACAAATACAATGCTTCTAAAATGGAAATAAAACCTTTTACAACTTAGAGTTTTCCAGTGCATGTCACCTTCTTTAATTATGATAGCTTACCTTACCCATTATCTTCCGCCCATTCATAGCAGCAAGTGCTGCAGCTGCATGACGATGCTCATAAAACTCCACAAAACAATATGGATCATTTCCGGCTGTCTGTTGAAGAAGAGACACAAAAGTCAGTTTTATGCTTTATATACTCTCCTTACTTTAAAACTAGACAAAGTTTTATACAGCTCAGTATCAGGCCATGGAGAATGAGCGGCTGTTCTGCAAGTAAATGTTTAAGACAAGACAGTAAACAACAACAAAAAATAACTATTTTTATAGAAAGCTATCTTCTTCAACAGCTTGTATTATGTACTATATGTAATTTAATCTTTTATTAATGACTAAACCTTCTAATTAACCTTCTTAAACCTATTATTAAAATAGAAGTAAATATACTCTAAAAACTGAAGACATTTTCAGGTAAGTAAAGTTTTAGAATAGGTTTTAGAAGGTGGACTTTCTGACATCAAAATTTTTGCCTGCTTAGAAGGCCTTTAAAAATAAAAATTCTTGGGAATTCCCTGGTGGTTCAGTGGTTAGGACTCCATGAGTCCACTATGGGGGCACGGGTTCAATCCCTGATTGGTGAACTAAGATCTTGCAAGCCACTGTGCAGTGCAACCAGAAAGAAACTCTCTCCTCTCTTCTGTTGGTGTTTGAAGTAGTTGAAGCCTGATGACAGGCAAAGCCTGGGTGCTTTCTTATACGGAAGTAGAAAAAATACCCAGTATTTTCACACCTCTTGGTGTAAAACACCAAATGGCTTCATAGTCCATTTTACAATTCTTTCCATAATCGCCCAAGCAGAATTGTTAAAATAAGAAACTAATTCAAAAGACTAGATTGGTAATAAAATAAAGAAATATGCCATTTTATTTCATGCACAACTAACAGTTAAGAAAAAATGTCCCTGGCAATGATTTCAAAGAATTTTAGGGTAAAGAGGCAACCACCAAATTGATGACATTGAAACTATCCATTATTTATTTTTAAAAGCATTAGAGAATATATAAGTGTTAATTCAAACTAATGCTATTCTTAATGGGAGTTCTACTACCAAGATCCATGTTGACAGGCATCAGAATCAGAAAACTGGTCAAAAAAGTGGCTTACACGTAAGAATATGGCAATCAAATAAATAAGAATGTTCATTTCACTTGTGTCCAGAAAAATAAAAACTATACTTTTTAGATTAAAAAAAAAATTCTAAGCATATGCATTATCAGCCTTTGTACTCTAAAGTCTTAGTCACTTAGTCACGTTGAATTCTTTGTGATCCCACGGACTGTAGCCTGCCAGACTCCTCTGTCCATGGGATTTCCCAGGCAAGGATACTGGAGTATTCCTTCTCCAATTCATACTCTGCTGCCAAGTTGCTTCAGTTGTGTCCGACTCTTGTGCGACCCCATGGACTGCAGCCTACCAGGCTTCTCCGTCCATGGGATTCTCCAGGCAAGAACACTGGAGTGGGTTGCCATTTCCTTCTCCAATGCATGAAAGTGGAAAGTGAAAGTGAAGTCACTCAGTTGTGTCTGACTCTTAGCGACCCCATGGACTGCAGCCTACCAGGCTCCTCCATCCATAGGATTTTCTGGGCAACAGTACTGGAGTGGGGTGCCATTGCCTTCTCCCAATTCATACTCTAGGGAGTATAAAATTAATAAATATGAACATCAGTCCAACAGTGTGATGTGAACTTTAATAATAATAAAAAAATGGTAAGCAGGAGAAAGAGTAGTCAATCTAAGTCTCTGAGTGACCAAAGTCCAATGTACACGAAGCGGCAGAGGCTCCCCTAGCTACTCTTTCTGTAGGTGCAGCAGTCACTAACATTTTGCTAGATCTTTACCAGAAAATTGAGAAAGACCTAGACAGAGAGAGAATAGCTGCCTATAGACCTATGGAGAGAATAGATCAATCTGGGTTGACATCCTTGCTTTGCCTCATTTCTGTATATATTAAACAGGAATAACATTTGCTTTGTAATGTTTCTATTTAGTATTTTTGATGAGGCCTCAGTATAAAAATGATAGGCAGTAAGCATTTCGTAAATGCCATTACTAAGATAAGGAAGGAGACCCAGATGAAGAAAAGACTGGTTTTAAATTCTCCGTCATTTCCCTTTATCTCTCCCTCTTATCTTTCTCTATGGGTATGGGAATCTTTTATTCATTATCCAAAGGCATACAGATATTAAATATGATTAATAGAACACTTCAGAAGAGTGTAAAGAATAAAAACATTGTTGAATCCATCTGTATTATGTGTGGGTGACTCTGCCACATTAGGAGAAAAGTTTTGACATTTTAAAATACAAGACAACAAACCGAAGCCAACTGGCTAAATAATTACTTTTAAAATACCAAGTTAAAAAACGTTAAACTGGAATATAATAGAAGAGAAAGTAGTAGATACCGATACATACATGACTTTCTTTCCTGGAGAAACAAAAACTAAACGTTTAAATGCAGGAAAGACCATGGGATAAAAGGTTTCTCTTTAGTACTGTTTTTCTTATCAAGAGAATTTGAAGCTGCCTTTTTACACATATTATGACTCAGGATTAATACCGATTACATGAGTGAATTGTTGTTTTTTCTATACATTAAAGTCTGATGAATGGGCACTGCCACAATTCAAGAAAAACTTGAATTGTGACCTTTAAAAATAAAGTTTAAAACATCTTCACAGTATCAAAGTCTATTATTTCTTTTGCCTAATTTCCCATTTTAATTAATAACTGAATTTCTAGATTTGCCAATCAACTGACACCACATAGAAAACAAACAATTCTGATGCCTCAAAACATTTAAAAACAAAAGTCCCACATATAGTTCTCATCTGTTTTGGAAATGATCAGATCTAGTCTCTCTTTCCTGAGTAAAACAAACTTGGTGGCCAAAATGGACTTATTACAAATTTACTAAAACCTTTATGAATTTAGACTGTATAAACCAATTTAAGAGATCCTGGAAATAATGGATTTAAAGAATGTATTTAAAAAAATAAATAAATTAAAAAAAAAAAAAAGAAGAAAGTTAACTAAGTAAAATACCCTTACATCCATAATCATTTTGCAGTTTTTACAAGGTCCAATCTGGCTAAAGAGCTGGAGAATTAGAGCTTCTGTGACATCTCTGGAAAGGTTACCAACGTATCTGAAACACAAAGAAAAACAATTCACCACTTAAAATTTGCTTCTTTTAAATCAGTTCTTAAAGTTGAATACTGAACAATGAATTGGGGGAATAGGCAGATCTTTGCTGTGTACTACAGTATTTAGGAACTTATAAAAGTTTGAAAACTTCAAAATCTCTTACAAAACAGATGTAATATATGTTACTTACAAATATACTAGACAGTTTAGTAGAGGGAAACTAGTAAGTATCTGTTTTTAGTGAAGGTTGCACAAATAAAACTTACTGCTTTAAGTTTATAGGCTTACCTTAGGAAAATATGCCTAAAATCTCTCAAATGAATCATTTGACATGTAGAACAATTCATACAATCAATCCTAGAAAACTCTGCAAGTATTCTCCTTCTACAGTATGACTGAGATCATTAAATAAAATTTCCTCAATGTTTAATTCACATGATTGTCCTAAAAGTGTCCAATTGAGGTATACTTTGGTTTCGACAGTAAACATATTTTTGAAAGATGAATCAATCACTATCAAACTGTTATACATGCTCATGAAAGAAAGGGAAGCCTTTTAATGAATATCACTGATCAGTGGAAGCAGAAAGGGAGTAGAAAGATTCTAGGAGAGACTTTTTTTAACAGATAATATAAGTTGGTGACTAACAAAATTACTGTAAATAATGTATCACAAGACAACATGACTGGGATGATCCTTACTTTTTGCGGGGGAGGAAGATGATCCTTATCTAAAGGGTTTATAAATATTCAAAATGGGATTTTGAAATGAGATTACCTCAGGTATGTTAGTTTTATTACTTCTGAAATCAGAGAATGTAGTCTCCCAACAACTATAGATGTTTTAATTCTTCTGCTAAGAATCCTTCAGGGAATGTGATGAAAGGTACAGACCCTCTCCCCAGAAAAATAAAACACCTATACATGCCAGAAAGCGTGGATTCAATTCCTTCCTTCCATTTACCGATTCAACAGACTACTGAATGCTTACTATGAAGGCATAGGAATAGGCTAAAATGGCAAAGAGAGAAGTGCCGAGTCTTAAGAACAATGAACAATTCCTTTACAGAAAAATGCTAGACAATAATTATAGACAGACAGTATTAAATTAACGATGTGTAAGCCCTACTGAAATCATTGATTCAGGAATGAACCATCAATAGATGTAAAACTTAGGTGAAAGGCTAGTAAGAAAATGGATATGTGCAGGGTACCTAAGATGTCACATAGATTACTTAACATATGAAAAGGGAAAACTCACCTTAAAAGTGAGAACTCTACACCAGTCAGAATGGCCATCATCAAAAAGTCTACAAACAATAAATGCTGGAGAGGGTGTGGAGAAAAGGGAACACTCTTGCACTGTTGGTGGGAATGTAAATTGATACAGCCACTATGGAAGATGGTATGGAGATTCCTTAAAAAAACTAGGAATAAAACCACCATATGACCCAGCAATCCCACTGCTAGGATATACCCTGAGGAACCCAGGGTTGAAAAAGACACATGTATCTCATTGTTCATTGCAGCACTATTTACAATAGCTAGAACATGGAAGCAACCTAGATGTCCATCTACAGATGAATGGATAAAGAAGTTGTGGTACGTATACACAACGGAATATTACTCAGCCATAAAAAGGAACTCATTTGAGTCCGTTCTGATAAGGTGGATGAACCTAGATCCTATTACACAGAGTGAAGTGAGTCAGAAAGATAAATATCATATTCTAACACACATATATGGAATATAGAAAAATTTTATTTATTTACAGGGCAGCAATGGAGACATAGAGAACAGACTTATGGACATGGGGAGAGGGGAGGAGAGGGTGAGATGTATGGAAAGAATAACATGGAAACTTACATTACCATATGTAAAATAGATAGCCAATGGGAATTTGCTATATGGCCCAGGAAACTCAAACAGGGGCTCTGTATCAACCTAGAGGGGTAGGATGGGGAGATGGGAGGGAGGTTCAAAAGGCAGGGGATATATGTATACCTGTGGCTGATTCATGTTGAGGTTTGAGAGAAAACAACACAATTCTGTAAAGCAATTATCCTTCAGTAAAAAAATAAAAGAAAAAAGTGAGATCTCTAGGCCACTTTGACCCTGTGATCAAACTTTAAATCATGTTATGAACGAACAATGAGACATTGTGTATACAATATTATACAATATCATATATGAAATATTCAAGTCAGAAAGATCTAACTTGAATTTAGCTAAGCTTAAATTCAGATCTAAGTTTACAGGATACTGGGCATATAAAACAATTATACAAATTCAGATCTGGGATATTATATAAGGTGACTTATTTGATATCTTAAAGATTACCATCCTTTAAAAAAAAAAAAGTAAAAAGGAAGGCTACTTTTGATTAAGAGGGACTTAAAAGACACTGACAACTTAATATTTACAATGAATAATCCTTGACTGAATCCTCGATTAGCGAGGGGGTGAGAAATCACTTTTTCTTACAGAATTCTAATAAATAAATGTACAAGAAATGAGGCAAATCATCATTAAAACACCTTAGTAATAATGTTACGGGTAAGAATTCTTTGATACACCTCCCTCTATGAAGTGAGGCTTAATTTCCCTCTCCTTGAGTGTGGGCAACTCTTAGTGACTCAATTCTGACAGGGTATGTTGAGAAAAAAGGTAGTCACTATACAGTGGAGATAAGATCACAGTATCCAGTCCAATCACTTCAAGGCAAATAGACAGGGAAACAATGGAAACAGTGACCGACTTATTATTTTGGGCTCCAAAATCACTGCAGATGTGACCGCAGCCATGAAATTAAGACACTTGCTCCTTGGAAGGAAAGCTATGATCAACCTAGACAGCATAATAAAAAGCATAGATATTACTTTGCCAACAAAGGTCCGTCTAGTCAAAGCTATGGTTTTCCCAGTAGTCATGTACAGATGTGAGACTTGGACTATAAAGAGAGCACCAAAGAATTGATGCCTTTGAACTGTGGTGTTGTAGACTCGAGAGTCCCTTGGACTGCAAGGAGATCCAACCAGTTCATCCTAAAGGAAATCAGTCCTGAATATTCATTGCAAGGACTGATGCTGAAGCTGAAACTCCAATCCTTTGGCCACCTGATGTGAAGAACTGACTCGCTAGAAAAGACCCTAATGCTGGGAAAGATTGAAGGCAGGAGGAAAAGGGGCCAACAGAGGATGAGACGGTTGGATGGCACCACTGACTCAATGGACATGAGTTTGAGTAAGCTCCAGGAGTTGGTGATGGACAGGGAAGCCTGGTATGCTGCATGCAGTCCATGGGGTCGCAAAGAGTTGGACACAA
Source organism: Bubalus kerabau (assembly GCF_029407905.1). Taxonomy (NCBI): domain Eukaryota; kingdom Metazoa; phylum Chordata; class Mammalia; order Artiodactyla; family Bovidae; genus Bubalus; species Bubalus kerabau. The sequence continues at coordinate 71,363,585 of NC_073634.1, forward strand.
CTGAGCGACTGAACTGAAATGACACAGAGGAGGAACAGTACCCTTCATAAGTGCTACAATGAAAGATATCTCCTCACATATTACAGGAAAGTAAAGTGACATGACAACTAAACACAATGTATTTTGGATTAGATGTTGGAATAGAAGGACATTAGTGGGAAAACTGGGGAAAACAGCAATAAAACTTGCAGTTAATAGTACTGTACCAATCTATTAACTTCTTAGTTTTGATAATCATACTATGGTTATGTAAGATATTAACATTAAGGGAAGGGTGAAGGTGAAAACTCTGAACCATCTCTTTAACTCTTCACTGTCTATTTTTACCCAACTCATGTGCCTATAAGAAACCCTAAGGATTGCATATGTCTAAGGGAAAAAAATGGCTCTTCTGAAAATTTAATTCTAACATCTACTTTGCTAAAGCTAGGTAATCCAGTGATAAACAGACAGTATGTAGGGAACCTGGAGTCTGTCATTTACTCTGCAAAGCTTCAAGATTTTTCTCAGAAAAAATTTGTTATCAAATTTTTTCTCAGAAATTCAAAATTTCTAAGTGATTTTCCTAGTTTGAAGATAGCTAATAATAAAAGCTACTACAAAAAGCATTAAGGTCTGTACTGCTTTTGTATCTATTTAATGTGGCCTATATAATGTAAATTCCTGGAGCCTTTATCAATTAACTTCACACAGCTGTTTATTAAGTCTCTTCAGAGCAAGTTACACAAACAACTTGCTCTCAACCTTTGACACCATTACAATAAACCTTAAGTTAACATATGTAACAGTCTCAATTTTATAAAACAAGTTTCTTTAGTTACCCCATACTTTGTCACGTATTATTCTGTTTCTGAAGCAAAGGATTTCCTATTAACAGCATAGATTTAAGTTACATGTTAAGTTTTTTTTCTTTCCTTTCAAGGCTGCCAAACATCTTCCTACATTTAGAGAAATCTTCACCCTATGGCAAAGCCTGACTCCTCTTCAAAAGATGAAAGGCTAAATATGGTTATATAGTCTACCACGCATATGATCTGGGCTAGGTCCAATACTTTGGCCACCTCATGCGAAGAGTTGACTCATTGGAAAAGACCCTGATGCTGGGCAGGAGGAGAAGGGGACAGAGGATGAGATGGCTGGATGGCATCACTGACTCGATGGACGTGAGTCTGAGTGAACTCTGGGAGTTGGTGATGGACAGGGAGGCCTGGCGTGCTGCGATTCTTGGGGCCGCAAAGAGTCGGACACGACTGAGCGACTGAACTGAACTGAGGTCATATTAGAGATACCAGCCCTGAACAGAGAAGACAAAGACAGGGGTTAGAAGCAGAAACTGAAGAGAATCCACTTTGGTGGCAAACAGCAGCAGAGTCCCATGTCCAGTGGAAGTTGAAGTTGTAATACCAGGCCCTCACTGTATGTGGTAGGAGTATGCTTTTTGGGGATAGTCTATAGCTTGATTAGGACTGTGGGCCTGACAGTTGTCTGTCTTTCCTGAACGTTTTCTAAGCCAGGTTCCATAAACTTCCTCCAAATTCTGAAAGTGTCCTCTCTCTCTCTCTCTATATATATATATATATTTTTTTTTTTAAGGAAGCATGATTGAACAATTCTGAAGCTACTTTTTGAAATTCTAAGACTGAGCAAATAAGTGAACATACTGGGAATATATATACTGGCAATAGAAGCCAAGTTCTTCACAGCTGGGAGAATGGAGTTACAAATACAGAGAGGGGAAAGAACAGAATGAACTCTGTAGCATCAGACTAGAATTGGAAGTATCAGTGCAAACTCTTGGGCATGTGTATCTCATTCATTTCCCAGCTCTAACCTCCAAGTGGGCCTGGTCCAAGGACCTAATGAAGCTCAGGTTCTTGATGTCTCACTGCGGAAAGAACTCAGTGAGACAAAGTGATAGGTAACAAGTGGATTTATTCACAGAGAAACACTTCACAGATAAGAATATGGCCCCAGTATCTTTTTTTTTAAATCAAATTCCTTTCATGCTTAAATTTTTTTGCAGCAATGCATTTAAAGAAATTCTGATGGATACCAAAATTGATTCTGGAGCAGCTGAAAGCCAAGATTTCTTGTCACCATGTTGAATAGACTACTAAACCAAAATGTAAATTTCTTACATTTATGTAGTTATAGTTTTTCAAGATGCTTTTTATTCAAAAACATTAAAATATCCTTCTCTAGGTGTTCCATGAACTTCTTGTTAACAGCCTAGAGTGAAGTATCTCATGTTGGTATTTATAACATCACCTCTGAGATCATGCACCAATCTCATACAAAACTGGCAAGTAAATGTTCTCCTTGGGCAACTGGATAAAATATGAACTATGTATTGATTAAAAACACTCTATCAATGCAGTTTCCTTAGTATGAAAATTATATTGTGGTTATATAAGAGAATGCCCCAATTTTTACATTTATTTAAGCCCTAAATGTATTGATGTTTTCTCATATGGTTCAGCAAATGTGGCCACTAGCAATTGGTAATTCCACATGAAAGGTATCTAAGTCTTAAATGCACTATTCTTGCTACATTTCCATAGGTTTTAAATTTTTCAAAATAAAGTTACCTGAGACGTTTCAATAGAAAAAGTCATCAATGCCAGTGAAAACTTGACAGCTCTGGGATAGGACTTCATGTCAATTTAACATATACATTATTTTAAGGTGATATTAAGTTCAAATAGTTATAACACTAGAATCTAAAACATTTTAAGTATTTATTAGTACAGCTCTGGAAAATTAAACTTACAAAGAAAAATCTGCAAGGCAGAATGCTGTATTGGGTTTGTTTTGAGCCACAATCATTGTATAAAAATGCAGAATTTGATATGAAGCCTCTGAAAATTTGAGTGAAAAACATGAATAAATAGGTTTTAATCTAATGATAAATTTTGTAAGAGTAGAGACATATTTTCATTCATATCTACTACTTAGAACTCTGCCTGGAATATTCTAGGTGCTCTATAAATATTTGTTAAAGAGATAACTGTAGCTGATTCACTCGGCTGTACAGCAGAAACTAACACAACACTGTAAAGCAATTATACTCCAATAAAAAAATAAAAATTTAAGAGAGGTAACTGTATTCTCTTAGAATTATTTTTGAACATTTGCAATATGATAGAAAATCCATTTTGCTGGAGTTATTCTAGTTCAGGGGTAAAGGTGTATGTCTCTTACTAATTATGAAATTATGACAAGGATATATTGTACACCACAGGGAATATAGTCAACATTTTATATTAAAATAGCAATATATTTTATAACTATAAATGGAGTATAACCTTTAAAATTATACACTAGTAATTTATATAATAGTGTATCAATTATATCTCAATTAAAAAAGGAATTATGTACAACAGTAAATACTTGTTTTACATAGTACATAGGTATTAGTCGCTCAGTTGTGTCTGACTCTTTGCGACCCCATGGACTGTAGCCTCCCAGGCTTCTCTGTCCATGGGATTCTCCAGGTAAGAATACTGGAGTGGGTTGCTGTCTCCTTCTCCAGGGGATCTTCCTGACCCAGGGACCAAACCCAGGTCTTCTGCATTGCAGGTAGATTCTTTACCATCTGAGCTGCCTGCGAACCCCCAAAGTGTCTGCAGCTCAAGACAATATTCTGGTTTCCTTTACATCCAAGTCCTTTACCTGGGGTTTGCTTCTGATGGGAGGAGGGACACCTTTTGCTGCCATGATGGGCTGGACAGGCAGAGGAGGATAAAATGGGTGCAGGCCAGTGTCTGTTCTTTTCTCATGTGTTGGGGAGATGATTCTGCTCTTGCCAGATGGTATCTAATCTCTCCATGAACAATCTAGCAAGCTCCATTGAAGCTGAGGATGGAACTTGGTAAGAGCCACGTGGTACATAATATAAATATTACATGCCAGTATCATAACCTTATAACAACTGTCTCTTCTTCACAAAAGACCGCTGCATGATAGCAGAAACCCTTTAATTTTATTAGTTGGCATCTCCTTCACTTGGATATCAGACCATATGCAGTCATCCATCCCTTGTTACTCTGAAGGGATTGGTTCTTGGACCTGCCTGTTCCCATGGATACCAAAACCCATGGATGCTCAAGTTTCTTACATTTGGCTTGTCATATTGAGGGTTTCACATCAGTGGATACAAAGGGCCAACTGTAAACAAATCAGTCTGAAGACAAGACTTGCCAGGTGGCGCAGAGGTAAAGAATCAGTATGCAACGCAAAAGATAAGGGACATGGGAGACCAATTCACTCAGGTATGCTTGCCTGGACAATCCCATGGACAGAGGAGCCTGGCAAGCTACAATCCATGGGGTCACAGAGTCTGACACAACTGAGCACATGCAAACATGCCCAGAAGACTTACTAAGACATCCAGGCTCTCAAGGCAGTTCTCATTTTTATTTTGCAACAAACTAACATTCTAGATGACTGATAATTATGCATTTGCAAATTAAAGTTATTGTCGACTTCACTCTCACATTCAACATCAAACCACTGGCAATTCCTGTAGCTTTATTTTCAAAATGTATCCCGAATCAAATCGCTTCTCACAATATGGTTGACCCTTGAACAACATGGGTTTGAACTGCGTGGATCCATTCATTCATATACATGTATTTTTTTCCACTAAATATGTACTACACAATCCACAATTGGTTGAATCCACAGATGCAGAGGCCCAACTGTAAAAGTTCTGCATGGATTTTTGATTGCTCAAGGGCTACAGCTCCTAACCCTTGCATTGTTCAAGGGTAAACTGTACCATTTCCAGAGTACTGCTGACAAGAAACTGAATCCTGGCGGTCTCCAAAGAGGCAGTGCTGAACACGCATTTGGGGCAAATGAAGGTATTTCCTCTGAGCCATTTAGGTACACAGGCAATACTGAAATTCAGACTATATCTTACCCTCAAGAATGAGTAAATCTTGATTCACTGCTTGAAACTGTACCCGTTTTTAGAACAATTTTATTGATCACTTACCATGGATCAGACATTGCTAAGAACATATTAAGAGTCTCTGACTCCCAAGGTTATTCACACAAACATTTTGTATTAAAAGTAAAAACGTTGCTGGCAAAACTTAGGGATGAGCACCTACTCATATTTAATCAGGATTGGTTTGACTGGAAGAATGGGAGCTTTGGTTGAGAAAAGTAGAAGCAAGGGAGGAGATATTAGGAAATGTTCAAGTATGGACAACTTGGGGAAAAGATTCTTGGATGTGGTGTTCTGGTAGTATACAAGGCAAAATCAGTCATAAACGTGAGTCAAAGCTGAGGACTGCAAAGTGGCAGGCTGATGAACAAAAAGGTGTATGACTTGGGATGACTTACTTAAATTCTAATCTCAGCTTTTCCTCAAATGCAAAATGGACACATTTACTGCAGAATTCTGATGAGGATTAAACAAGCACATGAAAGGCTTAACAGCGAAGGCAAGTATTTGTTGAATAAAACTTCCTTCATTAATTCTCCCACAATGGCTGGTCCTCTGTCCCCAGACTAGTACTGCATGTTTCTGTAGACTGACCTGGGAAAGCGGAAGTTGTCATTATTTGATATTCCCAAATCAACATACTAAAAAAGGTTAAGTTCTCAGATTATTTTTGGCAGTTTCTGAAATTAAAAATTTTGAAATAAGAACCTTGAAGACATTATAATATAAAAAGACAGTTTCTTAATTCAGTATGCTGTTGGATATCATACTTGTAGTGAAGAGGCAAAAGGGAAAAAAGGGTTCCATAAACTCTATGGGGTTAATGATTTTTTTTTTCCCAGGGAGTATTCATCTACAGACACAATCTTTCAAAAAACAAAAGTCATGTGCTAATTGCTGCATCCTAGTACTAAAGGTCACTAACATGAGATAAAATAGCAAAAAATTGTACTTATTTATTAAGAAAAGAGTGACTATATTTCTCATAGATTATATAACAAAACTATTTTTTGGCGCTAAAAAAATAATTGACTACATTGTATTTCATAACAACTATAATATCCAGAGTTGCAAAAAGAAACCTAAGAGTGTATTTTTTTTTTAATGCAGAGGGTTCTCAAATTGCCAGTATTCTAAGAATAAAAATAAGAAAGCTACGTCAAAAATTGGGCTTTTTCTTATTTTCGAGAAAAGCAACAAAGGCAGGATCACCTCATCGGATAGTACTTCGAAAAACAAAGGAGAATGCCTGGGGCGGGGGGAAAGCTACGCTACAAAGAGATGATCCCAAACTAAGACCACTTAACACTACAAAAATTCACAGAGGTGACTAAATATTTTAGTTACGGTACTTATCAATTGTTGCTTTATTCAAAACTCCCCGCTCCTTCAACGACATGTCAATCACAAAAGTAGCAAGCGAAGATAAAAGAGCATTAAATCCACTTCCCCTCAGTTGATATATACCTCCGGACGAGAGTTCCATTTTTAAAAAGCAGTTTCAAAATCCTTAGGGGTCCGATTTGGGGCTTTTTGATCGGGGATGGGGGGTTGCCACAGAAAAAGAGCCAAAGAGAAGTTTAAGAAAAAACAATTGGCTTTTTCCCAGTTGGCAACTGCGAAAATAAAGTTTACACCCCTGAAAATGAGTACACGGATTTTCAACACAAAAATTCTTATCAATGAAAAGAAAATGAAAGGGAGAGTATCTGGAGAAAATCAAAGTAAAATGAAAGCGAGACGGTTGTAAAAATCAGAATAGGTTAATCAAGAGGCGGGGGAAGGGATGCAGGCGAGAAAGAAAGCATGGGACAAAAAGGCTCGCCGAGTTCTAAAAAGAGGTTTGAATGAAAGTCTTTTCTCAGGCCGAAGGCCGCCGAGGGCCCGGGACGAGGCCAAAGGCCAGGCTGTAGGGGCAGTTACGGTGTACGGACTAATTTAGAGGCTGAGCCCCATCTCCTTCCATTTCGTCCTCACTGCCTGGGTGTCGGTCCCTAGACATCCAGGTGAGCGCCAGAGAGAGTAACCTTGATAACGCGGCGTCCACGGGGAACAATAGGCTGGGGAGCGGCGCAGAGCCGAAGGCTCGCTCCGGGACGATCACCATCCCGCCCCCCTCATCGCTGCCCCAGACTCACAGAGTCTTAGGCATTTCGTCCTCCATGGCTGCTGCTGTCGCGGCGGCGCCTCCAGGTCCAGCTCCCTACCCTTTACTACCTCACAAATCTTTTGACCGGCTATGGCTGAGGGGTAGCCGGGTTTCTCGGCTGACCGGAGGTTACCCCGCCTCCTTCTTCGGCGGCAATTACACTCAACTGCCGGGCCCAACGCGAACAATGAAGCCCCAATACAAGATGGCGGCGAGCCGGGAGCCTTGGAGCAGCCAGGGAAGTGACCCCGGCCGCGCAGGCGCAGAAAAATTTTGCACTTTCAACCTCCTGGCCGCCAGGCTGCACCTCAGTCCTTATATTCACTTGTTGCGCAGCCGTGCTTCCAACGACGCCAGGGGGTTGTGTCAGACTGCGCAGGCGTAAAGGTTAACTGTTTCATGACTTGAGTAAACATTTTTGAATTCCACCTCAAGATTCGAATGTGTCAACAGTGATTTATAGTAAAATATAAATCTTCATGGAAATGAAAAGTTGTGTTTCTAGAAGAAGAAAGACTCTAAAAATTACGCAAAGCGGGGACAAAAAACAGCGTGCGCCGCCCGGGAATCGAACCCGGGTCGCAAGAATGGGAATCTTGCATGATACCACTACACCAGCGGCGCTCACGGAAGCTGGTTCTGCCGAAATACCTTAGGACCAAGTACACGCGGACGTTCGTTCCCATATTAGGAAGATTTAGTCATTTTAAAATAAAAGTTTACCGAGCGTCTCCATAACCTGTTACTTTTCAGGTAAGAAATGATTTCTTTTCTTTCCTTTTGCTACGGTTGAATGGATGTTCCTACTTTTTCTGTATGAAAAATCTCACTTAATAAATTTTTTTTTTTTTTTTTTAAATTTAAAAGAGTTTCCGGGAGTTTCCTAGCAGTCCAGTATTTAGGACTCCACGCTTTCACTGCCGAAATCAGGTTTAAACTCTGGTTAAGTATTCCCCAAGTCACGCGGCGCAGCCGGAAAAAAAAAGTAAGAGTTTCATTAAGAATTTGTCTTCTTGGTGTTAACCGAATTTTTGAGCCAGGAATATATTTCCAGATCTTTGAGGAATTTTTCTTTATATTTGAATTTCCTTGATATAATCATTGTACATTGGAAAATATTTAAGAAACAGTTATTAAATACAGATCAATCCAAGAGTTCTAAAACTGAAGGAATAAGAAGATATACAAATTTTTATCCTCTTCCAGGGAGGCAGAAAAATGTATGTCAGTATAGTCATTATGCATTTTGTATTGCATTTTAAATTATGTAAAAATTTTTTTAAACATTGGGAAATGTACATGCCCAAAAATGTGATGTTTTCTTTGAAGTAGTTCATTTAGACTGCAGCACTTTTAGATAATCATTTTTGAAATTGAATTTAGAATCTGTGGTACATTCTTGGGGTTTTATTCAAAGACATCAAGTAATAATATTTTGAGGGTGAACAATACAAATTTTTAAAATGTGTAATTCAGGAATTTCCTGTGGCCTAAATTTTAGGGTTCTGGGGTTTTTTTTACTGCCATGGCCTGGGTTCAATCCCTGGTCTGGAAACTGAGATACTGTATACCATCAGTCAAAGGAAAAAAAGTGTATAAGCCAATGGTTTTTTTAGTATATTTACAGAGGTATGCACCCACTCTATAATCAATTTTAAAACATTTTCACCCCCCACCCCCACCAAAGGAAACCCTTACCAATTAGAAGTCACTCCCAATACCCCGTCTCACTCCTCCTCTCCAATCCACTGATCTTCCCTCTCTACAGATTTGTCTGTTCTGAACATTTCACATTGTCCACAAAAAAATGATTAATGGTTAATCTAAGAAAGAAATAGAGGAACCTCCTTGCTGGTCCAGTGGTTAAGACTCTGTTCCCTCATCAGGGAACTGGATCCCATGTGCCACAACTAAGAATTCAAATGCCACAACTAAAGAGGCCACAGGCCACAACTAAAAATTATATATATATATATATATATATATATATATATCTCCTGCATATGGCAATTAAGACCTAGTGCAGCAAGATATTAAATAAATAGGTAATTTAAAAAAAAGAAATAGAGAATTTTATTCAAGCCAATTTATAATCAAGAGGATTATAACCCAGGAGACAGTCTTTCAGCAAGCTCTGAGGATTTTCTGCCCATTAGAGGTTAGTGCTCAGGGCTGCCCCATGCTGCTGCTGGTGAGGGAGCTCCAGCCCTTGTGCACAGGAGGCCACCCCGGCCTGGCGGGCCCAATCAATGGTGGATATGGAGGTGGTGCCTGAGCGCTCTCTGGGAAAAGAGCAATAGGTATTGGCACTGGTCTCCTCTTTTAAGCATGACCTCATCCATAACCTGACTCAGGAGAGGATCAAACTACTGTTTGAAGCCTTCAATCAGAAACTTAAGGTCATTCAAATATATCACTTGACTAATAGATAGGGAAACAGTGGAAACAGTGTCAGACTTTATTTTTTGGGGCTCCAAAATCACTGCAGATGGTGACTGCAGCCATGAAATTAAAAGACTCTTACTCCTTGGAAGGAAAGTTTTGACCAACCTAGATAGTGTATTCAAAAGCATATTCAAAAGCAGAGACATTACTTTGCCAACAAAGGTTCGTCTAGTCAAGGCTATGGTTTTTCCTGTGGTCATGTATGGATGTGAGAGTTGGACTGGGAAGAAGGCTGAGTGCCGAAGAATTGATGCTTTTAGACTGTGGTGTTGGAGAAGACTCTTGAGAGTCCCTTGGATCCAACCAGTCCATTCTGAAGGAGATCAGCCCTGGGATTTCTTTGGAAGGAATGATGCTAAAGCTGAAACTCCAGTACTTTGGCCACCTCATGCGAAGAGTTGACTCATTGGAAAAGACTCTGATGCTGGGAGGGGTTGGGGGCAAGAGGAGAAGGGGACGACAGAGGATGAGATGGCTGGATGGCATCACTGACTCGATGGAGGTGAGTCTGAGTGAACTCCGGGAGTTGGTGATGGACAGGGAGGCCTGGCGTGCTGCGATTCATGGGGTCGCAAAGAGTCGAACACGACTGAGCTACTGAACTGAAAGTACAGTTAAACTATTGTGGTGTGCATTTTAATTGAGCAGATTGACCAGTCTTCGGTGCAGCCCATCCTGGAGTGGACAACTCCATTGCACAGCTTTTTCAGCTCAACCTCAGAGGACTGTCTTTCTCTTTTCAGCTAGACTCATGCACCAAGTTTCCCGAGTATGAGCCCAGTTTTGCCCATGTTCTGGCTTCTCTCCAGGTACCCCACAGAGCAACTGTGAGATGAATGTACATGTACAGTGGAAACAGCCTACAGGATACCAAGGCTCCCATGATGCCCCTGAGATGTTTCCTGGGCAACATGTATGCTGAGACTGTAGATAATCTTTGATATGAAAGTGGATCCCCAGCTTTACAACTTTGCCTACTTGCCACAGGTGTGGACCCAACTTATTACCAGATGGTCCAGATGCAGGTATTTGAAATCTTAGTATATTTTGGCGATTCCTGCCAAGATGTTCTTAGCACGCTTGACTCTCCACACAAGGTCTTCTACAAGTCAGAAGACAAGATGAAGATTCTTTCTCCTTTGCCTCACAAGCAAGTTCCACCCAAGTGTAATGACTACTGTTTCTTTTTGGCTGCTCTGAGTCTTCCTTAACAGCTTGTGAACTGTTTTGTTGTGGAGCACAGGCTCTAGATGTGGGCTTAGTTTCCCTGGGCTATGTGGGATCCCACCAGGGATGGAACCCATGTCCTGCTTTGGAAGGTGGATTCTTAGGTACTGGACCACCAGGGAAGTCCCATGACTGCTTTTTAACTACTTCACTTTCAGAATGAACATCTGCTTTGATGGGAATACACACAAAATGAAGAGGTTTGTCCTACACACCAGTTACCCTAGACATTATAATTTTAATATGTATCACTACAGTGAATTCAAGATTCCATTATCTGTAAAGAGAGAAAACACAGAGGGTCAGACAGAAACACACATGACCTACAGCAAGTGGGACAACATTCAGGAGCTTCTGGGCCATCCTCTGGGGTGGGGGGCGGGGGGAACCTGTTGTCTTGCACAAGTTCTCCTGCCCAAACAATTCCAACCCATTTGGCTCCACATTCTGCTTTGGCCTTAAACAGATGGTCTCTGAGGTCAGGCAGAACAGTCACATTGCCTTGGTAACTCTCTATGGCCCTCCAGGCTTGGTGCCCACCTGAGAACCATGGAGCTGTACCCTAGGAACATCAGGACTCATGAAACTGCTCCTCCATGAAACTGTGTACCACATACTATTCAGCAGGCCACCCTGTGGGTTTTCCTGGACACCTCGCCAGTGTGGAAGGGTTATTGTGATATGTTAAGGTGGGGCTCAGGCTGGGTGCTCTGCCATGAGGTGAGAGGTCCAGATATTCCTCTGTCCCCCATTCTCACCTGCTGGTGCCAACAGGGGACACAGACTACAAAGAGAAGTGCAACTGTGCATCTTGATACCCAGACCCAGGAGCTCTCAACTAACATGTAAGGAGACAGGGCTCTGTCTTTCCTGTCCCACGCACCCTGGGAAAAGTCTTTTTTGGGACTCTTTCTGTGATTGAGGACACAGGCATTCAGGATAAGAACAAGGTCCTGCCTTTGGCCCAGCATGGCCATGTGACCATTAAGGCAAGCAGGGAGCATGCCCATAGTACTTAGTGGTGACTTTTTTTGCACTACATCCACATTAGTTACTTTATGAGCTGGTTGTGGCCAGGATGGCCCACCTACCCTTCTCTGTTTCTTTCTTGTATGCGCTCCCTGCTAGGCCTAGTGGGCACACCCAACTGGTTGAAATACAACTTTCTACCATCAAGGTATGTGCCCAGACCTGGTTCCCACTGCTCTTGGAGCCAGCCTGAAAAGTTGCCTGTTTCCTGACTCTTCCCCAACCTGGCTGGTAGGACTGCATGTTTCCATCCTGTTTGCCTCTTTCATTTAATGCCAAGGTTTTAGCTAAAGACATCTTCCTTCTTTTGTGTGTGTTTCAGCATTCTGTTCTGCACTGTGGGCTTGGCTCTCCTGCCCTGACTCTGGACAGTGTCTCCTGGCCAGGCCCATTCATGGTGCAAGGCCTCTGGGGCTCAAGGAGGGCTGGGCTGCTCAGTCTGTCTGTGGGATTTGCTAAAGAAAGTAGCATATGTGTTTTAAAAAATTAATCCTTTTGAAAAGAATTGAGAAGTTTATAATTTTACCCTGTTTTTAATATTTTGGCTTAGCAACTTGTGACACATAGATGAGAATTTTGAGAGTTTTCACCTGTGTGTACAGATTTTTGTAAGTACAACTCTTTTGTAATAAACTTATGTACAGCCTCACCCTGTAGAGTTTTTAACAACGAGTGTGCAGAGGACCTGCCCTGGGCTCCTTTGTGGCACCCGGGCCAATAGCCAAGCTTATGTGGCATTCCCATAACTTTGTGACTGATTGTTTTCCTATGTAGACTGTGGCCTGGCTAAAGACCTGCACACATCCCACTCTGGGGCAGCCAGAACTGTTCCCATCCTCCTAGAATGAGGGAACATTCCTCATGCCCTGCCCATAGTCCTCCTCCTATGGCTTCAGCAACAGCTCACCTTGTGCTGTTGCTGGAATGTTAGCACTTAAAAAAAAAAAAAAAAGAAATTAATGCAAAGTTATATACATTTTGAAGACAAAACAAATGATGACAGTTTGCATCGTCCAAATCTGCATGTACAAATGCAGATTAAGGATTAAGAAAGAAATGTGGGAATTCCCTGGAGGTCCAGTGGTTAGGACTCAGTGCTTTCGTTGCCCAGGACTGTGTTCAATCCCTGGTTGGGGAACTAAAATCTTGCATGGTGTATGGTACACCCCAAAAATAATAATAATAAATAAAATAAGAAGAACATTTGAGCTAGAAATGAAAACCCTCTTCAGTTGAGAAGAAAAAGAAATAAAACATCCCCATGCTCAATCCCTCACGTTATATCCTAAGGAATTACTTTTCTGGTGCCAGAAATACTTGCTCTTTACCATCAAGCAGGAATTCCTGTGTCTTTTAAGGAAATCTGGTTAACACATAATTGCGGGAGCACAGTACACACTAAAGAGAAGTAGTGGCCTAAGTGAGCAGAGAGAGTTTTATGTTTAAATTTTTTTGTCGTGCCTTAAAAATGATTTTATTTCATCAACTCCCTCTTTTGATCCTTAATCTTTTGATAGAAGGCATTTGGTAATCAAATATTTGGTCCCTTGATGCCACCCAGAATGGTTGCTTACCTGCTCTAGGACCATCATATCCCTCCATTCCTGGTTCTAAAAGCCTGCTCTTTCTTTCCTTTTAGGGGGGATTGTACTAGTAGAGGGGCTTCCTCTGTGGCTGAGTGGTAAAGAATCTGCCTGCAGTGCAGGAGCCACAGGAGACTCGGGTTCGTCCCCTGGGTTGGGAAGACCCTCTGGAGGAGGACAAGGCAACCTACTCCAGTATTATTTCCTGGAGAATCCCATGGATGGAGGAGCCTGGTAGGCTGCAGTCCATGGGGTCGCTAAGAGTCGGAAATGACTGAGCAACTTCACTTTCACTTTTCACTTTCATGCATTGGAGAAGGAATTGGCACCCCACTCTAGTACTCTTGCCTGGAAAATCCCATGGACGGGGGGGCCTGGTGGGCTGTAGTCCATGGGATCGCTAAGAGTCGGACACGACTGAGCAACTTCACTTTCACTTTTCACTTTCATGCATTGGAGAAGGAAATGGCAACCCACTCCAGTGTTCTTGCCTGGAGAATCCCAGGGACGGGGGAGCCTGGTGGGCTGCCGTCTATGGGGTCTCACAGAGTCGGACACGACTGAAGCGACTTAGCAGCAGCAGCAGCAGCAGCAGTACTAGTAGAGGGGCTTCCTCTGTGGCTGAGTGGTAAAGAATCTGCCTGCAATGCAGGAGCCACAGGAGACTCGGGTTCGTCCCCTGGGTTGGGAAGACCCCCTGGAGGAGGACAAGGCAACCCACTCCAGTATTATTGCCTGGAGAATCCCATGGACACAGAAGCCTGGTGGGGTATAGTCCATAGTGTCGAAGAAGAGTTGGACAGGACTGAAGTGAATTAGCAAGCATGCATGTACATATTGGTAGAATGTCTGGCAAGGACTAACAGTCAATCCAAATTGTCCAATAGAACTTAAGCCAGTTTTACATTGTATATGCATTGTGAATGTTCATTATTTTATTGGCAGCTATAGATGTGATCAATAATTTCAAGCAGTTTAGATGTTACTGTCTTAGTAGAAGTTGGTGATACACAGCATGAAATGCAGGAAGCCATCACTTTATGTCACACAAACTGTAATCAAAATTACCATCAATAATAACAATGCCAGGGACTTCTCTGTGGTCCAGTGGGTAAAACTCTGTGCTCCCAATGCAGCGGGCCTGGGTTCGATCCCTGGTCAGGGAATTACATCCTGCATGTTGTAACTAAGACACATGAAAATTGAAGATGCCCTGTGCTGCAACTAAGACCTGGTGCAGCCAAATAAATGTATTAAAACGAGTAACAATACCGTTAGTAAAGCTACGACCTCTTCCTTCCCAAACCAAACCGTTTTCCTCGCATCTCCCCTAAACGCGAAAGAAGGTCATTCAGAGTGGAAATTGGAGTCTTCATTTGTGTCACAATATGGGTTATATTAGAAGCCTCTTGGGAAGCAGTTAAAAATATCAAGGGCCACGGGATTTTCTCATCATGGAAACTTCTGAATTAAGCAAGCTAATGACTTGGTTACTATCATTTAAGGCTTGCTGGGTGAGTTTTGTTAAAGTCTCTGTGAATGATGACATCTTCAAATGAAGGAATAAATTCGTTGACTAAGTGATCATACCAGTGGAAGACTGATCCCTGTGTGTTCACTTTAAAGGCAGATTGACAGGGGCAGTTTCAAAGGCTACCTCCTCTACGTGATCTTGAGCATGAGTAAAACTAATAGTGCATCTTTCTAACCAGCCTGGGGAGAGCCAAGGCCATAAATTTGTTCCATGAATTCACTGGATCTTAGTAGGAGCTAACTAATATATTTAGCATCTAGTGAAAAGGAGTATTTATGGCCATACTCCAAACAAATGTCATTAACTGGCTGGATAAGAGAGTCCCACTTAGTGATATCAGCAGTAGCTTATGCAGTCCTAGAGTATCTTTCTTCTAAAATAAAATTTCTGAGCGCCATCCAATTAGAGCCTTGGAGAGAAGTCCACTACAGTACACTTGGAAAAGTTGGACATAGGCTATTGACTGTAAAACAATTGAATTAATTTAAAACTCTACATAGGATTTGTGTCTGTGATAGAAAAAAGTTGGTTTATACAAAAGTCCAAGAAATCAGTAAAAAACTATAAATGATCATACACGTCAGGTCCAGCATCTTACGATAGCTGTCTGCCTCTGATATTGTCTTCTTGTCCTAGTGTGGGTGTCCGTTTCCCTTCTATGTGAGCAATGTATTAAAGTGAGTTGAAGTCAGCAGGTCTCTCTATATACCAGCCCAATGCAGGACCCTTTTGAAGTGGGAAATAAGAATCCAAAAGTCAATTTCCTTCAGTTTTACTGTATGTGAGTTAGTTAAGAATACCTGGTAAGGATCTTCCATCTAGGTTGGAGATAATCCTTTAAATAATGCCTTTCCTAGTATGCATAATCTGCCTGATTACAGGTCATGGGGTACTTGATCTTCACCCAAAGATAGATTTCTGTGATAAGCTTCAGAAAGAAACTTAGAATGCTCTTGAAAAATTTAAAGTTAACAATAATATAGCATAGTAGTTTCCACCTATCAGCCTGGTGCAGCACTGGCCTCAGAGGTGAACAGCAAAGGGACTCAGCCATGCATATACAGATTCCACATGTAAAGGATGCCATGTCTGACTTACGATACTTCTCTGTCTGACTTACTTCACTCAGTATAACACTCTCTAGGTTCATTCATGTTGCTGCAAATGGCATTATCTCACTCTTTTTGATGGGTGAGTAATATTCCATTGTATATATGTACCACATCTTCTTTATCCACTTCTCTTTTGATGGACATTTAGGTTACTTCCATGTCTTGGCTGTTGTTAACAGTGCTGCAATGAATACTGGTTTGCATGTATCTTTTCGGATCATGCTTTTTTCTGGATAAATGCTCAGGAGTGGGATTGCAGAGTATATGGTAGCTCTATTTTTAGTTTTCTAAAGGAACCTCCAGTCCATCACTTCTCATGATGTACTCTGCATATAAGTTAAATAAGCAGGGTGACAATATACAGCCTTGACGTACTCCTTTTCCTATTTGGAACCAGTCTGTTGTTCCATGTCCAGTTCTAACTGTTGCTTCCTGACCTGCATACAGATTTCTCAAGAGGCAGGTCAGGTGGTCTGGTATTCCCATCTCTTTAAGAATTTTCCATAGTTTATTGTGATCTACACAGTCAAAGTCTTTGGCATAGTCAGTAAAGCAGAAATAGATGCTTTTCTGGAACTCTCTTGCTTTTTCCATGATCCAGCAGATGTTGGCAATTTGATCTCTGGTTCCTCTGCCTTTTCTAAAACTAGCTTGAGCATCAGGAAGTTCCTGGTTCATGTATTGCTGAAGCCTGGCTTGGAGAATTTTGAGCATTACTTTACTAGCATGTGAGATGAGTGCAATTGTGTAGTAGTTTGAGCATTCTTTGGCATTGCCTTTCTTTGGGATTGGAATGAAAACTGACCTTTTCCAGTCCTGTGGCCACTGCTGAGTTTTCCAAATTTGCTGGCATATTGAGTGCAGCACTTTCACAGCATCATCTTTCAGGATTTGGAATAGCTCAGCTGGAATTCCATCACCTCCACTAGCTTTGTTTGTAGTGATGCTTTCTAAGGCCCACTTGACTTCACATTCCAGGATGTGGAAACAGTGTCAGACTTTATTTTTTTGGGTTCCAAAATCACTGCAGATGGTGACTGCAGCCATGAAATTAAAAGACGCTTACTCCTTGGAAGGAAAGTTATGACCAACCTAGATAGCATATTCAAAAGCAGAGACATTACTTTGCCAACAAAGGTTCGTCTAGTCAAGGCTATGGTTGTCCCAGTGGTCATGTATGGATGTGAGAGTTGGACTGTGAAGAAAGCTGAGTGCCGAAGAATTGATGCTTTTGAACTGTGGTGTTGGAGGACTCTTGAGAGTCCCTTGGACTGCAAGGAGATCCAACCAGTCCATTCTGAAGGAGATCAGCCCTGGGATTTCTTTGGAAGGAATGATGCTAAAGCTGAAACTCCAGTACTTTGGCCACCTCATGCGAAGAGTTGACTCACTGGAAAAGACTCTGATGCTGGGAGGGATTGGGGGCAGGAGGAGAAGGGGACGACAGAGGATGAGATGGCTGGATGGCATCACTGACTCGATGGACGTGAGTCTGAGTGAACTCCGGGAGTTGGTGATGGATAGGGAGGCCTGGCATGCTGCTATTCATGGGGTCTCAAAGAGTCGGACACAACTAAGCAACTGAACTGAACTGAACTGAACTGAATAATTAGCGATGTTGAACATATTTTCATGTGCCTATTAGCCATTTGTATGTCTTCTTTGAAGAGATGTCTATTTAGGTCTTCTGCCCACTTTTTGAGTGAGTTGTTTTGATGCTGTTAAGCATCATGAGCTGTTTATAAATTTTAGAGATTAATCCCATATTGATCACATCATTTGCAAATATTTTCTCCCACTCTGTGTCATTTTGTTGTTTCCTTTGCTGTGCAAAAACTTTTGAGCTTAAGTAGGTCCCATTTGTTTGTTTTTGTTTTTATTTCCACTATTCTGAGAAATGGATAGAAAACATATTGCTGCAATTTATGTCAGAGTGTTCTGCTTGTGTTTTCCTCTAGGAGTTTCAGTGTCCAGTCTCACATTTAGATCTTTAATCCATTTTGAGCTTATTTTTGTGACTGTAGTTAAAGAATGATCTAATTTCATTTTTTTTTACATGTAGCTGTCCAGTTTTCCCAGCATCATTATTGAAGAGATTGTCTTAACAAAAAAAAAAAAAATAATAATATAGCATAGTAATGAGAAGCCATTCAGGAAATGAATGTTAGGCAGTAAATTAAAAAAAAAAAATGAACACTAGAATTTAATATCCACAAAGTTATATTGTTGAAACATAATTTTTTTTCTCTCTAAAATTATCCTCATTTCCTGATTTGAGAGAATAGCATTGAAACGTGTATTATACGTGAAACAGATCGCCAGCCCAGGTTCAATGCATGAGACAGGGTGCTCGGGACTGGTGCACTGGGATGACCCTGAGGGATGAGATGGGAGGGAGGTGGGAGGGGGCTTCAGGATGGGGGACACATGTACACCCATGGCTGATTCATGTCAATGTATGGCAAAAACCACTACAATATTGTAATTAGCCTCCAATTTAAATAGATAATTTTTTAAAAATAAAAAAATAAAAGGTATCTGGAAAAATAAAATTATCCTCATTTCCACCACATATAGCCAAATTAAGACTAATTTGTTTGCAAAATAAACCTGGCTTCAATAATTTGTCTTGATTTTTCACATAAGGCACTAGTGATAAAGAACCTGCCTGCCAATGCAGGAGACATAAGAGATGTGGCTTTGATCCCTGGGTCAGGAAGATCCCCTGGAGGAGGGCATGGCAGTTCACACCAGTATTCTTGCTTAGAGAATCTCATGGACAGAGGAGCCTGGCAGGCTACAGTCCATAGGGTTGCACAGGGTCGGACACGACTGAAGCAACTTAGCAGCAGCAATTGATTCTATAGGCTCTTTAAATTGGCTTTTCTGGAAGTTTTCATAAGGAATCTCAGGCAGAATGTTTAAAAGGATTCTCAAGGGCGGGAAAGCCACCTCAAGGGCTTGCTATTAGATTCTGACTGCGCAGTATCTATAGATTTGGGTGAATTCCTGTCTTCTAGAGGTCTCCAGAATATCTGGAGATTCCTTTACCAGCCAGGAGGTGGAGTTCTTTATTTACCTAGTAAGGCTGCTGAGAACCCTGCAAGCAGAGTACCAGGTTGTTTCCAAGGGGCTTTATGGTGTCATAAAGTTCACGTTAGTTCTTCAAAGCTGTTTGGTTATATTTGATTCTATAAATATCCTGTAATACGACATTCAAATAAAAGCCAAAGTAATATTACCAGTGTTTCCAATTATGCACTCTTATAAGGAAACTTCTCAAATAACTATATTGCCTAAAAATAAGAATATTCACTAAGAGTTTCCAAATTCTGGAATGAGCAGTTATGGAGAAAGGATAAATATTTAAATTCTGCCTAAAAAAGTACAAGTTTCCCTAGTGCCTCAGATGGTAATCTGACAGAATTACCTGGTGCCTCAGACAGAATCTGCCTGCAATGCAGAAGACCCTGGGTCAGGAAGGTCCCCTGGAGAATGGAATGGCTACTCCACTGTTTTTGCCTCCAGAATTCCATGGACAGAGGAGCCTATGGACAGTCCATAGGGTTGCAAAGAGTCAGATACAACTGAATGACTAACACCAAGTTGCTATAAGTCATTATTAGCTTAAGGGGAAAGATTTCCTTAAAACTGGAAAACAAATATTGAAAGCCAATAATATTTCAGACAAAAAGTCATAAAAATTATAACTATATTCATCAGTTCATTCAGTCCTATTGTAGCTAATTCTTGTTGATCTTGATTGTTAAGTGTTTATGAAACCATCATCAGTTTTCCATTAGAATTCTTTAATTTCTTACTCAGATTAGTGGTATGATTTGAAAGTTATTAGAAACTGTACTTGTCAAAAGGTCCTTACTAAGAATATTCTTGAAGATGAAGCATCTTTTTCCAAAGTATCAGAGAGCAACAATAGCTGTCTGTTAAATGACAGAAGACTTTGAAAGGGGTGGTTAAAGATCTATTTACAATACAATTGATGAAATAATCTTGGTTTCATCAAATCAAGTTCTTTTTCTTGCTAATTTTTTTTAACATATAATAAGACCTTATTTGACTTCTAGTAATGCCCATCACTTCATGGGAAATAGATGGGGAAACAGTGTCAGACTTTATTTTTGGGGCTCCAAAATCACTGCAGATGATGATTGCAGCCATGAAATTAAAAGACTCTTACTCCTTGGAAGGAAAGTTATGACCAACCTAGATGGCATATTCAAAAGCAGAGACATTACTTTGCCAACAAAGGTCCATCTAGTCAAGGCTATGGTTTTTTCAGTGGTCATGTATGGATGTGAGAGTTAAACTGTGAAGAAAGCTGAGCGCCGAAGAATTGATGCTTTTGAACTGTGGTGTTGAAGAAGACTCTTGAGAGTCCCTTGGACTGCAAGGAGATCCAACCAGTCCATCCTGAAGGAGATCAGCCCTGGGTGTTCATTGTAATGACTGATGCTGAAGCTGAAACTCCAATACTTTGGCCACCTCATGCGAAGAGTTGACTTATTAGAAAAGACCCTGATTCAGCTGGGAGGGATTGGGGACAGCAGGAGAAGGGGATGACAGAGGATGAGATGGCTGGATGGCATCACCGACTCAATGGACATGAATTTGGGTAAACTCCGGGAGTTGGTGATGGACAGGGAGGCCTGGCGTGCTGCGATTCATGGGGTCGCAAAGAGTCAGACATGACTGAGCGACTGAACTGAGGTGAACTGAACTGAAAACTGTTTTTGAGTATTTTTCAAATCATATGAACCTAAAATTCATTTGAATTAGTTTCTTTTCTATTTCTGAGTATTTACGTAAGAGTTTAATTTTCTTGAAGCCAATTAAATACAGTTAATTTACAAGTTAATTTTGGTAAAGTCATTCACAGTAAAGGTATATCATATCTATAACTTACACACATACAGGACTTCCCAGGTGGCTCAGTGGTGGAAAATCCACCTGCCAATGCAGGAGCCACAGGAGACATGGATTTGATCCTTTCCTGGAGGAGGAAATGACAACCCACTCCAGTATTGCAGAGTCCGACGTGACTGAGCACGCACACATGTATAGACAGACACAACCAGAGATTTCATGACTTCATTTTCAAATCTAGTCATGAATCAGGGATTACAGTATAAACTCACTAGTTTGTAAATAGCAATTGGAGTGCATGCATGCTAAATTGCTTCAATTGTGTCTGATTCTGTGCAACCCTGCCAGGCTCCTCTGTCCATGGGATTCTCCATGAAAGAATACTGAACTGGGTTGCCATGCCCTCCTTCAGGAGATCTTCTTGACCCGAGGATCAAACCCACATCTCTTTCGTCTCCTGCATTGGCAGGCAGGTTCTTCACCACTGTGCCATCTGGGAAGCCCCAACAATTGGAGTAGTTAATTTTATTTGCATGAGTTTAAAAAGGCCTCTTTTCCATTTTTTTTTCTTCTTAGTCTCAGGAATTGCAAATGGTTTAGATAGGAGTAAGCTAAGACTTCCTGAGAGCCTTGGTAGAAAATTTACATCTCAAGGCTTAGGGAGAGAAAAGCGAGTTCCTCCTAGAAGAACTTGTTCCCTTAGGGTCTGAATTCTGAAAAGATGTTGATCAAGCTGGCATTATGTAAATGCATGTGCAAAGCCAGCCTGGAAAGGTGAGAAGAGCCCCATCTTAGTCATTTTGGGGGCACTACGTTCCTCAGTTTCCAAATAAATAAGCATTTGCAAGTATTTTGTCCATATTTCAGTTCAGTTCAGTTGCTCAGTCGTGTCCGACTCTATGACCCCATGGACTGCGGTACACCGACTTCTCTATCCATAAGTGTTGTACATAAGCCCTACTGGGGTGCCCATAGGTGCCTGTCAGCGAGCTGTTAGGCTTTCGAGGAACAATTTCCTATTATTAATTTGGTACCCTAACTCAGATACGATCTGAGCAATTTTCTGAGAAGAGTGTGGTGGATCAGATGTGTACTGTTTCTGAGTTTAAGCTCCCCAAAGAGTTAGCCTTGGATTTTTGACTCTTTGACATGCCTCTGTTTTTCCCTCTGGTAGTTTAAAACTGCTTTGGGTGCTCAGGGCACTAGATGATCAGTCTTTACATCGTGCGTCTCAGGAAGAGCAGATTTCCTTAATGGTTGTGCTGGGATTCCCTGTGAGACTGGTCCACGTTGGAAGGATTGATCTTCAGACGCTTCCACTAGGTTCTCAGTTGCCTGAGGACACCTTGTGGCCAGAAGGAGCTAATGTCCCTTTTCTTCAGAGCAGAATAATTCACCTTTCATTTCACTAGCAGTTTGTTCAGACCATGTATCTACTTGTTTTTCAATTAAGCCAGATTTAACAAAAACATGGCCACCTATGTTTCCTTGAGCACCCCACTCATATCCCACTATGTCCCTGCCTAAGAAACGTACAAGTGCCCCTTAAGTCTCCAAGAATAAAATTTTCAGGTCATCATTTGATACGATTTGGGGCTTCCCTGGTGGTTCAGTGGCTAAGACTTTGTGCTCCCAATGCAGTGGTCCTGGGTTCGATGCCTGGTCAGGGAACTAGATACTACATGCTGCAATTGAGTTCACAGGCTGCAACTAAAAGTTCCTGCATGCAGCAGTGAAGACCTGGTACAGCCAAATAAGTAAATATTTAAAACCAAACAAACAGTAAGATCTCAGCATGAGAACTCATCGGGATACCTGCAGAGTACTGAGAAGGCAGCTGCAAAGAGTTCCTAGAATATGCCACCATGTATTCAATGGCAAATTGAATAAATGACCATAAATAGCATTCATTGACATAGATTCAAGGTCCACTGTTCTTGTTTTATTATTATTATTGTTTTTCTACCTCTTAATCTCACTCATCTATTTCATTCCTGCCCATGACCTCCACCTCTGACAACTACCTGGTCATTCTCTGTATCTACAACTCTGTTTCTGTTTTGTTATGTTTATTCATTTGTTTGTTTTTTAGATTCCACACATGTGTGTAATCATACAGTATTTCTTCTAAATCCATTCATCTAGTGATGGGCACTTAAGATGCTTCCATATTGTGCTATGCTAAGTCACTTCAGTCGTGTCCGACTCTGTGTGACCCCATAGATGGTAGCCTACCAGGCTCCCCCGTCCCTGGGATTCTCCAGGCAAGAACACTGGAGTGGGTTGCCATTTCCTTCTCTAATGCATGAAAGTGAAAAGTGAAAGTGAAGTCGCTCAGTCGTGTCCGACTCTTCTCGATCCCATAGACTGTAGCCTACCAGGCTCCTCTGTCCATGGGATTTTCTAGGCAAGAGTACTGGAGTGGGGTGCCATTGCCTTCTCCGAATCGTGGCTGTTTGTAAATAATCCTGCAGTGAACATGAAGGTGCACATATCTTTTTGAATTTTTTTTTTTCTGGTAAATACTCAGAAGTGAAGCAGTTGAATTGTATAGTAGTTCTGTTGTAATTTTTTTTTTGAGGGGGGGCAGCCATGTTGCACAGCTGGTGGGTTTGTTTGTTTGTTTTTACTATCCAAATGGTTTACCACAGTGGCTGCACCAGGTCACACACTCACCTACAGTGTACAAGGGTTTCCTTTCTTCTGCATCCTCACCAACAGTTATTATTTGTTGACTTTTTTTTTTTTTTTGGCTGTGCTGCTTGACTTACGGGATCTTAGTTCCCCAGCCAGATATTGAACCTGGGCCCTCAGCAGTGGGAGTCTTAACCACTGGACCATGAAGGAAGTCCTGGTGAGTAGGATGTTAACATCACTACTATTACTGCATTTCAGTCAATTTCTTCCTTAGGTCTGTTATTATTTTATACCTGTTTTCCCCCCTATACTACAAATAATGTTGCAATAAGCATCCTAGTATATATATCCTTGTAACTAGCTCTTTTATTTCTATAGAATAGATTTTCTATTTGGAAATTTTTCAGAAATTTGGGATTTTTGAAATATGTGTTATCTCTCTCTACATATCTTAATAACTAATGTTTTTAAAAGGTTTTATTCATTCACATCCACAGGAACAAAGTCAGTTCCTGAGATCATCAACTACTTCATCTCATTTTCTTCTGTATTAAATTGTTTTTAGACTTAATTTTTGCTAATATGAACAATTAAAACTTGTATCTCCCTGTTTGAATTTGCATTCATCTAAAGTACTACTTCCCTTGGGCTTCCCTTGTGGCTCAGCTAGTAAAGAATCTGCCTGCAACGTGGGAGACCTGGTTTCGATCCCTGGCTTGGGAAGATCCCCTGGGGAAGGGAAAGGCTACCCACTCCAGTATTCTGGCCTGGAGAATGCCATGGACTGTATAGTCCATGGGGCTGTATAATCCATGGGGTCACAAAAAGTCGGACAAGACTTAGTGACTTTGACTTTCAAACTGCTGCTGGAGTTTAGCATCTCTTCATGTGTGTTTTTTTGACCAATGGTACTAGCTTTCTCTTTTTTGATTTGCCTTTTATATACCTGCTGATAAGTCACTTCAGTCGTGTCTGACTTTGTGCGACCCCATAGATGGCAGCCCACCAGGCTCCCCTGTCCCTGGGATTCTCCAGGCAATTTATTTTATATACCTAGTGTATTTATATTGAGTTGTTTACCTCTTTCTATCCATATGTAGAGCTCTGTGTATATTTCTGATATAAACTACAATCTTTCTTGTCACATTAGTGACAGATTTTTTCTCATGTCTTTTTAAAAACTTTAAAAATTCTATCTCTAGCTATCTGAGAATGTTTAAGTTTTATGGAATCAGATGTGTTTATCTTTTCATATTGCTTCTGAATTTTCTGTATTGTTGCCACATCCAGCACAGCGAGTGAGAAAGACCTGAAACAGGGGCAAGCGCAATGAAAGGACAGACACGTATAATTTGGCTATCGAGGAGTCGGGGCCTTCCTGCTGTCCATGGCAGGAAGAGAGAATGGCTCCTTTCAGCCCACACTTTTATTACCGGAAGTCACATGAGATCATTAGGGAATAGCTATACTGGGGAGCTTGATTAATGAAGGCTCTGCTGTTGATCAGGAATATCTTGTTTTGTTTCCATGAGGACAGATGCAGGGGTAGGCAGTGAAGTGGAGCAGAGAGCATGTCCCGCCCCAAAAATGTCCCTTCAGCATGCTTGCTAGGACAATCAGGAGGGCACAGTTTGCCGCACCCTCGAGTCATGGGGCAGGTCCTGGTCTATGCCCCACCAGGCTGCAACATGCTGTCTAAGACAGAGTAAGTAATCATTTAGACTACTTAGAATAAGAAAGAAATGAGCTATGGGGAAATGAGAAGGTAGAAAATGAATTTCTTCAAGGTGGTTTGAAAGAAAGAAACATGGAGCTTTGGCAGAGTTATAAATATCAGTGTTGTCAAAGATAAAACAAAGTTGGACAATATTTAAAGTTTAAATTGTAGTCAATAATATAGTATCACAATAGGGGAAGGTTCAGTTTGAATACAGTGTGGACACTAAGTTTAAATTTGTATTAGTAATATACTATTGCAATACAGAAATTCCAATGTGAATTGAAATCAATTTCAATTTGTACAGGGACTTCCCTGATACCTCAGTTTGCGCCCCATTCCTGTATTCTTGAGCTTCCATTGTGGCTCAGCTGGTAAAGAATCCTCCTGCAATGCAGGAGACCTGGATTCAATATCTAGGTTGGGAAGATCCCCTGGAGGAGGGAAAGGCTACCCTCTCCAGTATTCTGGCCTGGAGAATTTCATGGACTGTATAGTCCATGGGATTGGAAAGAGTTGGACACAACTGAGCGACTTTCACTTCACTTCAGTTTGTACAGAGATGATCTGCTCTTTTAGAAAGGCACAGAGGATAAAGGGAGTGGAATGATTTGGAGCTCAGTAGTACTTTTGAACTGTGGTGTTGGAGAAGACTCTTGGGAGTCCCTTGGACTGCAAGGAGATCCAACCAGTCCATTCTAAAGGAGATCAGTCCTGGGTGTTCTTTGGAAGGACTGATGCTAAAGCTGAAACTCCAATACTTTGGCCACCTCATGCGAGGAGTTGATTCATTGGAAAAGACTCTGATGCTGGGAAAGATTGAAGGCGGGAGGAAAAGAGGACGACAGAGGATGAGATGGCTGGATGGCATCACCGACTCGATGGACGTGAGTTTGAGTGAACTCCGGGAGTTGGTGATGGACAGGGAGGCCTGGCGTGCTGCAATTCATGGGGTTGCAAAGAGTCGGACACGACTGAGCGACTGAACTGAACTGAACTGAGAGTCAAGGAAGTAAAGTTTTGGAAAATGAGAAGTAAGGATTAGTTCAAGTGAAGCTCACAGGGTTTCCTTAACTTGTGCTTATCATAGTTAGACTCATACCATTCCTAAGAGGCTAGAAGATAGGGGCTCTATCTCTCAGGTTGCTCAGTGATAAAGAATCCACCTATCAATGCAGGAGATGTGGGTTTGATCCCTGGGTCAGGAAGACCCCCTGGAGGAGGAAGTGGCAACCCACTCCAATATTCTTGCCTGGAGAATCCCACAGATAGAGGAGCTGGTTGACCTACAGTCCATGGGGTTGCAAATAGATATGACTTAATGACAGTAGGCATGCACGTACTCAAAGTGTTTGCTGGAACAAACACTAATTTCTTGTTAAAAAATATATTTATTTGGTTGTGTTGGGTCTTAGTTGTGGCCTGTGGGATGTTCATTGCATTATGCAGGATCTTTTGCTGAGGCACATGGACTCACCAGTTATAGTGCATGGGCTAAGTAGTTGTAGTGTGCTGGCTTAGTTGCTCCTGGGCATGTGGAATCTTAGTTCCCTGACTAGGGACGGAACCAATATCCCCTGCATTGCAAGGCAGCTTCTTAACCACTAGATTACCAGGGAAGTTCCCACAAACAGTAATTTCTTTTGGCAGCTTTGTGTTTTCTCAGGCACTAAAAAGGGCACTAGGGTCATTCCCAAGGATGCAGCTTTGAGCTGTCAGTAACTATGTTAATGGTTTGTTCACTTTTTTTTTTTCATTTTTTCTTAAAGATACAATTGACTTAGAGCACTGTGTAAATTTAAGGTATACAACATAGTGATTTGACTTACAAAAACGACAGAATGATCTCTCTTTGTTTCCAAGGCAAACCATTCAATATCACAGTAATCCAAGTCTATGCCCCAACCAGTAACGCTGAAGAAGCTGAAGTTGAATGGTTCTATGAAGACCTACAAGACCTTTTAGAACTAACACCCAAAAAAGATGTCCTTTTCATTATCAGATCAGATCAGATCGGATCAGTCGCTCAGTCGTGTCCGACTCTTTGCAACCCCATGAATCGCAGCATGCCAGGCCTCCCTGTCTATCACCAACTCCCAGAGTTCACCCAGACTCAACTCCATCCAGTCAGTGATGCCATCCAGCCATCTCATCCTCTGTCGTCCCCTTCTCCTCCTGCCCCCAATCCCTCCCAGCATCAGAGTCTTTTCCAATGAGTCAACTCTTTGCATGAGGTGGCCAAAGTACTGGAGTTTCAGCTTTAGCATCATTCCTTCCAAAGAAATCCCAGGGCTGATCTCCTTCAGAATGGACTGGTTGGATCTCCTTGCAGTCCAAGGGACTCTCAAGAGTCTTCTCCAACACCACAGTTCAAAAGCTTTAATTCTTTGGCGCTCAGCCTTCTTCACAGTCCAACTCTCACATCCATACATGACCACAGGAAAAACCATAGCCTTGACTAGATGAACCTTTGTTGGCAAAGTAATGTCTCTGCTTTTGAATATGCTCTCTAGGTTGGTCATAACTTTCCTTCCAAGGAGTAAGAGTCTTTTAATTTCATGGCTGCAGTCACCATCTGTAGTGATTTTGGAGCCCCCAAAAAATAAAGTCTGACACTGTTTCCACTGTTTCCCCACCTATTTCTCATGAAGTGGTGGGACCGGATGCCATGATCTTCATTTTCTGAATGTTGAGCTTTAAGCCAACTTTTCCACTCTCCATTTTCACTTTTATCAAGAGGCTTTTGAGTTCCTCTTCACTTTCTGCCATAAGGGTGGTGTCATCTGCATATCTGAGGTTATTGATATTTCTCCCGGCAATCTTGATTCCAGCTTGTGTTTCTTCCAGTCCAGCGTTTCTCATGATGTACTCTGCATATAAGTTAAATAAGCAGGGTGACAATATACAGCCTTGATGTACTCCTTTTTCTATTTGGAACCAGTCTGTTGTTCCATGTCCAGTTCTAACTGTTGCTTCCTGACCTGCATACAGATTTCTCAAGCGGCAGGTCAGGTGGTCTGGTATTCCCATCTCTTTCAGAATTTTCCACAGTTTATTGTGATCCACACAGTCAAAGGCTTTGGCGTGGTCAATAAAGCAGAAATAGATGTTTTTCTGGAACTCTCTTGCTTTTTCCATGATCCAGCGCATGTTGGCAATTTGATCTCTGGTTCCTCTGCCTTTTCTAAAACCAGCTTGAACATCAGGAAGTTCACGGTTCACATATTGCTGAAGCCTGGCTTGGAGAATTTTGAGCATTACTTGACTAGCGTGTGAGATGAGTGCAGTTGTGTGGTAGTTTGAACATTCTTTGGCATTGCCTTTCTTTGGGATTGGAATGAAAACTGACCTTTTCCAGTCCTGTGGCCACTGCTGAGTTTTCCAAACTTGCTGGCATATTGAGTGCAGCACTTTCACAGCATCATCTTTCAGGATTTGGAATAGCTCAACTGGAATTCCATCACCTCCACTAGCTTTGTTCATAGTAATGCTTTCTAAGGCCCACTTGACTTCACATTCCAGGATATCTGGCTCTAGGTCAGTGGGGACTAGAATGCAAAAGTAGGAAGTCAAGAAACACCTGGAGTAACAGGCAAATTTGGCCTTGGAATATGGAATGAAGCAGGGCAAAGACTAATAGAGTTTTGCCAAGAAAATGCACTGGTCATAACAAACACCCTCTTCCAACAACCCAAGAGAAGACTCTATACATGGACATCACCAGATGGTCAACACCGAAATCAGATTGATTATATTCTTTGCAGCCAAAGATGGAGAAGCTCTATACAGTCAGCAAAAACAAGACCAGGAGCTGACTGTGGCTCAGATCATGAACTCCTTATTGCCAAATTCAGACTTAAATTGAAGAAAGTAGGGAAAACCACTAGACCATTCAAGTATGACCTAAATCAAATCCCTTATGATTATACAGTGGAAGTGAGAAATAGATTTAAGGGCCTAGATCTGATAGATAGACTGCCTGATGAACTATGGAATGAGGTTCGTGACATTGTACAGGAGACAGGGATCAAGATCATCCCCATGGAAAAGAAATGCAAAAAGCAAAATGGCTGTCTGGGAAGGTCTTACAAATAGCTGTGAAAAGAAGAGAAATGAAAAGCAAAGGAGAAAAGGAAAGATATAAGCATCTGAATGCAGAGTTCCAAAGAATAGCAAGAAGAGGTAAGAAAGCCGCCTTCAGCGATCAATGCAAAGAAATAGAGGAAAACAATAGAATGGGAAAGACTAGAGATCTCTTAAGAAAATTAGAGATACCAAGGGAACATTTCATGCAAAGATGGGCTCGATAAAGGCCAGAAATGGTATGGACCTAACAGAAGCAGAAGATATTAAGAAGAGATGGCAAGAATACACAGAAGAACTGTACAAAAAAGATCTTCAGGACCCAGATAATCACGATGGTGTGATCACTGACCTAGAGCCAGACATCCTGGAATGTGAAGTCAAGTGGGCCTTAGAAAGCATCACTATGAACAAAGCTAGTGGAGGTGATGGAATTCCAGTTGAGCTGTTCCAAATCCTGAAAGATGATGCTGTGAAAGTGCTGCACTCAATATGCCAGCAAATTTGGAAAACTCAGCAGTGGCCACAGGACTGGAAAAGGTCAGTTTTCATTCCAATCCCAAAGAAAGGCAATGCCAAAGAATGCTCAAACTACCACACAACTGCACTCATCTCACACGCTAGTCAAGTAATGCTCAAAATTCTCCAAGCCAGGCTTCAGCAATATGTGAACCGTGAACTTCCTGATGTTCAAGCTGGTTTTAGAAAAGGCAGAGGAACCAGAGGTCAAATTGCCAACATGCGCTGGATCATGGAAAAAGCAAGAGAGTTCCAGAAAAACATCTATTTCTGCTTTATTGACCACGCCAAAGCCTTTGACTGTGTGGATCACAATAAACTGTGGAAAATTCTGAAAGAGATGGGAATACCAGACCACCTGACCTGCCGCTTGAGAAATCTGTATGCAGGTCAGGAAGCAACAGTTAGAACTGGACATGGAACAACAGACTGGTTCCAAATAGAAAAAGGAGTACATCAAGGCTGTATATTGTCACCCTGCTTATTTAACTTATATGCAGAGTACATCATGAGAAACGCTGGACTGGAAGAAACACAAGCTGGAATCAAGATTGCCGGGAGAAATATCAATAACCTCAGATATGCAGATGACACCACCCTTATGGCAGAAAGTGAAGAGGAACTCAAAAGCCTCTTGATAAAAGTGAAAATGGAGAGTGGAAAAGTTGGCTTAAAGCTCAACATTCAGAAAATGAAGATCATGGCATCCGGTCCCACCACTTCATGGGAAATAGGTGGGGAAACAGTGGAAACAGTGTCAGACTTTATTTTTGGGGGCTCCAAAATCACTACAGATGGTGACTGCAGCCATGAAATTAAAAGACGCTTACTCCTTGGAAGGAAAGTTATGACCAACCTAGAGAGCATATTCAAAAGCAGAGACATTACTTTGCCAACAAAGGTTCATCTAGTCAAGGCTATGGTTTTTCCTGTGGTCATGTATGGATGTGAGAGTTGGACTGTGAAGAAGGCTGAGTGCCAAAGAATTAAAGCTTTTGAACTGTGGTGTTGGAGAAGACTCTTGAGAGTCCCTTGGACTGCAAGGAGATCCAACCAGTCCATTCTGAAGATCAGCCCTGGGATTTCTTTGGAAGGAATGATGCTAAAGCTGAAACTCCAGTACTTTGGCCACCTCATGCAAAGAGTTGACTCATTGGAAAAGACTCTGATGCTGGGAGGGATTGGGGGCAAGAGGAGAAGAGGACGACAGAGGACGAGATGGCTGGATGGCATCACTGACTCGATGGATGTGAGTCTGAGTGAACTCCGGGAGTTGGTGATGGACAGGGAGGCCTGGCGTGCTGCGATTCATGGGGTCGCAAAGAGTCGGACACAACTGAGCGACTGAACTGAACTGACACAGTGAGGTAAAAATCATAATAAATTTAAGAAACATCCATCATCTCATGTAGATACAAAGTTAAAGAAACAGAAGAGTATATATATTTCCTTGTGTCCAGAACTCAGAATCTATCCTCTTAATAACTTTCACATATAACATGCTGCTAAGTCACTTCAGTCGTGTCTGATGCTGTGCGACCCCAGAGACGGCAGCCCATCACGCTCCCCCGTCCCTGGGATTCTCCAGGCAAGAACACTGTAGTGGGTTGCCATCTCCTTCTCCAATGCATGAAAGTGAAAACTCAAAGCGAAGTCGCTCAGTCGTGTCCGACCTTTATCTTTGACTGCAGCCTACCAAGCTCCTCCGTCCATGGCATTTTCCAGGCAAGAGTACTGGAGTGGGGTGCCATTGCCTTCTCTGATATATAACAAAGAGCAGTGTTAATTATATTTATCATGTAGCACATTACATTCCTCAGTTCAGTTCAGTTCAGTCGTGTCCGACTCTTTGCGACCCCATGAATCGCAGCACGCCAGGCCTCCCTGTCCATCACCAACTCCCGGAGTTCACTCAGACTCACATCCATCGAGTCAGTGATGCCATCCAGCCATCTCGTCCTCTGTCGTCCCCTTCTCCTCTTGCCCCCAATCCCTCCCAGCATCAGAGTCTTTTCCAATGAGTCAACTCTTTGCATGAGGTGGCCAAAGTACTGGAGTTTCAGCTTTAGCATCATTCCTTCCAAAGAAATCCCAGGGCTGATCTCCTTCAGAATGGACTGGTTGGATCTCCTTGCAGTCCAAGGGACTCTCAAGAGTCTTCTCCAACACCACAGTTCAAAAGCATTAATTCTTTGGCGCTCAGCCTTCTTCACAGTCCAACTCTCACATCCATACATGACCACAGGAAAAACCATAGCCTTGACTAGATGAACCTTTGTTGGCAAAGTAATGTCTCTGCTTTTGAATATGCTCTCTAGGTTGGTCATAACTTTCCTTCCAAGGAGTAAGCGTCTTTTAATTTCATGGCTGCAGTCACCATCTGTAGTGATTTTGGAGCCCCCAAAAATAAAGTCTGACACTGTTTCCACTGTTTCCCCACCTATTTCCCATGAAGTGGTGGGACCGGATGCCATGATCTTCATTTTCTGAATGTTGAGCTTTAAGCCAACTTTTCTACTCTCCATTTTCACTTTTATCAAGAGGCTTTTGAGTTCCTCTTCACTTTCTGCCATAAGGGTGGTGTCATCTGCATATCTGAGGTTATTGATATTTCTCCCGGCAATCTTGATTCCAGCTTGTGTTTCTTCCAGTCCAGCGTTTCTCATGATGTACTCTGCATATAAGTTAAATAAACAGGGTGACAATATACAGCCTTGATGTACTCCTTTTTCTATTTGGAACCAGTCTGTTGTTCCATGTCCAGTTCTAACTGTTGCTTCCTGACCTGCATACAGATTTCTCAAGCGGCAGGTCAGGTGGTCTGGTATTCCCATCTCTTTCAGAATTTTCCACAGTTTATTGTGATCCACACAGTCAAAGGCTTTGGCGTGGTCAATAAAGCAGAAATAGATGTTTTTCTGGAACTCTCTTGCTTTTTCCATGATCCAGCGCATGTTGGCAATTTGATCTCTGGTTCCTCTGCCTTTTCTAAAACCAGCTTGAACATCAGGAAGTTCACGGTTCACATATTGCTGAAGCCTGGCTTGGAGAATTTTGAGCATTACTTGACTAGCGCGTGAGATGAGTGCAGTTGTGTGGTAGTTTGAGCATTCTTTGGCATTGCCTTTCTTTGGGATTGGAATGAAAACTGACCTTTTCCAGTCCTGTGGCCACTGCTGAGTTTTCCAAATTTGCTGGCATATTGAGTGCAGCACTTTCACAGCATCATCTTTCAGGATTTGAAATAGCTCAACTGGAATTCCATCACCTCCACTAACTTACATTCCTAGTACTTATTTATTTTGTAACTGGATGTTCATACTTAACGATTGACTGCATCCAGTTTTCCCTCTCCATATCCACCTCTGGTACCAAAAATCTGATCTCTTTTTCTAAGAATTTGTTTGTTTTGAAATGCAGTTTACGTATAATACTGTTACTGTTAGATCCAATACCAGTACAGGAGCAGTACTGTTGGGTCCTGCTGTATAACATAGTGATTCAATATTTCCAAACATTAAAAGCAGTCACCACGATAATTCTAGTCATAAGTCAATGTATAAAGATACCGCATAGTTTGACTATAATCCCCACACTGTGTGTTTCTACCTGTTACTCATTTATTTCACAACTGGACGTGTATAACTTCTTAATCGCCCTCACCTATTTCTTTCCTCTCCCCAGTCCCTCCCCAATGACAACCACTTGTTAATTGTCTATTATCTATGATACTGTTGCTGTTTTGTTATGCTTGTTCATTTGTTTTGGCTTTTTTTTTTTTTTTAATTTTATTTATTTAGGCTGCTGCATGACTTGTGGAGTGTTAGTTCCCTGACTAGGGATTGAACCCAGGTCCAGCAGTGAGACTGTGGAATCCTAACCACTGGATCACCAGGGATTTCCTTGTTTTGTTTTTTTTTTTAGATTCCACATATAAGTGAAATCATACAGTATTTGTTTTTCTCTGTCTGGCTTATATCACATTGCATAATACCTTCGAGGTCCCTCTATGTTGTTGCAGATGACAAGATTTCATCCTTCTTTATGGCTGAGAAATATTCCATTATTTATACCACATCTTCTTTATCCATTCATCTATTGATAGACATTTAGGTTGCTTCTGTATCTTGGCTACTATAAATAATACTGCAATGATCATAGGGGTTTATACATGTTTTCTAATTAGTATTTTAATTTTCTTTAGATTAATATCTAGAATTGGATTGCTGGGTCCAAGTAGTTCTATTTTAATTTTGTGAAGAGTTTCTGTAGTATTTTCCAGTACAGTGGCTGCATCAATTTACTTTCTCACTGATACTGTACAAAGATTCTTATTTCTTTACATCCATGGCAACATTTATGATTTCTTGTCTTTTTTATAATAGCCATCTTGACAGGTATGAGGAGATATTTCATTGTGGTTTTGATTTGCATTTTCAAATGGTTGGTAAAGTTGACGCTCTTCATGTACTTGTTGGTCATCTGTATGTCTTCTTCGGAAAAATGTCTGTTCAGAGCCTCTACCCATTTTGAATTTTTTTTTTTTTAATGTTGAGTTGTCTATGTTCTTTGTATATTTTGGATATTAACCTCTTATTGAATATATCATTTGCAAATATGTTCTCTCATTCAGTTGATGACCTTTTCATTTTATCTATACTTTCTTTCACATGCAAAAGTTTGTAACTTGATATAGTCTCATTTGTTTATATTTGCCTTTATTTCCCTTGCCTGAAGAGACATATCCAGAAAAATACTGCTAACACTGATGTCAAAGAACTTACTGCTTATGTTTCCCTCTGGTTTAGGGTTTATGGTTCAAGTCTTACATTTAGTCTTTAATCCATTCTGAATTTATTTTTGTGCATGGTATTAGAGAGCAGTTGCATTTGATTTTTTTTGCATGTAGCTGGCCAGTTTTCCCAAAACCAAGTATTGAAGAGGCTGTTTTTCCCCTATTGTGTATACTTGCTTCCTTCGTCATAGATTAATTGCCCATATAAGTGTGGGTTCCTTTCTGGGTTCTCTGTTTTGTTCCATTGATCTGTGTGTCTGTTTTTTTGTGTGCCATTGCCATACTGTTTTCCTTACTGTGACTTTGTAGCAAGGAGCATGATACCTGCAGCTCTGTTCTTCTTTCTCTAGACTGTTTTGGCTCTTTGGAGTCATTTGTGTTTCCATTCACATTTTTAAATTATTTGTTTTAGTTTTGTGAAAAATGACACTGGCACTTTATGGTCATTTTAACAGTATGAAATCTTCCAACCATTGAACATAATATATCTTTCCATCCATTTGTGTCATTTTCAATTTCTTTTTTCATTGTCTTATAATTTTCCAAGTATAGGTCTTTTACCCTCTTGTTTAGATTTATTCCTAGATATCTTATTCTTTTTTATGAAACTGTAAATGGGATTGTTTTCTTAACTTCCCTTTCTAGTAGTTTGTTGTTAGGACTTAGAAATGCAGCAGATTTCAGTATATTAATTTTGGATCCTGCAACTTTACTGAATTCTTTGATGAGTTCTAGGACTTCACTTTCACTTTTCACTTTCACGCATTGGAGAAGGAAATGGCAACCCACTCCAGTGTTCTTGCCTGGAGAATCCCAGGGACAGGGGAGCCTGGTGGGCTGCCGTCTATGGGGTTGCACAGAATCGGACACGATTGAAGTGACTTAGCAGCAGCAGCAGTAGTTTTCTGGTAGTGTCTTTAGGATGGTCAGTGTATGGTATCATGTCATTTGCTAACAGTGACAATTTACTTCTTCATTTCCAGTTTGTATTTATTTTATTCCTCTTTCTTACCAATTGCTGTGGCCTGGAGTCCCAATATTACTCTCAATAAATGTGGCAAGAGTGTTCATTCTTGTCTTATTCTTGATCTTAGAGGAAATGCTTTCAGCTTTTTACCATTGACTATGATGTTAGCTATGGGTTTGTCATATATGACCTTTATTATGTTGATGTATGTTTTCTCTAAGCATACATTGTTGAGAGATTTAATCATAAATAAATTTTCAATTTTGTCAAAAGATATTTCTCCAAGATTATCATATTATTTCTATTTTTTTGATTAGTTAATGTGGTATATCCTATGATTGATTATCAGATATTAAACCTTACTTCCATCCCTGAGATAAAGCCCACTTGATCAAGATGTATGATCTTTTTAATATATTGTTGAAATTTGGTTTGCTAATATTTCATTGAACATTTTTATGTTCATCAGTGATATTGGCTTATAATTTTCTTTTTGTTTTGTATGTAATTTTCTTTTTTTGTGATATCTTTCTCTGGCTTCTTATCTCTTGGCCTTATAGAATGAGATTGGATGCATTCTTTCTTCCACAATTTTTTGGAGTAGTTTGAGAAGGCCAAGTGTTAACTGTTCTCTGTTTGGTAGAATTCACCATGAAGCTGTGTGGTTTGGGCTTTTGTTTGTTGGGAGTTTTTCTATTACTGATTCAATTTCATTGCTGGTAATTTGTTTGGTCATATTTTCTATTTCTTCCTAATTTAGTCCTAGGGTATTGCACATTCCTAGGAATTTGTCAGTTTCTTCTAGGTTGTCTGTTTAATTGGCATATAATTGTTAATAGTACTTTCAAATGATCATCTACATTTCTGTGGTATTGGTTATATCCTCTCCTTTTTCATTTCTGACTTGATTTATTTGATCCCTTTCTTTTCTTTCTGTTGATGAATCTGACTAAAGGTGTGTCAGTTTTATCTTTTCAATGAACCAGGTCTTAGTTTTACTAGTATTTTCTGTTGTTTTTTAGTTTCTTTTTAATTAATTCTGCTCTGTAAATTTATGATTCTTTCTTTCTACTGACTTTGAATTTGTTTGTTGTTTTAGTAGTTCCCTTAGGTGTAAGGTTAGGTTGCTTATTAGAGATTTTTCTTGTTTCTTGAAGTGGATTTCTATTGCTGTAAACTTACCTCTTAAATTGCTTTTGCTGCATCCCATAGCTTTTGGGTCATTGTGTTTTTGTTTTTTCATTTGTCTTCAGGTATTTTTTTTATTTCCTCTTTGATTTCTTTAGTCTTTGAGTAGCATATTGTTTAGCCTCCACATGTGTGTATTGTGGGTTTTTTGGGCATGTTTCTCCATTGTTGTTGATTTCTAGTCTCATGGTGTTGTGGTTGTAAAAGGTGTTTGACATGATTTCAATCTTTTAAATTTTACTGAGACTTATTTTGTGACCTATCATGTGACCTATCTTGCACTTGAAAGAATGCATATTCTGCTGTTGTTGAATGCAGTTTTCTTTTTTTTATTTATTAAGTCCAACTGGTCTGCTGTGTCATTTAAGACCAGTGTTTCCTTATCAATTTTCTGTGCGGAAGACCTGTCCATTGATGTGAGTGTGGTGTTAAATTCTCCAATATTTCTGTGTTTTCCCTACCAATAGCACCGGGCTTCCCTTTGTATCTGTTTGAATTTCACATCTTCCAACTTTTTTTCCCCATACTACAATCAGTGTTGCATTAAGAATCCTGGAACATATATCCTTAAGACTGATTCTTTAAATTCTGTTGAATAAGTTACTGAACATGAGATTTCTGAATTAAATATATCACTTTCTATATATATATCTTACTAAATAATTGTCTTTAAAAAGTTATAGTCATCCATAACACCAATAGTTAGTATCTGAAAACCCCACCCAGTCCACCTCAGTTTTTCTTGTATTAAGATGTTCTTATCATTAATTTTTGCCAATATAAATGATGAAAACTAGTATCTCTTGTTTGAATTTGCTTTTGTCTAAAGTGCTATTGGAGTTACCATCCATTCATGTGTGGGGTTTTTGTTTTTTTTTTTTGCTCAGTGGTACTTGTTCTTTCTTTTGTGATTTCCCTACTCATGTATTTAGTCTGTATTTATATTGAGTTGTTTAACCCTTCTTATCCATTTGCAGAGCTCTTTGTATGTTTGTGATATAAACTACAATCTCATCTGTCATTTAAAAATATTTATTTATTTGGCTGTGTTGGTTCTTAGGTGTGGTTTGTACAATCTTCATTGCATCATGTGGGATCTTTCATTGCAGCTCGCGGATTCTCTAGTTGTGGCACACAGGCTCCCTAGTTGTGGTGCATGGGCTCCAGAGAGCACAGCCTTCGGTGGCTGTGGCATGTCGACTCTCTAGTTGTGGCACGTGGGCTCTGGAGTGTGCAGGCTCGGTAGTTGTGGGGCACGGGCCTTTAGTTGCTCCATGGCATGTGGGATCTTAGTTACCCAAAGTGAAAAGTGAAAGTGAAGTTGCTCAGTCGTGTCTGACTCTTTGCAACCCCATGGACTGTAGCCTACCAGGCTCCTCCATCCATGGGATTTTCCAGGCAAGAACACTGGAGTGGGGTGCCATTTCCTTCTCAACCAGGGATCAAACCTGCACCCCCTGCATTGCAAGGCAGATTCTTAACCACTGGACCACCAGGCGATTCCCTCATCTACCATTTTGATGGCAAATATTCATTCTCATGCATGTTTTAATGTTTAAAATTTTATCTCTTGCCATCTGAAAATGTTTATGTTTTATGTAATCAAATATGTTCTCATATTGCCTCAGAATTTCCTTTTATTTCTAAGACAGAATAAATGTCATTTGGACTATTTAAAATAAGAAGAAAATCAGATGTGTCGAAATTAGAAGTTGTGAAATGAAATTCTTTCAGGGTAGTTTCAAAGACAAAAACAAAACAAAAATCAAACCAAAACCAAAAAGCCTATGGAGCAGTGCTGGAATTATTGACTTGAGGGTTGTCATTGATAAACAATGCCAGACTCAAGTTAATGTTTAAATTTTAGTCAGCAATATGCTGTTGCTGTAGGGAAAAGTCCCATGTGAATTGTACAAATCAAGTTTGATTTGTACAGGGATGATATTTTGATTTAAAAGGAGAATGAGGAAATACGGAGGGAGATGAACAGGGGCCTAGTAGAGTCAGGGAAATGTAAGATTACAAAAATTGAGCAGCAGGGATTAGTATAAGTGAAACTCTTCTATTTTCGTTAACTGGTGCTTATCAAACTTAAACTCTGACCTGAATAATATTCTATTGTGTGAATATATGTGTACCATATATTTTTATTTATTTTTATTTTTATTTATTTATTTATTTTTTTACCATATATTTTTAATCTTTGCTTGCTTCCATATTTTGGCCATTATAAATAATGATGCAATGAACTTAGCAGTGCATCATATTTTCTAATTAATGTTTTCATTTTGGGGGGGATAAATAACCAATAATGGAATTGCTGGATTCTTTGGAAATTCTATTTTAATTTTTTGAGAACTCTCCATACAGTTTTCCACAGTGACTACACCAATTGACATTCCTACCAATAGTACCAGGCTTCTCAGGTGGCGCTAGTGCTGAAGAACCCGCCCCGCCAATTCAGGACGGGTAAGAGAAGTGGGTTCAATCCCTGGGTCGAGAAGATCTCCTGGAGGAGGAAATGGCAACTACTCCAGTATTCTTGCCTGGAGAATCCCATGGACAGAGGAACCTGGTGGGCTACAGTCCAGAGGGTCGCAGAGTTGGACACGATTGAAGCAACTTAGCATATACCAATAGTTCCAGAGGATTCCCTTTTTTCCATGCCTTGTTATTGCCAACACTTATTTGTTGTCTTTTTGAAAACAGCCATTCTGACAGATGTGAGGTGATTGCATTGTGGTTTTGGTTTGTTTCTTTAATGATCTGCAAAGTTGACCCCTTTTCATGTGCCTGTTGGCCATCTGTATGCCTTACTTGGAAAAATGTCTGTTCAGAGCCTCTGCTCATATTCCACTAGGGCAGAGGCTCTGAACAGGCGTTATTTTTTGATGTTGAGTTATATATGTTCTTTATATATTTTGCATATTAACCCCTTGTTGGATATAGCATTTGCAACTATCTTCTCTGACTCAGTAGGTAGCGTTTTTGTTTTGTTGACAGTTTGCTTCACTGTACAAAAGTTCTAACTTCAGTGTAGTCCCATTTGTTTATTTTTGCTTTTGTTTCCCTTGCTTGAGGAGACATATAAAAAATATTGTTAAGACAGATATTAAAGACTTACTGCCGTAGAGGACCAGCGAGAGGGAGACGGACGTTGAGAGAACGAGAAGGAAGGAGAGAAAAGGGCGTCCACGGATTATAGTACATACAGCCAAGCTGCAGCCCAGCAGGGCTACAGTGCTTACACCGCCCAGCCCGCTCAAGGATATGCACAGACTACCCAGGCATATGGGCAGCAAAGTTATGGAACCTATGGACAGCCCGCTGATGTCAGCTACACCCAGGCGCAGACCACTGCAACCTACGGGCAGACCGCCTATGCAACTTCTTATGGACAGCCTCCCACTGGATATTCTACTCCAACTGCCCCCCAGGCATACAGTCAGCCTGTCCAGGGGTACGGCACTGGTGCTTACGACACCACCGCTGCTACGGTTACTACCACCCAGGCCTCCTATGCAGCTCAGTCTGCATATGGCACTCAGCCCGCTTACCCGGCGTATGGACAGCAGCCAGCAGCCACCGCGCCTGCAAGACCGCAGGATGGTAACAAACCTGCTGAGACTAGTCAACCTCAATCTAGCACAGGGGGTTACAACCAGCCCAACCTAGGATATGGACAGAGTAACTACAGTTATCCCCAGGTGCCTGGGAGCTACCCCATGCAGCCGGTCTCAGCACCACCATCCTATCCTCCTACCAGCTACTCCTCTGCGCAGCCGACTAGTTATGATCAGAGCAGTTACTCCCAGCAGAACACCTATGGGCAGCCGAGCAGCTATGGACAGCAGAGTAGCTATGGTCAACAAAGCAGCTATGGGCAGCAGCCACCCACTAGTTACCCCCCCCAGACTGGATCCTACAGCCAGGCTCCAAGTCAATATAGTCAACAGAGCAGCAGCTACGGGCAGCAGAGTTCATTCCGACAGGACCACCCCAGTAGCATGGGTGTTTATGGGCAGGAGTCTGGAGGATTTTCCGGACCAGGAGAGAACCGGAGCATGAGTGGCCCTGATAACCGGGGCAGGGGAAGAGGGGGATTTGATCGTGGAGGCATGAGCAGAGGTGGGCGGGGAGGAGGACGCGGTGGAATGGGCGCTGGAGAGCGAGGTGGCTTCAATAAGCCTGGTGGACCCATGGATGAAGGACCAGACCTTGATTTAGGCCCACCTGTAGATCCAGATGAAGACTCTGACAACAGTGCCATTTACGTGCAAGGCCTGAACGACAGTGTGACTCTCGATGACCTGGTGGACTTCTTTAAGCAGTGCGGAGTCGTTAAAATGAATAAGAGGACTGGACAACCCATGATCCATATTTACTTGGACAAGGAAACAGGAAAGCCCAAAGGCGACGCTACGGTGTCTTACGAAGACCCAGCAACTGCCAAAGCTGCTGTCGAGTGGTTTGATGGGAAAGATTTCCAAGGGAGCAAACTTAAAGTGTCTCTTGCTCGGAAGAAGCCGCCCATGAACAGCATGCGGGGAGGGATGCCGCCGCGCGAGGGCAGGGGGATGCCGCCGCCGCTCCGAGGAGGTCCAGGGGGCCCAGGAGGTCCTAGAGGACCCATGGGGCGCATGGGAGGCCGTGGAGGAGACAGAGGCGGCTTCCCACCAAGAGGGCCCCGCGGTTCCCGGGGGAACCCGTCTGGAGGAGGAAACGTCCAGCACCGAGCTGGAGACTGGCAGTGCCCCAACCCGGGCTGTGGGAACCAGAACTTCGCCTGGAGAACAGAGTGCAACCAGTGTAAGGCCCCAAAGCCTGAAGGCTTCCTCCCACCGCCTTTCCCGCCCCCGGGCGGTGACCGCGGCAGAGGTGGCCCTGGAGGCATGCGGGGAGGAAGAGGTGGCCTCATGGACCAAG
The DNA here is from genome assembly GCF_029407905.1 of Bubalus kerabau. Classification (NCBI taxonomy): domain Eukaryota; kingdom Metazoa; phylum Chordata; class Mammalia; order Artiodactyla; family Bovidae; genus Bubalus; species Bubalus kerabau. The sequence goes on from NC_073634.1 coordinate 71,405,334, forward strand.
GTGGTCCTGGTGGAATGTTCAGAGGCGGCTGTGGTGGAGACAGAGGTGGCTTCCGTGGCGGCCGGGGCATGGACCGTGGTGGCTTTGGTGGTGGAAGACGAGGTGGCCCTGGGGGACCCCCTGGACCACTGATGGAACAGATGGGAGGACGACGAGGCGGGCGAGGAGGACCTGGAAAGATGGATAAAGGCGAGCACCGTCAGGAGCGCAGAGACCGGCCCTACTAGACGCAGAGACCCGCAGAGCTGCATTGACTACCAGATTTATTTTTTAAACCAGAAAATGTTTTAAATTTATAATTCCTTATTTATAATGTTGGCCACAACATTATGATTATTCCTTGTCTGTACTTTAGTACTTTTCACCATTTGTGAAGAAACATTAAAACAAGTTAAATGGTAAAAAAAAAAAAAAAAAAGACTTACTGCCTATGCTTTCTTCTGGAAATTTTATGGTTCAGGTTTTAACGTTTATGTTTTTAATTCATTTTGTATTTATTTTTGTGTATGGAGTGAGAGAGTAGACCAATTTGATTTTTTGCATGTCCCTGTTCAGTTTTCTTGTCATTATTTATTGAAGAGGTTGTCTCTCCCCCATTGTGTATTCTAGCCTCCTTTGTCATCATTTAATACCCGTGTGGGTGGGTTCATTTCTGGACTCTCCATCCTGTTCCATTGAGCTATGTATTTTTGTGTGTGTGTATGCCACTACTATACTGTTTTCATTACTGTGGCTTTGTAGTATAATCTGAAGTCAAGGTGCCTGACACCTAAAATTCTGTTCTTCTTTCTTAAGATTTTTTTTTTGCTGTTCAGGATGTTTTGTGTTTCCATATAAATTAAAAAATTATGTCCCAGTTCTGTGAAAAATGCTATTGGTAGTTTGATAGGCAATGCATTGATTCTATAGATTGTCTTGGGTAGTATGGTCATTTTAACAATATGAAATTGTTCAGTTCATTAGCATGGTATATCTTTTCATCTGTTCATGTCTGTAATTTTTTTCATCAGTTTCATATAATTTTCTGAGTGGAGGTCTTTTACCTCCTTATTTAGACTTATTTTTAGGTATTTTATTCTTTTTAATGTGACTGTAAGTGGGATTTCCCCTTTAATTTCTTTTAATAATTTGTTGTTAGTAATAGAAGTTCAACATATGTCTCTATATTAAATTCATACTCTTTAGTAGTTTCTTTAGGATTTTCTATGTATATGGTGTCATGTTATCTAATAGTGATAGTTTTACATCTTCCTATCCAGTTTGGATTCTTTTTATCTCTTTTACTTGTCTGATTGGGGTAACTTCCACTAATATGTTGGATAAAAGTGGCAAGAGCAATTTCCTTGTTCCTGATCGCAGAAGAAATGCTTTCAGCTGTTCACTGTTGAGTGTGATATTAACTGTGGGCTTGTCATATATGGCCCTTATTATGTTGAATTTTATTTTCTCTGTACACAGTTTGTTGGGATTTTTAATTCTAAATGCATGTTGAATTTTGTCAAACTCTTTTCCTGTATCTTTCAAGATGACCATATGATTTTTATTCTTCAATTTGTTAACATGGTGTGTCATGTAGATTAATTTTTGAATACTGAGCCCTCCTTGCATCCCTGGGATAAATTCTTGATCGTGCTGTATGATATTTTTAATGTAATTGTTGAAGTCAGTTTGGTCATATTTTCTCGAGCATTTTTGCCTCTGTGTTCGTAAGTGATATTGGCCTATACTCTTTTTGGTGTGGTATCTTTGTGTGTTTTGTTTTCAGAGTGATACTGGCCTTGACATGTATTTGGAAGCACTCCTTCCTCTGCAATTTTTTAGAATAGTTTTTTAAAATTTAAAATTTTTTTTAAAATTTAGGTGTTAACTTTTCTCTAAATGTTTGGTAGAATTTACTTGTGAAGTTACCTGGTCCTGGACTTTTATTTGTTGGGAGTTTTTCTATTACTGTTTCAGTTTCATTACTGATAATTGGTTTGTGTGTATTTTCTGTTTTTCATATTTTCTATTTCCTCCTGATTCAGTCTTGGGATATTACACATTCCTAGGAATTTGTCAGTTTCTTCTAGGTTGCCCCTTAACTGGCATATAACTGTTCCTAGTACTCTCTTATTGGAGAAGGAAATGGCAACCCATTCCAGTGTTCTTGCCTGGAGAATCCCAGGGACGGGGGACCCTGGTGGGCTGCCGTCTATGGGGTCGCACAGAGTTGGACACGACTGAAGCAACTTAGCAGCAGCAGTACTGTCTTATGAGGGCTTCCCAGGTGCCGCTAGTGGTAAAGAACCCGCCTGCCAATGCAGGAGACAAGAGATGTGGGTTCAGTCCCTGAGTGGACACTATCCCCTAGAGGAGGGCATGGCAACCCACTCTAGTATTCTTGCCTGGAGAATCATATGGACAGAGGAGCCTGGTGGGCTACAGTCCATAGTGTCACAAAGAGTTGGACACAACTGAAGCGACTTAGCACTCAGACATTCTCATGATCCTTTGTATTTGTATGGCATTAGTTGTATCCTCTCCCTTTTCTGACTTTATTTATTTGGTCCCTCTCTCTTTTTTTTCTTGATGAGTCTGGCTAAAGATTTGTCAATTTTGTTTTCTCTTTTCAATGAACCAGATGTTAGTTTCACTAGTATTTTTTTTTTTTTTTGTAGTTTCTACTTAGTTCTCTGAGTTTATACTTCTTTCCTTCTACTAACCTTAGATTTATTTGTTCTTTTATTAGTTTCTTTAGGTGTAAGTATAGGTTGTTTATTAGAGATTTTTCTTGTTTCTTGAGGTAGGCTTCTGTTGCTAATAATTATCTCTTACAACTACTTTTTTGCATCCCATAGCTTTTGAGTCATTGCGTTTTTGATTTTTCATGTGTCTTCAGGTATTTTTTGATTTCCTCTTTGATTTTTGTAGTGATCCATTGTTTGTTCAGTAGCATATTATTTTGCTTCCATGTGTTTGTATTGTATTTTCTGCACATTTCCCCCTTGTAGTTGATTTCTAGTCTCATAGTGTTGTAGTTGGTAAAGATGTTTGATATGATTCAAAGTTGTAAACTTTTATTTTATGGCCTATTATGTGATCTATCCTGGAGAATGATGCAAGTGCACTTGAATGTGTATTCTGCTGTTCTGAATACAATTTTTTAAATATAATTATAAAATCCAACTGGTTTACCATGTTGTTCAAGACCAGTGTTTCTATACTGATTTTCTGTCTGGAGATCTGTCCATTGATGTGAGTGTGGTGTTAAATGCCCCCCAATTTTTGGACATTCCCTGGTAGCTCAGTGGTAAAGAATCCACCTGCCAGTGCAGAGACACTGGTTCAATCCCTGGTCTGCGAACATCCCACATGCCACAGAGCAGCTGAGCCTGTGCGCCACAGCTGCCGAGCCCATGCTCTGTCCAAGAGTCACTACGGTGAGAAGCTCTCACACCGCCACTAGAAAGTAGCCCTTGCTCGCAGCAACTAGAGAAAAGTCCGTGCAGCAATGAAGACTCAACATGGCCAAAAATAGATAGAGAGAACAAAGAAATAAAATTATTTTTAAAAATTCCCCCTAATTTTTGTGTTGCAGTGAATCTCTCCCTTATGTCTGCTAGTATTTATGCCTGGTCCTCCTCCCTACCCCCTGATCCTGGCCCTCAAGCAATGTTGCAGTAAGCATCTTGGTACATATATCCTTATGACTGATTCTTTAATCTCTTTTGAATAGATTTCCAAACATGGGATTTATGAATTAAATGTTATCTTTATATGTATCTTAATAAATAGTTGTTTTTAAAAGGTTTTGTCACTCACACTCTAACCAACGTAGTTAGTACCTGAGACCTATATCTATTCTGCCTTGTTTTTTCTGCATTTAGATGTTATTTTTATTAATTTTTCCTAATATGATTGATGAAAACTGGTTTCTCATTATTTGCAGTTGCATTCTTCTAAACTACTACTGGAGTTGAACATCGTGTATTTTTTGACCAATGACACTTTGCTTTCTCTTTTTTGATTTACTTAACTATGTACTTAGTCTGTATTTATATTGAGTATGGAACCCTTTGTATGTGATATAAACTACCATCTTGTCTGTCATTTTAGAGGCAAATATTAATTCTCATGTATTTTTTTTTAACTTTTAAAATTCTATTTCTTACCATCTGAAAATCTTTATGTAATCAAACATGTTTATCTTTTCTCGTATTGCCTCTGAATTTCCTTATCTTACCTAAAGGCAATAAATATCATTTAGACTATTTAGAATAAGAAAGAAATGAGATGTGTGGAAGTAAGAACATATGAAAATGAATTTCTTTGAGTTAATTTCAATGAAGAAAAAAGCCTGGAGACGTGGTAGTATTATCAATTTGAGTCAAAGACAAACAAAGCCATACACTGGTTATAGTTTTACTGTCATCAGTAATATACTATTTCACTGGGGAGAAGTGCAGTGTGAATACAAACTCAGACACTTATCAGTATTTAAATTTTAATCAATAGTATACTGTTGCAATAGGGAAAAGTCCAGTGTGAATTGTAGAAATCAACTTTGATTTGTACATAGATGATCTCTTGTTTTAAAAGGAGAATGAGGGGATAGAAGTTGGGGAATCAGCATGAAAGTGGAGAGTGAAAAAGTTGGCTTAAAGCTCAACATTCAGAAAATGAAGATCATGGCATCTGGCCCCGTCACTTCATGGCAAATAGATGGGGAAACAGTGGAAACAGTGTCAGACTTTATTTTTTGGGGCTCCAAAATCACTGCAGATGGTGACTGCAGCCATGAAATTAAAAGATGCTTACTCCTTGGAAGGAAAGTTATGACCAACCTAGATAGCATATTCAAAAGCAGAGACATTACTTTGCCAACAAGGTCCGTCTAGTCAAGGCTATGGTGTTTCCTATGGTCATGTATGGATGTGAGAGTTGAACTGTGAAGAAAGCTGAGTGCCGAAGAAGTGATGCTTTTGAACTGTGGTGTTGGAGAAGACTCTTGAGAGCCCCTTGGACTGCAAGGAGATCCAACCAGTCCATTCTGAAGGAGATCAGCCCTGGGATTTCTTTGGAAGGAATGATGCTAAAGCTGAAACTCCAGTACTTTGGCCATGTCATACGAAGAGTTGACTCATTGGAAAAGACCCTGATGCTGGGAGGGATTGGGGGCAGGAGGAGAAGGGGACGACAGAGGATGAGATGGCTGGATGGCATCACTGACTCGATGGAGGTGAGTCTGAGTGAACTCTGGGAGTTGGTGATGGACAGAGACGCCTGGCGTGCTGCGATTCATGGGGTCGCAAAGAGTCGGACACGACTGAGCGACTGCACTGAACTGAACTGAGTGGAGTTAGGGAAGTGAAAGATTACAAAAATTTAGAAGCAGCCATTAGGCAAGTGAAGTCACTTTGCTTTCGTTAACTGTTCCTTATCAAATTTAGTCTCCTGTCCTTCCACTAAGACTAGAAGATAGGGGCTCTCTATCTTCGTTTATTACCTGGAACCAATACTAAATTTTTTTGGCAGCCTTGAGTTTTTCTCAAATAGGCACTTTAAGGGAAGCACATCCTCATTCCAAGGATGTGGCTTTGAGCTCCTATAAACTATGTTAGTCTTCATATGCTAAAGTTGAGGTGCTGTTGAGAGGAGGTCTCAGAGGAACCTGGCTAAAGAGAATTTGGTCAAGGAGAGAATCTTAGGCTTCAGCTTCCTAAGGTGGACTGTTTTCTTGAATACGTCTTTGAATAAAGATTTCTAGTATTACTTTATATTATACTTCATGTACATGGTAACATTTTCCATAAATGACATAAAAATATCTTTTTAAGTTTTAGTGACAGAATCCTTTTGCAAAGGTAAATGGGCAGAATAAGAAAGCCTTAACTCCACCTCTACTGTCTCTTCACCAAGGGTCCTTTCAGCACATTCTTTCCTAGGACACCTGTGTCAAGGTCACTGACATGGTAAATTCTAATCAACCAGCGTGTATTTATTGAAGGCCTTTTAGGCTAAAGGTACTTAGGTGTTGTGGGCATAATGTAGTTTGGAAAAAGTAAAAGACATAATTTAGCTCTTTCTTTATAATTTGTAGAAAAAGCAGACTTAATCTTCATATTTTTATGTTCTTACAAGGAAGTGTTTAGTTTTTGTGTGACTTGCATCTTGTTCCATTAATGCCTCCATTTCTCCTGTTTGTACTGTGTTCCACTGGCTGTTCCACAAACACGCCAGGCATTTCCCTTGCTTAGAAAGGTCTTTCTTTCCCTAGCTCACTTTCTCACTGCAAGTATTAGTCAGTCAGTTGTTTCTGACATTTTGTGACCCCATGGACTGTAGCCCATCAGGCTCCTCTGTCCATGGAATTCTCCAGGCAAGAGTACTGGAGTGGGTAGCCCTTTACTTTTGCTCAAATGCCATTCTGCTCAATGAAGCCTGATCTGACCACTCTATTTAAAATTGCAAGCCATTCCCCATTTCTCTTTCCCCACACTACATCATTTGCATGTTATTCTAGTTGTCATTGGTCTCCTTCCACTAGAATGGCTGTGTCATTATAATTAAATTTTTAAAAAACAATATTTTGTTTACTGGTTTTTCTCAAGTACCTGGAACACTGTCTGCCACTTGGAAAGAACTCAATAAATGTCCAATAAATGAATCCTTTTTTTGTAGTGGATTTTCTACTTCCTTTCTCCAAGTTTAACCTTTCTTTTTATCCAACTTGTTTTCCTTCCATCCATACTATTCTTCATGGTCATGTACTAGTTTTTTTCTTTTCTTTTCCTTTTTTTGGCTGGGAGGGGTATTTTAATTACAGAAATGGAATCATATAATACCCATCACTCAGTTAGCAGCTTTTCTCACATAACAATACTGCTGCTGCTGCTGCTAAGTCGCTTCAGTTGTGTCCGACTCTGTGCGACCCCACAGACGGCAGCCCACCAGGCTCCTCCGTCCCTGGGATTATCCAGGCAAGAACATTGGAGTGGGTTGCCATTTCCTTCTCCAATGTATGAAAGGGAAAAGGGAAAGTGACTCAACTGTTCGCGACCCCATGGACTGCAGCCTACTAGGCTCCTGCATCCATGGGATTTTCCAGGCAAGAGTACTGAGTGGGGTGCCAGTGCCTTCTCCGCACCTAACAGTACTGCTGCTGCTAAGTCACTTCAGTCGTGTCCGACTCTGTGCGACCCCATAGAGGGCAGCCCACCAGCTCCCCCGTCCCTGGGACTCTCCAGGCAAGAACACTGGAGTGGGTTGCCACTTCCTTCTCCAATGCGTGAAAGTGAAAAGTGAAAGGGAAGTCGCTCAGTCGTGTCCGACTCGTAGCGACCCCATGGACTGCAGCCTACCAGGCTCCTCCATGGAATTTTCCAGGCAAGAGTACTGGAGTGGGGTGGACACTGGAGAGCACTGGAGTGGACAACATGTCTGTCACGATGTTTCCACTCCTTTCACTTTGAACTATCCTATCCCTGGGCTCCCCCGTTTTTCCTTTTAAGATCCCCTGGAGAAGGCAATGGCACCCCACTCCAGTACTCTTGCCTGGAAAATTCCATGGATGGAGGAGCCTGGTAGGCTGCAGTCCATGGGGTCGCTACGAGTCGGACACGACTGAGCGACTGTCATTGTCACTGTCAGTACCATTTACGCATTCATCCCATATCCAGCAGTTCCGAACCTAGTAATCACTCGGTAAAGTATTTCTTGCACCCCTGGTCTGTTTTTGGCAGTGATTAGCTGTGACCATTGTTTGAGCGAGAGCGATTGTAGGGACAGAAGAGGGCACAGCTGAAGAAATTAAAAGCTGGGGTGAGCCTCCTCTGGGGCCTTTGGTATCTCCCTGAAGCAGGGTGAGTTGCGGGGGATGGGGAAGAGCCGGCTTGGAGTACCCAGACCACCCGGTTGGGAACTCCAGGAGGGAAGTGTGGCCCTGGGGTGTTAGGGGCCTGCGCTGAGGAGTGGGGGTAGGGTGGGAGCGGACCTGGGCGGGGCTTTGAGGGGTGAGGCCAGCCAGGGGGCGGGGCGGGCGGAGAGCGCAGACTCAAATGCGGGTGGCATGCTGGCGCTCCAGTCCGACCGCAGCGCTTGGAGAGCCATGGAACCTGCAGCTCCTGGGCTCGCGTGCTCGATTCTGCGGCTGTGGCTGGGGCTGTTGCTGCTGTGCAGCTGGTGGTACCCTGGGAGCGCCGAGCCGCGGGCCCCGCCGGAGAAGATCGGTAGGCGAGGAAGAGGCGGCGCGCTGCGGGGTTGGCGAGAGCGCGTCCCGCGCCGGGAGGTCACTACCAGCTGCTGCAGGCCGGGCGCCCCTGGCGCCCGCTGAGTCGCGCGGAGCCAGCCCGCTGCGAATGTGCTGCTCTTCCCAGTTCGCGCCTCCGAACCGCTTTCAGTGCCCCCAGGGAACGCCCTTTCTCGGGCGTGGAGACATGCCCACTTGAGAAATGGGCAGTGGAGGTGGGGGCGACCCAGACCAGTCCGCAGGCGGGCGCCCGGCGTCCCTGCAGCCTCTGTCTCGGGGACCTGGGGCTCCAAGGAAGCAAAGGCCCCTCCCGCGGCCTTCCCTTGCTGCACTTGTTCAGAGGCCGGTCCTCTGGCTGCTCAGGGAGCGACTGGCCGGTTCCGCTCTGCAGATGAGAGGCGCATGCGGGCACAGCACGCCGAGCAGCGCGAACAGGCTGACCGCGCTGACCGCGTGTGCTTCCCGTGATGGGCTGGGGGCGGGGGTACCCCTCCGCCCTCTGCTTTGTTGAAGTCGGCTGGCTTGCAGAGCAAGAACTTTACCTAGGACGACTACTCAGCGGAAACAGTCACTCTCTTAGTTTGATTCGTTTTGGTGGTTTGCTCCCTGTTGATTTTGTTTTGCTTTTTTGTTGTTTATTTTTATTCCTTTTTAACCCATTTTCTTTGGGTTCATTAAGCTATTTACATTAACGAGACAGAACAAATCTAGGCAAAAATGGCGGCCACTTTATTTAAAATGCGTGCTGGAAAGGCCCCACCTCCTCTGTTCCCTTGCATTGGGCACAAAGGAGCGTGTGCGGGCCGCTTGGTGCCTCCGCAACGAACTGTGAGAGCCTGGGGCATCTGGCTGTGGAAAAAAAAAAAAGTAACAATCTACTACTACTGTTGTCTGGGGGCAGTGTCTGTCCTGATTTAGACTTGCTTCTGTCTTCACTGCAACTGTCCCTTGCCTCCCCCTCCCCAGGCTTCCCTAAATTGTCGATAACTGCTTTAGGTAATGTCGGTTGTTGATTTACGGCGGTTCAAAAACAAACATGCGAAGCTGGTAAGAGAAAAAACCCTGTTCCTTTTTTTCCCCACCGTAGCGGTTATTGGAGCTGGAATTGGTGGCACTTCAGCAGCCTATTATCTGCGGCAGAAATTTGGGAAAGATGTGAAGATTGACGTGTTCGAAAAAGGAAAGGTGGGAGGCCGTTTGGCCACCTTGAATGTGCAGGGGCAAGAATTTGAGTCAGGAGGTTCTGTCATCCATCCTTTAAATCTGCACATGAAGCGTTTTGTCAAGGATCTGGGTATGTAATTTGGTCTGAGAACAAAGCAGACTTCCAAGTGCATGGATATTGTTATCAGATAGGGAACTGAAACTTTTCTGCCTTATTAATTGTCTTTTACAGTGAAGTTGGTAAAACTGCTTTCCTTACTTTCCTGCTAGCAATTGGCACTGCCTTAGGAGCTGCTCTGCTGTAATGGGACACTACAGTATATCTTCAGTTATCTGGAATTACAGCCATGGGGCGTGGGTTGGGGATGGTTGCTGTTGTTGATTCTTATATATTCTGGGTTTGTGTTAAAGAATCAAAGAGTGGTTTGAGTTAGCAAAACCTAGCATGCTAATTTTATAGCTGGGGAAATGAGGCTCAGAGAGTTGAGGTGTCTGACTTAAGGTCATTCACAGCTGTAGGGGCAAACATGTGCCTGGAACTTGGGACATCTGATGCTTTGCTACCAGGAGAGGTATTGGACAGGTTGTGGGGAATGCCTGGGGGGTCCTCTGCAGGCTCCCTCCTCGGGGAATATTGTGTAATTTTGGCCTCCTTCCAGTTATGAGAAGTGTTGAGTTACATAGAATAGGATTTGCACAGGAATGGAAATCCTATTTTCCTTAGCTGCTTTCCACATTTCCTGTGGATGCTTCCAGGGCCTCTTCGCTCCACAAGGGCACGTGTGTGCCAGGAGCAATTTATGCTGATTTTAAGATGAATTCAGCTGTCCTTTGGCTTTTTCTTTTGCCTTTTTTAGTCTTTTGAGACTAAATATAGCCAGTTTCTAATTTTGATATAGCTGCAGTGATCATCCAACTCATCTTTAAGGGAATCTGCTTTTGGACAGTGTGATGTCTAGAGTATCACACACTGTTCTAAAGATAGAGCTCTGTTAACATGTCTCCTGAGAACTGGGGGAAGCCCAGATTCACTTATTTCAGAGGGTCCTCCATAGCTTCAGATTACCTTCTCTCATTTGATCAGTACAGAAACCATTGACTTAGTTACCCTTTCTTTGTTTTTGCAGGTCTCTCTGCTGTTCAGAGCCCTAGTGGCCTAGTGGGGGTGTATAATGGAGAGACTCTGGTATATGAGGAGAGCAGCTGGTTTATAATTAACATGATTAAACTAATTTGGCACTATGGATTTCAATCCCTCCGAATGCACATGTGGGTAGAGGATATATTAGACAAGTTTATGAGGTAATTTTTTCTCTTCCATTTAACCTAAGACCTTTTATTAAATAATCTGTAGGAATTACAGTTTTGGGGAACAGTGCTCTACCTAACCACAAAGCCTATTTGTAAGGTCGTTAGGAAAAATGTTTTGTATATGATATGCAGGGCCTTTATTCACTTGGAACATGAAAGGGTCATTTATTTTTGCTTCTGAAAACATATTTTGTAAATGTTTATTTAATACTAACTCTTTGAAGTCTTAGGACAGCTCTCTGAGGTAGGTACTGTTACTAGCTGCTTTTTGTAGGATACTGGAAGGTGGAGGCATAGAAAGGTTTTAGGTATGCAAGTCCACCTGCCTAGTACCTGGTGGAGCTGGAGTTCTTACCCAGGCAATCTGGCTCCAGAGTCCTCCCTCTTAATCTCTGAACTGTTTTAGTGTTGTATGTAGATGGATAAGGTGATACGTACAAGAGCTTGTAGAAAACTTAAATGAGCTTCATTTAACTGTGACATGATGTTTCAGTGAGCCAGCAGCCTGAAATAGCATATCAGTTCTGTGCCCCAAGAATTTAAATTAAGGTATTGTATTCCCACACTGTCTTACATAGTGAGAATATAGGTGCCTATTTTCCTTCTCTTTGTTTTTCTGTATTTTCAAAAAGTCCTTTATGTATGAATATGCATTCTTTTGGTAAGTAAGAAAAATAACATAAAGTAACCAGTCTAGAGCCTTCCCTGGTGGACTAGTGGTTAAGACTCCACACTTCCAATGCTGGGGGCGCACATTTGATCCCAGTTGGGGAACTAGGATGCCACATGCTCTACGGCTCAGCCAAGAGAATATTAAAACAAAATGAAAACCATTCTGACTTTGAAAACTATAGCTTATTTTTTAAAAAATCTTTTTATTTTGTATGGGGGTATAGCCGTTTAACAATGTTGTGATAGTTTCAGGTAGACAGCGAAGGGACTCAACTGTACATATACATGTATGATATAACCTATTTTTTTTTTTAGGTTGTTGGCATGCGCTAACTTTTATGCTGGTTTACAGTTTTAGATCTCAGGAGAAATGCAGCTTGTAAGAGTTGAATAGGATAAATATAGTTTCTGTAACTTGTAGTAGTTGGAGATTTCTTTCTTTTTAAGCATCATTCTGAGGTCAATTCCTTGAACATCTCTCCAGTTACTGGAAAGGTCAGCTATAGTGCAGGTTGTTCTAATGTAGTCATTCATTCGTTTATTCATTCACCAAATATTGAGTGCTTAGTTTGTGCCAGGCAGTATTCTGGGTCTTGAAGACGTAGACCCTAGAACATACCCCTGCCCTTAAAGAATATATGTTCTAGTAGAGAGACAAGCAGTTCACTAGGAAAATGTATAGAATTTGTGTAGAGCCAGTCACTTTTTAGAGAAAGGTGGCATGTTGCTACATCCTCAACAGGAAAATCAAGTTCACGTGGCCTGAGATACAGCCTCGCCTGTGTGAATCAGTTTTCTTGACATGTAGAGAATTGCCCTTTGAGAAATTAAGAAATCACTTTTGAAGTGAATGTAGTGTGTTACAGAACTGTGAAAAAGGCCCAAGGAGGGGATACATAGACTGTACTATTTTTTTAAAATGTGAAGGGCGGGATAAGGGGGTGGGAGGGAGGTTCAAAAGGGAGGGGATATATGTATATGGACTTACAGCTGATTCACGTTGTTGTACAGCAGAAACCAACCCAACATTGCAAACCAGTTATCCTCTGAATTTAAAAAAAAAAAATTTTATTGAAGTATAGTGATTTACAATGTTGTGTTAATTTCTGCTGAACAACGAAATGGTTTATTAATACATATATACATTCTTTTCTAATATTCTTTTCCATTATGACTTATCACAAGGTTTTGCATATAGTGGGGTTTCTTGGTGGCTTAGATAGTAAAGAATCTATCTTCCTGGGTTGGGAAGATCCCCTGGAGAAGGGAATGACAACCTGCTCTAGTATTCTTGCCTGGAGAATCCCATGGACAGAGGAGCCTGGCAGGCTACAGTCCATGGGGTCACACAGAGTCAGACACAACTGAGTGACTAAGCACATACACATACATTGCATATAGTTCCCTGAATATTATACTATTTTTGATTTATAAAACAATTCCAAAACATGGAATTATGCAACCCCGCCCCGCCATATATCTCTGATACTTGATTATAGAGTGCTGACCGTTATGTTGTTTAAAGGGCCACACATTTCTGTTCCTTTCTATAAGAACATGCAGGTCTTATTTTGATAATTTTATCATATCCATCATACCCTGCTGGACAAAGAGCAAGTATTGAGCCATCATGTGCCAGTTGCTAAATAGTGAAATACTGCTGGTCTTATGAAATAGCTTCTGCCTGCATGTTTTCTCTTCCCCAGGAATCTTTTTCCTTGCCCTCAGCAGGGAGTCTTGACTCAGTTCCAGGGATATAATCAGTCTGCTTTCTGTTTAATGCTGGTGTTGTTCAGTCACTAAGTCATTTCCGACTATTTGCAACCCCATGAACTGCTGCATGCAGGCTTCCCTGTCCTTCACTATTACCCAGAGTTTGCTCAGACTCATGTCTATTGAGTCAGTGATGTCATTGAACCCATCTCATACTCTGTCGCCCCTTTTTCTCTTGCCTTCAATCCAGTTGTTAAATGCTTGTAGTATCACCTGTGTCACAAAAACCAGGATTAGGAGCCACAGAGGTTGCCAAAGAGGAGTCAGGAACAGTGAATTCCCCTACCTTTCATTTTAAATTTTATCTACTGTTTTCAACTCCACGGTTTGTTTTTATTTTCTATTATTTATTTCTCTTTATTAGCAGTCTATGTTTGTTCTAATCTACATTTCTTTGTTTGTGGCAAAGATGTGTGGCATGCAGGATCTTAGTTCCCCAACCAGGGATCGAACCTGTGTCCCCTACATTGGGAACACAGAGTATTAACCACTGGACCACCAGGGAAGTCCCTAATCTACATTGTTTTCATACGTGCTTTAGTTCTTTAGATATGGCTTCCTTTACTTCTTTGAGCATATTTATAGTTGCTGATTTAAAGTCTTTGTCTGGCAGGTCCAATGTCTGGGTTTTCTTAAGGAGGATTTCTGTTGATTTTTGTTGTAAACTGGACATTTAAAATAATATTGAATAGTAACTCTGGACGTCAGAAATCTGCTCACCCCAGGGTTTGTTACTGTTGCTGCTTGTTTGTTAGTGACTCTGGAACTAATTCTGGAACTAATTCTATTCTTTGTCATGTTTGACTACTCAAGTGTGTGTGTGTGAGGATCGCTTGCAGTGCTCTGGCAGGTGGTTTATAGCTCTAGCCTTTACTTCTGGCTTGCTCAAAGCCTCAAGGTCAGCCGAAGGTGACAGATGAGGGCCTTCTCAGGTCTTTCCTGGGCATGTGACATTCTTGTACATGGGCATGGCCTTCTAAGTCCCTAGAAATGAATTGGGGTTTTTCATTCCCCAGTGTTTCTTTTTAAAATCTTCGGATAAGCCTCTTGTTAGCCCCACTTGGTATCACAAACTCAGGCAACAAAAGTTTTTGACAGATGTGCTCAGGATGGGCTGTTTGTATAGAGTGAGGTAAAAAAAGACAAGCCCTAATCTAAAAAGAAAAGGTTTCCCAGTGGTAAAGAATCCTCCTGCCTATGCAGGAGACACAGGTTCGCTCGCTCCCTGGTTCAGAAAGATTCCCTGGAGAAGGAAATGGCAACCCATTCTTGCCATTCCAGTATTCTTGCTGGAATAATCCCATGGACAGGAGAGCCGACGGGTTACAGTCCATAGGGTCTCAAAGAGTTGGACACAACTGAGCACACACACATAAAAACAGTCTGAAAAATACAGCAAACTAGTGGCTATAACCAAAAAGAGGCAGACTCACAGATACAGGGAACAAATACAGATGCAGAGAACAAATACAGATACAGAGAACAAACTAGTGGTTACCAGTGGTGAGGGGGGAAGGACAATGTTGGGGTGGGGGCATAGAAAGTATAAAGTATTGGGTGTAAGATAGGCCGCAGGATGTATTGTGCAACATGGGGAATGTAGCCAGTATTTTGTAATTGTACGTGGAATTGTCCAGTTGCTCAGTCATGTCTAACTCTTTGCAACCCATGGACTGCAGCACGCTAGGCTTCCCCATCCTTCACTATCTCCTGGAGTTTGCTCAAACTCATGTCCATTGAGTCAACAATGCCACCCAGCCATCTCATCCTCTGTCGTCTGCTTCTCCCCCTGCCTTCAGTCCTTCCCAGCATCAGGGTCTTTTCCACTGAGTCAGCTCTTCGCATCAGGTGGCCAAAGTATTTGAGCTTCAGCGTCAGCATCAATCCTTTCAATGAATATTCCGGGTTGATTTCCTTTAGGATTGACTTGTTTGATCTTCTTGCAGTCCAAGGGACTCTCAGGAGTCTTCAGCACCACAGTTCGAAAGCATCAGTTCTTCAGCACTCAGTCTTCCTTATGGTCCAACCCTCCCATCCGTACGTGACTACCAGAAAAACCATAGCTTTGACTGTGTGGACCTTTGTCGGCAAAGTGGTGTCTCTGCTTTTTAATATGCTAAGTTTGTCATAGTTTTTCTTCCAAGGAGTGAGCGTGTTGTAGTTTTATGGCTGCAGTCACCATCTGCAGTGATTTTGGAGCCCAGAATAATAGTCTGTCACTGTTTCCATTGTTTCCCCATCGATTTGCCATCAAGTGATGGGACTGGATGCCATGATCTTAGTTTTTTGAATGTTGAGTTTTAGGCCAGCTTTTTCACTCTCCTCTTTCACCTTCCTGTAGAGGCTCTTTAGTTCCTTTTCACTTTCTGCCATTAAGGTGGTGTCCTCTGCATAGCTGAGGTTACTGATATTTCTCCTGGCAGTCTTGATTCCAGCTTTAACTTCATCCAGCCCAGCATTTCACATGATGTACTGTGTATATAAGTTAAATAACAGGGTGACACTTACAGCCTTGATGAACTCCTTTCCCAATTTTGTAAATGGAGTATATCCTTTAAACATTTTAATCAAAAAAGAACAAGTCCTGATAAGGCAAATAGTGGCACTTCTCTGACAATGGGAATTTGGGGATGCTCTAAACATGTCTTATTGCCTCTGTGGCTGCCAGCTTGCTGGTTTCACAGATATTGTGGTTGCAAGGCTGCTGATTTTGAAGGCTACCTTGTTGCTAGCAAGATGGGAATGAGCTTAGGGGCAGTTCAGATACCACAGGGCTCATTTGTTCTTACAGTCAGCCATCTAAATATTCCTGGGATTTTAGCAAGTGTTTGGTTTATTTCCAGAGTTCCAAAAAAGTTGATGTTGACAGTGTTTGCCAGTGTTCTCATTGCTTTTATGTAGGGACAGATTTTTCTAAGGTCCTTACTCCATTTTGGAAGTCCTTCATCCCACCTCCACTACTTTTTTCTGTCTGTGCCTCCTCCTGCTCTCCTGGATCTCTCTGCTTCTTTGCCAGCTCCAAGTGTTTCCAATCTTTTGGTTTACTTTTCTCCTTGATAAAAGAACCTGTCTGCCAGTACAGGAGATGTAAGAGACACGGGTTCGATCCCTGGGCCAGGAAGATCCCCTGGAGTAGGGCACAGCAACCCACTCCATTACTCTTGCCTGGAGAATCCCACCAACAGAGGAGCCTGAAAGATTACAGGCCATAGGATCCCAAAGAGTCAGATACAACTGAAGCAATTTAGCACAAACTGTTAGTAAGTTGCTTGTGTTTATTTTATTGCCTGTTGTCCCATCTAAAACAAAAGCTCTGTTATGGCAGCGATTTTTCTTTCTGTGTTGTATTGACCTCTGTATCCTCAGCATCTAGAACAGTGTCTGGCTCAAACTGATGCTCCATATTCTAACACATAACAAATATAAAAAAATTATATAAAAAAGAGAAACTAGAGGCAGATAAATCAGTTATTCATGTTAGTAGTTTGAATATAAACGGAGAAGGCAATGGCACCCCACTCCAGTACTCTTGCCTGGAAAATCCCATGGATGGAGGAGCCTCGTAGGCTGCAGTCCATGGGATCGCTAGGAGTCAGACACGACTGAGCGATTTCACTTTCATGCATTGGAGAAGGAAATGGCAACCCACTCCAGTGTCCTTGCCTGGAGAATCCCAGGGACCGGGGAGCCTGGTGGGCTGCCGTCTATGGGGTCGCACAGAGTCGGACATGACTGAAGCGACTTAGTAGCAGCAGCAGTTTGAATATAAAGCTTCACTTAAGATCAGGGAGATGAGAAATAACAGGAGGGATGTTAGGAAGGTTGATAAGCTTCCCTTCTTAAGTGGGTGAAGCAGAAAGGAGAAATGAAATGTTTAAATTTAAAACTAAATGAACTGAGGATGATGTGTAGGATGTTAGGAGTAACCCATTGTTTTGGTTGGAATTGGGGGTAGGAGGAGAGGATCAAGCCTAGTAGAAAGGTAAAGTTTAATTTTAGACATGTCTAAGTGTGCTGGAAGATGAATGAGAACAAGACATACCTACTTCCTGAAAGGTGATCCCAGTGACCATATTCATGCAGAAGAGTGAATTCAAAGGACAGTGGACTTCCTCCAGAGGAGACAGAGGGAAAGGGAGGCCAGGAGCCTCTGGGATACCTAGGAAAGATGCATCTCACAGGATCGGTAGGGACTCATCTGAAAGAAAACAGGAAAGCCACTTGGAGTCTTAGGCTGCTGTTTTCCTTCTTTGTGTGTACCCTCCCCACTATCTGCTGTTTAATGGCCATTTCTCTTCTATTCAAAAGGATCTACCGCTACCAGTCTCATGACTATGCCTTCAGTAGCGTAGAAAAGTTACTGCATTCCCTAGGAGGGGACGACTATCTTGGATTATTTAACCGGTCACTTCTTGAAACCTTGCAGAAAGCAGGCTTCTCTGAGAAGTTCCTTGATGAAATTATTACTCCCGTCATGAGGGTAAATTATGGCCAAACCACAAACATCAATGGCTTTGTAGGTAAGTCAGGACTTGGAATAGTTAACGGACATTAGTTGACAGTGCGGTTTACGTGATGCTTTGGTGGCTCCTTACTTTAGGCCATGATTTGGAGATGACTACCTTCCTTTGTGAAACCTCGGACACAATGAAAATGTTGGCAAAATTGTGCATGTGTAGATGAACACTTTTATGGGAACAGAGTCTTTGGTTTTTATTAGTTGAATGGTCCTCACCTGGGGGAAACTTTGCTCTGAGGGTCATTTGGCAATGTCTAGATTTGGAGCCCGATGCAGCTACTCGGGAAGGGAGAGTGGGTAGAGGGCCCCTTACAGAGTCAGAATTAATACGTTTTGTCCTGCCGCCGACAGGGGCAGTGTCAATGTCCGGTACTGATCCTGGCCTTTGGGCAGTAAAAGGTGGCAATAAACTTGTTTGCTCAAGGCTCCTTCAGGCTTCCAGAAGCAATCTTGTATCGGGCTTAGTAATGTCCATAGAGGAGAAAACGAGGACCAAGCAGACAGGTAAGCTTGAACTCCTATTTTATTGTTTCTCATTTCCCCTGCAGAAAATAATTGCTCAGGGAGAAAAACCTGTTTCTCCATCTCTCACTCAGTTCCAAATGATGAAATTTTAAATTGGAGGTTAGGTGTTGTGTGTCATGTGGAAATAGATACACATGTGCTCAAGTACAGTGGCATGACTTTTTGGATTTAAAAAAGAATTTCATCCTCAAAAGTAAACATTTCATATTTTGTATCTATTGACAGGTTTTATTTCCATTCCAAGTAGAAAATTGGCCTCAGTGTAAAACAAATGCTGGGGCCAGTTATCTTAAGGGATAAAACTTGTTTGCTGCTGCTGCTGAGTCACTTCCGTCGTGTCCGACTCTGTGCGACCCCATAGACGGCAGCCCACCAGGCTCTCCCGTCCCTGGGATTCTCCAGGCAAGAACACTGGAGTGGGTTGCCATTTCCTTCTCCAATGCATGAAAGTGAAAAGTGAAAGTGAAGTCGCTCAGTTGTGTCCGACTCTAGGGACCCCATGGACTGCAGCCTACCAGGCTCCTCCGTCCATGGCATTTTCCAGGCAAAAGTACTGGAGTGGGGTGCCATTGCCTTCTCCAACACTTGTTTAAGTCCTTAGAATTATGAAGAAACTATTAAGGTATAGAATTATTTTTAGAAGGTGTAAAATATAGTATGTTAGAAACACTTTAAAAAAATGCTTTTTTATTTCCTCTAGGAAATCCCTCAAAGGTGTATGAAGTGGTCTACCAAACTGGATCTGAGACCCATTCAGACTTCTATGACATCGTCCTGGTGGCCACTCCATTGAATCGGAAAATGTCCAATATAAATTTTCTCAACTTCGATCCTCCAATTGAGGAATTCCATCAACACTACGAACCTTTAGTAACAACTTTAATTAAAGGGGAGTTGAATTCAACTGTCTTTAGCTCTAGAGCCTTAAATGAGTTTCATCTTGGTACAGTCTTAACCACTGATAACCCAGATTTATTCATTAACAGCATTGGGCTTGTGTCCCCTGTAGAAGACGACAGTAATTCTCAGCCAAAAGCAGATATAGCACATGTCTGGAAGATCTTTTCTGCAGCACCACTTACTAAAGAACAAATTTTAAAGCTCTTTGTGTCCTACGATTATGCTGTGAAGCAGTCATGGCTTGCATACCCTCATTATACACCTCCAGAGAAATGCCCCTCCATCATACTCCACGATCGACTTTATTACCTCAACGGCATAGAGTTTGCAGCAAGTGCCATGGAAATGAGTGCCATTGCAGGCTACAATGCTGCTCTCCTCGCCTATCACCGCTGGAATGGGAACACACACATGATTGACCAAGAGGACTTACATGAGAGACTTAAAACGGAACTATGAAACACCACTCTCTCCTTTATCCCTCTCCTGGTTCCAAATGGAATATCACTGGCAAAAAAAAAAAAAAAAGAACATACTCTGAACAGAGATGATTTTGAATCAGATATTTCGCCATTATCATCATTTAACAAAATAATCCCAGTGAGTCATGAGAAACGCAAGGTTCTAATTAAGCATGAAGGTAAAACTATTCCATCTTCAAAATTGAACTCTTTTCTTGAATATCCATCAGCAGCATTTCCCAAACTTGTCTGGTCATAAGAATCACCTGGAGTTTGTTAGACATATGAATTCTCTAGCTCCTCTGGAGGTTCTGATTTAATAGGTCTGGGATGGGGCCCTGGATTTTGAACGAAACTTTAAAGCATTTTAAGCTGAGCCCTTGAGGAAGACTTACCTTTTAGTTCAGGGCTAGTTCATTTGCACTTCACGGTTGGATGTGATCTTCATTCAGGTAAAATTACCATGGGAACTGATATCTTACACCTGGCTTTAGTAACTTACATTTTGCAAAGGACATATGCCCATGCTTGAAGCCTTGACTTTCAGAATGTTCTTTTGATTGCTTCTGTCTCTATTTCATTAGGGGTGAAGTTCAGAAGTCTTAGTGTAGTATAAAGATGTCACACAAAAATCTCAAGTAAAATGAAAAGCAAGTATAGCCTATTGATTTAAGAAATTTCTTAAATTTGTCTTCTATTATCAAACCCTCACCTGAGGAGCTTTGAAAAATGGTGATAAAGCCCCACAACAGAGATTGGTTTAATGGACTAAGGATAGGACCTGAGCTTTTTGTAGCTTTTTAGAGTTCCTAACGTACAACTGGGGTTTAGAGTCACTGATGTGGGGGTTTATGATGTTTTCAAAGGGTTTTTAGTGCCTTAAAAGTCCCAAGAAACCCAATCCATTATCAAAGCAAATCCATGTTGCAAAGGATTTCTCTCTGTGAGAACTCTAGAAGTCTTGGTAGTAAGAAGCACCAACAGTCTCACAGCAGAGGCAACTTAGATGACTGTAGAGCCTCTGGCACTAGAATATAGTCAGTGACCCCACACTTGATCAGATCCACTTTGTGTTCAAACTGTTAAATGCTTCTGAAGGTACTGTAGCATTTTGATTGAGAAATTGGTTGTTGAAATCTTGTTCTGAGGCGGTGGTTTGGCTGTACATTGCAGTCACCTGTAGGACTGCTTCCTGAATGATTCCAGGATGTAGCCAAACTTGAGACCCGGTTCTCCACCTGTACAAAGATCATGAGTGTTCTTATAGTCACTGGAAAGGACAAAACAAGTAAAAACTTGTGAATTCTTAAAGTAACTGAACTGCAACCAAGTTAAACATATATTGTCTTTTTAAAAAAGTCCTCCTCCAGATTATAGCACTTGCTCCTTTTAGCAAAAAGAACATTGATTCTTAAAGCGATTGATTCTCTACAATTGTGAATATAAATATGCTGATAAAACTGCCAAGATATTTGATGTAGAGGCAGGAATTAAATTTAGTTTGTCCGAGTTAGCTTTTTACTATTTTTATTCTTAGCAAGTATGTTAAGAGGCATTCCTACTTTTTTCCTTTTGTGGTTTTAAAAAAGACAGTATGTAGAGTATACCACTGTTGTATATATGCTAAAAGTGGGTGAATCCTAGTGGAATAATTTCTAACATCTGCAGACTTGTTTTGCAATGGCAAATATTTTTAGAACACCAGTTTTAAATATTGCTGTTGTATCAAACCCAACTCTGATTGTTTTCCAACAAGGCATCTGAAGTTGTTAAAGAGCAAAAAGGTTATCCATATAGTAAGCGTATTAATTTTAATGCCACTAACAGAATTTAAAAAGACTTAATTGGAAGAAAGACCTGTCAGGGCCCATTATTCCAGGAGGCTACTCAAGTGAAATTTTTACAGAAGAGACTGGTAAAGATTATGCACAGGCTGAAGGAAGGCCAAGTCCTGCTCCAGTGTTAGTGGAAGGCTTGTTAAAACATGGCTGGCCTCGCCCCTAGAATGTTGCAGTAGGTGTGGAGCAGCATACGAAAGACTGCATTTCTGTTATGTTCCTATGTGATGCTGCCAGTTAGGAGCCACACTTAGAAATTCTACCAGTTCTAAAATTCAACTTTATGTGGTTACAGTGTTAGGGAAGGTTTAAAGAGGAGAATGGAAAAATAAAAATGTATGGCCTTCACATCAACTCTAGTTTGATCCCGCTAGCTTTATTTTTTCTGTAAACATTTCCTAAAAATAGGGAATACCATTTTACGTACTTGTTTACAAGTGCCTCACATACTGTGTATACCCCCCTCTCTAGTTCTAAAGTGATTCATGACTTGTAGGCTTTCTACCAGATCACAAAAATAAACTTAAGCATTTGCTTGATAGATTTTTTTTTAAAGTTAGGTTTATGACACATGTTTGTGATATTCTCTCTTACTGGAGTTTGTGCACCATAAAATTTACAAACTAGGTGAGTGTATCATGGGCAGCATTACCACCATCTTCTACCCCACAAAGAACCACAATGCACTGGAATGTTTTCCTCCGGAATTGTATTTCTACTCTTGTATTCAAAATTTTTTCCCACTTATGTTCAAAATAAAACAGAGACATCATTACTTCCTGTGTGTTTTACTTCTGTTCCACTATATGGTTGACCCTTAAAACACTGTGGGGGTTATGGACGCTGACCCTCTGAGCAAGCAGCTCTCTGCATATGCAGTTCCTCTTTTCAGTTTGGAATCCGTGGATTCAGCCATGGATGGTGTAGTACTGTAGTATTTACTATTGGAAAAAACCAGTATATAAGTGGACCTGCACAGTTTAACCCACGTTGTCTGAGTGAAACTGTACTTGGAATGTAGATGTATGTGAAAAAGTCAGAGTCTGTCCAAGTTATTGCAACAACTTTGAAAATTCCAGTTAATGTTTTAGAAGAAACCCATTCAGGTTTGCAGCTTCTTTAACTTTGTTCAGTAGTAAAAGATATGGGAAAAGGGCATCTTGCCAATGTTTCATATTTAGTAAGATTTTTCTATTTTAATGCATTAAAAACCTCTGAACTAATCAGTCTCAACCAGTAACAGGTCATGACAGAAAAAAATCAGATTAAGAGCAGATATTCTAAGTTGAGAACAGCTAAGAAAGCATTTTTGGCTATTACAAAAGTTTATTTAACAAAAAAGTAAGAAAATGTACACAACCCAATTTTTCTGGTAGTAAAATGTGGAGAGGGGACACATGGAAGCGTTGATTTCTCTGGTGAACACAGCCATTGTTCATACTCGTTCCAAGGCTTCTAACATGATGATACTATTTCCTCGTATTACCTAAGAAAAAATGAATTTGAAAAGAACACTATTCAATAGATCTATCAATGATGATTTAAAGGATTTTCATCACCTCATTAATGGTTTTATTAAATGTCAGTTTGTGAGGCTTTTTTTCCCCCTAGTCAGTGTGTGTGAGTGCTCAGATGCTCAGTTGTGACCGACTCTCTGCGACCCTATGGATTATAACCCACCAGGTTCCTCTGTCCATGGGATTTTCCAGGCAAGAATACTGGAGCGAGTTGCCATTTCCTACTCCTGGGGATCTTCTATAAAAGAAGGTAACTCAGGATATTCATGAAGCATAGGCTAAATGGCTGGTAAAATGGGACAGGAAAGTCAAACTGGAAGGGGACTGTGAAAATAAGGAGCCCCTGGTGGACTGTAGGTAGTACAACCACTAATCAGTTCAATAGAGCCAGACAGGTGAAAGGACAGGATGGGGCATCCTGAGTGAGATTCGGGGCTTCGCTAGTAGCTCAGCTGGTAAAGAATCCACCTGCAATGCAGAAGACCCTGGTTCCATTCCTGGGTCAGGAAGATCTGCAGGAGAAGGGATAGGCTACCCACTCCAGTATTCATGGACTGCCTTGGTGGCTCAGCTGGTAAAGAATCCGCCTACAATGTGGGAGACCTGGGCTCAACCCCTGGGTTGGGAAGATCCCCTGGAGAAGGGAACGTCTATCCACTCCAGTATTCTGGCCTGGAGAATTCCACGGACTGTATAGTTCATGGGGTCACAAAGAGTCGGACATGACTGAGTGACTTTCACTGAGTAAGATTCAAAGTGGAGCTATGCTGGGAGGCAGCTGGCATAGCTGTAACGTGTTCCTTTCTCCTCTCATTCTACTTGCTTTATTTATTAGACACACTGTTATATACTGTCTTCCTCACTCAAGTGTCATTTCTGTGAGGGCAAGGACTTGCTTGGTGCATCTACTCAGTGCCTAAAGCAGTGGCAGGCTCGCAAAAGGCTCAATTAAGCAAACAGATGGCCTGCATCTGATTACTACAGGTGACAGACTGGGAAGGACCATGACAGGTGGGAAAGTGTTGGGGAGCCTGGCAGAGACAAACAGCAATGCTGATGGTGAGAAAGTGGCAAAGAATTAAAGAGCTGCACTGAAAATGACAATGGAGACCGAAAGAAGCTACAGACTCTCACTCTTAACAAATCAGGAAAAGAAATGAAGAAACCTAAACAACATGATTCCTAGTTTTCAAGAGTTTTAAACTGCTGGCTTATTTGCAACAGAAGATGAACATGACTTCTCACCAATCAAAACTTAAAAACCAAGTAGCCTTCTTCCCAGTTCCTTCCTAAACCTGTCCATTTGTGACTTTCTCCAGAAGTGGAAGGTGGTGAAGAGAAGTTATTTCACATAACTAAGATTTTCAGATCTGAGGGCTTTTTCTTTTTGGCATTATTAAAAAAAAATAAAACTGTCACTTTCCTCAATGTTTTCTAAAAAGGTATCACACACTTCTTTGCCTTCTCATATAAGACACAGGAATTAAGGCTCGTCTGCTTCACAGGGCTCTTCCTCTTTTCCCACTGTGTTGGATGCCCCATATTCCAGATCAAACTGGAACCCTGATCAGGTCCAGAATTCCATACTGCTCCTTGGATTGGGCTTGAGTACTAAGTTTTGGCAAAGTGTTGCCCAGGCCTTTTCATGAAGGGGCACAACTGTCTAATAAAGAATACAAACCTAAATTGGAGCTACAAAAGCACAAAGCCAGTAAGAACTCCTGAAACACATAGCATCAAAAACTACACAATTTTTACTATATTCTTAGGGGAACCTTGAAGTAGAGTGGAATCTTAAGGAAATAAGACAGAGGAGAAGCTACTGACTACTCTGGTTATATTTCAGAAGAGGCTAATTGAGACATCATTAGGTAATATCCACCTGAAAGATCCTGTATTAAGTAATTTCTTAAAAAAAAAAAAAAAAAAAAAAACAACACCACTTCTTTTTATTTATTTGGTTGCACAGGTCTTAGTTGTGACTTTTAGGATCTAGTTCCCTGACCAGGGATTGAGCCTGGGCCCCATGCACTGGGAGCAGAGTCTGAGCCAGTGGATTGCCAGGGAAGTCATGTAATAAATAGTTTCAGTGGCCTCAATGAGTCACTGATTGGACAAGGGGAACAAGGAAGCCAATGAAACTGTCTCTTTAGCCAAACAGCTTGTGAAAAAATAAAATAGTAACTATAGTTTCCCTTCTTTCCCTTAGAAAAACCATTCTTACATTTTCTTTAGGCTGTTTTTTAATTAAAATTGATATATTATCATTATTTCATTTTCAAAGTGTTAACTCGGCCATAAGAATTAGCACCTACTAATAGACTTACTTTAGTCACAGACCATACATCAGAGATGGAAGAACAGACTGCCTATCACAGTAAGTTGGAGCTCACTATTTGAATGACTTGTGATAGCACTGCTTTTAACCAATTTCCATGTAAGGAAAATTAACCCCATCAAAATAAGGGGGAAAATTATGAGAACCATAAATACCTTCACTAATAAAAATTCTGAAAAGTGCCACACATTCTCAAAAGTTATTTCCTCAAATTAGAACTTTAAACATCAATTCCCTTTTTAATTCTTTTTGTTTTTTTTGGCGAATCTGTTGATATATGAACCAAAACCCTAATCTACCCTCTATCAGAATGAAGATTTCCTAATCTGTAAAAGGAAGGGCTAGAAGGAAATCTTGGGGTATTTTTAAAACTCTCTTTTATAAGAAAATGCTAATGATTTGCCAGACTTGTATTCATTTTCAACAGAATCTCAAGGGGACTGTACCTGAAAAGAAGGTCCATATACATGAAATGTGTGCAAGAGGCCAGGGAGACTCATATCTAGGGACTCCAAGTTGTTTTTCAAACCCTGACTGATTTGCTTTTCAAAATGCAATAATGGAAATATACTTGAAACAAGCAATAACACAAGCCTTGGAAAGGGTAATTAACCTTCTGTGAATGCATAAACACTGAAGTTTGATGAGTAGTAATCCTCAGCACATATTAAAATTACACAAGATCTTGTAATAGCACACAAAAACACAAACAGCACCCTTAGACTGGAGAAGGCAATGGCACCCCACTCCAGTACTCCTGGCCTGGAAAATCCCATGGACGGAGGAGCCTGGTAGGCTGAAGTCCATGGGGTCGCTGAGGGTCGGACTCGACTGAGCGACTTCACTTTCACTTTTCACTTTCCTGCATTGGAGAAGGAAATGGCAAACCACTCCAGTGTTCTTGCCTGGAGAATCCCAGGGACAGCGGAGCCTGGTGGGCTGCCGTCTATGGGGTCACAGAGTCGGACATGACTGAAGCGACTTAGCAGCAGCAGCAGCAGCACCCTTAGAGATAGTTTCAATTGCTTTGAGGTGGACTCAGCATAATTGGGGAACTTGAAAACCCTCTATACTACTGCTCTAATGTAGGGGCTTCCCTGGTGGCTCAGATGGTAAAGCATCTACCTGCAATGCAGGAGACCTGGGGGTTCGATCCCTGGGTCAGGAAGATTCCCTGGAGAAGGAAATGGCAACCCACTCCAGTAATCTTCCCTGGAAAATCCCATGGATGGAGGAGCCTGGCAGGCTACAGTCCGTGGGGTTGCAAAGAGTTGGACATGACCGAGTGACTTCACTATGGCTCTAATGAAGGAACAGTATGGGCCTCATTATAGAATAAAGCACAAAAATAATTCCAACAGCTATTTCAAGTCCAAGGACCTCAGTGGATTCTGTGTAAGATTCAGATCTAACCTACAGGTAACTGGGGTATTACCACAGTTCAATAACAGCCATAAGTTAAACTAAAAGGAAGTTAAACTAAAAGGGGGTTGGAATATCTAATCTTGCCTGTAATTTGCCTAACTTCAGTTTAACCCAAGAGCTGGATAGAAGGGATGCTAATGTTTAATCCAAAAGAAAAATGAAATCTCTAAGAGAGATCTTGTATTTGTACTTACCACCATTCCAATATTGTTCTGTTGCCCACTAGTTGCCATCTCCACACATTCATCTATCACAAGATTCATAAAGGGATCAAATCCCCGCAATATTCCTTGGACATGTCTGCCACCATTTAATTTCACTATGTAAAAGGAAAAAGGAATTTAATAAAGCTGACCATTAACTATCAACTAAACTACTCATTAAAAATAAAGTAAGAGAAAACCCTGATATATCTTTACTATATGCCAAGCACTGGGCTAAGCATTTTACATTTACCTCCACATTTAAACTTATAGGAATCCTACAAAGTAGAATCATCCTGACTTTTTATGAAGCAACTGAATTATAATATTTTTAAGTAACTGATTCAAGATTACACAGTTACTGTAGGGAATTTAAACTGAAGGACGGAATTCAAACTGAAGGCTGCTTGTTTCTAAAGCCATGGTCTTAACCCCTACATACTTTGAGTTCTGTGCAGGTCAGATTTTTATTCCTTATCTGTTCTTTGTTTAAAGGAAAAAAGGTTAAGTTTTCAAATATAAAATCATGTTAATTTTTATCAAAGTGAGAGAAGGCTTATATGAAATAAAAGTATGAAATACTGTGAAACTTACTAAATATCAGAAATTAAGAAAATAAAGCTGTCTAAAAAAAAAAAAAGAAAAGAAAGCTGTCTAGTTAGAATTCTGATAAACCTGCTTGCTTAAATGGATGTGAATTAGAGATCTGTATGCTTTGAATTTTTATAAAGTTTCTCAAAACATTATTAATATAATAATAAAATATACTACCAAAGCAGATGTAAAAACTAATTTAATATTCAAAAAACACCCCGAAAATAGAAAACCAAAAAGACTTACATGATAACTTCTTGTCCATAAATCTGAAAAATCAAAAGGGGTAAAGATTATATAACTAATTTTAGATATTGTCAATGTAATCTGCTAAATTTATGTAACAGGAATAATTAAATTTAAAAAATTAAAAGCTTTACACTGCTGTAAAGGATGAGAATGATGGGCTACCTCAGCTAGTACTTATACTAACTGAGCAATGTAACTTGTGAAGGGGAAGATAATGAAGAACGGAATGAGTTTAGAACATATTCAGTTCAGTTCAGTCGCTCAGTCGTGTCCGCCTCTTTGCGACCCCATGAATAGCAGCACGCCAGGCCTCCCTGTCCATCATCAACTCCCAGAGTTCACTCAGACTCACGTCCATCGAGTTAGTGATGCCATCCAGCCATCTCATCCTCTGTCGTCCCCTTCTCCTCTTGCCCCCAATCCCTCCCAGCATCAGAGTCTTTTCCAATGAGTCAATTCTTTGCATGAGGTGGCCAAAGTACTGGAGTTTCAGCTTTAGCATCATTCCTTCCAAAGAAATCCCAGGGCTGATCTCCTTCAGAATGGACTGGTTGGATCTCCTTGCAGTCCAAGGGACTCTCAAGAGTCTTCTCCAACACCACAGTTCAAAAGCATCACTCCTTTGGCGCTCAGCCTTCTTCACAATCCAACCCTCATATCCATACATGACCACAGGAAAAACCACAGCCTTGACTAGACGGACCTTTGTTGGCAAAGTAATGTCTCTGCTTTTGAATATGCTATCTAGATTGGTCATAACTTTCCTTCCAAGGAGTAAGCGTCTTTTACTTTCATGGCTGCAATCACCATCTGCAGTGATTTTGGAGCCCCAAAAATAAAGTCTGACACTGTTTCCACTGTTTCCCCATCTATTTCCCACATGAACTACAATAACATTCTTGTTGTTCAATACTGAACTAATTTTCAACAACAGGATTTACAGGCTTAAGAGAAAAACAAAGATTTGGTTATATTTTTGGTTATTTCCAAAACCAAACAAAGTTGTGAAGAAACCAGAAGGTAATCATACCATACCCAATCCAACAGGTATTTTAGTCTATATTTGAGACAATAAGTACTGTTGTTTATTTAGTGTTAAACATCAATTTAAGTGTTCAGGATATTCTTCAACACATAAGTTTACTTTGGCAAAATACATATTTTGAAGTTAAATAATTTGAATTAAGCAATAAAATTCCATATCAGCAGCATAGAATAATATGAAGACATGTAGTCAAACCAGTTTTTACCTCTTCCAGTTACAGGCTAAAAAATATGAATCTTCATTCAATTTTAATGTATATCATGGGAGAATTCAAAGATAAATAAGACAAAGGACCAGACAGAAGTTGTAAGAAGACAGACTTTTTTGCAATTACATGGACTGTAGCCTGCCAGCCTCCTCTGTCCATAGGATTTTCCAGGCAAGAATCCTGGAGTGGGTTGCCATGATCTCCTCCAGATCTTTCCAACTCAGGTATTGAACCCAACTCTCTTTATGTCTCCTGCATTGGCAGGCAGGTTCTTTACCACTAGCACCACCTGGCAAGCCCATAAATTACATACATATAAATTAATAATAATTACCACCATTTAATAGAAGGGCAACTGAAGCTCAGAAAGTTTAAATAAAATGTTGTTAAGTCACACAGCAGTGAAAAAGTCTGATAAAATCAAATGGTCAGTTTGGCTGGAGAACACAGTATTCAACTATTAAGGTGTGTAGAGTCTGGTGCCTGGAGTTCAGATGGAGGGCCCTGAATGCTGGGTTAAGAAGTCTGCACTCTGTTATGCAGACAGCAATAAGTTACTGCAGCAGAACCAACTGCGGGCAAAACGACTGTGGCATATGTAAGTTAAATCATCATGCTATACGCCCTAAACCTACACAGTGCTGTATGTCAATTATATCTCAAAACTGGAAGGAAAAAAAACAAAGAGAGACTACTTTGTCACCCATTTTTAAGAGCACTAGGAAGAATCTGGTTGGGCCAGGTATCTGCACCTCAGCATACTGACACTTGGGGCCGGATAATTCTGTTGTTGAGTGATGTCCAGTGCACTGTAGAAAATTTGGCAGCAACCCTGGCCTCTACCTACTAGATTCCGGCAGAACCAGACTCTCATTCCTGCAGTTAAGAACCACTGAGTCATGCTAAACTAGGAGAAGGGTATATACACTTGTTAAAGATGGTATCTGTGAGAAATGTAAAGGAAGAAAAATACTAAAAGCCATTTTGGAGGTCGACCTGACAGGATTTCACAACTCATAAAATCTAGATAAGCAGAGAAAGGTGTTAAAACCAGTTTCATCCTCTGAAATTCTCAAATAATGTCTTAATCAAAAGGAAGTCTTACAAGTAGAGAATGGTCCTTTGTTAAAATATAATTTCACCAGTTCATGATGAATTCAGAAGACATTTTAAGATTGTACCAGCTCACTAATTGCAATATCTCTTTTTCTTAATGTCAGGCGTTGTCTTAATTAACAGACTAAAACATACACGGAGATTTTGCACAAAATATGTTTTCAATACAAGTGCATTTAAATGCAAAATCATTAAATTTGAACTTTCCCTTAAGCCTGACTTCTTTATGGGGCAAGCATAAATTAACTGTACACAAGGCAGACCAGGTGGCTGCCTCACAAACTGACCCCTGGATCAATTTTCCATCCTTGCTGCTAACCAAGTAATAAATGCAGAATTCTGGCATTACATAGTACAAAGACGACAGAGAAGTTACTCAGGAAACATGGAACTTGCTAAGTTAAGCCAAGAGTGTTTTAGGACGCTAAAACTTTAAATTGGGTGTTATCTACAGTAGGAATAACCTACTTGGAGTCGATTTTACTGGCTTCAACCGCATTCCCCCACACACAACCTAGCCTTCTCTAATTAGAAACATGAATATTCTCACACAGCTCTGTTAACAGAGTAGATATCACAAGACATTCACGTTTAACCTACGAACAAGAAATCAAGAAAAAGGAATACAATTTCTAAGTTAAAGCTCAAAGAAACAGCTACAAATACTGTCTAAGATTAAGGTGGCTTTTGATTCCTCAGATACTATCAAACATCCATCTCCCTGCTTCCTTTATACAATCACTGTCCAGCCACCTTATCGAAAACATGCTGCTACTCAAGATGTTCAACGAAGTGTGGCATTCGAGACCTTCAAGAAACGAGGGAGAGGGTCCGGGAGACAGAGCTGGGAGCTCGGGCACGGGAAGTAAGTCAGCAGATGGTGGCGCCTTGTTGGCTTTGGTAACCGTATCCACCCGGTCGAAATATTACTTTCGCGCGGGTCTCAGGCCCCGAAGCACGCGACACTGGCCCGGATCTCGGCGTCCGCGGCCCAGAAGACGCACGCCAGGCACACTCCTGGGAGGATCTAAGGAACTCAAGGCACACAGGGAAGCGGCCATTTGGGCGCGGGCCCCACGCATACTTACTTCTTCAACTCGGGAGGGTGTGCTTTGCTCATGTCTACTCTGCGAGCTCCAAGAAGCCTCCAAACGGAATTCGAGTGGGCCTCACGCTTCAGCAGCAGGCCCGGGGCTTTGCGTCTGACGTCACTGATCCCGTTAACCAACTGATGGTCGGTCGCTTTCCCGCTTTACCTCGCGATACTTAGGGAAAGCCTGCGTTTGTCGATCAGTCCCAAGCTTCCGGTTGTGTAGCTAGTGATTGGCTAGGACGGATTCCCCTTCATTTCCGTCTTCTGTGGATTTTCCAGGGGACGCTGCTGCTGCTGCTAAGTGACTTCAGCCGTCTCCGACTCTGTTCAACCCCATAGACGTCAGCCCGCCAGGCTCCCTCATCCCTGGGATTCTCCAGGCAAGAACACTGGAGTGGGTTGCCATTTCCTTCTCCAATGCATGAAAGTGAAAAGTGAAAGTGAAGTCGCTCAGTCGTGTCCGATTCTTAGCGACCCCATGGACTGCAGCCTACCAGGGTCCTCCATCCATGGGATTTTCCAGGCAAGAGTACTGGAGTGGGTTGCCATTGCCAGGTGGCGCTAGTGGTAAAGAATTTGCCTGCGCCTGTACGTGACGAAAGAGACGCCGGTTCAATCCCTGGGTCGGGAAGATCCCCTGGAGAAAGGCATGGCAACCCACTCCAGTATTCTTGCCTGGAGAAGCCCATGGACAGAGTAGCCTGGCGGGCTACAGTCCATAGGACCGTGAAGAGTTCGACACGACTGAAGAGACATAGTACTGCATCTTTCTTCTGTAAAATTGGCGAGCGCCTCTAGCTTCTGAAGGACCCTAGTCAATCCCTTGTGTTTGTGGATTGCAACATTTCTCTTATTCATATGTACTAAATGAAAATAAGCTTTAAGAGGAGTGGGCCCCTAATATTTCTTTGGCCAGTGTGAGCCAATACCTCCATAATTGTGCTTCCCTGTGTTGAGCTTTACCAGCTGAGCTGCAAGGGAAGCCCAACAAATGTCCCTCTAGTCAAAGCTATGGTTTTTCCAGTAGTAACGTATGGATGTGAGATTGGATTATAAGGAAAGCTGAGCGCCAAAGAGTTGATGGTTTTGAACTGTGGTATTGGAGAAGACTCTTGAGAGTCCCTTGGACTGCAAGGAGCTCCAACCAGTCCATCCTAAAGGATATCAGTCTTGAATATTCATTGGAAGGACTGATGCTGAAGCTGAAACTCCAATACTTTGGCTACCTGATGTGAAGAACTGACTCATTTGAAAAGACCCTGATGCTGGGTAAGATTGAAGGCAGGAGGAGAAGGGGAGGACAGAGGATGAGATGGTTGCATGGCATCACTTACTTGATGAACATGAGTTTGAGCAAGCTCCGGGAATTGGTGATGGACAGGGAAGCCTGGTGTGCTGCAGTCCATGGGGTTGCAAAAAGTCAGACACGGCTGAGCAACTGAACTGAATTGTGTTGTGCTTTGCAGATACCGCATTTTGTTTTCTTTTTTCTTTAAATGAAAGTTTTGTGGCAACCCTGAGTCTGATGAATTTCTTGGTGCCATTTTTTTCCTAAGAGCATTTGCTCATTTGGTGTCTCTGTGTCATTTTGGTAATTATTATAGTATCACACCAAAAGACTCATGTGACATGCTTTATTGAGATATCCGCTTCACTGTGGTGGTCTCCAACCAAACTTTAGTGTCTCTGAGGTTTGCTTTTACTCTCACAGGATAATGTCATGCTAAGCCAGGGGTTCTGGAAACAGCTCAGTTAGTGACCTCTGCACTGTTAAGAGAACAGAATGACTGGGGCTCGGTTTTCCAAGAATTTGAATCTAGAGCTAGAAGTGTATTTCCTATGATCAGTCCTGCAATGCTTAATAATGCCTCCAAGACCCCATTTAAGGTACATTGCCCCTCTATATACAACATGAAGTACTGCACGCAAATGAGGTCTGATTTGAGGCACTGATTTTCGAGACAAGAGTTTAGGTGTAACAAGTGGTCTCCAACTTGTTCCTTGTTTAGTTACTAGAGATAGATACATCCGCATTTATGAATCAAATACAATTGGGGTTATAGAAGATTTAGGCCAAAATCGAAAAGCATTGGTGGTTTTAAGTAGGGGATGGTTCTACAAGATTCATTTCTAATGTTTAGAAATAACTCTATTTAAATACCAGTGATAATAAAGACTTAAACTCATCATATATTTTGTGTTCTTTGGTACTCAAAATCCTAGTCCTTGCATTTTCTCTAGAGGGGTCATAACTGTATGTCTATTCTACTTCTTGCTGTTAGTGTTTTTTTTTTTTTAAACTTTACATAATTGTATTAGTTTTGCCAAATATCAAAATGAATCCGCCACAGGTATACATGTGTTCCCCATCCTGAACCCTCCTCCCTCCCCATACCATCCCTCTGGGTCGTCCCAGTGCACCAGCCCCAAGCGTC
Source organism: Bubalus kerabau (assembly GCF_029407905.1). Lineage (NCBI taxonomy): Eukaryota > Metazoa > Chordata > Mammalia > Artiodactyla > Bovidae > Bubalus > Bubalus kerabau. The sequence continues at coordinate 71,438,947 of NC_073634.1, forward strand.
CAGTATCGTGCATCGAACCTGGACTGGCAACTCGTTTCATACATGATATTTTACATGTTTCAATGCCATTCTCCCAAATCTTCCCACCCTCTCCCTCTCCCACAGAGTCCATAAGACTGTTCTATACATCAGTGTCTCTTTTGCTGTCTCGTACACAGGGTTATTGTTACCATCTTTCTAAATTCCATATATATGCGTTAGAATACTGTATTGGTGTTTTTCTTTCTGGCTTACTTCACTCTGTATAATAGGCTCCAGTTTCATCCACCTCATTAGAACTGATTCAAATGTATTCTTTTTAATGGCTGAGTAATACCCCATTGTGTATATGTACCATAGCTTTCTTATCCATTCATCTGCTGATGGACATCTAGGTTGCTTCCATGTCCTGGCTATTATAAACAGTGCTGCGATGAACATTGGGGTACACGTGTCTCTTTCCCTTCTGGTTTCCTCAGTGTGTATGCCCAGCAGTGGGATTGCTGGATCATAAGGCAGGTCTATTTCCAGTTTTTTAAGGAATCTGCACACTGTTCTCCATAGTGGCTGTACTAGTTTGCATTCCCACCAACAGTGTAAGAGGGTTCCCTTTTCTCCACACCCTCTCCTTGCTGTTAGTGTTTAAGTGAAATTGCTATTGTAGCATTTCTACACTTCCTGTCTATGCTTTGTTCCTGCATATTTAACAGTATAAAGCTGTGTATCTTTAATAAATAAAATTAATATTCCATAGTCCCTGGGTTGGGAAGATCCCCTGGAGGAGGGCATGGCAACCTGCTCCAGTATGCTTGCCTGGAGCATCCCCATGGACAGAGGAGCCTGGCCACAGTCCATGTGGTTGCAAAGAGTCGGACATGATTGAACAACGAAGCACAGCACACAGCACAATCATTGCACAAAGTACCGGCAAATCGGCAGAAGAATGTGATAATCACCTGTATAATCCTAACACTCAGAACTGCTGTTAACACTGTTTGTGAGATGCCTTTAAATCTTAGCAATATACCCACTCAGCTTCTATGTCTATTAATATTCTTCCTCGATGTTATTTTTAGTGGGTATGTAGTTTCCTATTGTATGGATAGCACCATGGTTTATTTAACGAATCCCCCAATCTTGACATTTGGCTTGCTCCCAAGAAGTTTTACCATCATAAACAGGGCTGAGATGAGCATAACAAGGGTTGTTTTTGCAGACATGTTCGACAGGATGTGCTCAGACTCCCAGCAGGAATGTAGAGAGGAGTCTGGGCACAGTCACAACTGTTGGGATGAGCGGCTTCTTGCCTGTGCTTTCAGTGGGACTGCTTGGCTATTCCCATGTATGTGTTGTTTTGTAATTAACTTGATCCAGATGTACCCAGGGCTCCAGTTAGGACTTTTGCACTGCAGCATGAAGTGGGGCACTGGAGCCATGGTTGAGCCTTGCTATGGATAGTGGGTGCTCAGGGGGTGTGAGCCCAAGGTGTTGTGGGTGCCAGAACAGGGTGGCAGGCTGTGAGCCCTGGGAAGAGAGGCCACCAGAGATATGTGCTGGAGCTTCCCGAGAGCCTCTCTCGAGGCTGTTTCCTTTGGAAGAAAAAGAAAAACCGCATAAGACACATTGCTTCAGTGGGATGAAGGGAGAATGAACCTTTGCCAAGGGCTTCAGCCAGGACAGTGACGGTATCTGAGAGTTCTTCACGGGCTCTACCTCCTGCTTTGCTTCTCTGCTTTCCCCCAGCTGACCTTCCCCTATTTCTTTTTCTTTTTTTGTTGATTAATCATTATTTATTAATACTTATCATTTATTTATATGTTACAGAAAGTAATTGAGTATAACTTTATGTTATACAAAAAAAGAAATCCAAAAAGAAACCTAACGACAAATAACAGCCATTGTATTTTTTTCCATAGTAAAAAAATTGTACAGAATTAAAGTGTATGGTATACTTTTACCTGCAGGAACAAACCAGGAGACCTTAAAACAGCACATTCCTCCGCACTCTCCTCTGAAGGAGGAGACTGTCTGGGAAAGAGCACAAGGGATCTTTCTGGGACAATGAGAACGTTGTTTGTTGAATGGGCTGTGGATCAGACATCTGTCAAACTCACAGGATGGGACAGTGCTCTCAAGAGCTCTGCCCTTCACTATACATGAATGCATGCGTGCATGCTGAGTTGCTTCGGCTGTGTCTCTTTGTGACCCTATGGACTGCAGCCCGCCAGGCTGGTTCTTTACTACTAGCGCCACCTGGGGAGCCCATACATAAATGATGCTCAATAATTAAAAAAAAAAATTAAATGTGTCCTGCAATTGCAAACCAGCAGGATCTTGCTGTTTCTGTGCAAGTTAACAGAAATGTGATAAGGTGGAGGAAAAATACGAAGAAAGGCACAGGAGGGCCTGTCCAGGGAATGATGTCCCATGAGGGATTGTGGGAAGGGGTCCCTGTGGGAGGCTCAGTTGAGTCAGCTCCCACCCTCTGCTCTCTCACCTGCACGAAGGTCCCAGGAGTCAAGGCCGTGTGCAAGTTGGTGCCATGGTGAGAGTCTAAGGTCCCCTGTGTTACAGCCCAGCCTGGTGCCTGATGCAGAACTGGGAACAACATGCAGGAAGCATTCCTGAACCTACAGCTTTTCCAGGGAGATCTTTAGATGGTTCTGGGCTGCTGCTATGCGCCACGATTTCTTGTGTAGGACGGGGAAGAGTCAAGAAGATAGGGGCTGGGGATGCTCCTGACTGTTATTTCTGAGCATCAGAGAAACCCCCACCTGGGACTGCCGGCTGTGCTTTTCCAGCATGGGCCCTGGGGAAAGTAGTAAGTGGAGAAATTCTGTACTTGGAGAAAGCAGGTATCTGAGGACTGGGCAGTTCTGACTGAAGGAGGCAAAGCCAGTAAGAAGGACTGATGATAGCTATGTGCAGTGTAGAGCTGGCTAAATGCCTCTGCCTCCAGCTGGTCAACTCTGCCCTTTATACTGTCACATGTAAAACCAACCTGATTACGATATTGTAAAGCAAATTTTAGAGGGATTATGTGTATATATTATATCACAAGGAAAGCCCAAGAGTACTGGAGTGGGTAGCCTATCCCTTCTCCAGCAGATCTTTCCAACCCAGGAATCAAACTGGGATCTCCTGCTTTGCAGGTGGATTCTTTACTAACTGAGCTATCAGGAAAGCCCTATATATACACATATGTGTGTGTGTGTGTGTGTGTGTGTGTATGTATATATATATATATATATGGTTTCCCAGGTGGCTCAGCAGTAAAAAACTCTTTTGCCAACGTAGGAGCCACAGGAGATGTGGCTTTGATCCCTGGGTTGGGAAGATCCCCTGGAGAAGGAAATGGCAACTCACTCCAGTATTCTGGCCTGGAGAATTGCATGGACGGAGGAGCCTGGTGGACTACTGTTCATGGGGTCGCAAAGAGTGGGACGTGACTGAGCCACTGAGCTTACTCATATGAGTATATATATATACTCACACACACACACACACATATATATATAGTACTTCACTTAATAACTCCCTGGATAGGTATTTGATAAATAATCTTTTGAAATAAAAATAAAATTGTGTACAAATTAAAGGGAAGATCAGTGAGTGACTTATAGAAGAAACTTCCCAGTGCTTGATGGGATAATATTATATACTGAGAAGACTTAAGCTAGAACAATAGACTCACCTGAGTTGGCTATTGAAAATGCAGCTTCCAGTTCAGTTCAGTTCAGTTCAGTTGTTCAGTCGTGTCTGACTCTTTGCGACCCCATGAACCACAGCACACCAGGCCTCCCTGTCCATCACCAACTCCTGGAATCCACCCAAACCCATGTCCATTGAGTCAGGATTAGAAAACGCCTCTCTGAGAAAGTGGCATTTCAGCTGAGACTTGAAAGGTGGGTAGGAATTAGCCAAGCTCCAGTGTAGGGAAGAAGGTCCCAGAACTTCTGTGATGATAGGAACATTCTGTATCTGTGTTGTCCAGTATGGTACCAGTGAACCGCATGTGATTACTGAGCCCTTGAAATGTGTCTCGTGGGACTGAGGAACTGAATTTTCAATTTTATTTAATTTCAATTATTTAAGTGTATGTATCAGAGAAGGCAATGGCACCCCATTCCAATACTCTTGCCTGGAAAATCCCATGGACGGAGGAGCCTGGTAGGCTGCAGTCCATGGGGTCGCTAAGAGTCAGACATAACCGAGCGACTTCACTTTCACTTTTCACTTTCATGCATTGGAGAAGGAAATGGCAACCCACTCCAGTGTTCTTGCCTGGAGAATCCCAGGGACGGGGGAGCCTGGTGGGCTGCTGTCTATGGGGCCGCACAGAGTCGGACACGACTGAAGTGACTTAGCAGCAGCAGCAAGTGTAAGTATAAAAAAGTCACATATAGGGACTTCCCTAGTGGTCCAGTGGTTAAGACTTCGTGCTCTCAATGCAGGGACCCTGAATTCGATCCCTGGTCAGGGAACTAGATCCCACATGCTGCAACTAAGTTCCTGTGTACTGCAACTAAGACCTGGCTCAGTCAAGTAAATAAATGTTTAAAAGAAAAAGTCACATATGGCTACAGCCATTGTATGGGACAGCCCAACTCCAGAACAAAGGAAACGTTTGTGTGAAGGACCTGAGCTGGAAAAGGTGGCTTCCTGGAGCCTAGCATTGGGCCACGAAGGGGAGCAGGGTGTCCAAACCTCATGGAGGGTTTTCAGTTTTACTGTGATGGGGAAGTTGTTGAATGGTTTTGAGTGTGGGGGGGGGGGTATCTTGATAAATATTATGTTTTAAGAGGCTCACCCTTCATTGTACCAAAAGAATCATAGACAGTGAAAGTAGGAAAAAAAAGAAACCAGGGAGGAGGGGATGGTGATGGTTCAGCATAGGGTGGAAACCTGAAAGGAGACGAAGGGGACAAATTTATACCATTTTAATGTAGAATTGACAGAATATGTAGTTTAAAAGAAACAGAATCCAGGTTGCTGGACCTGTGTTGACTAATATGGTAGCCACCAGCCCATTATGGCTACTTAAAGTAATTAAAATTAAATGCAATAAAAAATGTTGTTTGCCCACAAGAGGAACATTTCAAATGTTCAGTGGCCACACAGGGCTATCGGCTGCTACTACTGGACCGTGTAGCTTTAGTGAACATGTCCATTGTGGCAATAACTTCTGGCTGGTGCTAAGGTCATTTAGAAAAGTATTAAAAAATGGGTCTAAGAAGAGATCAAAAAGTCGTCACATTTGACACCCTTGTTTTGAAGGTGACGTGTTGGATGTGCTCAGGTGATGTCACTAGAGTGGTACCCACACCAGGCTTGCTCTCATATGGCAGCCTCCTGCACTGACTTGCTTTATATACGCATCATTGGCTAAAACTCCAGCTTTCCAGCTCCTAGAAGTCTCAGGCCCAGTTTCCAGATTACTTAATTATTCCATAGCAGTTCAGAGAAGGAAGCCCAGACAAAGCATAATCACCATTGCTGTTTCCTGATAACATAGCCCAGGGCTGGAGGCTTGGAGAACATCTTTAGTCCTTTCTACAGTAAAGTATATGTTGCTTTTTGAAAACCACACAGCACATGCTGAGCCTCATTTCATCATTCAATCCCATCCCCTCACTCAGCCTCTCCACAGAAATACCAAAGACGTGGCTTCTAAAGAAGTACTATTGGCTTAAGTCTAGACCCCAAGTAGATCTTGTGGTTAGAGAAGCAAAAAGAAGAGAAAAAGACTGCACGAGTGAAATTTCCTGGTAATTCTGACCTGGTAAATTCTGGGAACAATGAAGTGAGTACACAGGAAGTAGGTGAAAAGGGAAAACAAAAAGGTCCTTGTTTTCATCACATCTGCACTTCTGGCTATGGGCAGGGCTTCGCTTTGGATGAGCCAGGTGGAGGAACGGGTGAGAAGCTGTCTGAAGAGTGAACTTGGGGAGGAGACAGTGGAGGACAGCCGACCTCTAAGGTCGTGTGATCCCCCCAATACCTCGATGTGCTGAACCTGGACAGATGTCCCTGTAGGACAGACGTACCTCCTGTCTTCCCACAGTGCAGGAGGCCGCCACATCCCTCTTCAGTGGAGGTGGTCCTCAGTCCAGTAGCCTTCTGGCATCTTGTGTTGCTCTGTGCCTTGTTGGACTGTAGAGAGACGATCCATGACAATGATACACCCATATGTCATCTGCCTCAGACAGTGCTTGGGTTCACACCCGAGCATTGGTGTTTTCACTGACAGTTGAGTAGAGTAACATACAAAGCTCCCACTAGTTGAGCCCTGCCTGTGTGCTGGATGCTGTGCTGTTTCATGTGTAGTAGCTCAATCAAACATCATGATGATGAGGCTCACAAAAGTTATAGCAATCATATGACCCACAGTTGTGCTTTTTGGTATTTACCCAGATGAACTGGAAACGTATTTCCATACAAAAACCTGCACGTGGAGGTTGATAGCAGCTTTATTTATAATTGCCAAACTTGGAAACAATCAAGATGTCCTTCAGTAGGTGGGTGGATAAATAAAGTGTGGTACATCTTGACGTGGCTTCCCAGGTGGCTCAGTTGTAAAGAATCTGCCTGCCAATGTAGCAGACATAGGAGATGTGACTTTGATCCCTGGGTTGGGAAGATCCCCTGGAAAAGGAAATGGCAACCCACTCCAGTATTCTTGCCTGGAAAATTCCACGGACAGAAGAGCCTGGCGGGCTACAGTCCTTGGGGTCACAAAGAGTCAGACACGACTGATCACGTGCACACACACACACACACACACACACATCCAGACAATGGATTACTATTCAGTGCTAAATATAAGTGAGCTATCAGGCCATGAAAAGATATGGAGGAAACTTAAATGCACATTACTAAGAAGTCTACCTGAAAAGATTCCATGGGATATGAATCAACTACATGACATTCTGAAAAAGGCAAAACTATGGAGACAGTCAAAAGACCAACGGTTGCCAGGGCTGGAAGCAGGGAGGGATGAAGAGTCAGAGCGCAGAGATTTTGAGGGCAGTGAAACCACTCTGTGTGATACAGTACTGGTGCATATGTGTTGTTAGACAGTGGTCGAAGGCGTACCACCAAGAGGGAAACTTGATGTAAACTATAGACTTTGAGTGATAATGACTTTGGGTGACAATGTAGGCTCATCATTTCTAACAAGTGTATCATCGTTGGGAAGGATGGTGATGATGGCGAGGCTCTGGACTGGGGAGATGGGGGAAATGAAGTCTCTATAATTCCTGCTCAGCTCTGCTGTGAACCTAAGACTACTCTGAAAAATAAAGTCTACATAAAAAAAAAAAAAATTCAGTACCTGCCCAAGGTCCAGCCTGAGTAAACAGTGAAACTGGGATCCAGCACAGAGCTCTTTAACCCCAAATATCATGTTCTTCAGTGCAGCCTTTTGTACGTCACAAATACTTTTGTTTTTAATTCACAGTAACTCTATGACATGAGCATTAATCCCATTTTCTAGATAAGGAAATAGACTTCAAGAGATTAGCTTACTTAAGTCAAGAGTAGGGTGGGTGAGTAGCTGAGTCAGAACTTGAATTTAGGTAAGCTGACTTGAAACTCTGTGTTCTCAGATAACACCTTGACGCCCCCGCCCCCCGCACCCCCCCCCCCCCCCCCCCCCCCCCGCTGATCCAGAAACTCATTCTGACTTAGAAACACACAGGGTGGCATCCCTGCTGATTGCCTTCATCTGCTGATTGCCTTCATCTACAAATTACTACGTGACATTTGCCAGCTGTTGAGTTATTCCATCTGAGGCTGGCAGTGGATGGAACCCTGTGTGTCATAGGTCTTGCTTGGCTCCCCTCTGCCAAGGCAGTATGCTGTTGGTCCACACCCAGAATGAAGGGGTGTGTGATATGTGGAGAGAGAAAGGGCAAGGGAGGCTCCTGGGCTTGTATGCAGGGAAGTTTGGAAACAAATTGGGCACCTCCCATCTCACCCCCGAGACTTGGCTCCTCTTCCCAGTGGCGTAATGGGCTTCTAGGCTGCCTTGTGGGCGGCCAGACCTCCTGGCTGTGGGGGAAAGTTGACAACAGGAGTGGAGATGCCCTTTCGAAAGGTAGGGAGCATTCAAAACTCCCTTGTCCCTATGTTCCCTCCCTAAGGGAAGTTTGACAACTCCCTGTTGGCGTCTGTAAGCTGAGAACTTCACACAATGAAGTCCCAACCACCCGCTGAGCTCTCCGTCTCCTCCTCTCCTCTTTCTGCTTCCAGGCCACCCTCCTTTCCCTTGTTCTGTCCTAGGAAAGGCAGGGATGAAGGGTGACACCATGCCTGTCAGGTTGGCACGTCTCTCTCGGCTCACTGATTTCACTGCTCTGCGAGGGGACAGCCTTTGAAAAAGTGAAAGGTTGAGCACACAGCTGCTCTGGTGGCGAACAACTCAAAACTTAAGGTGATAACCGCTGGGGCTGCCAATGTTGTGCCCTGCCCAAGGGTACCTGGCAGCACAGGTGGGTGGTGAGCGGGGTCTGAAATAGGGACCTTGGTACTCTCACTAGGCTATGCTCCCTCAGCTCAGGGGTGCCATCACAGATGTGCCAGGTGGCCTGAGGTTATTTTAAAGTTGGTGGTGATCACAGCGGTAATCGCCGTTCCTATTGTTATTTTTAGTCCTAAGATCTGACCCAGTGTGGAAAAAGGTTGAACCTGGGAGTCAAGGCCTTGGGTTCAGTTTAACTTCTCCACTTATAAGAGGTAAGAACTTAGTCTTTTGGCCCCAATTTATCCCAAATGCTTCCAAACACATATTTTCACTGACTTTCCAAAAAAGAAAAATAAAATTAAAACTCTGTAAGGACGGTAAAGCTTGGGCCATCACATGGCAACCCACTCCAGTATTCTTGCCTGGAGAACTCCTATGGACAGAGGAGCCTGGTGGGCTACAGTCCATAGGCCTCTGTAAGCTGTCCAAAGAGTTGGACACGACTGAAGCGACTGAGCACACAAGGACAATAAAGCTTGGGCCACCAGTCCCATTTCATGGAGGCAAATTTAGGTGATTTGCCCAAAGCCATCAAGTCAGTAGGGGGCTTCCCTGGTGGCTCAGATGGTAAAAAATATCTGCCTGCAATGCAGAAGACCCTGGTTCAGTCCCTGGCTTGGGAAGATCTGCTGGAGAAGAGAAGAGGAACCCACTCCAGCATTCTTGCCTGGAGAGATCCATGGACAGTGGAGCCTGGTGGTCTACAGTCTGTGAGATCACAAAGAGTCGGACACAACCGAGTGGCTGACACTCTCACTTTCCTTGCTCGTAAGTAGAGAAGGCGTGGAACTCAGTGTCTTCCCTTCTGCTTCCAGTCCACCCTTCGTAGCAGCCCCCCAACCCACCCACAGTTTAGCAAACCTATACATGCTAGGATGATACTCAGTGCACTCACATTTGTTATTTGAGATGGTGGATGTATTGGGGGAAGGTCATACTGATGTCTTGTTTAATCCAGCACCAGGGGATGAATGTCCAGAATCAACCATGCATGCTGTGAGTGAATACAGTTCATGGGCCATCTGCTAAATGATACTCTCTTATTTTTGTGTAGCCCTTTACCGTTTAAAATGTCCTTCCAAATACAATATTTGAAGATCTCACTTGCTCTCTTACACCACCTGGGGAGGAGGCCGGGTAGTTCAGATGGATGAGGGTGAGGCAGTGAGAGGAGCAGGCGGACGCCTCAGCTCACTGAACAGAAGCGAGGTCAGATGCGGGCATTCTGGCATTGGGCCAGTGTCCCTGTGGGATTCCCTTCTGCCTTGAGTGAGGACCTAAACTGTTGGTTTTCAGAACCCCCGAGGGATTCCTGGAGGTGACTCCAGGGCTTCCCCCTGAGGTTGGTGTATACGGAGGAGGGGATCATTTCAACCTGCTCTAATAATATTATTTAAGTTTTTAGTATCAGTCAGGAATGCATACAGAGTGAACAAACTTCAGGAGGTGTATTTATTTTACCAGACGTGTGCTGGGGTGCTTGGCTGTATGCCAGTATACCAGACGGAGGAGGGACCAGCATGCAGAGTGGAAGGTTGATTAGGGGGTGCTCTTGGGATGGACATCTGCAGAAGGAAGGGTTAGGACTGGGCTGAGGGGAAAGTGGGGGCAGGTGCAGTGGTAACAAAGCCCTTGTCAACTGCACCAACCCTGTGGCAAGCTCAGACCTTCAGAGTCATCCTGAGTGGTGGTGATGGTACAGTCACCTGAGCCAAGTTGGGTTATCCTCCTGAGTCAAGTCAAGTTGGGTGCAAGTTGTCCCAGGGAGAGGGTGTGATTTGGGGTGAGGCAACCCTCTACCACCAAGGCGATGCTGAAGGGGGTTCTCAGCTGGCAGCGCTTGTAGCAGCTGAGGGAGTAGTCCTTTAGCCCTATAAGGGCATCTGGGCTGCTCATCACAGTAGCTTCAGTGGTCCAGCTTTGTACCACTCAGACCCACTTTCAAGTTCTGGAAGCAGATCCTTTGGAATTCTGGTGGTCTCGTTCCCTGGGGGACACTTCCATGAGGAAATGAGACAAACCCCAGCTGATCTCACGGCTACATCTAATGCCCACATCTCCCTCCTAGTTGCCCATGCCCTCAGTCGGCCCTTCTGCTGGTCTCAGCAGCTTCCCTGGTGGTGTGACCAGAGAGATCCTTATCCCTGAGATGTCTGAGTCTCATCAGTGCTCTTCAAAGACCATGACTACTTCATTTTTCATTTACTATCAAGATTGGGGCACAGAGTACCAAGGGGCACCTGAGGGAATGGCCTGGTGCCCTTACCTGTCCCTCCTGGCTCCCACTGGGTCACAGCTGCCTGACCCCCTCCTGTGACCATGTCAGTCAATTCCTTGCTTTCCAGCCTTGTGGCACAAAAACTCAATGTGCCCAGGTGGCAGCTGCAGCTAATCATTCAATGGAACCCATTTCATGGTCCCAGGTAGAAGTTCCCCTTTAGAGAACCCCCTTGATGATAATGACAGGCTTTTCTGCTTTTTATTTCATTACAATTTTGAGCTACAAGGAACACCATGACAGACCTTAGTTGGACTTCTTTCTAAGTGAGAATCAGCTGGCCTTCTCTGTCATTTTCTTCTAGGCCTTTCTGAGCTCCAGAGATGCTTCTGCTCCCAGCTTTCCTCCCCAGAGGCCCCCAGACCAGAGACCCCCAGGCCCCCATGGAAGGTGACCATTGCCTCTACTTCCCCTTCTAGATGCTGCTCTTTCCTGTCTCAGAGCCTGTGGCCTCCCCCTTGAGCCCTGGTGCAGAAGGCATCCTTTCCAGGGCCCCAAGTATTTTTGATCATTTGTGTTTATGGGACCTGGAATGGGGCAGAGCTCAGTGGGCCATCTGTATTTTTTTTTTTTTTTTTTTCCTTTTTCTTGGACAACCAGCTGGGATTGTCCGAAATTCCAGGTTGTGTGTTGTCTACTCCAAATTGGCACTTGCCAAGAGCATTGCCAATGACTGAACAACAAGAGCATTTGCCATCTGCCTCTATGCAGGAAAAAGACAGAATTTAAGGAACTGTCTCCAACCTGGATGGAAGGACCTTTTAATCATACTCTTCACTAGCTCATGCACAGTGAAATTGAAGAGAAAGTGACTCTTGGATTAATTCCCACTTCCAAAGGCCCCTACACCAGACTGGTCTATAGAGAGGAGTGCTGACCTCAATCTCACCTTAAAATGATGCTCAAACAGAGGAAAGTGCACTACACTGGGATGAGAAGATGACATCGAGAGTAGACAGCTTGCCTAAGATGCTGGACCTGATTCGTGCGATCATTTATAATGCTTTCTTGATTTCTTGGACCTCTGCGTATCAATCAAACATTTTCTATCATGGACACGATTCCATGCTAGTTTAAGACTCAATCCAATTGTTGGGTTGTGGCCAATGACCTGTGTCTAGTACTTCTGGGTTACCTTGGTGGATTTCTCCCCTCCAGGACTCTGACTGGATACCCCCCTAGGAAATTTGTTTTAGAAGAGAGTTTAGTTCTGTTCTAAGAGTTGGACTGTGAAGAAGGCTGAGTGCTGAAGAATTGATGCTTTTGAACTGTGGTGTTGGAGAAGACTCTTGAGAGTCCCTTGGACTGCAAGGAGATCCAACCAGTCCATTCTAAAGGAGATCAGTCCTGGGATTTCTTTGGAAGGAATGATGCTAAAGCTGAAACTCCAGTACTTTGGCCACCTCATGCGAAGAGTTGACTCATTGGAAAAGACTCTGATGCTGGGAGGGGTTGGGGGCAAGAGGAGAAGGGGACGACAGAGAATGAGATGGCTGGATGGCATCACTGACTCGATGGAGGTGAATCTGAGTGAACTCCGGGAGTTGGTGATGGACAGGGAGGCCTGGCGTGCTGCGATTCATGGGGTCGCAAAGAGTCGGACACGACTGAGCGACTGATCTGATCTATTCAAGATATTACTAGAAGGGATTCTCTCACCTGTCCAGTTAATAATACCTGTTCTGACTCTGGCCATAGATTTAAGTTTTCTCTTAGGGACACTCAAACTCAATCAGAGTGACAAGCTGAGTCTCAATCAAAAAAACCTGTAACCTCTCTCTACTGAAAGGAAAACTGCCGCAATTATGGGATGGATCTATATGGTTAACACAAGGCCTATGGTCATTTAAGTTTAAAAGTTCCTCTGTGTTGGGAGCAAGTAAATCATACCAAGAACGATCACCCTAGTAATATTGTGAAACTAGGCTGAGTGCCTTATGAACTATGCCTACTACCACCCTTAGAGAGGGCGAGTGGTAAGGAACTCAGTGGATTTGTGGTACTCATTTATGGCTTGGTTTCTAACCGGATGGATAGGAAGGTGTAGCCTGGTATTCCCATGGACTCAAGGTCGTATACGTAACAAGTCAGAGGTAACTCGAGACGATCTTAACATTGATGTGAGCTTGATGAGTTAAGATATCTGTATTCTGGACGCGGGCGCGCAAGGCGGCAGGGGTTGTTTCCGGTCGTGTTGGTGGTCTGGCTTGAGTTGGGGCGGCAGTGACTGCGGGGGCGGTGGAGGAGGAGGAGGGAAGATGGAAACGATTCTGGAGCAGCAGCGGCGCTATCATGAGGAGAAGGAACGGCTTATGGATGTCATGGCCAAAGAGATGCTCGCTAAGAAGTCCACGCTCCGGGACCAGATCAATTCTGACCACCGCACACGGGCCATGCAAGATAGGTATATGGAAGTCAGTGGGAATCTGAGGGATTTGTATGACGACAAGGATGGGTTACGAAAAGAGGAGCTCAATGCCATTTCAGGACCCAATGAGTTTGCTGAATTCTATAATAGACTCAAACAAATAAAGGAATTCCACCGGAAGCACCCAAATGAGATCTGTGTTCCAATGTCAGTGGAATTTGAGGAACTCCTAAAGGCGTGAGAGAATCCAAGTGAAGAAGCACAAAATTTGGTGGAGTTCACAGATGAAGAGGGATATGGTCGTTACCTGGATCTTCATGACTGTTACCTCAAATACATTAACCTGAAGGCCTCTGAGAAGCTGGATTATATCACTTACCTGTCCATCTTTGACCAGTTGTTTGACATTCCTAAAGAAAGGAAGAATGCTGAGTACAAGAGATATCTGGAGATGCTGCTTGAATACCTTCAGGATTACACAGATAGAGTGAAGCCTCTCCAAGATCAGAATGAACTTTTTGGGAAAATTCAGAATGAGTTTGAGAAGAAGTGGGAGAATGGTACTTTTCCTGGATGGCCGAAAGAGACAAGCAGTGCCCTGATCCATGCTGGAGCCCATCTTGACCTCTCTGCATTCTCCTCCTGGGAGGAGTTGGCCTCCCTGGGTCTGGACAGATTGAAATCTGCACTCCTAGCTTTAGGCCTGAAGTGTGGCGGGACCCTAGAAGAGCGAGCCCAGAGGCTATTCAGCACCAAAGGAAAGTCCCTCGAGTCACTTGACACCTCCCTGTTTGCCAAAAATCCCAAGACAAAGGGCACCAAGCGAGACACTGAGAGGAACAAAGACATTGCTTTCCTTGAAGCCCAGATATACGAATATGTAGAGATTCTTGGGGAGCAGTGACATCTCACTCATGAGAATGTGCAACGCAAGCAGGCAAGAACTGGAGAAGAGCGGGAAGAGGAAGAGGAAGAGCAAATCAGTGAGAGTGAAAGTGAAGATGAAGAGAATGAGATCATTTACAACCCCAAAAACCTGCCCCTGGGCTGGGATGGCAAACCCATTCCTTACTGGTTGTATAAGCTTCATGGCCTAAATATCAACTATAACTGTGAGATTTGTGGAAACTATACCTACCGAGGTCCTAAGGCTTTCCAGAGGCACTTTGCTGAATGGCGCCATGCTCACGGCATGAGGTGTTTGGGCATCCCAAATACTGCCCACTTTGCTAATGTGACACAGATTGAAGACGCGGTCTCCTTGTGGGCCAAGCTGAAACTGCAGAAGGCATCAGAACGATGGCAGCCTGACACGGAGGAAGAATATCAAGACTCCAGTGGGAATGTTGTGAATAAGAAGACGTACGAGGATCTGAAAAGACAAGGACTGCTCTAGTGTTTGGGGATGTGTCTCAGCCGTGGGCCTTGCCCAGGCTTCCCTAAGATCTGCTTTTTCTATTTCTCCCAATCAAATGCTCCTAAAGACTCTTTGCTACTTAGTCTTACGGACTAGCATGCATCTTGTAGAAACAAGGCATGCTGGCAGATTGCAGCGTTGAGATGTGTTTTATCTTTGTTTTATATTAAAGAAGATTCCGTTGGAAAATTAAAAAAAAAAAAAAAGATTTCTGTATTCTACCAGTAAGAGCATTTAGCAGATATTTTTGTTGTTGTTGTTCCTTCAATGTGATTGGAGGATGTAATTGGCCATATCAAAGCCTTAACAACTTTCATAAGCTTTAGATGGTAGTAACTGGGCTATTAGCCTATCGAATTCTGAGATCTCTATGATGAGAAAGGCGGTGCTACAAAACTGCAAGGCTCTTAACACATTACAGCATCTCAGGGAGGTACTTGTACTATAATTCAAACAGAATGCTCTTTTCATACCTGACGAATCTTGGCTCAGACGGTAAAGAATCCGCCTGTAATGTGGGAGACATGGTTCAATCCCTGGATTGGGAAGATCCCCTGGAGAAGGTAATGGCAACCCACTCCAGTATTCTGGCCTGGAGAATTCTATGGACAGAGGAGCCTGGCTGGCCAAAGTCCATGGGGTCACAAAGAGTAGGACATGACTGAGCGACTTTTACTTAATGTAACACATTTGATGAGCCATATGAAAAAATCAGATTTTTGCCTTAAGTGACCCATTCCCTAGTCTTGACGACCTTTTAAAAAACTGGTTTGGTGTGGGAGGCTCATGGTTGAAATATTTACTTATAATTCCATGAATGTTATTAATGATATATGTATTTTGCCTATTTTACAAGATTATTGTTTCTTGTGTTACCAAGTGTATGACTGAGCCTCCAATGAAAATAATAATGACTAGACTTGACTCGGTTGATCAAATATATAGCTTGGTGTGTGCCTGGTGTGCTGCCGTCCATGGGGTCACAGAGTCGGACATGACTGAGCAACTGAACTGAATTGATGTGATCAATGATCGTAACTGTCTAGATATGGGAAGATGCAATGAGAGGGAATACTTTCCTGGACCATAACTAGAAGACAGGAGTCCAGAGACATCTTTGACAATTAAGACCTAGTCCAGTGATAGGACATTGAGTGTCCCATCTGTTAAAATCTTCTTCGGAGCTGGGAACGAGCCTTCCTGGCAAACGTGGGACAAAATGGTCACGAAGTTCCTCCCCAAGTATGGTCTAATTTATGACCACAAGGGGGCACTGTCAACCACAAATCGGCTCTTGCTAAGCGCGCTGCCAATGACTGAACAGCAAGGGCATTTGCCTTCTGCCTCTGTGGAAACTGAACCCCGCGCTGCTGCAGCTGTTGACCTTCAGCACCCCAAGAGGGAGTTCAGGGTGCAGTGAGGCACTCTGTGCTCCAGGGAACCTGGTGGGACAGGTCTTTAGATAGGTGGATATTTTCAGGAACTGATGTTATGATCCCGATCCTTGCATGACCTCCTATCTAGAAAACCACTAAATCCCTTCATGATGACATCAGATCCTCGTGACTAGGAGAAAACCTCTGGTAAAGTAAATGCTTGATTGCACTGAACTCCCCCTTCACCAAAATCTTATATACTGGTCTTCCTCCACCGCATCTTTGGAGCAGTCTCAGGGCTATCTGAAGTGCTGCCTCCTGGGCTGCAGTCCTCATTTTGCCCCAAATAAAACAACTCACTCACTCTCAAGTTGTGCATCTTTTTTCAGTTGACAGTGTTAATTACAGAAGGCCATGGGGTCCTGAGAGGAAACGATAAGCTGACCCCCAATTCCATAGCCCCTGGGAGCCCAGAGGCTTCTTCTACTCTCTACCCCGAGCCTGTTGCCCCAAACCCAGGACACTGTCCAGGGTGGGCCACTGAGCTGTGCAAGGCAGGGAGGGGAACTCAGCAGCAGAGCCTCTAACCTGGGCTGTCACCCATTTCTGCCCCTGCCCAGTCGGCAGGTATTTCCGGAATGTCTCTCGCGGACACACACTGGTTTCGTCAGTCTGTAGAAACTGCTGAAGTCTGGGCCACTTGACGAGGAAATCGAGAGACAAAGAAGCCTGTGCGGCCCTGCCGCTCAGGAGAACTCAGTAAATACTCAAGAAGGGAGCAATATTCCTGGCCCATATCCATAACCTACTGCGATCCTCTCCCTTCATTCCAACCCCACCTGCAGCTCCCCTGGGCCACAGGGCAGCCCCCCAGAAATGTCAGTGAGTTGCTGTGTGGGTCTTAGAAGCTGGCCCGCACATGGCCACCGCCTCCTTCCCTACTGGCCCCAGGCTTTCTGGATATTTGTGTCGGATGCTCACCAGTCTGGGCCCAGCCAAGACTTTCTTTTAGCCAGTAACCCCGCTGACAGACAGGTGTGAAAGGAACCCAAAGCAGACGTCACAGTCTGCTGATTTAATTATTGCTCTTCGGAGCAGCTGAGCTCTGGTCTGGAACGCTCCTAATGGCAGGTCTGTCTGTGGAACGAGAGAGACATTGTGAGATTTAAAGAGGGGCTTGACAGGCCCCACCTGACAGCACTGTCAGAGCGGCCAGTGGGGGCAGACTCCTCCAGCCTCAGGTGTGGGGCCTTGTGCTCAGATGAGCTCCGAGGCCGGCCAGGAGGGGCTGCAGCCAGGATGGGGAGGACCAGGCAGAGTCACCCCCTGGGGGGACGCTGAGCCGCACGCTGCACCGTCCAAGAGGTGCGTGTCTTTTCTGTATTCACTCAGCACACATTTGTTAAGCGCCTGTATCATTTGCCAAATGCATCTTCCCTGGGGACACAGTGGTGTGCGGTCAAACACCCCGCCTTCCTGGAACTTTGCCTGCTGCCTGTGTCTGGCTGTGAGTTTGTGGGTGAGCTGAAGGCTTCTCAGGCGCGGTGTCTCCATGAGTGAGTGAGTGTTTTGTAGAACATGGCCGGCCCTGAGGTGATGTCAGGGTTGACTCTGGAAGATCCCGTGAAGTGTGGCTTTGGTAGCTTCCCCTCAGGCAAATCTTGGGCTTCCCTGGTGGCTCAGATGGTAAACAATCTGCCTGCAGTGGAGGAGACCCAGGTTCGATCCCTGAGTCAGAAGGATGTCCTAGAGGAGGAAAGGGCTACCCACTCCCATATCTTGCCTGGAAAATTCCATGGACAGAGGAGCCTGGTGGCCTACAGTCCTTGGGGTCGCAAAGAGTCAGACACGACTGAGTGACTAACACTTTCCCTTTTAGTCTAATCTTGGCGCCTCAGGGGCCAGGTGAAAGGCCGACTGGTTGTGCTGCCCAGGTGGCCATTTCTGATGGCCCGTGTTTGGTGGGGGAAGGGCAAACTGCTTATCAGTGAGGACTGACCATTATTTCAGATAGTCTCAGGAGTACGGAGGAAAACCATGGGCGATCAGGCCACTTCCAGGATGTTTGTGAGGAATGAACTGACAGGGGTAGTGACCGATCCATTTGTCTTTGAGCCTGCTCGGAGACTGCAGGTCAACAAGGTCTTTGCTGGAGCTGCTATGCTTCAGCCCAGGCCACCATAACTCCTACCTCTCACCTGAGCCCGTGTAAAACAGCCACACCAAGTCTACGTGGCCGGTTCTGGATATGCTTGACTTCCTGAGGCCCGCACGGCATTGCTCTTGCCATCTCAAACCCTCAGTCTAGTGCGGCTGAGTGGTGAAGGACTGTGAGACGAGGGTGTTTTTAGCAGCAAAACGATTCAGATGGGGCACCTGCACACTGAACGATCAGAGAATCCATGCCTTTCCTCTTGGGTTCTCTCAGTTTATTCTCCTCTTTTCTTCTATTTCAGGTTGTATTTAAAGCCAATACTGAGGACCCACTCAGTGTCAGGCATTCTGTTTCCATGAATTGTTTCATTTAATCTTCCAAACAGTCTTGTGAAGAAGCATCACAAAATCTTATCATACAAAAGAGGGAACTGAAACTTAACATGGAAGGAAGTTTGCCCGGCATCCCCCAGCTAGTTATGGGGTTTGACCCCCATGAGCTAAACTCAGACCTCCGGCTCTTAATCTGCGCTCTGAGGACCTCCTGACCAGGTGATGCTTGTGTCTTGCTTGTCTCAGTCATGGTCAAGGCTGGGGTTTAGTTAGTTCAGGAAGGTGGCTGATTTCCTCTTGTCTTTTGCTTTCAAGACCTGAGGCTCTGCTTCTCCAGGCCTGTGGGTGAAATCTGCCCAGGCCCGTAGCCTGGGACCCATGGGAATCATTTGCTTCTGCTAGGTCCATCATCCTACTCACCCCCAGAGGGGACTACCGAGAAGGGGGAACGGTTGGTGGTGCCTTTAACTACTCATGGAGCTCTCCTTCCAGGCTAACTCTGTGATTTTGGGGCATGTCGCTAACCTCTTTATGCTTCAGTTTCCTCATCTGTGAAATGGAAGTAAAATGAGAACCTACCTCTTAGTGCTGTTGGTGGATTATATGAACTAATAGTTGGCATTTAGCAGGATGTCTGTCATATAACAAACACTGAACGATTATTATTTATGAGAGGTCTGCATATGATTCTGAAGTGGAAAAGCTCTGAAAATTGTGTGTTTGGTGTCAAAACTCATTTGGAAGCTAAACCTCTCCTGACGTGGGATGCAACTTTATTCAGAAATACTAATGAGGTTCTGGGCTTCCCTGGTGGCTCAGCTGGTAAAGAATCTTCCTGCAATGCAGAAGACCTGGGTTCGAATCCTGGGTAAGAAGATCCCCTGGAGAAGGAAGTGGCAACCCACTCCAGTACCCTTGCCTGGAGAAGTCCATGGACAGAGGAGCCAGGCAGGCTACAGTCTGTGGGATCCCAAACAGTTGGACACAACTGAGCGATTCACTTTCACTTTTAATGAGGTGCTGCTTTGGAGCCTGCCGGGGTCATTGCAGGGTATACTGTATAGGCACCACATCACCTTCCTGAAATCTGAAGAATTATGAATTCTAAAACACACCTGGTTCCGAGAGTTTAGGATAAGGGGTTGTGAACCTCCATTGCTTTTAAAAGCAGAGTCGGTATGTCCCCTAAATGAATTTCAGTAGTGGTGGCTGTCAACTCTGGAATTTTGAGAGCCAAAACCCTATAAAGAATAACTCTCTTTTCTCCTAGAAGAAATGATAGATTGCTATTTAAGGGCAAAAGGGACTAGAGGTAGTGAAGTCAGTTGAAACAATATATTTCATTATTCATTTGCTCATGTGATCACTGAGAAGTTTCTAGAATGGTCTGGTCGTGGGAGAGAACAATCTTTAAGGACCATTTAAATTTTCCGATCCCAGGGCAGAGTGGTCATTTCCTACTTATTTAGTATTTTTCTAGGCAGGGCTGGGCAGAAGGGAGCAGAGCAGTTGTCCTCTCTCAAGGAATCTGTGCTTTTATCAAGGATACAGATACATGTGCTTGAAATAAATACAAAATATAGTATTGTAGGAATACACGGGGTTTGAGAGGCATTGGGTGAGTCCCTGGGATCGGCTGCCAAGTGAGGGTCCTTAACTTCCTGCAGGAAAGAATTCAAGAAAAAGCCAGAGTAAAGTGAAAGCAGGTTTATTGAGGGCAAGATGCAGTCCATACACAGAGAGTGTGGTCTGTCTCAGAAAGAGCAACCATGAAGTAAGGGGTGGTTAGTTTCTATAGGCTGGGTAGTTTCAGGGGCTAGTGGAAGGATTATTCCAACAGTTTTGGGCAGGGATTTCCAGGGATTGCATCATGGCTCACTTCTTGGCGTTTTACTTCAGGACTGTCGTGGCACCTGTAGGTGTATCATTTAGATGCTAATGTGAACGTGTACTGAGGTTCAAGATCTACTGGAAGTCAAATCTTCTGCCAGCTTGAGGCTGATTGATTCTAACCAGTTTCTGTCCTGTCCTCAATATCTGCGTCATTCTTTTAAAGATTGTGCCCTGCCCTCTTCCTTTCTTACTCATTAGGAGACTCAGGTGAGAATAGATTAGAAGATTATAAAATAAATATTCAAGTAAGTAACATAATTCACTTGTACTGTATTTACTGCAGGAGTCCCGAAAAGAGATCCTACATGTGGGGCAGCTAATCTAAGGCCAGATCATTTTCAGAAGAGCTCCAAGGAATGAATTAGAAAGTAGAGAAGAGGGGAACTGATATTAGAGCGGAGGGGAGAGCAGAGACCTCGGGATTCAGTTCACCTTCCACAGGCGCTAGGTATGTGGCTTGGCTAAAATTCTGAGTCTGTTTCCTCACCTCTAATGTGGAGAGCTTTATCTCTCTCTAGCTACAATTATTATCAATACTACACAAGATAGAGAATATGAAGTGTTCCTGGAATACCCTTTCTTCTTTCGATGGCTATCTTGTCCCTGAAATCCAGCTCTCAGAATCTTAGTGTTCCTTGATTCCAAGATGCCTGTTGACCCCGGGCTGGGCAGCTCACAGCCTTGTGCAAAGGTGTACATTTGACAAAAGCTATTAATCAGCAGGAAACAGACACACATATAGCCATTCAACCAGCTAAAACCTCAAACAAATAAGGCAACCCAATCCAGTATTCTTACCTGGAGAATCCCATGGACGGAGGAGCCTGGTGGGCTACTGTCCATGGGGTTGCAAAGAGTCGGACGCGACTGAGCGACTTCACTTTCACTTTCTCTTTCACATCAATCAGGAGGAAACAGACACACGTATAGCCATTCAACCAGCTAAAACCTCAAACAAATAATTACATATCCCCAGTGGTGATGCCCCCATGGCAACATTTTGGGCTTCCCAGGTGGTGCAGTGGTAAAGAATCCACCTGCAAATGCAGGAGATGCTAGAGATGTGGGTTTGATCCCTAGGTTAGGAAGATCGCCTGGAGTGGCAACCCACTCCAGTATTCTTGCGTGAAAAATCCCATGGACAGAGAAGCCTGGTGGGCTACAAGTCCATGGGGTCTCACAGAGTCGAACGTGACTAAGCACCACCACCACCACCAGGCCTGGCTGCATCCAGCCCCTCCCATGATCTAATTCAGCTACATCCTCCACGCAACAACAGAGAGGGGAAGCCAGCCCATCCATGGCACTTTGCCCACAAATCAAAGATGTTTGTTCTCAGAGATCTTGTTTTATCTTCTTAGGGCCTCTTGGCCTGTTAACACACTGCACCACCACATAGGAAGATTCTTGATAGATGGTGATTGTCCTGGTATCCTGGCTCCAATGCCCCATTGTCCAGGCTCAATAGGTCATACAAATACCAAATTCTACATATCAACCAGGGGAGAGGTTAAGGGGAAATGGAAAACAAAAGGGAGTAGAGGTTATCGTGGTAGAAATGCAGAGTGAGAGAAAGCTGCACTGTATCTAATGCAGAAGGAAAAAGGCAAGAAATAGTCACCAGAACACTTAACACTAGAGCCCACCCCACACAAAAGCAGCTCAGGAGGTGTCTCAATTTGATGGGAAGCATCTTCACCCTGGGCTTCCCTGGTGGCTCAGTAGTAAAGAATCCTTCTGGGTGTGGGTTCGACCGCTGGTCCTGGAAGATCCCCTGGAGAAGGAAATGG
Source organism: Bubalus kerabau (assembly GCF_029407905.1). NCBI lineage: Eukaryota > Metazoa > Chordata > Mammalia > Artiodactyla > Bovidae > Bubalus > Bubalus kerabau. The sequence goes on from NC_073634.1 coordinate 71,461,059, forward strand.
CAACCCACTCCAGTATTCTTGTCTGGGAATTTGCATGGACAGAGGAGCCTGGCAGGCCACAGTCTGTGGGGTCATGAAGAGCAGACATAAGTAACAACAACAAATCCTCACCCCACTCTAAAATACCTAGGAGAGCTGGGGCAGATGAGAAGCTCTTGTTGATAGCAGCAGCAGCGGCTTAATTGCATCATCTTCATCGTCGTCATCAGATCATCGTCAGCGCCCACTTTTATGGAGGATGAGGGTTCACAACCATCATCTCTTTTAGGGGAGCTGGGCTCAGGAAGAGCGCAGATACATCAGTGACCAGTGACAGAGGGGAGAGCAGTGTCTGGCTGAAGTCGAGGGGATGCTGGAAGTTTAGCTGTCGAGGTTGGATGACTTAGAACACCCAGCTGACTCTTCATCTCTAGTCACTGGAGTGTCACTGGGCGTTGCTGAGAGAGCAAACGTTGTGAGAGAAACATGGTGTGAGGAATGCCTGTGGTGACAAAAGACTGTGAACGCTTGACTGAGGAAGAGAAAGGAGTCGGGGAGATCAATAGGAATTAAAAGGAAAGAATGGCTCCCAATGATATTCTTGTTTTGCTCAAATTTGTTTTATTGTCATTTTATCCACTGAAGTATTTATACGATTTATTGAGATAAAATTCACGTAGCATAAACTAATCATTTTAGAGTGAGTAATCCAGGGCATTTAGAACATTCATAATGTTGTGCAGCCACCTCCTTTATCTAGTTCCAAAACTTTTCTATCGGTTAAATTAAAACCCTGTACTCATTAAGTAGTTTCTTCCCATCCGTTCCTCTCCTCCAGCACTTGGCAACCATCTTCTCTCTCTGAGTTTGTCTCTTCTGAGTATTACATATATGTGGAATCACGTAACATGCCACCTTTTGTGCCTGGTTTCCTCACTAGAGTACATTAGTACTTGATTTTTTAAATGGTAAAATAATGTTCCATTGTCTGGATATACCAAAGTGTGTGTATCTGTTCATCCATTAATGGGCTTCCCTTGTGGCTCAGCTGATAAACAATCCACCTGCAATGTGGGAGACTTGGGTTCGATCCCTGGGTTTGGAAGATCCCCTGGAGAGGGGAATAGCTACCCACTCCAGTATTCTAGCCTGGAGAATGCCATGGACTGTATAGCTCATGGAGTTGCAAAGAATTGAACACAACTGAGCAATTTTCACTTTTCACTTTCATCCATTAATGGACATTTGGACTGTTCCACATTTTGGCCATTGTGAAGAGTCAATAGGAACATGCACATGTGATCCCGATGACATTTTAAAGATGACTTTGACGATGTGTTTTTATGGGTTCTCTGCTTGGATGCACGTCAGACTTTGGGAACTATATCTCAGGGGTTAGTTTCCCAGTTTTAGTTACTGGTAAGCCAGGACGTTGGCATCAATAGGCAGAAGAGGTTAAAGAGCAGACAGCCCCCAACCCAGGGAAATGGCTCCACTTCATCTCAGGAGGCTGGGGGAGAGTACAGTCTGGCAGAGAACATACTAGGTTGGGGGCAGGAGACAGACCAGCGTTTACGTGATGGCTCTTCCATCCCCGGGCTGTGTCGCTTCTGGGTGGGTCCCTGAAAGTCCGCCTCCTCATTTCTCAAAAGGTGCTGTGATGCCTGCTCGCCTTGCTCATGCAACTGTTAAATGGCCGAGGAGCTGTCTGGTGTGGGGGTGTTTCTATATCAGTCCAGGATCACACATCTGTGCTATGACTAGTACTTCCCTGTTAGGAGACATGCAAGGTAGCAACTCTGACTCACCGTCAGTACTCCTGCGTTCGTTGCAGTGCTTTACTTATAAGTATCAGAAAATGAATCTTCAGAAGGCAACTGGATAGCCCATAGAATTGGAGGAATGAACGTGTGTGTGCTGTGCTTAGTCACTCTGCTGTGTCCGATTCTTTGTGACCCCATGGACTGTAGCCTGCTAGGCTCCTCTGTCCATGAAATTCTCCAGGCAAGAATACTGGACTGCGTTGTCATGCCCTCCTCCAGGGGATCTTCCTGACCCAGGGATCAAATCTGCATCAACTTTTACCTCTGTGCCATGTGGGAATCCCAGGAGGAATGAAAAATCAGGCTCTAAAGGGCAGGTGCCAGATAGGGTTTCAGAGTCCAGGGGTCAGAGGCTGACTGCTGGGGTAAATGGGTAATGGACATTCTTCTGTCTTTGCATCACTCTACTCAAGGTTCCAAACCCCAGGAGAGGGTCTGATTGATGGGCCACTTGAGCAGGGGAGGGCAAGAATCCTTGACTGACAGTTCCATCAAGGTTGCACACTGGGGAGAAGAGGTGATTCTCCAAGTGGAAATGGGTGAGCCATTAACAGAAGGAATGGGAAGTGGATGCTAGAAGACCTCAAAGCCTCAAATGTCCACTAGAGACAAACTTTGAACTGTTTATGAAGAAGCAAGTGCAGCGGCAACAGCTGAGCCATAGGCTCTGGACTCCCCTAGGAGCAGAGCACAAGTTGGGGTGACTAGGGGTTTGGGGCAAAGGCTGGGGCCTGGTACCCACGTACCCTGTGCAGGTTGCCACTCTGATACTCCACATTCCATGTGTGAGGTTCAGCATCTCAGCCTGAGAATCTGGACCAAATTGCATCTGGCAACTAAAAATACCCAGGCTCCAGGGAACCAGCAGAAAGAACTTTTCCAAAGCCAGCCAAGGTCTTCAATGTATGTAGGAACTCATTAACCACACCCTGTGATTCTTCTTTGTATGAGCTGTCTTTACACTTTAAAAATAAATAAATGTGAACCAGGGCCCACTGGGCCACTCCTTTCTGTAGTCATCCATCTCGGAAGTAGTTGGTAAACCTTGCTGTCCATGCCCCTGATATAATCTGCCCTGCTCCTTGGGAAAACAGGAATTTCATATCAGATCAACAGGAAATTCTATTTTTACTTGATGTTAGAATTAGAAATACAGCAGGGAAGAGAGAGGCACTCCCATAACCAAACTGGGCACTAACTGACGCCCCCACTGAGGTGCTCCTCTCCCAAACATTGGTCCCCCAGAAGGCGCGGATAACAAAAGGCTGTGACATCCCAGCTTGATTTTCTCTCTAACCCAAGGTAACAATATTGCCAGGAGGACCACCTGTGACTCTAGGAGGGCAACACTCCATGCACATCATGGTTAGACCTAGAAAGATGCTCCAGAGACATCTGTTAAGACACAGAGATAGGTCCAGTTAGAAGTACTTTACAGCTGGCTAAGTGACCCTGACCAAGAGGGGCCCTATGCCAGAGAACCCCTTTCCCAAAAGCAGTTAGGTGAATGGCATTGATTTGCTGTAAGGAACCAGCCCCTGGGCCACCAGGGAAGGAAAGCTAAAGGGTACTGAGGCCTGACTGCAGGCCCAGGACCTACTAGTGGGGCCAGGCTGTTCAGTTTCCCCAGCAGCCATCCTTTTAAAATATCATCAGCATTTTCCCCATTATAGAGAGAAAAATGCAGAAGCTCTTAGAGGTGGTCAGAGACTGGAATTTGGGTCAACTTGATTCCAGAACAAGCTCTTTCCTCTTTACCACCAATATTTCATTTAACATCTTGCTGTAGGTGAATGGATTCAGTGGCCGCTAGTGTGGGCGCAGCCAGCTGGCTGAGTGGCAGCTCTCCAGGATTCCTTTTGCCTAGAAGGAGCAGCTGTCTGTTTTGCGGGGCAGCTGCCTTTGCTTGGCTTTAACTGTAGCACAGATACCTACCCCACTCAGAGAGCAGGAAGAAATTCCCTCAATGCCCAGCTTGCTTGAACTTGAAAGTCACATGACTTCTTCTTGTAATCTGCCAATGTACCCTTAATATTTTGTCTGGGGTCTGTATAAACCAACCCCTTATTTGCCACTGAGGGGTATTTTTGTTTTATTCTGGTTTGGGATATTTTAGTAGTACACTAAATGGGTGTTGCAAACACCAGGGCTTTAATCTGCTTGTTGATGTCATTCATTTCTCATCTCAGAGCCTCAGGCTTCTCATCTCTAGTGATAAGAGGCTTACCTAGACCTGTGCTCTCAATCAGAGGCCACTAGACACAAACAGCTACTGGCACTTGAACTGTGATTGGTCCCAGATGGGGTAAAGTGTGAGGCTGGAAGTGTAAAACACACTTGGATTTTGAAGCCCGTTCCAAAGAATGTACACTTTATCATTAATAATAATTATATTGACTACACATTGAAATGATAATTTTTGGATATATTGGGGTAAATAAAAATGTATTAAAATTAATTTTACCTGTTGCTTTTTACTAATGTGGTTACTAGAATATTTAAAATACAGATGCAATTTGTAGCATGCTTCTCATGGACAGGTTCAGTTCAGTTCAGTTCAGTCGCTCAGTCGTGTCTGACTCTTTGCGACCCCATGAATCGCAGCATGCCAGGTGTCTCTATCCATCACCAACTCCCGGAGTTCACTCAGACTCACGTCCATCGAGTCAATGATGCCATCCAGCCATCTCATCCTCTGTCATCCCCTTCTCCTCCTGCCCCCAATCCCTCCCAGCATCAGAGTCTTTTCCAATGAGTCAACTCTTCACATGAGGTGGCCAAAGTACTGGAGTTTCAGCTTCAGCATCATTCCTTCCAAAGAAATCCCAGGGCTGATCTCCTTCAGAATGGACTGGTTGGATCTCCTTGCAGTCCAAGGGATGCTCAAGAGTCTTCTCCAACACCACAGCTCAAAAGCATCAATTCTTCGGCACTCAGCCTTCTTCACAGTCCAACTCTCACATCCATACATGACCACTGGAAAAACCATAGCCTTGACTAGACGGACCTTTGTTGGCAAAGTAATGTCTCTGTTTTTGAATATGCTATCTAGGTTGGTCATAACTTTTCTTCCAAGGAGTAAGCGTCTTTTAATTTCATGGCTGCAGTCACCATCTGCAGTGATTTTGGAGCCCAAAAGAATAAAGTCTGACACTGTTTCCACTGTTTCCCCATCTATTTCCCATGAAGTGATGGGACCGGATGCCATGATCTTCGTTTTCTGAATGTTGAGCTTTAAGCCCACTTTTTCACTCTCCACTTTCACTTTCATCAAGGTGGCTTTTTAGTTCCTCTTCACTTTCTGCCATAAAGGTGGTGTCATCTGCATATCTGAGGTTATTGATATTTCTCCTGGCAATCTTGATTCCAGCTTGTGTTTCTTCCAGTCCAGTGTTTCTCATGATGTACTCTGCATATAAGTTAAATAAGCAGGGTGACAATATACAGCCTTGACCTACTCCTTTTCCTATTTGGAACCAGTCTGTTGTTCCATGTCCAGTTCTAACTGTTGCTTCCTGACATACAGATCTCTCAAGAGACAGGTCAAGTGATCTGGTAGTCCCATCTCTTTCAGAATTTTCCACAGTTTATTGTGATCCACACAGTCAAAGGCTTTGGCATAGTCAATAAAGCAGAAATAGATGTTTTTCTGGAACTCTCTTGCTTTTTCCATGATCCAGCGGATGTTGGCAATTTGATCTCTGGTTCCTCTGCCTTTTCTAAAACCAGGTTGAACATCTGGAATTTCAAGGTTAGGTGAAAGGAAGTTTTACTGAAAGACTCCAGGTGGCTGCAGGGTCCCTGCCTCTGGCTGCTCCTTAGTCATTTGTCCTAATGTACCTCACAGAGGTGGTCAAGGCAGAAAGAGGAGGCCCAAGACTGCCTGTGTCCTTGTGAACAACTTAACTTCTGTGGTAAAATGTTTGCTCTGGAAGGACTGCACCAGGGCATGACCTGCCCTCTCTGCCACCAGTATGAGGAAGAGGTCACCCTGCTCTGAGACCCTTCCTGCTCTGGGTTGACCAATCCCATAAGAATGTCAGGTATGTGGCTGATAGCTGCCAGGCTCCCTCAACTTTTGACACCACGTACAAGAGTACGAGATGGTCTATCATGTTTACAAATGTTCGTAACTGTTACCCCAAAGAATTGGTCCTTTTTATGTCGAGGCAGATCAAGAGACAAAGAAAAGGAATTAAGAGCATTAGACAGAAACCTGATGACTTAGTTAAAGGCTGACAGTACTTAGTATTCACAAGAACTGGGGTGTGCTGAGAAAAAACAAAAGGAGCAAATACACATGAATAAACAAGCTCATATCTTTCAGCAACTGTATTGTCAAAGGCCAAGAGCTTGAGTGGGGTTAATTAACAACAGTGAGTGTTATTTAAATGACTTCCAGCTAAAGGCAGGGCCTGATAGATGAGAGTCAAGCATAAACTCCTACCTGAGGGCAGCTGGATGAGGAACTATGGGAAGGGTAATTCAAGAATGAGCCGGTGCACATACTCTGACCTATGCCCCAGCTGGGGAAGGCCTGGTTACTTCCCAGGAGAGAGGGGATAAGCCCATGACATGGTTGGGTGATCCTCCTCAGATGCAGGGTACCATTGTGAACACAGAGGGGTACATAGCAAGACTCCTAGAAGGGACTTTTGTCCTATATTCTCATTCTAGAAGTGGGGAAACAGGTCTGTGAGGAGGAGGACTTATCCAGGATCACACAGCTAAGTAGAGGAGGGCAGGGGCCGAGATCCCCAGACTCCTGCTATTAGGTCCTCGGTCTCAAGTATCCTACAGGCTGGGGTCATGGAAACAGCTTTGGACTGGATGCTAGGGGAATCTGGCGCTAGACTTGAGTCACTACTTGATGATGTGACCTTGGGCAAGTCCTTCCACTTCCTTGAAGCCTTAATTTCCTTGTCTATAAAGCAGTCCTTGGACTAGATGGTCTCTTAGACCTGATATAACAGCAGTCAGGATAAGCCAGTTTTTGCTGTGATAAACTATCTCCCAATCTCAGTGGCTTAAGAAGAAAGGCACTTTCTCACTCCTACTGTATGATCACAGCATGTCAGCAAGGTCTTAGGCTGATAGAAGCCTAACCTTGACACTTGTTTCATGGGGAAGAAAATGTAGCAGGTACACACCAGCTTTTCAAGATTTTACCCAGAAGATCATGGGTCACTTTCATCTACATTTGTTGGCCAAAGCAAGTCACAAGGTCGCCCACCAAATGCCCAGAAAGGGAGAATGGGGATACTTGGCAGCAGTCCTACCAGCCATAGAGTCCTTACATTATGACAAAACAATACAGAGAGCTGTGTGGGGCAGTGGGGAGGGGAGCACTGGCCCAAAGCGGCCTGATGGGGAGACCTGTGGAAGAGGCTGTACTCTGAGAGGCAGGGGTTGGAGCATGCTGGATCTAGAAGGGGTGGTGGGGTCAGAAGCAGGGGTGCAGGAAAGGACAAGAAATGTGAACTTCATGGGTAACTGCCTAGCTTGGCTGAAGTGTAGGTGCATGAAGGGAGGAATAATAAGAGAGAAACCTGAGACCAGATCACGCGGGACTTTAAGTGCCAGGAGAAGGGGCGTGTACCCTGTTTGCTTGGCCTTGACATTTCTGAGCGGGTTTGTGAGCCTATTGAGTGCTGTGTGGATGGTACCAGCAGCTCCAGAGAAGCAGGGAAAGGAATAGCATGGGGTGTGGTGGGGGACCAGGTCAGAGGCCACTGCTGTCCTTGGGGCTGGAGATGATGAGGCCCTAAGGCCCTGAGGCTTTATTGTAGGGTGGGCGCAGCAAGAAGAATGGGACAAATGCAAGCAAGACTACCCAGGAAGGAACCTAGCACAGGTCTCAGCTCCCTAGACCTGGGGCTGTGCAGCCTTCATTTTCTGAGCGGGAGCAGACACCCTACAGGGTAGGTGTGATAACTTTATGAGTTGCCTGGAGCTTTCCCAGAGGTTCATGCTTTCAAGGACACCTGGGGCCTTCTTGGTAAGGAAAGGTGGCAAATTTGAGGGCTTGTAGGGGCTCCCCGTGAACTTTAAGGGGAGAATCAGGGTGGACCCTCCTGCCTGATCTGGAGTCGTGGTCAAAGGCACAAAGAATGACCAGAGCCAAACAAAGGGGACCCCATGCATCAGCTGTCCTTCTCTCTCATTCAGTTTCGTTCATTTTCCTCCCGATCTCAGCTTGACATTTCTCAAGTGGCTGCAACCGTCCAGAGTTAATCCAGAAAAGATGTTGACAAGGCCCTCCCAGCCCCTGCTGCTTGCAGTCCTCCAAGACTCTGAATATGATTATTTAAAGTAATAATGAAAAGCAAAACAGGAAATTCTTATCCATTTTGGCAGGAAATTCTTTAGCTGTGTGGAAGGTAGAGCTCTGGGGGTCTGTGCCTTCCAGGAACCATTTAGAAGTGATTTATGGTCCAAGATGGCGCCAGTCCCTCCTTGATACCCCCCACCTCCCCATCCACTCCGTGTTGGAAGCGGGAGGGATGAACTGGACCCTGGGAAGCAGGACCTTCATTATCTCGGAATGTGCCTTTCTATTGATAAGATGTTCATTGTCTCCACTAATAAGTTATGGTCCTGTTTTCGTCTTGCCCTGGGATGGGAAGCACCAAATTTAGGCAAAAACAAAGATGTTCCTTTTCAAGTTTGAAAAGTTTAATTCCTCACTGTGGATTATTTTGTGTGGAAGGCTAAGTAATAGGACTTGAAGTAGAAGGCTTACGTTGACTGAGGACACATGAATTTCGCATGTTGTGATAGACCCTCTCTATGCCTCATTATCTTCTCTAATTATGGGTATTATTTTCTTCATCTCCCAGATGAGGTAAGTAACTTACCCTAACCTGGTCTGAGTCACATAAGTAGTAAAGGGTGGAACCAGAGAATTATTTTCAATAGACTGAGTTATCTGAGGACCCAGGGCCAGGTTGACTTTGCCCATCAAATGTGCCTGAAATACAGTAGGTTCAATTAAAACAATAATTCTAGAATGCAAAAATTGTGTCTGGGAGTGGGGAGGTTGATTATCAGAGCTTTGCTGCAGCGTTACATGTCGAGCCCCCTTGTTCAGTTCCTGGAAGCTCTTTTGATTACTTCTAGTATACACAATGCCAGAGAGGACTGATCTCATTCGAATGTTGAAGGATTATTGATTTCTACCAAGACCAGTGTTATGGGTTGAACTGTGTCCCCTACCCCCCAAATTCACAGGAAGTCCTAACGTCCAGGACCTCATAGTGTGCTGTACTTGGAGATATGGTTCAAGGAGGTAATTACCATTAAATGACATCATTAGGATGGGCCCTAATCCAATATGACCAATGTCCCTATAAAAAGAGACAATCAGGACATAGGCACACACTGAGGAAAGACCATGTGAAGACACATGGAGAAGACAAGCGAAGGAGAGGAGCCTCAGAGGAAATGAACATGCCCTTGACCTTAGGCTTGCAGCCTCCAGGACTGTGAGCAGATACATTTCTGTTGGTTAGATCACATAGTCTGTAGCTCTCTTTTCTGGCAGCCCAAGCGGACTAAGACAGCTAGTCTCTCTGTGTGTCATTTTCGGTGGACAATACAGCCTCATGTTGTCTCCTTGCATGTTCCTGATTGCACTTTGATCTGGGAATCTGCATCAGGACAAGGCCAGTGCTGGAAGTGGTCTGAAGCTCAGCTCAAGCTGAGGGTCACAGGCAGAAGATTTGTGCTTGAACTGGCCTTGCCCACAGACTCTCTTCTCCCGCTGTGGTCTAGACGATGTAATGCTTGCATCTGGAAGATCTAGGTCCCGGTTGTTGGGCTGTCACAAATAGGCAGGCTTTTCCTCTCTCTGAGCCGGTTTCTTTATCTGTATTTGTCAGGCTGGTGAAGGTTTTGTTTTTAACCAATTTTTAAACGGCCTCTGTTGAAAGTGGCATGTTTACCAGTTCACCATCGACCGGCACTCTGTCGTCGTGCACCTGTATGCTTTACTGGCGTACATTTGAGATAAAACCTCTTCTGTTTCCTGCAGCCTCTGTGTATGTGATGCTGGGATAATGGATCATGCAGCTGAGCTGGGGCTGGGCCCCAAATTAAGGAGGCTTCTCACAGCAAAGGCAGTTCCCTCTGCTGTGAGGCCTTCTCTGTGGCTTGTGTTTGTGTCTGCTGTCCAGCCAGCTTGTCTGTCTTCATGTCTCTTCAAATTCCACCTCCGTGAACTTGGGACTACCCCCTCCAGTTTCATACTTGGTTAGCACTGACCAATTTTTAGGTTCTCCCCAGGTCTGACCACATCAAAATCCCATACTCACCCATTCATTTATTTATTCACTCAACAGTTATTTATTACTTTCCAAATGTCTTTCCAGCTCATTGTTACCTCTGGAGCTGCTAGCTTATTTACAGTGTAAGTAGCTGGAACAAGAATTGGCAAACTGTTTTTGTGTATCCCTTCTAAGTGAATTGAGAGTCCCTTGGATTGCAAGGAGAGCAAACCAGTCAGTCCTGAAGGAAATCAATCCTCGATGTTCATTGGAAGGTCTGATGCTGAAGCTGAAACTCCAATACTATGGCCACCTGATGCAAAGGACTGGCTCACTGGAAAAGACCCTGATGCTAGGAAAGATTGAAGGCAGGAGGAGAAGGGGACGACAGAGGATGAGATGGCTGGGTGGCAGCACTGAATCAATGGACATGAGTTTGAGTAAGCTCGGGGAGTTGGTGATGGACAGGGAAGCCTGGCGTGCTGCAGTCCATGGGGTCACAAAGAGTCAGATACGATTGAGCAACTGAACTGAAGTGAATTAGGCTTCTAAGTTATAGGCATTATAGACCCATTTTACAGATGAAGAAATAGAGGTGTGGAGAGCTGAAATTCCTTACCCAGAGTCCCTTGGGTAATAGCAGAGCCAGAAGTTATTCTAGTTCTGGTTTTTTCCAGGATACCTTGTTTGTGTCTAACTCCTGACAAATATAAAGGGGAGAGATTTGTCAGCCTTGGAGAATTTCCTAAATTCTAAGAAAAGATGCACTAATAAGGAATTGTGTGCCTAAATCCTGCTCCTGTGAAACCACTGTTAAAAGAATTGGACGCAGGCTGGGGGAGCCCGGGGGAGGTGAGAATGTGGCTCTGCAGGGATGTGGCCAGATGGGAGTGAGAGAATGTCGGTGGAAGTTCTAGCAAGTCCACCCCTACCACATGGTATAGGTCTGAGATCTTGCTGCCCAGGCAGCACTTTGTAAAAATGTGATCCAAAGCAGAGGCCGGGCCTGGGACCTCGGCTGTAAGGAGCTTTATATGTCAGGGGCCGAAGACTAACAGTGAAAGCTTGACCTTAGTTGAAGGGCAGAAAGCTAAAAGGTCAGTGACCAGAAGGTTCAAGATAGCTGGAACAAGTTAACCGAGAGCTTCAATGGGGAATGGCAGAAGACACTAAGCCTTCAGCCCTGAGCCAGGCTAACTGAGAAACTGAGAATGTACCCAAGTGTTCTTTGTGTACCAAGATACTCCCAGTGGAATAAACATTGATGTAGAGAAAGCCTTCCTTTCCAGGTCAGTCTTTCTACCTCTCCCAGGATCCTGTAATTCTCTCTACATCCCCATACTGACCCATTTGAATTTTGTAGGATAACCATCTCTTTCTGGTTTGCTTGGAACTTCGCTAGTTTTAATGCTCAAAGTCTCATATCCCAGGAAATTGTCAAGTTAAGGGCAAATCAGGATGGTAGGTCACCAAAGATTTCCCCCCGACCATTGACTCCTTCCTAACCTGTGCACATGCATCCTCTTTGCGAAACAATTCAACTTCCTTTATATATATATATTTAAACTTTTATTTTTTAATTTTTGGTTGCACTGGGTCTTCTTCGCTGTGCGAGGGTTTTCTCCAGCTGCTGCAAGCGGGGGCTATTCTTCGTTGCAGTGTGCAGGCTTCTCGTTGCAGCGGCTTCTCTTGTTGCGGAGCACAGGCTCTAGGGCACACGGGCTTCAGTAGTTGTGGTACATGGGCTTAGTTGACCTGTGCGTGTGGCTTGAACCCCTGTCCCCTGCTTTGGCAGGCAGATTCCTATCCATTGTACAACCAGGGAAGTCTTCTGCTTCCTTCTGAGCTCCTATTCCATTCTTCTTTGTTTATAGGTTGCTAAACCTCCCCAACACGTAGTCCTTCATCTCCCTATGTCCCCAGCCCCTTCTGCGTGACTCCTGAACTTCCCCCATCAAACTTCACCAGTCTTTGTTTTTGGTAGCTTTTCTGTTGCATTTAGTGCTGTTGGTTTCTGAGATCCTGTCTTCTCCTCCCAGTTCTGAAGCTGCTGCTGCCCTGTCTCAGGTCTAGGGAACAAGTGTACCCTCTGCTCCCTCTGCCTGCTGGGATGCCCTTCCAGGCTCAGGTCTTGGTCCTGTGCTCTCACTGATCTGCAAGATGCCTGAAAGAGTTAGGCAGTTGACATGATCTATTCGGCCAACTGAGTAGGGATGGCATGGACCAGAGAGTCTGTGCTCCAGATAGAGAGGTATTCTCTTTAGTAGATTTTCATAAGAGCTGGCTACCCTTGGTTTGTGTGTTTTTGGAGACAGCTGTTATCTGAAGTCCAACGTGGGAATGGGATATTTCTACCCAAAGGCACGGAAGTATATCTGGATGTGCCTTAGGCAAGAATTCAGGCATTTGAGGGAAACATCCCATCCTTGTCTTGGGAGAAGAATTCTTGTCCTTACACTGGGGTGAGAAGGCTCTCTCCTCACCTGACCTTGTGCCCTTCTTCCTCTCAAGCAGGGAATCAAGTTCCTAGTCACCAGTCAGAACCTTGATGGGGACAGACAAGGACTAGCTTGTCAAGTCCTAAGAGCATTATTAATGTGGAGAAAAATGCTGCTATATGATGAAAGGCTTTTCACTCATCAGAGACTTATTATTCTTTCCACTGCAATTAAGGTGTAGAATGGAGCAATACCATGACAGTACAATGTCAGCAACTATGGATCAGATGGGTCACGAGACATTTCAGACATGAACAAGGTCAGCAGCCCAACTAAGCTGTTTTAGTGACCAGTGTCACAAGTCCTGAAAGTACTTTGGAGAATAATTTGTCTATTCTTCTGGTCCCTAGTGGAGCTGTATGAGGATAACCTCAAATTTTCTATATTCTAAATGTTTCCCTAAGGAGTTTGAGCCCTTGGCTCCTTTCATGAAAAATATTCCTTCATTTCTTTAGAAAGCATTTTTTTGGGATATAAAAAGTAGACACAGTTGTATCTCTCTTCTTGAAAATTCTCCAGTTAAAGACGGGAAGAAAACAAGAATATACCTAAGAACAGCCACCCTTCCCATGGCTAATCCCAGCCCTGACACTTCATGGATATCAACCTGGGCCAAGTAACAGTCAAGTCTCATCCGAGTCCATGCAAGGCTGGAGGTTTCTCGGATGGCAGCCCTCAAGGGATCCACTCACTGGGCCTCTGCCACTCTGTCCAGCTCCAAATACCAGCTTGTTGTCCCTGACTAGTCCAGGCAGTTTGGGAGAAAGCAACAAGAATAGGAAATGCAAACCTGCTCACAGTAGCTTAGAGCTGCTCGACAGACAAAATAAAGACACTTCAGACCCTTAACCAATAGCTCTGACTTATGTTATTAGGTGCTGAATTTGTGGGTGCATCAAGTGCAGGAAAGGGAGAGATGGTCGAGGACTTGTGACCAGGGCTGAGAAGAGAGGAAGGCAGTAACAAAGCAGGGTGGATATATTGCAGAGTTGCCTTCTATGGGAGGGTGTTGGCAGGCGGCACGGGAAGGAAAGGGTGCAGAGCCTTACATCTGACGGATGTGGCTCAAAGAATAGCCTGTCCAGGTGATGGGCTGCAGAGTTGCTGGTAATGGCATTGGTGGCTGGGTGAGCTGACTGGTTCGTAATAGGTTCACATTGTCCTGCATCTGCAAATGGCTCAGTTGGAAGCACTTTTCAGTGGTGCCTTTCCAAAACTGGAATTTCTTAAAAGAGACAGGATAGGAAGATTCTGTTTTGCAAAGTTGTTCTCAGGTACCCTTCAAAACTGTTGTATCACTGAGGAAACAGGACAAACACAAACATCAACACACATACATACACACACACAAAGATTCTCAGCTGCTCTCTCTTACACACACACACACACACACACACACACACATACACACACACACACACAAATGCTGAAGCCCTGTAGACACAGTGATACTCCTAACATTTGGAAAAATTGTTGAATTAGGGCCAAAACCTACAATAACTGAAATAACTTTGTATGATATCTTTTCGGGCAGAGGGAAGAAGTAAGGGGAAGAGCATTGGAAGGATTGCCTTACTCTTCATCCTTGTTTGATTAATGCTCACAGAGAGAGGGTGTGGGTTGAAATCGATCATATTCCCCACACCCCACCCCTCAATCTGCCTTTTTTATTTAAAAAAATGACTCTGGTTTGAGATACATGAATGATACATTTAGTTTTCAAGGGAAATTTTGCTTTTGTATTAGAAGAAAATGAAAGAGTGCATTTTTAGAAACTTATCTAGAGAGTTGTATTTCCTGAGCTGTAAGGAAAAAAACAAATTCTTTCCCTTCTCGTGACTTATCTCCTTTTCTCTCAACAATAAGTCATCTTGGGTCTTTTTTTTCCATGCCTGGATCAAATGAGACCAACATGGAGAGAAATGATGGGACATGATGGTTTCGAAACTTGGTCATGCTGGAAAGGCAGGCCCTGAATGGTAGAACTAAAATGGGAGGGGCTGAGAAGGAGGTGTGAGAACCAGGGGACAAGTGCTCCCAAGATAAGCTGCAGCTTTGCAGACAGCTAATTAAATGAGCACCTATTTTCTTTTTTAAAAACTTCTTATTTTGCATTGGAGTATAGCAGATTAACAATGTTATAATAGTTTAGGTGTACAGCAAAGGGACTCAGCCATACATATACATGTATTCATTTTCCCCTAAACTTCCCTCCTGTCCAGGACTCCACATAACATTAAGCAGAGTTCCAAGTGCTTTACAGTAGTTCTTTGATGGTTATCCATTTAAAATGTAGCAGTATGTACATAAAATAAGCATCTATTTAAATCTTTCTTCTCTAGACCCCGGATCCCTCAACTCAAAACTCAACCCCTCTTAACACCTAGCAATCGTTGACTGCATTGTCTCAGTGAGATGGGAAGGGAGCCAGGTGACCCAGACCCCAGAGTTCATGCCAGGCAGCACTTCCCTCACTGTGACATACAGCTACTGAGTGCCATGTGGGCAGAGAGGGATCTGATTTCTTTCTTTCTTTTCCATTAATTGGCTTTATTTTTAGAGCAGTTTTAGGTTCATGGCAAAACTGAGCAGAAGATATAGAGAGTTTCCATACACCACCTGGCCCCACATACACACAGCCTCCCCAACTCTCAACACCCCCACCAGAGTGGCATGCTTGTGACAATGAATGAACATACACTGGCGCATCATATCACTCAAAGCCCACAGTTAACCTTAGGGCTCACTCTCGGTGTTGAACCTTCTATGGGTTCTGACAAGCATATTTTGCTCCCATATATCCCACAACCATATTTTGCTCCCACATTATCCCACAGATGCAAGTGTTATGAAAATGATATCGTGACTGTGAAAGATACCATATCCAGAAAGGATTGGTCCAGACATGCGGGTGTTGATGGATAGTTGTAGAGATCCAGAGCTCCATAGGTGCCTGTCTGAGGCTGGTTGGACACGATGATTTCCAAGGTCCCGTTCAGCTCCAGGACCCGTGCTTCTGTGGCCTAGGCCAGACACAGTCAGGAACTGGCTTTATGAAGGCATGTCCTACAAGGGGTGCTGTCCTCTCTGACCAACATGGTCTTCACACAGCAATTCACTGGAGGTCACCCTGTTGCTTGAAAGTACCTGAAAATTTCCTTTTTTCTCAAGACTTTTCCAAGATTATAAAATGATTGAGACTATGGAATAAGATCAACATAATTCATTAAACTATTAACTATGTCTAGCTTATGCGTGTGTGCTAAGTTGCTTTGGTCGTGTCTGACTCTGTGTGGCCCTATGGACTGTGGCCTGCCAGGCTCCTCTGTCCATGGGATTCTCCAGGCAAGAATACTGGAGTGGGTTGCCATGCCCTCCTCCAGGGGAATCTTCCTGACCCAGGGATTGAAGTTACATCTCTCACATCTCCTGCATTGGCAGGCAGGTTCTTTACCGCTAGAGCCACCTGGGAATGTTATTTATTTAAAAAACTACACATAATATATAGTGTGGCTCTGGTGCTAAATTTGATGCCTCTTCACTGAAGCACTGGTGACATTTTAGTTTAGGAGGGATGTCCTACTGTTCCCCTTTCTGTGACCACAAAGCCATAGTAGACTGGTCACGGAAGGTACCTTGGGTCCTCCCATCAGTGTTCCAGGCAGCTGCTACTTGTCCATGGCCACTGGGATGTGGAAACCAGCTCTGCAGAGGCTGATCCCCATCAGATATTCTTTTGTTGCCCCAGTTCTTTTTCATCCACTGATCTTCTATTATACCATACAAGTCTGCAATTAAAAATTGCAATCTCATCCTTATCACTAGGGCTTTCACAGCTAATGTGGGGAAAAGTGTGTATGCAGTGGTTCTAGACTTTTGCTTAAGGACAGCATCTTCACCAATTCAGGTCCTAAGGAAGTGTCCTTCCCTCTAATGCTTCCTTTTGAAAAGTATGCTCTCTCCATCATCTATGGACCCCCATCTCTCTCTGAGCTGAAGCACATCCAAGAACAGGAGAGACATACTTTTAGTAAGAAAAGACAAAATTACAGATTGAGAGTGATTTGGAAAAAAATGATTTCATTATACAAAGGAGAGCCCTATGGCCCTTCTCCTCATCACTAATAAACAACCCTTTGGCTGGAGCTGCCTGAGATGTAACTCTGGAACCATTTCACCTTTTCCCCTGCATTCCATGGTGCCAGCTTCTCCCAGTAATTCACTGCGGTGTGCCAAGTAGGTTTGGTGCCACATGCACTTATTTTCTGGGAAGGCTGACTCTTCTATTTGCATGGTCAACTCACTAGTCCCCATGAGACCAATCTCTGGTTGGATTTATCACTGAACCATTGACTGTTCAATTGTGCCAACCAGTATTTATCGGGCAACTTCTCTCTGCCAGACCCTTTCTTTTATTGCAGGTTGGCTTCCCTGGGAAGCATCCATCCCTGGGATGGAGTTTAGCATTGTTGTTATTGGTTAGTTGCTAAGTTGTGTCTGACTCTGCAACCCCATGGACTGTAGCTCGTCAGGCTTCTCTGTTCATGAGGTTTCCCAGGCAAGAATACTGGAGTGGGTTGCCATTTCTTTCTCCAGGGGATCTTTCCGATGCAGGGATCAAACCCCCATCTCCTGCATTGGCAGGCGGATTCTTTACCACTGAGCCACCAGGGAAGCTCAAGTTTAGTATGCAGCAGGTTTATTGGAGGATGCTCTTGGAAAGGGGAAGGGAAAAATACAGGAGGAGGCTGAGGGAGGTGTTGGGCTGCAATGTAGTCATGAGGGGTAGGCTGAGCCCGTGTGGAGCTCTAAAGTGAGAGGGCTCTTCAGAACTGTTCCAGGTGGGGCCAGGCTCTTATAGCCCCTCACTGACCTTCACTGGTGCAGCTGTCCATGGGAAGAGGGGGTGGCATCGTGGGAGGCAGATCACTGCCACCAAGGACAATTTCTGGAGATGTCTTGAAGTTAAGGGCTGGCAGCTGGCAGCCCTGCAGCTGGGGACATAAGCACTTGAGACAATCCAGGTGACACAGCAAGGCAACCCCTGCCCTGTGCTTAGCTTAAGCCTTCCAGGCCCTGGGGAGGAGTTCATTACCTGGATGGTGAGAACCAACAAGGATGCAAATGACACTCTCATGAGGGGGCAGCTGCAGACAGAGGTGCCAAAGCCCTGGTACCAAATGACAATCTCATGAGGGGGCAGCTGCAGACAGAGGTACCAAAGCCCCACCAGGGGCTGCTGGTGGAGGTGGAAGGGCCACTTGCTTGGGGGGAGTGTTTGAACTGGGTCTGAGAAAAGCCTGGCTTGCAGATTTTTGTTCTTATCCAGTCGAGACAGCTTGATTGAAATCCTTGGTGCATGAAGCGGGCTTGCTTGTACACAGACCATGAGACCTGGATTCCAAGCCAGATGTTCGGTCAATCCCCAGGGCTGGGGAGTGACGTCTGACCAAGTGCAGCAGCTTGGAGTCAGTTTGCTTGTTTTCTCTTCATCTCAAGAAGTTCCAGGAAATGTCACTGCAGAGGTCAGGGCTGCTATTATCTCAGGCCTCACTTCCCGTGGCCCCTGGATGTGCCAGGAGATCAAGAGGACAAGCTACATCTGCTCTGGGGCCTGGACAGTTACTCTTCTTGGGGCAAGAAGCACCCTCTGACTTCTTTGCAGTTCTCTATTTTCATGCCATGGTCTGTTCCTGAGGGGACTTGCTGAGGGAACTTTCTGGAATGAGGGGAATTACTGTGTGCTGTAGGGAAAGCTGTAGAGGCCTTTAGGAAGCAGATAAGATCCAGAGGGGAAGCCTCCATAGGAGCAGGTGCCTGCATGGTGATGTGTCCCAATACCCACCCAACCCTGAATCTCCTGCCTTCTTTGCTGGATTGACGGACCCTCTCCCACTGGGCCATGCTGCTAGATTCATGCCTGCGGACAGAGTCACAGCCACAGCATCTGGCCCCATGGTCACAGTTGCAGACTGTTGGTTCCTCCAATCAGCCAGTGGTCCCCATGGACCCAGCCCTGAGAGAGGGAACAGACATGGCTGTTGGGAGTAAGGGTGTGTGTGTATGTGCTGGAGAGGGCAGAATGTCCAGCTGGGAAGCAGTGGTCCTCTGGCAACCTGGATGGAGTGGGAAGGAGAGCAGGAGAAAAAGAAGATTGGAAGTGGGCTGTGAAAAAGGAGCCCTGGACTAAAGTCAGATTTCACCAGCAGAACCATTACACCAGTATATCTGAGATTCTCTCGAAGGTGAACCAAATCCTGGGCCCATCCCACAATGGGGTTGGGAAACAATGAGGGTCATCTCTTTACTCTAACCTGGTGTTTCCTACCCTCTCAGCTCCTTGTCTCAAACCAACATCAAGAGATGCTATTTAAAAAAACACTGGCTGGCAGGAAAGGAGACTTCACCTTACCCAATGCTGTGATTCTGGGACTTTGTGAATGAGGAGAAACATTTGACATTTGGGTGGTGTGTTCAATACCCTGGAGGATCTGCTCTGACCTCTCTGACCTATGACATCCATAGGTGGTCTGTGTTGGAGCCAGGCTGTCATGCTGCCCCTGCAGCCCACCAGTGAGTGCACCGTGACTGTTCACAGCCCTCAGCACCAGACTGTGGTGGCCAGGAGTCCAGGCAGGGGTGCAGGGCTCTGCATTTATGCCAGTGGCAGGGGCCCCAGTGGTCTAGGGCCTATGGGTCCCTACAGGTTGTCTCCGGGCCCAGGGCACCTTTCAGGTATTCAAGCACTGCAAGCCTTGCGCTTCCCAGCTCCTACACACCTCCTTGTCCATTCTCCTTTCTCTCTGTGCCTTTTCAGGCTTGGTTGCTTTCCTTCCTCCTTGTGCATAGGAATCTCGCCTCTTCTGTGAGACATTAACTGTGCGTCTTCCAGCACATAACAACAAAGCTTACATATACAGTGTGCATGTTACTGCTGAGCTTTCTTTGTGTTCTCATGATAGCTCTGAATAATTAAAATGACCCCTACTTAGGGGGAAAATGAATGGGGGCACAGAGAGGCCACATGGTTAATTTTGATGCTGGACTTCAGGTGGCCCAAGGCCCTGCACTTCCTGTGTCATCTTTGGGTAGTGATGTGCGTACATGCTGACGTGCATGTACACTTCCCTGGGGAGGGGAAACACTACCCATGAAATTCTACGGGAGGAGCTAGAACTGCTATTTTTTAAAAAAAAACATTTCCTCATTTTATGGTCTTAAGTGTTCTGAGTGCATACATCCATACCCCCTAGATTCTTAGAAAGGGATTATTACTTTGAAAATTCCCCAGTCATTATTCTTTCTAGAAAGCCCTATCATCCCTTCTCTTGCTCATTTATCCAGCAAGAACCACTTCAGGGTATCCTCCCAACACACACACACACACACACACACACACACACACTGTGGTTCTTGGGTATGCTAGGTATGGAAGGACCGAAATTTCTAACCCTTTTAAGTTGGGTGACACACAGCACCCCCTCCAGGAAGCCTCCCCTGCTGCAACCTGGTCCTCTCTGCACATCTTAGCGGTGCTCAGGCGCCCTAGTTAGGTGGCGTATGGTCATTTACATTCCTGTCACTTGCAGGCCCCTGTTTCATCTGACATGACAAGCAAGTCTTCTAGCTTCTTGAGCACAAAAAGGAAGCTGTAAAGTCAGGAAGCTTCTGTGTGAGCTTCTGGGTCCACCTCTGGCATGATCCACTTCAGCAAACTCTCCCTTGAGTATATCTGGTGGGCAGGACTTAAAATCACAAGGATGTGACTTGAAGGATGTGAACCTGGTTGCAAGGGAGTCTGGGAATTGTAGTTCTTCTCTTTCCAACCTGTGCATTCTCTGTCTACCTCAAGGCAGACAAATACCCAGTCAATCCTCAGTGTCTATATAATCACAGAAAGAAGACAGGTCCTATGAGTATTTGCCTCCATTAGTGCAAAGTTCTTCAGCTTAAAAAGTGACATTGAAGGACTGGGTCTGGAACATTACAGCAGATGCCTCAGACACTAAAGGACTTTGTGCCAATCACCTATGCCCTCAGCTTCAGGTGACCTTGGTTCTTGAGAAAGCAGAAGCTCAGTCTCCTAGAAGACTTGCCTGTACACTTACTCAATGGATTGAACTATGGAAAGAACTTAGCAGGTATTTTGGCTGTGATAGTTTAGGTAATGCTGGAGGAGAAATAGCCCATGACTGTCAGTGGCTTAAAATTAAAATGACTATTATAAACAGTGCTGCAATGAACATTGGGGTACATGTGTCTCTTTCAATTCTGGTTTCCTCAGTGTGTATGCCCAGCAGTGGGATTGCTGGATCATAAGGCAGTTCTATTTCCAGTTTTTTAAGGAATCTCCACACTGTTCTCCATAGTGGCTGTACTAGTTTGCATTCCCACCAACAGTGTAAGAGGGTTCCCTTTTCTCCACACCCTCTCCAGCATTTATTGCTTGTAGACTTTTGGATTGCAGCCATTCTGACTGGCATGAAATGGTACCTCATAGTGGTTTTGATTTGCATTTTTCTGATAATGAGTGATGTTGAGCATCTTTTCATGTGTTTGTTAGCCATCAGAAGCAACCTAGATGTCCATCAGCAGATGAATGGATAAGAAAGCTGTGGTACATATACACAATGGAGTATTACTCAGCTGTTAAAAAGAATACATTTGAATCAGTTCTAATGAGGTGGATGAAACTGGAGCCTATTATATAGAGTGAAGTAAGCCAGAAAGAAAAACACCAATACTGTATATTAACGCATATATATGGAATTTAGAAAGATGGTAACGATAACCCTGTATACGAGACAGCAAAAGAGACACTGATGTATAGAGCAGTCTTTTGGACTCTGTGGGAGAGGGAGAGGGTGGGAAGATTTGGGAGAATGGCATTGAAATATGTATAATATCATATATGAACCGAGTCGCCAGTCCAGATTTGATGCATGATACTGGATGGGGCTGGTGCACTGGGATGACCCAGAGGGATGGTATGGGGAGGGAGGAGGGAGGAGGGTTCAGGATGGGGAACACATGTATACCTGTGGCAGATTCATTTTGATATATTACAAAACCAATACAATATTGTAAAGTTAAATAAAAAAAAATTTAAAAAAATTAAAATGACTAGAGTTTGTATCTTGCTCATGCCACCTGTCCAGTACAGATTGGTAAGGGATTTTAGAGAGACCCAGGGACCTGGGCTCACCAAGGCTCCCACATGCAATCCTGGCCAGGCAAGAGAAGCAGAATGTGGCAAACTGCATGCTTGTTTCTGCCCAGAAGGGTCATGTTGCTAACCACCATAAGTTGGCAGCCAAAGCCTAACTTTAAAGGGATGGAAAGTTCGGTCCTTCCTGTGCCTAGAGGACCCAAGAACCACAGTGTGGGGAACACTAATTACCTCCACAGGGAGGTGGGGAGAGCAGCGTCCTTACTTCCTCCCGTTTCCCTCATGGCTCCAAATAGGATTACTGACATTTCCTATTACCATTTTTTTGTCCCTCCAAGCACTGAAAATTTCAACTTTAAAGATACTGATAAAATTTTTACTTGAAATGGCCTGTGGGAAACCAGCACAGTCCCCAGGGGCAAAATTCTCATCATGCTTTTCCTCAGATACATCAGTTTTTCTGAGTCTGTCATGATTTTGTGGGCTGGGAATGCTATGTGTTTATTTTTGTAGAAAAACCCCGTCTTCCTTGGATTAGAGAAGGGAGATGATGGGCCCGAGAGGCAGACCCCAGGAGGTTTGGGGTTCAGCTCAAGCCCCACCCTCACCCCCAGCTTTCTCTGACCGCCTCCCACCCTCCCGCACTATTGGAGGCCATTTTTGACTCTCATGAGCCCCCACTTTGCCTGCCCACCCTCATCCAGCACCTGTCATAGTTCCTCATTGTATTATCGATGTTTGTATAGATGTCTCACTTCCCCATCTAGGCTGTGAGCTCTTTGAGAACTGGAACTTGATTTGATCCACCTAGAACTGTCCCCCCCTGCACAGATGGCATGTATTCAGTATTTTTGAACGGCTCAATGGATGTCTGAGTCTCATCTTAGGGTCTTTTCTGCAGGAGATTTTCAGTGTCTTCTGAATGGAAAAATGGATGGATAGAGGCATGGATGGATGGGCAAATTAGAGAATAAGACTGAATCTGTACAGAGGCTGGTTAGCATCTCACAGGGAAAATAAGTCTGTTCCCCCAACGTGGCTCTGCTAATCAGCTAACACGTAAACAAACGTCTGCTCCTGGAACAGAGGAGACCAGTGGGAATGGGGTGATGCAGGGCAACCTCTCACCATTCTGCAAACTGAGGCCAGGCCCTGCTATGGCAGTAGTGTTCCCCGTACAAGACTGAGCGCTCAGGTGCCAGGGGCAGGTTTTCTGGGGGCGGGGCATAGGGTGTGGCTCTTCCTGTCTGAGCATTTCTGTGGTCCAGACTGAGTGTGGGGAACGGCAAGCCAGGCCAGTGGGGCCTCTAGGGCTTCCTGCCAGCAAGACTGCCATGACAAGGCTCTGCCCTCCACTTTAAATGTCCTCCAGGCTGAGGCAGGAGAGTTCCCCAAGCCCCCAGAGACTACAAGAGGTCAGTAGGTCCAGGCAACAGGGGCAGAGGGACAGCCCCAGAGAAAGTGATCCCCATCTGTCCCCTCATCTGTGGGGAGAAGGCTCAAACACCATTTCCTCTTTCTCAGGAGATGGGAGAAGTGTCAACACAGAATTCCCATGCCTCCCAGATCTCTCCGGGGTGGAGCCTTGAAGAAGGGAGGGCAGAGACACAGGGAAAGGAAGGGCAGGAAAGTGGCACATGTGTGTGTCCAAAGGTGGGGTGAGGGGACCAACAGACAGCCCTCTCCATCTAAAATAAAGACAGAAACCTCCCCTCACTCTTCTGTCCTTCCCATTCCTCTTCAGTTGAAATAAAGGCATAGAGCTGAGAAATGGTCCTCTGTTGGGCTTGGCAGCTGAATTAGAGGAGGCTGGACCTCTGTGCCTTGGTTTCCCTTTGGCCTTCATTTCATGAGAAAGAGAAATGTGTGGATGCAGAAGGAAGCCCAGGAGTTGGGGATCATCTTCCCTCCAGAGTGGCAGGGTTGTTCCACCGGGCAGCCTGGGTAGTCAGTGGGCCTGGAGAAGCACCAGGCCAACGGGACGCTACCTGTGGATGCTGGCTATGGGTGGCCCCGGTCCTCTGCCAGAGATGCCCGAGTTAACCCAACTCCTCTCCGTCAGCCTCCCATGGAATCATGCTCCATGGCCGAGCAGATACCAAAGGATAAATGTGCTATATTAACATGAATACTAATGACAAATGCACTGCAGTAGTAAGCACATAGTAGATACATAGAATATTTTCTATATAGTCTGAACATAGATACAAAATAACTTATACTTGTTTTCGTTTTCCATCACAGTAGGAGCATAGCGTACAAAGTGATTGGTTCAGTGGCCACAAAGCAAGCCAAGGGAGAGACTGTAAGGGCGGCTGTAGGGCATCAGGAATGGTGGGGATTTGCCAGACACTGCAGAGTCGTGGGTCCTGCAGAGACCACGGCCTCAGACCTCTTGAACTGGCCTTCTCGACAGTCAGCAGGAGGTCCCACTTGAGAAGAGTTGGAGGCTGCATTTGAGCCAGGATGATTCAGGCTGCGGGGTGGGAGGCGGAGCAGAGTCAGAGGCAAACAGCACCCAACAGGCCAGCTCACATTCCTGCTGCTGCTGTTGGGCTTCTGTGAGGTTGGGAACATGGGGCGAATCTCCAGAAGGCACGGTTTGCTTCTGTGCTGTGACAGATGGCCAGACTGATGGCCCACCAAGCGCTGGCTGGCCGCTCTCCCTTGCCAGCCTTCTCTGGGAGCCCGCGCGGGGACTGCGTGCTCAGCTAACTCCTCACAGTTTGTCATTAGCCGGAAACACAGGGATCCTGTCCATCATCACAGCAGAGGCCAGTCTGTGGCCCTAGCTCCATCACATGTGAGCTGTGTGACCTGGGAGGGTCACCTGAACTCTCCTGAGTCTCAGGCTCAAATGGGAGGGGCTAACACAGACTTCCTTGGAGCATGATTAAGGACAACTTGGAATAAGGTATATGAAGCGCCTGATGCAGCTCCTGGCACTCAGAAGGGGTGGATAAATGTGTCAAGTACAAGCATCCACACAGAGGCCAGGTGGGAAAAACAGGAATCTCACAAAATCTGTGGAATAAAACCACCACTGACTGGCTACGAGAGCAACGGATGACAGGACAATTTCTTTGCTTTCTTTCCTGCCAAGTTTTTCCTTTCTCTCTCTGGTTCTGGGATTCTTTGAAAGGAAATGCAAGCAAGTTTAAAGCCAGGTCTGCTGAGGCAGTCAGAGCCTCAGCATGGGAAAGAAGAGGGCTCACGGCTGTGGCTACGTCTCTTCAAGTCTGCGGCCTGGTTCCCTGAGGACACTTCCCCCTTCACTCCCCTCCCTGCGGAAGCCCCCTCCCCTCCCATCTCTTGGCCCCAGAGCAGATTTCATGTTAGCAAGTCAAAGAGGTGGGGATAAAGCATAGAAAAAAGTGGATTGTCTATTAAGTGAAAAGCCTTTTCCATCTGCTCTGGGTTCGGGGAATCTGGAGGTGGGTGGGCCATCTGTGGCCGAGTGAAAGGCCTCCACAGGAGAAGGTGGGTCTCTGGGCAGTGGGACCAGGGAGGGAAAGAGGGATGGAGACTGAGGCATGACTCCTGGGACTCGAGGTGCTTCTGTGTTTCAGCCACAGATACTTGGAGATGTATCCTGGAAACCTGGGGATCCTTGTTCCCTTATCTGCAGTGCCAGTCTCAACATCTGTGTGTGTGTGTATGTGTGTGTGTGTGTGTGTGTGTGATCGCCTCTCCCATCTCCTCTAACACCTGCCTGCTCTGGACCTCCCCCCCTTCCATCACTCGGTGGCCTTCCTTTTGGAGGGGGGTACAAGGTGGGCGGGCAGCTCGTTGGGCAGCTCATGCCCCTCCAGCTTGACCTTGATGAGGTGGTTGGCCAGTGCGAACTCCTCATCATCCAGCATGCCATCCTTGTCGATGTCGGCCAGCTTCCAGATCTTGCCCAGCACGCTATTGGGCAGCTTGGAGCGCACCATCTCCTTCTTGGCGTTGGCGCCCGTGATCTTGCCATCCACCGGTGACAGGGTGTAGAAGATCTCATCGTACATGGGCTTGTCCCTGGCTACCACCCACTCGGCATCATCAATGCCCTCCCCGGCCCCCTCCCCATAGCCATGCCCGAAGGGGCCATGGAGGGTGCCCTCGAATGCTCCACCCTTCACTATCTGGGCAGGCCGCTGGGTCTCCTCCTGGCGCACCAGCACCATGAGCTGGGCAATGTCATGAGCCAGCATGTCATCCACCACCTCCAGCAGCTTGCTTTTCAGGGGCTGGAATTTGCTAAAGTCCTGGGCTTGTAGCTGGTCCTGGGAAGAGAGAGAGAAAAAAGGTGAGGACAGAAGACAGTGGGCCCAGAAAAGATATGAGAGAAAGAGACAAAAGATATATTGACTCTTGGTGGATTTTTCAGGAGAGAGGCTATTGCAGGGGTTGGAGAAGAAAGATTTAACAACTGGTTTGATCTATTTGGGGCTTTCCTGATAGTTCAATTGGTAAAGAATCTGCCTGCAATGCAGGAGACCCCAGTTTGATTCCTGGGTTGGGAGGATCCGCTGGAGAAGGAATAGGCTACCCACTCCAGTATTCCTGGGCTTCCCTGGTGGCTCAGTTGGTAAAGAATCTGCCTGCAATTGAAGACCTGGTTCGATCCCTGGGTTGGGAAGATCCCCTGAAGAAGGGAAAGGCTACCCACTCCAGTATTCTGGCCTGGAGAATTCCATGGACTGTATAGTCCATGGGGTTGCAAAGAGTCGGACACGACTGAGCGACTTTCACTTTCACTTCATTTTGATCTGTTTGGATTCCTTTAGTGTTCTAGGGAGCAAATTACAGTCAGGCCTCCATATCTGAGGGCTCTGCTTTTGTGGATACTACATCATTTTATATTATAATGAACTTGAGCATCCATGGATTTTGGTATCTGTGGAGGGTCCTGGAACCAATCCCATGTGCATACCAAGGGGCAACAGTCATTAAATTTCTCAGTTCCTTTTGGCTATTGATTGAACAGTGAGTGGCTCTTGAATGCACCACCCCTCTGAGACTGAGTCATGTGGGTCTCTACTTCAATAAGGGTTACACTTGAAAACACACTCCACTACATGAGCTCATTCTCTTCCTCATGACCTTCTGAGAGTGGGAAATCACATTCTATCACCATTTAGGAAGGAAAAAGGGAGGTACAGGCAATGAGAAATAAATCACAGTAGAAGCCAAAGGTCATTCTCAAGCCAGTGGTTCTTAATCAGGATGCTTGAGGGACTATCTGGAGAGATTTTTCAATGATCAGCTTCTCCCTGAGGGTTCTGTCTCAGGAGGCAGGAGCAGGTAGGCAGGTTTTATAAAAGCTCCCCTTCTTGCCTTCCCATGACCACCACACTACATGGTAAAAGAAATGTGTTCTGCTTTGCATGTCTTTGCCATTTTTAAAGGTCCCAGGTCTCAAATATCCCCAGATTCTCCTTGGCCGCTATAATGACAAGATGAGAGCTTCCGGCTCCCACCCTGGCTCTGGCCACAGCAATCTCGGGACACTGGGAGGAGGCCAGTTTACAGGGGACAGTCTCAGGACAAGCACACTACAGAAAAATTTAGAAAACACCCATGGCTATATTTCAAGACCAAGTGTGAGCCTGGGCATCCTCACCTCCATTCCAGGGTGGGGCTGGGAGTGATGTGGAGGGTGGAGCAGACAAGCCCTTTCTCCTGCCCTTGGGCACAACCTCCCTGGCCCCTGCCCCTCCCAGCCTGTCCATGTCGAGGTGTGTTTTGTGGGCTCCCAACTAGGGGTCCCAGTGTCTTCCACAATGAGTACTCCCATCAGCCCACACATATGTCCCCACAGTACAGTTATTTATGTACTGAACCAGCATCCCTAACAGAACCTGACATCAGGTGGGCAAACAAGCGAGAAGGTGAAACCATCTGTGTTGCAAAAGAATTCCTCACATTAAAAAGTCATATGATCCCTTTCAAATGTCATCTTCCCCAAAGTTTGCTTACAGATCATTAAATTCTTAACAGAAAGAGAAAGTGAAAGTTGAAGCCCAAATTATGTGAAAACAATTCTGAAACAAGTGACTGGCTCGATGTGGATAGTTACAGGAACGAATGGATACACGAACAAATGCATACTCTGGACGTCTATGTTTTTCTTTCTTTTTCTTTTACTAGATAGGAAAGTAAAAATGCATACATTTGGGACTACACTGATGTTCTGAAACCCTCTAAGCAACAAGGGCAAAAACAATATTACTGCTACATCTGCTATTTTTCCTAATCCCCTAATTCTTGAAAACTTTTCCTTTTTAAATAATTACAGAATCATGGAAAGTTGCAAAAATTGTGCAGAGGTAGGTTCCTTGTGGTCATCTCCCTGCCTCCTCTACTGGTGAAATCTCACCTAACTTGCTATTGCATTTAAACAGTATAGTCTGTGCCAGGCCATGCTAACTGCCTTACAAACATTAATCTGATTTCTGCTCACAATATCCATATAAGGTGGTGCTTTTGTAGCCTCAACATGTAGACAAGAGACAGAAGGTCAGAGAGGATCCAGTTAGCAGGGTGTGGTAGGTTTTTGCTTAGACCTTGGACAGCTCCTGGGGTTTTTATTTGCAGCCTATGTGCTGCTACTGCTAAGTCGCTTCAGTCGTGTCCGACTCTGTGCAACCCCATAGACGGCAGCCCACCAGGCTCCCCCGTCTCTGGGATTCTCCAGGCAAGAACACTGGACTGGGTTGCCATTTCCTTCTCCAACGCATGAGCCTATGTAAACATTACTAAAACCACAGGCAGGTTAATTACATTTGTAAACCTCAGTTTGCTCACCTGTGAAAGGGGGATGAAATGCCTCCCCCAGAGGGTTGTTTTGGGGGACATAAGAAACTATGTGTGACCGACCCTGGCCCAAGAGAGGCGCCCATGGTGCACTCCAAAGATGACAAACTCCTGTGCAGACTTCTGCTTCTCGGTGGCGTATGTTCAAATCACTGCCAAGGCAGATCTCAGCAGTAAGCTTAGGCGATGAAGGGCCAAGAGACTGTTTGTCAGGTGACTCGTCCTGTCTCACATGATGTGGTGGGGATCCCAAACCGGTGGTGACCAGGACAGGGGAAGGTTATAAGCTGGAGGTATCAGAGCCCCCTCTAACACCGCTACCCACTGGGAGCATCAGGGCTCCATGTTTCTCCCAGGGCCCAGGTCTGGCACCTGTTGGGCCAGTGTCAGCCCAGCAGGAAGGGCAGACCCAGGGCTACCTGCCTGCCTGTTGATTCTGGGCTGAGTTTCTCCAGGACATCCAAGGGTGGTCTACTCCAAGCTTGAGCTGCTCAGCCAGCTCATCCCTTTCCTGGAGCCCCCATACACTGGTTACCTGCATCCTCTTCAGGTTGGGGAAGTCCCCAGGTGAGATCTGGTGCTCCCGCTCAATCTGGCCATAAATCTCAGCCAGATTGTTCACCAGCTCCTTCTTCTTGTTGTCCTTTCCGAACATGGAGGGCATCTCCTTCTTCAGAGAGCTGATGATGTAGGCGTGAACCTGAATAACAGGGGCAGGGAGAAGCCTTCAGATCAAGACCTCTAGTTCTTTCCTTTACCATCAAGATCAAGTTCTTTCCTTCCCTCCAGGGCACCTCTCACCCCATCTTTTCCCACAAATCCCTCCTCCTGCTCCTACTTCTGAAATAAGTTGTCTCCATCCTCTTTCTCTTCCATTGCTTACAGCGCTGAGCTGTTTCGCTAGATCTTGGGGAAAGGGGAGCTTGTGAGGAGGTTGAGGTCAAGGCAGTAACAGGGATGGTAATTCTGGTGATGATGTTGATGAGGAAGACGGTAACAACAGCTGACACGAACAGAGCACTTGTGAGGATGCCGGGCACTGTGATCAGGGCTTTCCCATCTTTATTCTATGTTGTCTTCTAACCCTTTCATTTCACAGATGTGGAAGCAGGCACAGAGCAGCTAAGGGCCTTGCTGAGGTTGGGATCACACTGTAAACTATGGAGTTGACTCCGACCTGGCCATCTGACGCCAGGGCATGTCATCCTAACCACCACACTACCCTGCCCCACCCCCTCCGAGTGCGCATGGCTGATGCTCACAGGCAGTGACTACCGGACATCCTCACACGGGCAGACAGTAGCTCAGGGCTGCAGGCAGTGGCCCTCTCCCCTTGCAGCTGACCGCATCCCCAAACCACCGGCCCCGCCCATGCTGGCCCTCTCCTGGAGGCAGCCTCACCTTGGCCAGCCTGGCTCTCTTGATGAGGTCATTCAGCTTGCGCAGGGCAGCGTTTCGGGGCAGGCTCTGGATGTCTCTGAACAGGTCCTGCTCCTCGGCCTCAAAGAGCTTCCGGTTGTCTGGGATGAGAAGCGGGTGGGACCAGAAGGAGCCGATGTAGACCCGGATCACCTCGGGCGTGTTGACGATCTTCCCCAGGGACCACATGAGGGCCCCGTACACCCGCATCAGCTGCTGCGTCTCGATCTGGTCGGCCTTGTTCAGCACCACTCGCATCTTGTCCTCGTGGTTCTTGAGGGCTTTGATGACTTCCGAGAACTCATCGGAGATGTCCAGCTTGTGGGCGTCAAAGAGCAGGATGATGCGGTCCACCCGCTCGGCGAACCACTCGAGGATGGCAGCGAAGTCGTACCCTGTGGCAGAGCAGAGTCAGGGGGAGGGGCCTTTGGGGTGAAGGGTAGGGATTTGGGGTGGGGCAGCGGTGCAGTGGAAATAACATGGTCTCAGGAGTCAGATCTGGGTTCAACTCTGGCTCCTCCATCTTTTCACTATTTGGCCTTGAGCCAGTTACCGACTGTCTCTGAGTCAGTTTCTCCATCTATAAATGGGCATACGAAAAGTATCTAGTTAATAGATTTTTAAGGACCAGAGATGCTCAGCTCACCTAGCAGCTAGAGAGGAAGCAGCTTCACCTCTCAGTCTCCTCTTCCATATAAAGGGCAATAGATGGGAATGTGAGGCTTTGCTCGAGGGCACACAGCCCAGGAGCAGCAGCGCAGGGATAAGGATGGAAGTGTTGGGCCTTCTGTCGCTCCCCACTGCCACACCGCTGGCAGGGCAGTAGGAGCCCTTCCTTAGGTTCTGGGTGGGCTCAAAGACCCTGGCTTCCAACATCACAGGGTTTTATAGGCAGAGACCTTGGGGTCCCACAGCTCTCTGGCACCATTGAGTGGGAGACTGAGCCAAAAGGAAAAAGCCAGAAGTTCCCGCCCTGTCTCACAGAGGAAGATTAGAGACCAGGGAGGGTCATCCGGCAACTGCCTTGCCATCGAGAGAGAGGCAAGCAGCCCTGCTTGTCTGTAACAAGGTCCTCAGCGTGAGTACAGCAGAATCCCCTGGAGAGACTGTTAGAGCCTCAGACTTCGATTCAGTTCACATCACGACCTCAATTCACCCCCACACCACCCTCTGAGGCAGGCACAGTCCCACTTTCCAGAGGAGAGACTCAGAGATGAGAGGAGAGTCAATTGCTGGTGTGTGTGTATGTGTGTGTGTGTTGGGGAGAGGGTGTTCAGGACTAGACCTGGCTACAGGGCCCTGGGCACCCTACACAGTCCTGCGGGCAGTGGTCCTGCACCTGTGAGCCCCCTGCCTCCTGCTCCCCTCCTTGTGCCCAGGCCGGACTCACAGCTCCACTGAGTCCCAAGGTCCCTGCCCGCCTGCTCCAGGGGGGCCTGCAGCCTGCACCCACTCCCTCCCCCATCCCTTCCAAGGGCTGGCTCTGGCTATATTTAATCTTCCTCAGCACAGCCAGGTGGAGGGCGGCTCTCACCTCAACTCCAGAAGGCAGTCCCTCAGAGCCATAGGCAGGAAAGTAGGCAGAGGGCTCAGAAAATCAAGGCAAACTGACTCCGGGCCCCAGTGCCCCAACAACCTGGAAAACAGGTCGCGACCTTGGTGCTGCGGTGCCTGGAACCAGCAAGCTTGCCCTCTGCCGTGGCTGGGGAGGGCAGTGGGGCTCAGTGGCCTCTGCCCTTCTGCTGAGGCCTGCTCCCAAATCTAGCTGGACAAGGTTTTGGCTGTGGTGGTGCCGGCTATGGGGAGGGCAGCTGCGAAGAGCAGACTGCCCCTTCCCTATGTCCCTCCCTCCTGTGTGGTAGATTTCAGCCCTCACTGCTCAGCACACCTCATGTGGCCACTGGTGGTAACTGCTCACCGTCAGCTGGGCAGTCAGAGCAGCTAGTCCTGGACACTTGACACGGCTCAAAGCAAGCCGCTGAGACTGCCCAGGGCTCAGGACCAGAACGCAGGTCTTCTGGCTCTAAGCCCAGCTCTCCAGCCACCCCTCCACGGGCTAGGGAGATCGAAGGGGCCAGCGAAGCTACAGAGAAGAGGCTCTCGGCCTCTGAGCCCTCGCCAGTCCACAATGACGGTAGCCTTGTACAAGGAGGCTCCGCTGCAAAGACCTGGAGGGAGTGGGGCAAATCCCAGAAGCCTGACTGGACCCCGCGTGGGGAGGGGCAAGAGAGGGAAGACACCGGGTCAGTGCTGCCAGAACAGGGCCGTGCCTATCCCTACGGCTGGGTCAGGTGCCCCTCAGGCAGGCGCCGGCCTCTCGGCTGACCCAGGGAACCATCAGGATGCATCGTCCCCCCGCTGCATGGGGAGCTGGCGGGGCAGGGCCTGCGCATCCTCCTCTGCTTCCCCGCTCTCAGCATGGTCCCCTGCACACAGTAGGTGCTCTATCAGCATGTGCTGCTCAGAACTGAAATGTGAGACCTGGTCTGCCTTTTACATCCCAGGGACAGTGAATAAGCCATCCCTGGGCCTCAGTTTCCTGGTCTCTAAATTGGAACCTGAAGGAAAGCTACACGGCTCAAAATAGCCTGGAGTTAAAACTCCCCTCCAGATCCTCCCCACCATTCTATACAGAAAAAAGAACTTTCTCCCCCGAAGAAAGGAATGGATATTAAGATTGATTATGTTCAGTTCCCAGCTAATCCCAGTCTCCGGCCGGTCTCAGGAATTCCTTGCGCCAGTTGCTGAAAGCTAACTAATCAAAAATAATCACGAGGAAAAACAGACCCCCTCAAAACGATGTATCTCTGCATCTATGTTTTCTATATATACCTACTCTCTTCTTGACTTAGCGCAGCAGCTCACTAATCTGACTGCTGCCCCTTCTCGCCTCATTAAAGGTGATCTGTTCCTATCAAGTGCCGGTCTCCTTCTTTTTCTGAACTTTGCCTTCTCTAGTTCCTATACCTTACAGAACCCACCACACCCTGCCAGAGGCTGGTTGTGAGGATCCAATCAACAACGAGGATGCAGGTGAGACTGCCTGTGACCCTGGCTGCTCCTATGGCTCTGCCCCTCTATGAGGCTTCTTTCAAGCCCGAGTTTCCATGACTTGGGTGTGCTCTGAAGGGGTCATCTGAGGAGCACTGGTCTGGACACGCCCACCTCTAGTTTCTGCTCAGCTATCAACTTGCTGTGTGTCTTGGGGCAAGAAGCCTTCCTTCTCTGGTCCTTGGTCTCTTTGCTTGTTAATCCCAGGGAAGGAAGGCTGGGGGCTGCTGTCTTAGATGTCCTGGCTGCCCATATGAAGGCTGCTCCTGCTTGAGGGCAGGCAGATGGCTTCTGGGAACCCTTTCTAGGATTTCAGAAGCACCAAGGCCTCCTCTTCATCCTTCCACTTTTGCAAATTCTGCTTGCTCTGGCAGGGCTGGCTATCAAATTACCAGCGGGGGGATGCTGAGAAAGCTTCCTCCCCCGGTGTGGCTGCGAGGAAATGAGAGTCAAGCAATGACTCTGCCAGCTGTCTCTGAAGCTCAGCCTCCCTGCTCCTGGCTATAGAGTCTCGCGGGCTCCAGGCTGGGTATCTAATTGGTTTTGTAGACTGAGATTATGCAGATCCAGGAAAGCACGGAGTAGACCTATTCAGGAAAGGGGAATGGGTTGCTCTCCCATTTAGTTTCTGTGTGGATTTAGGCAAGTCTGAACCTCAGTTTTTCAGCTGTAAAATGGGAATAAAAATGACTGACTGGTGAGGGATCAATGGTAGAACCATGGTTACAAGAGAGCCATGGGGAGGGCCCAGACTCAGTCTGGAGGCTCTGTCGGGACATCTGGGGTGGTGAGCCCCCTTTCCCTCGCTGGTCCTGGGAACGGCTCAGAGCCCCACAACAGAGCTCTCAAGTCCCTGCAGTAACCCAAAGGCTTATGAAATGTGGACTAGTGGGTGGTGGGAGATTCAAGCCCTGGAAGACTGGTGGTGAAGCTGGCAGTCCTGGAATTCCAGGTAGCAAGTTTGCCTCCTCTGGGAGAGCAGGTGAGCAGGCCCCTGGAGCAGAACCTGGGCAGCCTACAGGCCTGCCCCCCACCCCAGGCAGGCTCCAGGGCACTGGAAGGAAGAAAGCATTTCTAAGTAATTCCAGGCAGGAGGAAATCAATGAGACAAACAACAATAAGTGCAGCAACTCCTTAGTCATCAACCAGCTTCCTTCACAGCCCGAGAGGCAGTGCAAGGGTGCTGACAAGGCAGCACATTTCTTGGTATTTTCAGCCACACAGTCTCATCTGACTCTCATAACTCTCCATGTGCCAGAAGGTAAACAGGCAGACACATCTAACAGGGAAGGGAGAGGGAACAGAGAGGTGAAGGGGCTCGCCCCAGCTCACACAGCCAGGTGGTGGTAAACTTGGGGCTAGGACCCAGATCCTGACTCCCCTCTGTGTTCCCTTTTCGGCTCAGAGCCCCGCAAGGCTGGAGCTCTGGGTGCTGAGCTTATTTGAGGTGGGTACATAAAAGGTCCTGTTCCAGAATCTGTCAAGATTTAAAGACATCTTAGAGAAAGAGAAATTAGAAGGTATCAGCTTGCAAAGTGTGGGACCAGTTAAGATGACAGAGGCCACACTACATGCCTCCCAGAAGTCACCTTGAAAAGCGGCCCAACAGCCTTGTCCCAGGCCTCCCAGGCGGCCACAAGGTGTCCGTGCACCCTTTTGAAGGGACTCGGGACTCTGCTACTCCGCCCTGGCATGTGACAACCCTACATGTGTATGTATAGCATGTGGTCTGGGGGCCTGGAGGCCCCTAAGTGAGGGCGCCAGGAACAGGCCAGGGACGGGAGACTGAGGATCGGCCCTGACCCTCCGGGGTCTCCAGGGGAAAGCTGCAGAGGAGAGAGTGCCCCCTGGTCTGCAGATGACAGCGTGCCCCCATTCCTCTTCTCTGAGCTCCTCGTGGGCAGGCAGGCCATGCTAATGTGCTGAAAAGCTACTGGACAGGGAAGCAGGAGACCAGAGTTCCCATCCCGGCTGTGTGACCTGGGCAAGTGTTTTCCTGCTCTAGCCCTGCTGAGCTCACCTGCACAGGGCGGGGTCCACTGGAGTGATGTGTGCAGTGTACCGTGGGGTTGCTTTTCTAAGGTGGGGCCTGTGGGGGTTTCTAGCTGGGAGGCGGACAGGAAATGTGGTTCCCAAGTGTGAGGACACTCAGGCTTCCGGAGCCTTCCTCTTCCGCTGCATCCTTGCTTCTTCCCAGTAATGAGTCCCGGGCTGGACACATCCTGTCACTTCCAGCAACTGCCTCCCTGCCCCTCTCCCACCAACCCAAAGCATCTGCATCCAGAGACAAGTGTGGGCCGGGACTTCCCAGGTTCAGGTTCCCGGATGTCCCTGTTTCCACTCTCCCACAAGACACACAAGACACCCCCAGATCTGGGCAGAGGGGCCACATCCTGACCAAGGACCACACTTGGCCCAGCTCTGGCCTGGCGCCTGAGTGCTCCACCTGTGAAGTCTGAGGCCTGGGAGGGGCCTCTGGGAGAAGTGGCACACCAGGCCTTGGCCCAGAAGAAGCTCAGTGTAAATGTGATAATGATGCCTTGTTTCCCTGGTGAGACACAGCCTTGACCCTGGCATGAGGCTCAGTGAGTGGAACATGGCTGGATTTCAGGCTTGACTCACCGCCTCGGTCTGGTGTGTGCCTGCTGGGCTATCCAAGGACTATCCTGGCCCTGGGCTGCAGGAATGCAAGAAGCACCAAATCTGTGCTGTGGCCAAACCCAGAGTTCTGAGAGCCTAGGCTAAAGGCCACAGGAAGAGTGTTTGGTTCCGTGCACATAGCCTGTGTGCGTGCATGGGGGGATGTGTGGAGGGAGGCGTGATGTATATAGATAGAGGATTATATGTATATAGGTAAACACTGAACTACCGAATTCTATGGCTGATTGTGAAGGGTGGGGGGTGGTCTTCATACTAGAAACTTTCCTTATCTAGGGTGTCCCTGATATCTGAGGGTATCCAATCCCCATCCTCTATTTTCCTGGTCTCTGTGGAGTGCTGAGGTCAGCCCTGCTGCCCCAGGCTAATAATGCAGGACTGGCAGCTCAGCTCTCAGCTCTTGTTTTTATCCCAGGCTACTTTGCCAGCAGCTGCATTTATAGTCTAGGCTCAGGAGGGCAGAGATCAAACAGCTCTGCAGAGACACACACGGGGCTATCACTTCTCCCAGAAGTGGGGCGAGACCTGGTGGCAGTTGGCATGGGGTGGGAAGGAGATAGGAAGGGCAGGCAGGAAAACTGAGCCCCCAGTTTACTGTAGAGAAGCCACTGAGGTCCAAAGATAAAGTCAGGAGAAAGAGGAATAGGAAAAGAACAGAATGGAACAGAAGCTGAGGAAGGCAGGCATCTCTAGAAGCAGGGTTGCCATGTACAGTTGCACAGGGAGTGCACTGCACAACTGCAAGGAAGGCCATTGTATTGATAGATTGCCCTGGCGCTGTTTAATAGGGAGGCCCTGGGTGTCATAAAAACAAAAGAAGGGAGCTCACTGTGATCCAGTTCCAGAGCTGATGTCCAAGTTTGCATTACTGTCTGTGGACAACACGAGGTCAAGTGATTACCCTTTGTTACTCACAGGGACATTAAGACGCAGGGGAAAATGTGACCTACTGAGACCCACAGGTTCTAAAACCCAATGCTCTAAACTCCCAGTCCAGTGCCCTTGGAAACCCAAAGGCTGGAATCTTCTCTGGACCCCCGATCAGGCTGTACTTGTAGGAACGTAGCCACCCAATGCTTGGGGAGTTCAAGGGGAGAACTTTGTCTTCTCTCTTCCATGAGGAAACACAGGCTGTCTGTGTAAATCCCCTTTAGGCCTAAACTCAGGAGGACCTAGAGAAAGACTTAAGGGGTGATGGTAGGGACTGGTCAGGAGGAAGGGAATAATTAGGGAAACAAATAGAAGCATACAGCTGTCCAAGCTGCCCCCTGCACCCCACTATGGGGCCCTGAACAGAGTGCTTCCAAAGGGCAGGTAGACCAGAGGGAGGGGGTGAGATGCCCCTCCCCACCCAGGCCATCGGTTCTATGCCCGCCTCACCCCTGCACCACCATACATGCACCTCACCCCAGGCATGTGTGGGAGGAAGGTGGGTCATCACCAAAGGTCGCCCAGAGAACTCTTGCCTGTGCAAAGTCTTCCCTTGCCAGAAGCTGCTGTCTGAGTGCTAGTTTGGCTCCTGCCCAGCTCCCAGCTCCAGGACTGGGGTGGGCATGGCTTCATCAGCTTTTCTTACCAGAAATACAGCATCAGCACAGAAAGGGTAGGGGGCTGCCTGGGGCACACAGCCTGGTGTGGCTGGAGAGGCTGGGGGAGCATAGTCATGAGCTGTAGCTTTAAGACTTTTGCAGTATCCATCTAGTATTTTAGAGCTAGGAAAAACCCAGTGATGCTGGTGGTGGTGATGACTGGTAAGAACTCATTTTTACTGGGCACTTGCTATGTGCCAGACAGGAGATTTTTCACTTGTGTTATTTCTTTTAATCCTCAAACAACCCTAGAAGGTAGATAGACTTATGTCCCCTACTGTACAGGTGAGGCGGCTGAAGGAAAGAAACCCTCCAGGTCACTCTGCCAGGTGTTGGAGGCAGGCTCAGAACGCTGGTGGTCTGGTTCCCAAGTTCAGGCTCCTGACCCCCCAGGCCAGGGACCTTCCTCAATGAGCCACCCACATCTGCTGGAATGAGCATTTTCAAGGATCCAGCTCCCTGCTCTCACACCCCAAAGCACACTGTCATCCTCACGCTGTTGGCTGAAGTCCTCTACCAGCACTTGCCTCCCCTGCAGAGCTGCCAGCTCCTGGGGCAGGGACAGCAGGACCTTCAGAACAAGCCAGGGTCTGGCCCAGGAAGAAACCCAATGAGGTGAGTAAGGCAGACGCTGATATGTCCATTTCACAGATGAGAAGCCTGAGGCCAGCTGCTCCTGAGTGACAATGGACCTAAACTCTGGTGCTAGCCCCTGCCTAGGACCACCCCACATAGCACACGAGGCAGCACTGACTCATTAGGAGGCAGCAAGGCCCCAGGAACCTCTATCCTGGTATAGAAGCCGGAGAACATTCTGGAAAGAACACAACACAGAGCCAGGGCCAAGCCTACCAGGGCCCTCGCTTACCTCTGCTGATCCTCTGCTTTTCTCCAGACAGGATGCCTGGTGTGTCGATGACGCTGATGCTCTCCAGCACGGGGTTGGGCAGCTGGGCACACACAAACCTGCACGGGTGGGAAGAGACGCATGGTGAGCCGCCATTCTGCCCTTGCCTCTCAGGCACCCTCCTTTTGGCCCCATACCAACCTCTCCTGCCCTGGGCAGAGGTTCCAATGCAGACTCCCAGCCCAAGTTAGACCAACCCCCATAATGGACCCAAGATCTGTACTTGGAGGAAGCCCTCGGGGGCATCCTAAGGCAGCTGTGGGACTATGTCTGTGAGCTCCTGCTGGCAGGGCCACCAGGATGTCCAGCGCTCAATCCCTGCCTCCCTAGGAGCACAGTCTGGTAGAATAGTGGAGGTGTGCACAAGGATATGGGTACCATGGGACCAGCACCCCCACGAGGTCAAGTGAAGGACTCAGGAGATCCAAGGTGGAAGGAAGGCTTCCGGGAGGAGGAGACACTACAACTGGAGTTGAAGAATAGGCCACACCACGCAGGAGTGCTTATGTGGGCTTTTAAGAGCCTGTCCAAATACCAAACATTGCTATTAGGATAGCGTGCATGCACGCTAAGTCGCTTCAGTCATGTCCGACTCTGGGTGGCCCTATGGACTGTAGTCGGCTAGGTTTCTCTCTCCATGGGATTTTCCAGGCAAGAATACTGGGGTAGGTTGCCATTTCCTTCTCAAGCCTTAATCAAGGAAACATTTCCAG
Source organism: Bubalus kerabau (assembly GCF_029407905.1). Lineage (NCBI taxonomy): Eukaryota > Metazoa > Chordata > Mammalia > Artiodactyla > Bovidae > Bubalus > Bubalus kerabau. Next base: position 71,499,927 of record NC_073634.1, read on the forward strand.
TGTTACATACCAAAGTCTCCAAATACAAACTGGTAAACCTCAGCTGGATCCTTCTTACTTCAAGCCTTCTCTCTTAAATGCCATTTTTGGTGGAAGCCAACAAGGTGTCTGACCATCACAGTTCATGGTCCCACTGTCTTGGGAACAGACAGGGAAGGGAGCCTCTTCTCTCCAGTGAGGTGGCTGCAGAAATGCAGGTCAGGTGAGGAGGCCAGGGATGCATGGGAAAGAGAGTCCAGGAAGCCGCACAGGGGAGACAGAACCTGAAGTAAGACCTCAAAAGGTGACCAGCTTTGCTGGGAGGACAGGGGTGCAGGCAGGAAGCCAGGGTGTGTGTGTGTGTGTGTGTGTATGTGTGTAGCTAGGTGAAGATACAGAAACGCACAGAGTGGAGATGGCCATGTAAAGATGGAGTCAGAGACTGGAATTATTCTGATACAAACAAAATGCCTGGAGTAACCAGAAGCTGGAAGAAGCAAGGAAAGATTTCCCCTATGGGCTTCAAAGGGGGCATGACCCTGCCAACACCTTGATTTTGAACTTCTAGCCTCCAGAACTATGAGTCAATATTTACTTTCAAGCCACCTAGTTCATGGTAATTTGTTCTGGCAGTCCTAGGAAACTAACAGAAGCAGGTGGAGATGCCACACGGAAATGAGAGGGGGGAGGGGAGCATGTGTGTGTGTGTGTGTGTGTGCGCGCGTGTGTGTGTGTGTGTGTAGGCACCAGGCCAGGGGACACTCTCACTGAGATGAGAACCAGAAGGCTGGAGCAGCTAGACACGTGGCCAGACAGGGAGGTAGGGGCCAGATTATGAGGGCCTTGAAAGCCACATTAAGAAATGCGGATTTTATACTGAGGGTGATAAAAATCCATTGGAACGTTCTAAGCAAAAGAGTGATACAATCTGATATGGTGGTTGTCAGCTTCTCCAGATCAGTCTGGTAAATACTTACGAAGCACGTGCTGTGTTTCTGGCACTGTGCTCGATAGTCCATGGCGCAGCCCCTGTCCTATTAAAGCCCATGGTTTCCTCTACGCCTTGGGCCCAGCCAGATTCTTGTCCATAGGTTCTAAGGCACACCCCAGCATTCCTCAATAAATTCCACATTTTGCTGAAACCAGTTTGAGCAGGGTTGCTGTCACTTGGTGACCAGGAGGACATGTACATGGGGCTGGTGTTTGGGGCCAGGGCTCTGGTTGAGCATCACCCAGGCCAGGTGCATGGAGTGAGAAGGGCAGGAAGCCGAGGGGAACACCAGGTCACAGGGGCCAGAGCAAGAGGGGGCCGGGGAAGACTGGAGAGGGTCTGCCAGGGAGACAGGAGGAGGCCAAGGAGCTGAGAGGGGATGGTGGTTGAGAGATGGGGTGGGGTGGGGACCGAAAGTGCTCACGGCTTATCACAGAGAGGTCACAGACAATGTTCACATGGGCAGCTGTGACAGGGAAGCCGTGTTCCACAGGGTCGGGGGCAGGAAGGAGTGAGGAGGTGAAGCTTGGCTGTGGACGGAAAGCGAGGGGGTAAGAGCTAGTAGGGCCTGCTGCAGGGTTCTCAAGAAGATAGTTCCCTGCAAGGGAGGGTGGAGCTGTCAGGAAGAGGAGTAACCGACAGAGCCGTCCCTGGGAAGATGGCTGGCTGTAGGGGGTTCTTGGTGGGGGGTGGGGAAGCGGCAGACCCGAGGGTAAAAGAGGTTGTAGCTCTCTGGGCTGCATGGCGGGGGAGGACCGACGCAAACAGGCTCCACTTATGGACAGATTGGAACCAAACCAACTGCAGGGAACCCAGGGATACATGATTCCATCTTCTCTAGAATGGGAAGCAAGGTCATCCACTGCAAGAGGAGGCTGAGGAAAAGGCTTGGGACACCCCTCAGAGAAGGGGAAGGGAGATGTCAGGGGGAATAGGGTCCCTGGGCAGTACAAGGACGGGAAGCAGGCACCCGGGGTGCCGCCATCCTGTACATGGCTGCAGTGAAGCCGGTGGTACATGGAAGGGCCTCCCCGACTCCCTGCCCTGCCACGCTCCTTGTTTTTCCTCCCAGGGGACGTGCCTGGCCGGTCAGCGAACAGTTCATGTATACATCTGTCACTCAGCTGTGGCGGCTGTAGCAGAGAAGTCACAGTGTTCCCGCATTAAGCCACATTCTTGAATCCTCTCTGCTTATACATATACACACACACATATATATATACACATTTTTTTTTTTCAGTTTTCTCTTCCTGAAATGTCATTTTTTTAACCCTTTGCATGTGACTTCATTCATGATTGAATATCTGTGTCAAATGCCAACTTTCTCACAAAGTCCTCTTGCCTTGGAGGAGGACGTTTACTCTCATCCTATTTTACAGATGGGAAAAGTGAGACACAGACCAGTTAGGTAATCTATCTAAGAGCATGGTGCTGTTGGATGGGCTCTTAACCCAAAGCCCATAGTCTTTACTTTTACTCTAAATGCCTTCAATTATAGAAAGTAGCTTAAATTTTTTTTAATGCAATATGCATGCAAAATTGTGGTGTGGACCTACATTATAAGCCTGATCAGGGGATCAGCGCGCACTCTAGGTAAGCAGAGTAATGGGAAGGCCTGGGTCAGCTTGCGGAGCAGCCGCTAGAGCTTCTTCCACTCAAACTGACCCAGCAACCCTGGTGTTTACAGGCTGACTTGTCTCAGGGGAGGGGACTTGTCCAAGGTCACATAGTGGGTTTAGTAGGAGGGAGAGTGATCAAAGCCAGGGCTTCTACCTTAAGTCCAGGGTCCCTGCCACCAAGTAAAAACAATGTCCAAAACAGGAGAAACCTTCCTCTGCCTCCTTCTAGCTGGCTGAAGAGCCCTTCCATAGGATAGGCAAAAGCTGGGAACTACAGAGGGCAGCCCTCTCTGCTTTTCCTGGAGGGACGTGTGGATTAGAGATGGGATTTAACTAGTTGGATCCTTCCCCCAACTTGATCAGGAGAAATCAGGCCAGTGTTAGCAGCTTCCATATCCCTAATCAATGGTGGTTTCATTCCCACTAAGAAAGGGACAATCAAGAGAGATTCCAGGTCTGGAAAAGATACAGGGTCTCCCAAGACCCTGCCCTGCCCTTTCATACTCCAAGGAGAAAAGAGAGCACCCAGGATGCGTGCATTCCCTCTGTACCCACCTGTTCAAGAAGGCATTGCCAAAGGCGTTCAGTTTCCTGAAAGGTTTCTTAGGATCCACCACCAGAGCATTCCCGGGGATGATGCCCTCCATCTCGCCTTGCATCACCGCAATGAAGGAATCAGTGGTCGGCTCGGGCCCAATCCTCATGCCTGGGAAATCCTGTTCCAGGAGATACCTGGTGGAAGGGAGCACAGTCATAATGGACGGATGCTGTGGGCAGATCAACACCGCCTGCCCACAACAAGGCAGATGCTGGGGTGAGTCACGGTGGAGGGGCAATCAGGGAAATTTCATGGAAGGGAGATTTTCACGGATGCAGAATCCAAAGACGTTTGGGAGGAAGTGGGATTTCAGTTGAACTTAAAATATCAAATCTGTCCTTGGTCCTTTTCTTTTCACCTCCATGATGTGGAGGGGTGGGTGGGACAAGCAAGGTTTGGGCTCAGAAATAAAGCATGGCTTGAAACTGATTCCTACACAGAATACTGTGGACTTTACAGCTAATGGGAGTCTGCCAAAGTACCTGTACACAGATGTGGTTAGAATTAGACCACCCCGAGGCTCTGCTGGCTGGCCATAGGTGGTTATTGATCTGTTTAGCCAGTCATTTAATGTAAAGAGAGCTCATACATGATAGAAAGCGTGTGAGGGGTTCACTAGGAAGAGGATCCCCATCCCACCCTAGACTTTCAGTCCCACCCTCTAGCACAGCCCCCAGGCTGTGGCCCCAGGGCATATGTGTTTTTCTTTGCTCTCCTCCAGGCCTGAGCATAGAGAGCCTGAGGCCACCGCCCCTCTCCACAGCCCCCTTTGGAGCCCACGGTGAGCCAGAGAATGAAGAGAACAAACTGGAAGGAAAACTGGACTCTTTGGCAGGAGCTCAGAACAGCTTCGGGGAAGGCAATGGCACCCCACTCCAGTACTCCTGGCCTGGAAAATCCCATGGGCGGAGGAGCCTGGTAGGCTGCAGTCCATGGGGTCGCTAAGAGTCGGACACGACTGAGCAACTTCACTTTCACTTTTCACTTTCATGCATTGGAGAAGGAAATGGCAACCCACTCCAGTGTTCTTGCCTGAAGAATCCCAGGGACGGGGAAGCCTGGTGGGCTGCCGTCTCTGGGGTCGCACAGAGTCGGACACGGCTGAAGCGTCTTGGCAGCAGCAGCAGCAGAACAGCTTTGAGCCCAAATTGCTTAAGGCTGGACTGCAGGCTGAAGAGTCCAGTGCTGCCCTGGGCTGGGACTGGCCAGAGGAGAGTCCCAGGGGCCACGACGGACAAGAAGCTAAGGGGTGGGTTGCCCAACAAACAGAGACCCTTGGGTGAGCCCTCAGCGTGTGCCAAGACCCTCCCCCTAAACCTTAAGGGGCCATGTTCATGCCCGGAGGGAAAGGTCAAGGAGCCCTTAGGAGAAGAGATGGCAAATCAGAGACTGCTGGCCAGGAAGGGAGCCTGGGAACTCCTGGGCCAGTGGGCCTCAGCCACTGCACGTGGAGCCCGTGGAGCTCCAGCTAACAGTGCTGGGTCCAGCCCAGGGGTTCTGACCCGCTGGTCCAGGATGGGGTCCTGACCACTGGTCTTTTTCAGGAACTCCCTGGTTGATTCAAATTGCAGCCGGGGTTGACAACCTGCTCTGGACACTGTCAGTATGCCGACAGCTCCACTGATATCACCCTCATCGCTTCAGGAACGTAGCTCCTTCTGGCAGCCCCAGCAGGTGCAGCTGGGGTCTCTGTATCTGAGCCCTCCACATCTGAGAACACAACCAACTGTTGAATGTGGGCCCTATGGATCCGGAGGGTCTGCTGTGCTGTGCCATTTTATACTTGCAGGGGCTTGAGCATCTGCAAGGCAGGTGGGGTCCTGGAAACAGCGCTCCGTGGACACCAAGGAACGAGGGACAGCTGTATGGAGGAGCCCAAGGCTTTGA